>NC_060126.1:161278733-161896649 GCF_021461395.2 Schistocerca americana | reverse complement strand
CCATTCCCTACATAAATGTTTCCTCTTGACCTGGAAAAGAAGCATGTACAAACACTTATACTTCCAATTACTGATTACAGCGATGTTATCCTGCAGGACTCTCTCAGGAAAGGCCACGGCACCTGGAACTGACGGTGTTCGTTACATCTGTGATGTTCGACACCTTTATCATATTTCACCATGATGTGCACGGCTATCCCAGATGCGTGCAGACAAGAGCGGAGGTTGCTATACCCTATCTCTTATAGACGCTAACTGTCCCCCATATCTCTAATCGACGTTAACACTCTTGCCTGAACAACATGGCAGAAATGTCCGTTCGCATGAGAGATCTTTCTGTCCCGGTCCATCGTTCAGCCATTTCCTCTAAGTCTTTCTCACTAGCAGTAATTCAACTCTGGAATAACTTCCAGCGTTATAGTAGAGAAATGAATAACATTTCCATCTTCACAAGAGAGTTCATGACATATAAACTAAACTAACAATAATGGTTACCAGTGACCCTTTACGCGCTCGTTACCCTTATACATCCCTCTTTCCAACCAAAGTCCGTCATTTCTCAGTATTCTTAGCTGGTGCAGCCTCTTTAAATATCCTTTCCTCAGAACTTGCTACATCAGATAACATTTTTTTTGTACACCTATAAATTATCATGTCTATCACTATCATTATTGTTATCATCTATATTACTATTATTTATTGTTACTACTGTGTCACAATTAATGGTAGCAGTATCAGTAGTTCAAAAATTATCAGTATTAACTTTAGCAATTTATAGACAATATTATTTACTTACATTGTCACTATAGACACTCAAACCATTTGAATACTATTTGTCGTATCAGACTTGTTATTCCTTAGGTAACCATGATGTGAAAAGAGTATTGGATGTGCGATAACCTTAACCCGATGTAAGAGAAGGCCTGATGGCCTTAATCAGATCAGGTTCGATAAATAAATAAGTAAGATAGTATTGTACCATAAACGTTTGGTATTTTATGGGCAACAGCTGCTTTTGTGACGTCTATAGATGGATGATATAAACAGAGTTGTTTTACAGATTTTTTAAAATAGATTACATTAAAATAGTTACATCGAGTTTTCCATTTATAGCAGCGCAATATTACAGGCTTTGGCAGAGTAATTTGGTCAATACAAATGTTTTGGAACACTGGTTACATTCACATCGAGATAGGAAAAAAATACGTTACGGGCAGCCGAAAGCAGACGAGTCGGAAAAATGTCTGAGGGCTCTGTTCCGGCCGGTGCGTGGCTGCCCGGAGAACAATGACGTCGAGCAGATGACGCTTCACAACTGAGAGGTGGGGCCTCACACGTGGTACCACTTTACACACTCGAAAGTGAATCATAGGAAATCACTGCAGAGAAAATTGGGATACACCTAAGACATCAAGAAACACCATTACGCCGTGTCAGTAGTTTCGCGACAGACAAACATGTACAATGAGAAAATGTAGTTAAGTGGGCTGGAAGCAAAATTTACTTTTCAGTTCGTAAGGAATTCTGCACAGTATAAAATGTGCTCGACTCCCTGTGACTGAGAAGGTATGTGGCGAGGAATGTCTCTGAAGTCCACTACTGCCAATGGTTCGGAGTCTTCCAAAAGTGAGAATCCGTGACGGGTCAAAGAGCGAAATCACGTAGACGAGAATAAAGGAGCTGTGGCCCCTTCTGCGCCCTCTGTAATCGAGCGAATATTTGACGAGCGCAGCGGGCCGTAACCAGCAGAGTTTCGCGGTCGGTTGCGTTTCGCACCTCAGTAAACGCCTGATGACGCTTCCGAAAAAGTATTCGAAACTACCGTGGTAAAGCTGCAAGTGCGGCGTTCCAGTGAGCACTAAATTTTACAACCTTTGTAGCACCCATAAAGCAGAAACAATCAAAAGGTCCGCGCTCAAGCGTGGAGCAGCCGAACAATTTGCCATCAAGTGTCCTCGAAATGGCTACTCGAGGCGGCAAATGGCACACTACAGTGTTTCGGGAACGGGCCAAGAAGCTGGAAGGCCGCAGTGCTAAAACAAACCGCGTGCCAATAAAAATGTAATTCTCCACCCGCACTGGTGTCAGCAATTAGAGAGCCTGCGCAGGTCCTCGTAATTGTCTTCTTTAAGCGTCGTGGGGGACGCTTCACTCCAGCCGGTGAACAGGTGAAGCAGGTGATGCAGCTGCGCCGAAGGAGGACTCCCTCGCCATCTTTAGAAGCCGCCTTCTGAAACAAGGAACGGGTTCTGAAATTTCTAAATATGTGCAGTACTTCCTGCAATAGCAAGAGCACCACTCCCATCTTTATATATCTGAGTTTAAAAACAAGAAAACATACACACATCAAAACAGACCTATATTTAAGTTTAAGGAAGCTATGGTTTAGATCTTCTTAGTAATTTTGAACATTCGTTACTTTCGCAATAACAGAATATCACTTATTACAAACAGCTAATTTCAGCCGGACAAAGGACCATGGCATACGCCAGGAATCGGAAGTTTGTGGTCGGGTGGTGTAATCTATGCTTACAAGATTCATACATGTTGTGTAATTACAACGTGTATCAGATCTTGAAAACTTCTATATATATCAGTGATAATTCTACGATTTTAATGAAGCTGATCTTCAGCATTATTGTAAATACAATTAGTTACCATCTCTGACAGATATTCCATAATTGTTTTGTAAGCACAGATTGTGTGTATAATGTTGTATAGAATATATTGATTCTTTTTGTTTGTGATCATTGTGTTTAATTGATGTTTTTCCTTCTATATACGTACAAGAGCATGTCACTTGCATGACTCAGACTGGTTCCTTATAATAAAGTGACATACAGCTGTTCTTAAAATCGTGATTTTCAAATACAAGGATTTAATGACACTGGTTAAAATTCATATGATACCTCTGAAAAAAAAGACAATGTCACCACAAATCTAGCTCACATACACGAAACTGTCACAAAGTAGGCATAAACAACAATTTTATTTCTATTCATTTCGATCTGTACAGTGTGTAAACCCGATGAAATGTCTCACACATAGGTCTTAATGAAGAGCGGTATAAATATCATGTTCTTGAGTCACAAGAGATGTTTGTAACAAGTTGGTAGCAAATCTGAGTAACAATGTATGGGATATGGAGCAGAACTATCATGCACATTCAGCTATAGGTAAAGTAAATCAGAGGTTTACGTATACAGTTTACACCTCAAGATATGTAAAACGTGTTGTGGCATGTTTGAATCGATAAGCGAGCTCAATATAATATACATCACTTTATCACTTGTAGCACAGCTGTAGAAATAGATATAACTTTATAAATGTCATTATCTTGACAAACCACCGACGCAGAAATTAAAATTGAGAGAAATTTCAGTTAATTTATTATTACACAACGAATGTCGATTGCTCACTATACTATATGATTTACCTTCGTATTCAATTAATCTTCAGTATATAGAATAAACTACACTATGTAATTACATTTGAAATCTGAAGAAAAGTTAATAGAAACGTAGAAAATTAGGTTCTGGCAACTTACAACGACAAAATATTAGTATTACGACTTTGATAACAGATATATATTTGAAAACGTTCATACATCCTACAAAGTACGCATGCTGTTCCGTTATCAAAAATGCTATATGTAAGTTCCATGTCTGTAACTCAGTCGTCATTGCATACCATGTCGTATGGCCTAAAAAAGATAAAGCTCTTATTGGCGCACTATTTGGTGGCGAAATACAGCGACCAAAATATTAACTGATAAATGTTCATTTCGTCTGAATCTGTAGACATCAATAGTGCAGAACACTGGTCAAATTTTAATAGCAGTTTCGGAATAAGAATGGAAAGAGGATCCAACAGACGTCCAGCCCGACCCACGAGTCCTCCATTTCGTCCACACCGATGGCCAACCCAGTAATTTCTCGCACTGGTCGAGTGGGTGGTCGCCCCTGGGTGAGGCAGGCTGCGAAGGACTTCCTGAGAGGCCAATGTAGGACCTCCCCAGTTAGTCCGACAAACGGGTTCCAGGTGCTGTCTGTGGATGACGTGGTTTCACAGACAGAAGCAGTCGTTAGTCCTGTTTCAGAGGAAACTTCTGACTCCACATGATGTGATAAGTCACAGATCGTGGGATTATTGGTTGTTGGGGGCTGCGATGTTAGGCTCGTTATGAGGCTCCTGAGGGACATGACTACGAAGGAGGGGAAGAAAGCCAGTGTGCATTACGTATGAATACCGAGTGGAGTCGTTCCAGACGTGGAACGAGTCCTTAGAGATGCCATGAAGAGCAGAGGATGCAGCCAACTGCAGGTGGTTGCTCACGTCGGTACCAATGATGTGTGTCGTTTCGATAGGGTGAGATTCTCTCTGGTTTCGAGCGGCTATCAGGAGTGGTAAAGGCTGACAGTCTTGTTTGCGAGATGAAAGCATAGCTCACCATTTTCAGCACAGTCTACAGGACCGATTGCGGACCTCTGGTGCAGAACCGAGTGGAGTATCTGAATCAGAGACTCCGACAATTGTGCAAGCGTATAGGCTTCAGATTCGTCGACTGTGCCACCGAATAGTGGGATTTCGGGTTCTGCTAAAGAGGTCAGAAGTCTATTAAACACAGGGGCGGCAACACGTGTAGCAGGGGCTGTATGGCGTGGACTGGATGTGGCGTGAACTGGACGGATTTTTAAGTTAGATGGTCTCGGGGAACACACAAAAGGCTTCAACCTCAAACGGTGCAGGTTGAATACAGGAAGAACGTAGATCTAGGGATCATCAGAACAACAGTTGTAAATAGCCGTGGATGTGTTGGGAAAGTATCAGAGCTCAAAGCGCTAACTGAAAGCGCTGGTGCTCAAATTGCAACAGGCACTCAAAGCCGGCTACAGCCGGAGATAAGTTCAGCTTAAATTTTTGCGAAGGTTCTAACGGTGTTCAGAAAGGACAGACTACATAGAGTTGACGGCGGCGTGTTTGTTATTGTTAGAAGTTGTTTGTTCTGTTGCGAAATCGATGTAGATTGTTTTTGTAAATTAGTATGGGTAGAGGTCATTCTTGGTAACCGGAAAGTAATAATGATTGGATCCTCTTGACGACCTTCCAATTCAGATAATACATTTGCTGAAAGGTTCAAAGCCAACTAGAGTCTAATTTCAAACACGTACCTGACTCACACATTTATAGTTGGTAGTGACATCAATTTACCCTAGATAAGTTGGCGAAAATACATGTTTAAATCAACAGCTACGCATAAAACGTCATCCTAAACTGAGCTAAACGCGTTCTCTGAAAATTAATTCGAGCAGTTAGTGCATGAGCCCACTCGAATAGTAAATCTTAGCAACAGATAATCCTGAGCTATTAACGACCATCAAATCGGACACAGGTGTTAGTGAACAGAGGGTTGTCGTAGCGAGAGTGAATATCGTAACCCACAAGTCCTCAAATAGTAAACGAAAAATATACCTATTGAAGAGAGCAGATAAAACTGACTTGACGCCTCTCTGAGACGCAATCTCCACTACTTCCAACTTAAAAATGCAAGTGTAGTCCAGATATGGCTAGAATTCAAAGAAACAATATCGACAGCAGTTGAGCGATTTATGGCAAATAAATCAACAAACAACGGAGCTGATTCCCCTTGGGACACAAACCCCTATTCCAGAAACAACGAAGAGAGTATGCCAAATTTAAGCGAACCCAAAACCTTCAAGATTGGCGATCTCTTACAGAAGCTCGAAATTTAAGCCGGACTTCAATGCGAGATGCTCATAATAGTTTCCACAATGAAACTTTGAATCGAATGCTATAAGAGTACGCTACCGGCAAGACACGATCAACGCCTACTATGCGCTACAGCAACTGAAATACCACCGATAAAAGTGTTGCTGAAGCAGAGTTACTAAACACAGCCTTCCGAAATTTCTTTGCCAAAGAAGGTGAAACAAATATTCCAGAATTCGAATCAAGAACAGCTGCTAACATGAGTAACTTAGAAGAAGATTTCCTCGGGGTAGTGAAACAACTTAAATCTCTTAATAAAAGCAAGTCTTCCGGTCCAGACTGTATACCAATTAGATTACTTTCGGAGTATAGTGATGCAATAGCTCCATACTCAACAATCGCATACTTCCAGTCGCTCGACGAAAGATGATTACCCAGAGACTGGAAAGTTGCACAGGTCACACCAGTACTCAAGAAAGGCAACTGGTGTAACCCACTAAATTACATGCTGAAATCATTATCGTCGATATGCAGAAATACACAATGTGTTCGAACATCATGAATTACCTCGAAGAGAACGGTCTATTGAAGTACAGTCAGCCGGAGTGACCGTGCGGTTCTAGGCGCTACAGTCTGGAGCCGAGCGACCGACATGGTCGCAGGTTCGAATCCTGCCTCGGGCATGGATGTGTGTGATGTCCTTAGGTCAGTTAGGTTTAATCAGTTCTAAGTTCTAGGCGACTGATGACCTCAGAACTTAAGTCGCATAGTGCTCAGAGTCATTTGAACCATTTGAACACGGATTTAGAAAACATCGCTGTTGTGAAAACAGCTAACTCTTCAATCACACGTAGTGTTAAGTGCTATTGACAAGGATCTTCAAATTGCTTCCGTAGTCCTTGACACTGTACCACAGAAGGGGCTTGTAATCAAATTGTGTGCTTATGGAATATCGTCCTACTTATGTAAGTGGATTCATGATTTTCTGTCCTAGAGGTCAGAGTTGGTAGTAACTGACGGAAAGTCATCCAGTAAATCAGAAGTGAATTCTGGCGTTCCTCATGGTGGTGTTATAGGTCCCCTGGTGTTCGTTACATATTGAAACGATTTGGGAGACAAACTGAGCAGCCGTCTTAAGTAGTTTGCGGATGATTCTGTCGTTTACCGTCGAGGAAAGTCGTCAGAAGCGCAAAGAAAACTGCAAAACGATTTGTAAATGATACCTGTATAGTGTGAAATTTGGCAATTGTCGATAAACAATGAAAAGTGTGAGGTCGTCCACATGAGTGCTAAAAGGAATCCGCTAAATTTCGGTTACACGATAAATTAATCAGATCTTATGGCGGTAAATTAAACTAAATATCTAGGAAATACAATTACGATCAACTTAAGTTGGGAAGAACACATAGAAAATGTTTTGAGGAAGGCGAAACAAACGCTACGTTTTACTGGCAGAACATTTAGAAGATGTAACATATCTATTACACAGGCGGGGTACACCACGCTTATCCGTCCTCTTTTAGAGTACTTCTGTGGGATTTTTGCCTCATAGGATTAACGCAGTACGCTGCGAAAGTTCAAAGAAGAGCAGCACGATTTGTTATATCGAGAAATACAGAGTGTCACAACATGATACAAGATTTGAGGTGGACATAATTAAAACAAAGACGTTTCGCGTTACGGCGAGCGGTTGGGGAGATAGGCGCCCCACGAATAGTACAGGCACAGAAGTGCTCGAAAAAGAGAATCCGGAAAGAACATCAAGAAAGAAAGACGGTTTAATAATTAACCGAGAGGCGTACGTGAGGTCTCTTGCGCTTCGTGTTCCTGTGTTGTGTCTACGAGAAGGAACCTTCCTCTCGGTCTACGACGCACGCTTTTGTAGCAAAGAGATTTGTAGCGTGTCATTTCGTCGAAATAGTACCGTAAAGAAAAGAATACTAAAAAAATGGCTCTGAGCACTATGGGACTCAACTGCTGAGGTCATTAGTCCCCTAGAACTTAGAACTAGTTAAACCTAACTAACCTAAGGACATCACAAACATCCATGCCCGAGGCAGGATTCGAACCTGCGACCGTAGCGGTCTTGCGGTTCCAGACTGCAGCGCCTTTAACCGAACGGCCACTTCGGCCGGCAAAGAATACTATCCGACATACATCTATCACTGACATGGGTTAGGCCATGTGCTAACTGATAACTGCGTGGTGGCTCACGCAGTCCTGATTGGTTTGGGGAGGAGGGCGGGGGGGGGGGGGGGGGGGGGGGAGAGCGTTGGGCACTCCTTCGGTGATTCCGGCAGGGGCACATTTGCTGTCGGCAGATACGATAAAAGATAAAAGAGTCCTCTTATGTATTAAATAAAACAATTTATTTGATAATTTGGTGCGATTTTTTGAAGACTTTCTCCAACTACACAGGTGTGCAAAATTTAAGGACGAGAGTTACTTTTGTATGATGTCTCACTGCCAAGTTACATGGATCGATGAAACTCGCATTATACATAGAAAGAACTGCTCCTATGCTGGTCACTTGTGTCAGGGATTGATGATGATGTTTGGTTTGTGGGCCACTCAACTGCGCTGTTATCAGCGGCCAGCTCATGGTAGGGCGTTCCACTCGTTCAGCATAAGGGTTGACAACTGATGGATGGTGGTTGGTGCCGTGACTGACGGATCAAGTGACTGGATGCAATGAGACATTAATCTGATATTTTTTTCTGTTATATAATGAACTGTTTGCCAGCAGTGAGACAGAACTTAATAGTCACGATGAAGAATGCTACGGCGTTTCGGGACGTTTTTGCCGATTTTATGGATGACTTGTGCCAAATATTTGTATACCATTCAGCATTAACTGTTCATCGGTCCTGTCAATGATTGCGATGTGGAGGGTGTTAATATAGCACCAGGAGATAATTTTCGTGGAAGTTCTTCTCGTTCCAAGCACTTTTCTCGATTAGAGTTCCTCTTGGAACAGCCACACAGTTTATAGATGATTAGTTCCTGCTTCACATCCAAGTTCCGTCTACTGTTACGATCTTGTTTAGGTACTGGGCAATTCCTCGTCGAATTTTTTGACCATTTAGTTACATCATGAATAAGATGCATGCCTATTTTCGAAGTTAAACCTAACTTTATGTAATCTATCGGGAACAGATTTTTTCACAGTTTGGAAGTCGTCCCTTATAAATGACCTTCGTGTGATGTATAAGCACATGGCCTTGCTGCAGTGGTAACACCGCTTCCCGTGAGATCACCGAAGTTAAGTGCTGTCGGGCTTGGCTATAACTTAGATGGGTCGCAGTCTGGGTCAGCCGGGTACTGTTGGCAAGCGAGGGGCATTCAGCCGTTGTGAGGCCAATTGAGGAAATACGTGACTGAAAACTAGCGGCAGCGCTCACGAAAACTGACAACGATGGGTAGGGTGGTGTGCTGAGAACTGAGAACATGCCCTTCCGTATCTGCATCCGGTGACGTCTAAGAGCTGAGGGTCTTCTTGTCAATCTATCTTTCACAACACCGTTTCTTTAAATACTCATTATAAACAAATTACTCTACCAATCCTTTAACAGCACTTGTTTTAATGAAAACTAATGAAAATTCTTAAAACAACAATAATATCATAGGTCAATAAAACGTTTTTGAAAATTAGAAAGGTTGTCTTTGTTAAATCCACCACGTATTTCTATGGTTTGCATCCTAGTGCTCTGGTGGATAAAGTATTATTTTTTCTTGGTGCTGCCAGTCGTCTGCTTTGCCTTTTATTTTGAAAGTCTTCCAGAACAATGTATACTGCAAGGCATTACCATATACATTCATTATACCACTGCCTGCATACAAATTGCATGTTTGTCCGCAGTGACTGGTATAAAATGTGCGTATGGTAATGTTCTGTAATATGCATCTTGCTGAAACAACTAAAAAGTAAAATGCAACGAGCCACACGTCTCAGCTTCACATGAGTAGTGCTAAGTATCTACAGCGGTACTATTCGTCTGGTTTAACGGTAATAAGTTATTCACATAAACCGTCCTCGTGCATCAGTGCATCTAGTAGTGAAACCGGATCAATATCTCTACAATACTTTCTGATATTAGCCGTCAGATACAGACAGAAATGGCTGGGGAGGAACTGTAACTCATCATAATTCAGCCAATTCGCGCGAAATATTTATAAGTAATACACGCAAAGCTTCCTCGTGAATCATTCCATGAATTAGATAAAACATCCAAAGCCTACTGGAGTTCCTGAGATTATCATTCACATACAGAAAGAAAATCGCGTCGGATACATGTAATTTAGTAGTTAATACAGAAACTAAACACTGGAAAAAATACGAACGTAGTGCAGTATATACGTCTCAGAAACAGAAGGCGAGCTCTCGAAACATGTCGTCCACAATAATAAAAGCACTGGCTCACATAAGGCATAGAATTTGTTTTACATCAATAATCTTAGAAACTCCGTCTAATTTGGCGCGTACTTCCGAAAAGTTCTTAACTTTAAACAAATAATAATAGTGAGACGTAAGACAGAAGGAAACCACAGTGAATGACTAACTGCTTAACTTGATATCATCTATTTCTGGAATAGTGCAGTGACTCGAGTCACTAATTCGCGGCTGAACGTTGTACCTCTGTTGTAGATGGTCACTTCTCAGTTCTTTTAGAGCAAATATCTTTACCATTTAAAACTGGAAGTACCTTCATATGGACGGGATGATGACGATAATTTTAAAGTTTGACGAGCAGCATTTCCAAAAAAATGTTGACGTTACCGAGCAGATTTTAGCTCATAAGTGTGTCGGCGGCAAACGGTAGTAGTCAAGATTTATTAACGCAGTATAATCCTCTCTCTGTATATTCATATATATCTACATCTCAGAAAAGAGTAACCATTTAAGCAAAATTTTACAACTTCGCCCGTTAGATAAATGTATAAAAACGTTTTGAAATTGTAAAGTAACGTATAAATTTTCACAGCTGTAAAAAGGGGACGCAGCTCCTATTCAGTACCTCGTTTCTTTAATAATTCCACATTATCACTGGCCTACAAACTACTTACACACTCCCCCTATTCATAAGAATTGAAATCTAAAGTTTCTCTGAATTTTTAAATTGGTCATGGAATTCTTCTTAAATAGTTAAATTAAAATATAATCGAGAAATTGTGTGTGTGTATGTGTGTGTGTGTGTGTGTGTGTGTGTGTGTGTGTGTGTGTGTGTGCAGCACATTTAGAAACTAGCTGATTAACCTAGGATTCAGAGACTTTTGGCCAATATACTTATTAAAGTACTAATGCTATTATTAACGAAATTTGTGTTTTCAATTATTTACCAACTTGTGAAATGTTAGCGCTATAAGTTTCAACTGACTTGACTCTTATACCCAGAGGCCAATGAAAAAAACTGAACGAGTTATTGTTATTGGTACTAGCCATTCCACATCTCCATTCGCTAAGGTGAGAACAGTGTTCAGCAATCACGTTCAAAAATGAATAAAACTGTGTAGATATGAAGTCACGCGTTTTGAGCAATCACGTTCAAAAATAAGGTAAACAGCAGAGATACAAAACCATGCGCAGCACGCAGAATGAAAGAAATCCTCATATTGAAATGGGAGGGGAACGAAATTAGTTGCAGCAGTGCTGGAAGGAACTCTTTTGTAAACTGCGTGGGAAATCACGCAAAACTTCAATCTGTATTGCCAATAAGGAATCTGAACTGTCCTTTTCTTGACCGCAAGTTCATTTTCTTACTCACTGCCGCACATGTTTCAGTTAACCCAGGCACCTATTCACACGAATTTGTCGACGATGTCGACATGTAGCGATATCAGACTCAGAATATGCGCTAGAAACGCCAGACATTGTGGCCGTTCGGTTCTAGGCACTTCAGTCCGGAACCGCGCTGCTGCTACGCTCGCAGGTTCGAATCCTGGTCGGGCATGAATGTGTGTGATGTCTTTAGGTTAGTTAGGTTTAAGTAGTTCTAAGTCTAGGGGACTGATGACCTCAGATGTTAAGTCCCATAGAGCTCAGAGCCATTTGAACCATTTTGCGCAACAAACAGTTGCTAGGGATTGGCATTAACGCTTAAATTGACGTCATTTATTGGGGGCTTTTCGCATTTGGAATCACTGAATTATCAGGAGGCTGTAAATCAGATACTGAGAAACTCAACACTTACCACCTACGACGATGATGCGAAATGAATTACTCTTAAGTACCCTGCAGAAATTGAACAGTATCTTGTGAAATCTCGAACAACGTTGTACCTTACGGCAGTCAGATGGCGTCGAAGAGATTGGACGAAGCCAGCTAACCTTACTTAACCCTGCTGTTCTGTTCGAGACTATATGAAACGAAATGGGTACATATTTTGTTTCTTATTATTTAAATGTCAAAATAGCTTCGGGGACGTTGTCTGGAAAGGCAAGGTCAGCTTGTGGTCAAAAAAGTCATCTGCTCATAAACCTTAAGAATTACATACGTAATGTTCGAGTCAATGTGACCCAGTATTAATATTTTTACTCTAAAGCCGAATATTTTCTGGTCATCTCATATTTTATAGTAGTAATGACTTTCATTGTTCATACTTATTCTCAGCATTCAACAAGTCAACGGAGGCGCCGCGTTTACAACAATAGACTTCTCATTACGACTTGTCAGCACTTCAAATTATCCATTGTTTCTGCTCAGTTTGTGTTCGCTATCGTTTATGATCAGTCTGAATTGTGACATCATGGTGATTACATCACTGAATGACTCTGAATTGGAAGAATTAGTAAATAGCGCAACAGATGGATCACTTTTCGGGTTCGCAGATCATGTCGTAATGCATCTGAAAGCGAGTGTTCTAATCACATTGACGACAGTCCACAGCCTGCTCAAAGTAGTCTACAGACTTCTATTTCTGCAAACGGGAACATATAATGGCAGTTGCAACCACCAGGACAACACGATCGCCTATCTGCTTCGAACGTGATCAGCAGTACATCAGGAGATACTACACTCCTGGAAATGGAAAAAAGAACACATTGACACCGGTGTGTCAGACCCACCATACTTGCTCCGGACACTGCGAGAGGGCTGTACAAGCAATGATCACACGCACGGCACAGCGGACACACCAGGAACCGCGGTGTTGGCCGTCGAATGGCGCTAGCTGCGCAGCATTTGTGCACCGCCGCCGTCAGTGTCAGCCAGTTTGCCGTGGCATACGGAGCTCCATCGCAGTCTTTAGCACTGGTAGCATGCCGCGACAGCGTGGACGTGAACCGTATGTGCAGTTGACGGACTTTGAGCGAGGGCGTATAGTGGGCATGCGGGAGCCCGGGTGGACGTACCGCCGAATTGCTCAACACGTGGGGCGTGAGGTCTCCACAGTACATCGATGTTGTCGCCAGTGGTCGGCGGAAGGTGCACGTGCCCGTCGACCTGGGACCGGACCGCAGCGACGCACGGATGCACGCCAAGACCGTAGGATCCTACGCAGTGCCGTAGGGGACCGCACCGCCACTTCCCAGCAAATTAGGGACACTGTTGCTCCTGGGGTATCGGCGAGGACCTTTCGCAACCCTCTCCATGAAGCTGGGCTACGGTCCCACACACCGTTAGGCCGTCTTCCGCTCACGCCCCAACATCGTGCAGCCCACCTCCAGTGGTGTCGCGACAGGCGTGAATGGAGGGACGAATGGAGACGTGTCGTCTTCAGCGATGAGAGTCGCTTCTGCCTTGGTGCCAATGATGGTCGTATGCGTGTTTGGCGCCGTGCAGGTGAGCGCCACAAACAGGACTGCATACGACCGAGGCACACAGGGCCAACACCCGGCATCATGGTGTGGGGAGCGATCTCCTACACTGGCCGTACACCACTGGTGATCGTCGAGGGGACACTGAATAGTGCACGGGACATCCAAACCGTCATCGAACCCATCGTTCTACCATTCCTAGACCGACAAGGGAACTTGCTGTTCCAACAGGACAATGCACGTCCGCATGTATCCCGTGCCACCCAACGTGCTCTAGAAGGTGTAAGTCAACTACCCTGGCCAGCAAGATCTCCGGATCTGTCCCCCATTGAGCATGTTTGGGACTGGATGAAGCGTCGTCTCACGCGGTCTGCACGTCCAGCACGAACGCTGGTCCAACTGAGGCGCCAGGTGGAAATGGCATGGCAAGCCGTTCCACAGGACTACATCCAGCATCTCTACGATCGTCTCCATGGGAGAATAGCAGCCTGCATTGCTGCGAAAGGTGGATATACACTGTACTAGTGCCGGCATTGTGCATGCTCTGTTGCCTGTGTCTATGTGCCTGTGGTTCTGTCAGTGTGATCATGTGATGTATCTGACCCCAGGAATGTGTCAATAAAGTTTCCCCTTCCTGCGACAATGAATTCACGGTGTTCTTATTTCAATTTCCAGGAGTGTAGGTATGCAAGCAGCACAATAAGTGATGTAAAAACTTCATTTGAAGTATCACATTCTACTGCGTTTCAGAATGAAATTATAGAGATGACAAATATTGGGCGGCAACGTGTTTATGATAAACAATGGACAGGTGTATATCGCTCACATGGAGAATTTACAAAATGTTTGTGGGATACTGGGCGGGACATATTTCGGGCAGCCTCGTCCATAAAAACATTCTGTAAAACATCGGGCGTCTTAGGATTTCATAATAAACCCACAAGAGAGGACAGACGACGTACTGATAAACTCTCTGCATTTCGCAGTATCTGGGAGAAGTGGTTAGAAGGTCTTCCAAAATTTTATAGTCTAGGGGAAAATGTAACCGTCGACGAGCAGCTGGTAGCATTTAGAGGCCGCTGTCCATTAAAGCAGTACATCCGAAGCACACAGGCAAAATATGGGATCGAGATACAGACTCTGTGTAACAGCCAATCTTCATTTGTACTGAATACCCAAATTTATACTGGGAGGGAGACTGGAACGGCACCAGAAAAAAAAATCTGGGAATGAGAGTAGTTGCTGACCTTACTTCTGACTTGCGATGTCAGAATGTAAAATGTGAGAATTTTTTTAAGCCGCAAATTTTGGGACAGTTGCTCCTGAAAAAGAAACTGACGATCTTAGGAATAAGCCCGAACTTCCACAAAATATGACCCCCAAAGAGGTTCATAGCCCTTCACTTTACTTGACAAATGACACTACAGTGCCGGCCGGTGTGGCCAAGCGGTTCTAGGCGCTTCAGTCTGGAACCGCGCCACCGCCACGGTCGCAGGTTCGAATCCTGCCTCGGGCATGGATGTGTGTGATGTCCTTAGGTTGGTTAGGTCTCAGTAGTTCTAAGTTCTAGGGGACTGATGACCTCAGATGTTAAGTCCCATAGTGCTCAGAGCCATTTGAACCATTTTTGACACTACAGTGGTCAATTATATTCCTAGGGGAAATAAGAATGTTCTACTAATGAGCACTCTCCACCATGGCGCGGGAAAAAGTGAAAGCTAAAAATAATTGTAGACTACAATTCAACCAAAGGGGCTGTATACATACCTTTCATCTCACAGGTGCATTTACATGCAAACGAAAAATCTATAGAAGACAGATCGTAGTTTTCTATAATATTCTTGATGTTGCTGCTTATGATACATATGTCTTGGGACTTCGAATGAATGGAATGCATGAAAATTGACTACAAGGAGAATATTTTTGGAGGAATTTGGAACGTCACTGGTTGCAGAGCACTTTGCATCAAGGAAGAATTTTCCAAGGACAGAATATTCTTAAACCAAGATCCCGAAGGAGGGGCAGTTGCGGCTAAATCAGGAACAACAAGTATCTCTACTAAATGTGCACGCTGTAAGTTCTCTCCTTCAAGCAATGACATAAATGTGCAAGCTGTAAATTCTCTCCTTCAAACAATGACAATAAAACAAACATGTTGTGCGGGAACGTAATAAACGTGTGTGCAAAACACACGTCACCGACTTGTGTTCAAGCTGCAGTGAGTAAGAAGGAAAGAAAGTGAAATGGGCAGACGGGCAGATAGTTGTTCCGAACGACTTTTTGGTGGAAATGTCTTTTGTTCCTAATATAGCCGGCATGAATATTAAAATAATAAATTTTCTTTCGTGAAGTCCTGTGTATTAATGATTATTATGATTGTTATAATTATTATTATTACCGCTATGATCATTAACAACATACTGAAAGGTAATAACAATGTCTATGGCTTACGACTGTTCGAAACATATGTTGGAGAAGAAGTTTTTCTTCAGAATTTTATTATGTCGGTTCATATTGAGCCGAACAGAACGTTTTTATAATAAAAGTGAACAGAAGAGCAGAATTAAACGGGCATATTTTCCCTAACATGAAATCCGATGGTGACCTATGGACTGAACTATGTGTAACAATATCACAATGATTTTAATCTCCCTAACAAAGAGTACACCAGAGTGTAATGCAACTGGAGAAAATAATCCCCCCACAATGTGGTAACAGCACAGCGCGAGGCATGTGGCTGAGCCTTTTTCTTGTGAAACTACTAAACAACTTGAAGTGTGCATGTCGAATTAGATGTTACGATTGAATGATCAGTGACTGTACCCTAAAAATTTTTAAACAACTGTTTATAAGGAGCATTTGATCTATGTTCAGAAGGTCTCGCGCTATAAGTGCTGCAAACTGCGTCCGCTTCGGTACATAGATTTTAAATAGTCTCCTTCATTCGCTAATTTAGATGGACACATAACTACTAATTAATTAATGGCGATATAGTAATTATAATGACTTTCATGTAATTAATTTGTGAAAACGTGCACATTTAAGTGATTTTCTGTGCAGAACGTCATTTATTATATGACAAATTATGTTAGCTTTCAGTGTTAATCAAAATACAGCTTGAATGTACGTAACAGATTGTAGTGGAACATAAAATGTAATCTGAGCAAAGATGCTTATAATGTCCTGTCAACTGTAAGAAGTCTTGTGGATTTACTTTTTCCTATAACATCGAAAACTGACATTGTTGTGTGTTAGCATTGTTATTTATTTCATAGGATACATTACATAAGGTTTTCAGTGGGTTCCTGTGAACTATTTCTAGATTTTAATGAAAATCCCTTTGGTCACATATCAGAATATTTTTAGAAAGGATATTTAATTGTACTAATCTGTAGAATATACAGTAGTACAAGAAACTAAAACTACCACAGACTACTCGCAGAAGACGTGAACTGCAGGTTTCAATGCTTATTTTCCTAGAATATGTGGCAGTTCATGATGTGAGCGTACCTCCTCTTAAGTACATTTCTTTCTTTGCAGATTTAGCCCAAACATGACAAATTTCAACACAGCCATGAAAGATATATTTTATTTAATGGCAATTTTATTGCTAAATTTACCTGGAACTTAACACATACATTGGACCTATGTGGTTTAATCAGAGTGTGATTACTACTTTTAATCTGAAGCAGTAAGTATTGTTACTTACGACGTTCTGCGCTGACGTGTAGCTCAGTCCTAAAGGAACAACACTGGTAATTTTATGTTAAGTGACACACCTTACGGGACCAGATAATGTGTTTGGAAGAGATCCATGCTACTTAAAGTCATCGCTGATAATGTAAATTTACAGCAGCACTTCACAATTTACACAGTTGATGAATAGTTTTGTTCACATTACCTCGTTCTTCTAAGAACAGAAAAAATGTAATATTAAAAGTAGTTTTTAGTAGATATTTGTTTACTGAAGGTAGGACCAATACCTCCTGAATGTAATCGTTTGTGAGCAGAGCGCAGTTATCCCTCTCACATTTCTATCGTCAGCAACTACTAATGTTTATCAACATTATAGTTATAATTTATTTCCTTTTGTTTCGAATAACACTATCAGACGAAACGATAAATCAACATTGAATTATTCTGAACTGCAATTTCCTTTTAGGTCCACAATCCTTTCATCCTCCGAGAAAAAAAAAGGAATTTATTATTGCTTTTATGCCCTCCTTTGGAAAATCTACCTCACCTCAGTTTAGCTGAGTATTTCTTGAAATTAATGCAGCGCCAGTTGGCAGCTAGAGACAACAAGAAAGAACATGGTGACATCAAATGGACAGAAATGCTCACCAAGTGGGCATAACAATGGGAGAACGTACCAGCGGAAATCTACAGTATATCGGCGGATAACTACCCTCAGACTGCTGTAACACGAAAAAGTGGACATGACTAATTCTTGTGCGCATAGTGGCTGAAAGCCTATGGGGAATGGGGCACGTGCAGTGTCTACAGAGCGAGTCAGGAGGCTGATGCTAAGGCAAAACTACAGCACAGTATTAGGACTGCTTGGAAAAAATCTGAAAATGAAGAAGAGTGGTAGGTAAGAATTAGCGGTTGCTTTGAAGTGCAGGTTTGTAGGAACGGTGCACATAGGAAAGGAAGGCGGAAGGAATTGCCTGTTTTCATGTTCAAGGGACCATCGCAGTATCCACGTGAACGTGTTTTGGGGATCTGTGAAAAAAATGTAACGTTGACCTGGATGGTCGTATCAGAACTTGACGCTGAATCATATGGTATTCTCGAAGAAAGTCTGTGCCCCAGCTGCAGTGGCAAATGTATTTGGAACTGCTTTATCGACGATAAAAACAAGTAATTCGTCAGATCATCTACTTTCCAAGCTGACTAATAGCTCAACTGTGAAGTGCTGTTCAGCGTTGGCGTACACTTGATACTAGGCGATGCGCGTTTAATTTCTGGGCAGACAGCTGACGTCCATTAGTAAATTGCAGAGGACATCCACGAAGTTGACGTGACCGGCTTCCCTCTGACGTCGCAGTTCCCGCTATGACAAATGAGCAACGAGAAACCACGTACGTGCTTGTGCACAAACACTTGCGCTTTTGTTTCCAAACGCAGCAGTGCTGTACGTGTTCGGAAAATTTCTCCTGCTGTTTTCAGCACTCCTAACAAGCACGTCACGTCTGTCGTGGAACTGTCCAGAACGTTAATTTCCCTAAATGAGTCGGAAAAATAATCCCGTAACGTAAGAATACAGCATTAGTAGTGTACTATCTGATACAGACAAGTCGATTAAATATCTATAAGTAACATTGCAAAGCGACATGAAGTGGAACGAGCATGTAGGGATTTTAGTGAGGACAGGCGAATGGTCGAATTAGGTGCGTATTAGACTTTTAGGAAAGTGTGATTCACCTGCAAAAAAGACCACATATATAGCACCACTCGAACACATTCTTGTGAACTCCTCGAGTATTTGGAATCTATTGAAGGAAGATATCGAAACAATTCAGAGGCGGTATGTCAGATTTGATACCGGTAGCTACGATCAACATGCAAGCTTTACAGAGATGCTTCCTGCATCTGTATCTACATCTCATGATTACTCTGCAATTAACAACTAAGCACATGGGAGAGGGTTTAGTGAAGAATCCTCAAGCTATTTCTCTATCGTTCCAATCTCGAACGGCGAGCGGCAAAAACTAGCGATTAAATCTTTCCGTGCGACCTATCTTATTACGCTGGCTATTTCTGCCTGTGTAGATGGGCACCTAAAAATATTTTCACACTCTGAAGAGAAGGTTCCTCACTGAAATTGCTTTGCAAGATCCTACCTCAATGAAGGGAACTTTTGTTTTAGTGAGTTCCACCACAGTTCGTGAATCATAACCGTGGTTCAAAACTGTTCAAATGTGTGTGAAATCGTATGCGACTTACTGCTAAGATCATCAGTACCTAAGTTTACACACTACTTAACCTAACTTATTCTAAGGACAAACACACACACCCATGCCCGAGGGAGGACTCGAACCTCCGCCGGGACCAGCCGCACAGTCCATGACTCCAGCGCCCTAGACCGCTCGGCTAATACCGCGCAGCATAACCGTGGTACACTCTCCCTGTTTCACAATAACACAAAACGAGCTGCGCTTCTCTGGGCTTCTTCGATTTCCACCGTCAATCCTAATTGATGCGGATCTGACATCGCACAGCAATACTCCAGAAGAAGGCAGGTAAAGCGTAGTGTAAGCAGTCTCTTTAGCGGACCTGTTGCATTTTCTAAGTGTTCCGCCCGTAAATCGGAGTCTTTGGTTATCTTTCCGCACAACATTATCCATCAGGTTGTTCCAGCTGAAGTTATTCGTAGTTGCAATCCCTAAGTATTTGTCGATATGGGTGTATAATTCAGCGAATTATTTCTGTCTCGTTCCTTGTGCATTGATGCGACTTGTGCAACTTTACGGAACTTAAGTAAGTATTTTTAGACTTGCGAGCGATTGTATGTGACTGCTAAGTGCGGAGCCATTGTTCAGCATACTCTGTAGGCAACCCGACTAGTATACAGTTTGGACCGGAGGCCTTGCCTTTATAAGGTGATTTGGGCTACTTTACTACACCGAGGATTACTTCTCAATTGCTCGCGACTGTTATTGATGCGAATTCTCAAATATTTACTTTGTCTTCTTTGGTGAAGGATCTTCGGGAAATTGGGTTTAGTAACTCTGCTTAAGTGACACGTCATCAGTAACATCACAATTGTTTTCGCGTGGTGAAGGCATTTATTGTACCTTGCCATTTGTGTACTTCACATATGGCCAGAATCTCTTTGGGTTTCCTGCCAGATTTCGAGACAGAGCTTCGTTGTAAATACTTTAAAAACCGCATTGAACTTAGCGCAAAATTTCAAGCTTCTGCAAAACTTTGCCAGTCTTGTGGGTTTTACGTTCTTTTAAATTTGGAATGCTATTTCCCTTGCTTCTGCAGCGTTCTGAGCTGTATTGTGTACCACGGAGATCAGCATCATCTCTTACTACTTTATTTGGTATATGATCCTCAATATTGCCGTTGATACTATTTCTCTGAATTTTGTGTTTGTTTTTGGTAGGTTTCGATGTTGCGGTTCTCAGTCTCACTTCAACAACCTTGTGGTCACTAATCCCTGTATCCGCTATGATGCTCCCTGTTTGTACAGTATTATTTGTTGCTAAGAGTCAAGTATATTAAGCAACCGTTTACAGTTCAAAATAATTTCCTGAGACCGCATTCAGTAAAATTTCGGATGAAGTTTTATGCTTGCCTCCGACTTTAGACTTATATTTTCGTCAACATATCGATTTCAGATTGTAGTCGCCACCAACTGTAATTGTATGAGTGGAGTATCCATTTGGAAATGACACACAAATTTTCTTTGAACTGTTCGGCAACTGTATCACCTTAGTCTGGATGTCGGTAATAGAAACCAGTTATTAATTTTTCCTGTAGGCAAGTATAACTTCTACCCATACTAACTCACATGAACTGTGTACCTCAATTTCACTACAGTGTAAACTACTTTTGACAGCAATAGACATTTCACCACCAGTCGTATTTAATCTATTTGCTCTGAACACTGTTAGGTCCTTCGTAAAAATTTCGGCCTTCCTTATCTGCGGACTTAGTCAGCTGTCCGTATGTATACGATTTCAGCTTGACCGCTTTCTAGCAGCGCTTGGAGCTCTGGCTCCTTACCGTTTCAGCTACGACAGTTTACAGCTATACTATCTGTTGCCAGGTCTACCTTTCTGTGTTTCTCCTGCACCCCTTCAGACTGACTCACTTTCTGCAGTTTCCCGAGATCATCTAACCTAAAAGACCGCCGAGTCCCCCACACAGCTCTCGTTACCACTGTTGTCGTTTCCTGTGTGTAGTAGAAATCAAATTGGAATCTCTGTAGAATAACATTACCGCCGCCAACGCACATTTAGAATAAGGGCCACGAACATAACTTTGGGCTCGTATGAAGCATATAGACAGTTGCTTCACTTCGCTCTATTTGAGAGTGTAAGATGAAGGTAAATGACTAGTAGTGGGACAACCTACTCTCCAGCACACAGGGCACGGTGCCTTGCGGAGTATTATGTAGATGTAGATGTAGATTTAGAGGTTTACAGCAGTATGATGGTCGTATTTGTGCCTAGAAACTCCAAAGAGACCCGACGTTATCAGATTGCGTTAGTCACCGTCATACTTTCCAGCAGATAGATTGATAGTACAGAGTGCCATGAGTACACAACACGATCGCCTTCGCATAGCCTGTAATTTGCGTAGTATGTGTTTGACTTCTCACAGGTTAAGGCAGTTGGCTATGCCTTATCTTCAGGGTCTCCGCGACGTCATCTTTTAACAGTATAATGCAAAACTGCGCCTTTATTTTCTGTCCTACTTCTGTAGAAAAGGCTCAGTTTATTGTTCTCACTGGCACCTTCTCCAGATCTCTTATTCTCTGGACACACAAGGTAGGAGAGTGATGTGAGACTGGAACGTCACTACAGGTCAAGCACTGCGAGTCATCTACTCTGGCGTACAATGAGGTGAGAAGATTCATGGAATGGTCCCTAATATCTCGTAGGACCTCTTTTTAAGCAGCGTAGTGCAGCAACTCGGCGTCCCATGGACACAAAAGTCGTTGGAAGTCCCTTGCACAAATGTTGAGACATACTGCCTCTCTAGCCGTCCATAATTGTGAAAATGTTGCCCGTACAGGATTTTATGCACTAACTGACCCCTCATTTATGTTCTGTAAATGTTCGATGGTATTCATGTCGGGTGATCTGAGTGGCCACATCATTCACTCGAATTATCCAGAATGTTCTTCCAACAAATTGCGAAGAATTGTGGCCCACTGATACGGCGCAATGTCATCCATAAAAAAAATTTCTCGTTGTTTGGTAACATGAAGACCATGAATGGCTACAAATTGTCTCCAAATAGCCAAACGTAGTCATTATCGGTTCATGTGGCCAGAGGACCAACCCCATTCGATGTAAACCCAGCTCACACTACCACCAGTTTGCATAGCGCCTTCTTGACGACTTAGATCAATTGCTTCGTAGACTCTGCGTCACACTCGAAACCTACCATCAGCTCTTACCAACTGACATCGGGACTCATCTGAATACTCCAAGATTTTACAGTCGTCTAGAGTTCAACCGATATGGTCACCAGCCCAAGAGAGGTGCTGCAGGTGATGTCGAACAATGAAGGCACTCGAATCGGTTTTCTACTGCCATAGGCCATCAACGCCAAATTTCGCTGCGCTGTCTGAACGGATACGTTCCTCGTACGTCCCTCATTAATTTATGTGGTTATGTCACTCAGTGTTGCTTGTTTCTTAGCACTGACAACTCTACTAACAACTCTACTCAATCTCCACTGCTCTTGGTCGGTAAATGAAGGCTGACCGAGATGAGAGGTAGTGTCTGAAATGTGGTATTCTCGGCACACTCTTGACACTGTGGATCTCGGAAATCTGAATTCCCTAACGATTATGTTCCATGCGTCTAGAACCAACTGCCATTCCGCGTTCAAAGGCTGTTAATTCCTGTCGTGTGAGCGTAATCACGTAGGATATATTTTTGAATGAATCATCTGAATGCAAGAGACAGCTCCTCCAATGCACTTCCCTTTTATATCTCGTGTCCGCGATACTAAAGTCATCTGTATATGTGTCTATCGCTGTCCCATCCCTTTTCTCACCTCAGTACAGAGGAGAGCTGGCATGGAATGACGTACTCGTATCTGTCATTTCTTCGCCTAGCCACGTTATAGTCGGTGTGAAAGCTCTGTGTACTGAATGTTGCACACTGTGTACATTTAGTACACCTTCATACTTAATGCTGTACTCTTCCTACTGTGCTGCACATGCGCAGTAAGTGAAGTTTTGCTATTTGTTACCTTTCCTGGAGGGGCACTTTTAATGGCCAGCAGTGTAGCAGTGAAGAAGTGAGGGTCAGTAACATGAGGCCGTGCTGGAACTCTAAGTAGACAGGAATGGCAGGGGGGCGGATTGCGCCGCCGGGTGGTATGGGGCCGCCCCCGCCCTCTGGTCTCGGGTTCCGCCAGTCGTACCGCCCCCACCGCCCCCGCTCGCCTCCTGTTTGTGGAGGCCTCGCAGAGAGGTGGCGGCGCGGCAGTGGGCTGGCATCTGGTTCCATTTGGCCCTCTCTGTTTGGCCAGCACTACACACGCGCCAGATAAGCCGGATTGCGCCCTGCAAGGCGCGCACGCACGCACCTACACACACACACGCACACACACACACACACACACACACAAACACTCACGTATTCTGAAGTGTTTAGGCGCCGCAACACGTTCACTCTCACCACTGCACCTAAACATTTTATTTTTCCTCTCACCGTCTGCGATAGACCCGTTATAAAAGTGGGCAGACAAGCCAAACACAGAGGCTGTTTGTTGAAGCATCCAGCTGCGTTTTCTCTGGTAGCAAATTTGCTGTCCTATTCTAGTCAAATAACGAAAGATGTTTACCCTACAGACATGTTTTTACATTTCAAACGCTTTATTATCGTTCTCTCTTGACATGAAATACACGGATGAGGAAATCTTTATGACCACCCTTCACAACTAGATATAATGATGTGCTGCGGGCACGTGGGATGGCAACGAAAGCATGTATGGGGGCAGGGCCGGATGGGGGATATCGACCGCTGATGGCGAAATCCACTGATACAAATGACTATAGTAGAAAACTTTTATTTAAAACGCCTCAGCCATTAAATAAGAGAGAGAGACAAACGATTAAAGACTATCCTTCCGATGTTGGCCAGACGACATCATCAGTCATGGTTGCAGTGGACACGGGGCCATCGAGACTGGACCGTGGGCCAGTAGAAAGGTGAGCCTTGGTCGGATGAATAATGTTTCTTGTTACACCAGGTTGATAGCGGTGATCGGATACGCCATCATTCAGATGAAAAGGTGTACTGCACCACTTTCCTCGACGGTTGGGTCCATATTATGCTGTAGGGGACATTCACCTGTGGCAGTAATGTGGGGGACAGTGGCAGCTCTTCACCATTGCAGACCACATGCAACGAGATTCGTCTGAAAGGCCACCTGTCGCCCCTCAGTGGACGTCGAGTCGTGGTATTGGTGTGCAAATTTCAGCTGCCGCAGTCCACATGCGTGTGTAAAGCAGGTTCCTGCTGTGGAGACCTATACACAACAACGTTCACTGAACGGCAGTCGAGGAGAAACCATTGGTAGGCCATTGCTTCACCTGGGCTGTACCACGTCTATTTGCCTGTACGCACCTCCGCAGCCGTCGTTCACCTGTGTCATCCATTGCCCTGTTGCACCGTAGTTGCCTTAGAGCAGATTTTAGATAGCGCCGTTTCGCCATGCACTGTACACAGTACCTTAGCCACGGCGACACGCAAACAGTATAAAAACGGAGTACTCCATCGGACAAGTGGCCGTTGGCATGTACGACTTGAAACTTCTAGTATCCAGGCCGGAGGAAGGAGAGTTATGGCAGAGCGTGTTTTCACGGCAATCTCACCATTCTGGAACGCACAGTGGATCAACGCAAGCTTGTACCTTGGGGACCATGTCAACCCCTACATGCAGTTTGTTTTTCCTCCGTACGATGACATCTACCAGCAGGACAATGCAACGTGTCACAGCTCGCAGCGGACGTAGTGGTTCGATGGGTGTACCGTACTCCACTGGCCACTAGACTCCTGGATTTAAACCCAGTCAAGAATATGTAGGGCCATCTCGATCGGGCTGTTCGCGCAGTGTATCCTCAGCCAAGAAACCTCCCGCAGCCGCCCACAGCACTGGAGTTAGTATGGATCCACATCCGTGCTTGTACCTGCCAGAACTTCACTGACTTTCTTCCTAGACGCAAAAGGTCTGCGCTGCAAAAGGCGGTTTTTCAGGCCTTTAACAGGTGGTCACAATCAGACTGGGCAGAATGAAAAGAAAAGTAAATAGATGTTACCTTGAAAATCATCGTTTCGCAGCTGAATAGTGGGAAAAATATCAACTTTGTAAATTATAATTAGTTGAGTGCGTAAGATGGATTGCACATCGGTTCCAACCTATCCCACTCTAGGAAAACTGTTTCACCAGGGTAAGCAGTGTGCTACGCTTAAAGTTAGAAAAGTAAGCTGGTGTATACTATGTATTTGCGGTAATGATTTCTAGTACTTTGCAGTAAAAATATACTTAATTTTTCGGTAGTGAAAATTGGATGTTTTGGAGCAAAGTTACATTTTTTGTGGGGAATACTGTCCGACAGCTCTCACTCCAAGAAGCAATGTGGAGATGGGCGGAATTTTATCCAGGACATTGACGCCAAGTCTGGTAATCAGGAACTTGTTCGCAGATTGTTATACTGCTGCCCGCCTCAGACACGATAGTTGTTTTTTTCGGGAGAGGAGAGAATGTTTGGTAGAGACTTTTGCGTGAGATGTATTGCCGGACTGGTGGTTTACGGAACACTAATTGTTCTGTTGCCTAAAACGGATAAAACCTTCACTATAGTAGTTTGCATCAATGTTCATCACCGAAAGTATCTATAAATCACTATGGTAAGTGTACTTTGCTGTTCATGTGTCATGTCGTCAGGGTAACAAACAGTTGTGCTGTGACGGTTACAGAACCAACGAACCTGTACTTGAGCACAATTTGGTGAGCATTCTCATTAAGAGACACGGCAAACTGCGTGTAGGAGAGCCCGGGGTAGAACGGGGTACCGGGGCAGAATCAAGATGCACGAATTTTCTGGTAAAGGAGGTGCTGCCAACGATCGGCGGTAAGTAGAACTAGTTCGAACAGTCACTGCTCAACCTCGGCAGCCATGTTTGTTTGGTTGTCGTAAGCGTTGGATCGTGAAGTTTTCGTTGTGCTAATTTTTGCTCCTGCCTTGTAACTTCTGGCGAATTGGAAGCAAGAAAAGTATACCTATTTATTTACAATACGACTATTGTTAGCAGATGCTTAAAATATGTTTAATAATCTTTAATTTCATGGGGTTAAATGTTTGTTTTCGTATCTTTGTTTAGTGGCCTTACCCCCATAACCTAACCCATGTACCTGGTGCGGTATGGGGAATTACCCCATTCTGCCCCGCTACATTTTTAACTGAGTTGTCGCTTTTATTAGGCTCATAATTTATATTGCTTTCGATTTCAGATGGTTAGAGTATATAAGAGAAAAACAAATAGGCAGTCATTGTCTACTGAGGCCATGAACAATACTGTGGAGGCAGTTATTTCTGGCCATTGTGGGTACTGGAAGGCTTCAAACCAATTTGACGTTCCCCAGACTACTCTGGAAAGATACATTAAAAAAAGAAGGGAAAACCATGACTACAAAATTGATAAAATGGCTGGAAAGTTTAAGAACGTATGTACAGAAGAAGAGGAACTTGAGGTCGTTAAGTACTTAAAAAGTATGGAGGCTAGGTTAGTCGGCATAACAATCAAAGACTTGCGTAACATAGCTTATCAGTTGGCTGTAAAAAGAATGGCATTGTTCATAGATTTAAAAATGAAATTGCAGGTGAAGACTGGGCCAACGGATTCCTTAAAACACACCCTACTCGATCTGTTCGGGACTGGGTGTTGTGTTGTCCTCATCGTTATTTCATCCTCATCACCGGCGCACAAGTCGCCCAATGTGGCGTCGACTGAAATACGCCTTGCATTTGGCGGCCGAACTTCTCCGGATGGGGACTCCCGGCCAACGATGCCATACGCTTATTTCATTTTTCTTCTTTCTTCTATAACGTGGTGCTTCCATAGCTTCAGCACCACGTTTTCCTGTTGCGCAAGACTCATAAGTGGTTTTGAAATTCCAGCTCACCCTGCAATACCCTGCTTCCTGCTTATGGAGAGCCCTTTTCTTTTTGACAGGGTTGTCGAGTGCGACATTCCATTCTGCAGTTACTTTTGCACATGTTGTCCTATTATTTGTCGTTACAATCCACACCATTGGCCGTCTGTTACGATCGCTCAACACAACATATTATCGGCGACATGACTTATCTCCGATACGGTGTCTCTTGAAACTCCAAACGCCATAGGCCAACCAACAATCTGTCCACGTTCGGATTCAGTTAGTTCCGACATAATGCAGTCAAAACTACACACAACAGTGGTCTGACTGCTACTGACGCTTTAAAAAAATATTTATTAACACAATACAATACAATACAATGATACAACAACACCCACCACATTAACTAATTAGTGGATCTACATAAGATACAACATGAAGCAGCAGCATTGTTACAATAAACTTTAAAATTCTGTCATATCTATGAGCAAGGTTAATCTATTTTATTAATCTATTCCAATTGTAATCTAATCTACTCTGCAGCGATTACAGTTGTGTCAGTTCATATATAAACCTACTGTTGTGGCCTGCTCACAGAGCTAATCCCAATGAGCGTGCCCCTGGCATTGTGTTGGCCAAGTTGGTTTTGTCGCTGATGTCGCTACTTGGTTAGTGCTGTTAGTGTTCTAATTCTATCTAATACTACTACTAATTCCTAGTACTTAAAGTAAGAGTGCAAATTGTGTTTGCTTGTGAGGTGAAGCACTCGCTGGCGTAATACAGTAGCGCGATGGATTCCAGTCGTAGGAGCGACTGGCCAGTTCCGCACCCGGCGGTATGGGCGCGTATACCTCAGTCTATTTCGGTTTTGCTGTTAACCATTTTGGTTACTAATGAAATCCCTCAAGATCTTCTGTGATACCGTACCTCGTTTGCCAGAATGTTGAGGTGTCGGCTCGTCGTATTAGGGCGTAGTCTTGTTCGGCAATTGAATTCTTAAATCATGCGCCACATCATCATATAACAAGCAGTCGTAGATGATGTGTTCAGGTGTACCATCTTGAGCGCCACAGTCACACGCTGGTGTAGCTCGTTTCCCAAACTGATGGCCCATGTCTTGTGAGAAAGTGCAGTAATCCTCTACCTTAATCTTGGGCAACAGTTGGAAGACCCTTCTGCCCGTATCTTCATTTTCCTAGGATTGTTACCACAACTCCTCCACCCTTCTTTCAGCAGCAATCATGTCACCTACCTGCACCCCCAAGGTGTCTCAAGTCCTGTCTATGTTTCCTTTGGAAACCCACTAGCATGCTGCCTGTTCTCGTATCTTTATGTCTACTGGACATAACCCCATTAGCACCAATAGAGCCCCCCAGGAGTTGTTATGTATGCCCTAACTGATCGTAATATGTTTCGCCGCACCCTTCTCACAGTCATGGCAGACATCGCCCTCGTGAGCCTGTGTGCCCAGACCCCGCACGCATGTCCTACTATTGACGACAAGATGCTGTAATGATAAAGCTTGATTAATGCGGGTGGCAGATGAAATCTCTTGTGTCCTATGTTGATTGGATTATTTAAGACTTCTAGGGCTTGTTGTGTTGTGATTTATATGTGGGATGTGTAGTTCCATTTTTCGCCAATAACGACTCCTAGATATCGTGCCTCGCGGCGCCGAAGAACTGGTGTTCCTTTCATTCTACCTGTGCGATTCCTGATCAGACTGTCTTTCAGTAAAAGATGTGTAGATTTCTGCGGTGCAACCTTCATCTTGGCTTCTTGGCACCACTCAGTGAATAGCGATATTGCATGTTCTACTTTTGGTTCGAGATCCTCTTGGCTACGACCGCCAACTATTAGGAGGAGGTCGTCAGCGTAGGCTATCACGTCTAGCACTTCCTCACGGAGTTCTAGTTTCTACGTCTACATCCATACTCCGCAAGGCACATGACGGTGAGTGGCGCAGAGTAACTTGAGTACCTCTATCGGTTCTCCCTTCTATTCAAGTCTCGTATCGTTCATGGAAAGAGGGATTGTCGGTATGCCTCAGTGTGGGCTTTAATCTCTCTGATTTATTCATCATGGTCTCTTCGCGAGATATACGTAGGAGGGCGCAATATACTGCTTAACTCCTCGGTGAAGGTATGTTCTCGAAACTTCAACAAAAGCCCGTACCGAGCTACTGAGCGTCTCTCCTGCAGAGTCTTCCACTAGAGTTTATCTGTCATCTCCGTAACGCTTTCGCGATTACTAAATGATCCTGTAACGAAGCGCGCTGCTCTCCGTTGGATCTTCTCAATCTCTTCTATCAACCCTATCTGGTACGGATCCCACACTGCTGAGCAGTATTCAAGCAGTGGGCGAACAAGCGTACTGTAACCTACTTCCTTTGTTTTCGGATTGCATTTCCTTAGAATTCTTTCAATGAATCTCAGTCTGCCATCTGCTTTACCGACGATCAACTTTATATGATCATTCCATTTTAAATCACTCCTAATGCGTACTCCCAGATAATTTATGGAATTAACTACTTCCAGTTGCTGACTTGATATATTGGAGCTAAATGATAAGGGATCTTTCTTTCTATGTATTCGCAGCACATTACACTTGCCTAAATTGAGATTCAATTGCGATTCCCTGCACCATGCGTCAGTTTGCTGCAGATCCTCCTGCACTTCAGTACAATTTTCCATTTGTATATACCACAGAATCATCCGCAAAAAGCCTCAGTGAACTTCCGATGTCACCCACAAGGTAATTTTTGTATATTGTGAATAGCAACGGTCCAACGACACTCCCCTGCGGCACACCTGAAATCACTCTTAGTTCGGAAGACTTCTCTCCATTGAGAATGACATGCTGCGTTCTGTTATCTAGGAACTCTTCAATCCAATCACACAATTGGTCTGATAGTCCATATGCTCTTACTTTGTTCATTAAACGACTGTGGGGACCTGTATCGAATGGCATCTACCTGTGAACCCGTGTCTATGGCCCTCTGAGTCTCGTGGACGAATAGCGCGAGCTGGGTTTCACACGATCGTCTTTTTCGAAACCCATGCTGATTCCTACAGAGTAGATTTCTAGTCTCCGGAAAAGTCGTTATACTCGAACATAATACGTGTTCCAAAATTCTATAACTGATTGACGTTAGAGATATAGGTGTATAGTTCTGCACATCTGTTCGACGTCCCTTCTCCAGTAGCGGTTCTATATTAACGTCCCAAAAGAGTGGCCCCAGAATGGAGCCCTGAGGACACCCCTTTGTGATGGTTTTGCTTATTTTCTCGCTAGGCGATGATAACCAAACCTCCCTGTCCATGCAATAGCTTCTCATACAGCCATAGAGGGGCCTTTGACACTCCTTATCAGGCAAGCGGGAGAAGAGCGAGGGCCACCACAGGTTGTCAAAGGCGCCACGATACCAACCACGTACTTGTGCAGGGCTGAGCTGCAGACCTCAGCCGCCAGGTCGATTGCGTCAGACACTTGAGATAATTGCATAGGTATCATTCGTGGTCAACAGCAACTTGAAGTCGTGGCTAACATCTGTATTTAAGCCCCTCTCGCGGTAAAATACTTTAGGGAAACCGTCTAGATTTTCTTGATGTATGGATTTCAGGTTACTTCCGTAGAGTGATCACAGCTGCAAGGAATGTTTATCTATAGCAGTCTCGGCTGAGCCAGCTGCGGTCACCCATCGTGTGCCTGTTGTGCCGCCAGAGGCTCAACAGCCGGCACGCTGCGCGCTGTTCCGCCGGCAGTCAATACAGCGGCTGCCCGTGTAGGCGGCTTCCCGCGCAACAGGCGGCGTGCGGGCTGCGTCGGAATATATCGGAAGCGGGCGGGCTACCATCGCCGTAACGAGTTGCCTCCTCTCCCGTATATCCCTCCCCTAACCCCCTCTTTGTACGGTGCTCCGTCAGGGCGGCCGCCTTCCTCCGAGCGCACAGTGGCGCAGGCTCACGTCTGCCAACTGAGCAGAAGTGCAGGCGGCTCAGAGCGTGATGCGCGCGTCATTGGCTACTGCCGTGAAAAGACGCAAAGGAGGATAGCCGACGGACGATTTAGTGCTTCTGGAATTTTGGATACCACAGACTTGCAGACACCGCGAAGTGAGCATACGTCGTAGTACGGAATATCGACGACAAAATATAATTTTTATCCGGGGTGGCACTCCATAGCAGCAACCTGCTTCGGGTTTATAAAAACGCTTGCTACTAGTTTCTGTCCATGCACGGGACATCTTAAGCTGTTGTTACAAAAAACGCTTTTTCCTAAGTGATGCATTAGGTCTACATACACTGGGGTGAAAAAAATCATGGGATACGTCCTAATATCGTGACGGGCCCCCTTTTGCCCTGTGTAGTGCAGAAACTCGACGTGCAATGCACTCAAAAAATCGTTGGAAGCCTTTGCAGAGATATTGAGCCAAGCTATTGCCTTCCACAATTGCGAACGTGTTGGCGATGTAGGATTTTGAGCACGAACTGACCTTGGATGTTCGTCGGGATTCATTTTGAGCGATCTGAGCGGCCAGTTCAGTCCCTCGAATTGTCCAGAATGTTCTTCAAATCAATCGCGAACAGTTGTGGCCTGGTCACATGGCGCATAGTCGTCCATAAAAAAATTTACCTTTGACTGGGAACACGAGCGCAGGCCCCCGGGACACACTCCCGGGCAGCCGGCTGCTCAGCTCTAGTTGACGCAGCGGGGTGCCCTCAGCCTCGTGATGCCAACTGAGGAGCTACTCGACCGAATAGTAGCGGCTTCGGTCAAGAATACTATCATAACGACTGTGAGAGTGGTGTGCTGACCCCACGCCCCATACTGGGGATGACACGACGGTCGGATGGTCCAGTAGGCCACTCGTGGCCTGAAGACGAAGTGTGTATCTGGTAACAAGAAGTCTATGAACGGCTGCAAATAGTCTCCTAATAGCCGAACATCACCATTTCCAGTCAATGGTCGGTGCAGTTCGACCAATTTCTTGTAGCCACACCGCACACCATTATGGAGCCACCAACAGCTTGCACAGTGCCTCAATTACAGTTAGGGTGCAAGGCCTTGTGGGGTCTGCGCCAGTCTCAAACACTACCATCAGCTGTTACAAAGTGAAATCGTGACTCATCTGACTAGGCCACGTTATTCCAGTTGTTAAGGGTCCAACGGCTCTGGTCTCGAGTCCAGGAGAGGCGCTGCAGGCGATGTCGTACTGTTAGCACAGACACTCGCGTCGGTAGTTTGCTGCCATAGCCTATTAACTCTAAATTTTGCCGCACTGTTCTAATGGATACGTTCGTCGTATCGATATATCAATATATATATATATATATATATGCTGTTATTTCACGCAGTGTTACTTGTCTGTTAGCACTGATAACTCTACGGAAGCGCCGCGGCTCTCGGTCGTTAAGTGAAAGCCTTGGCCACTGCGTGGTCCGTGGGAAGAGGTAAGCCCTGAAATTTGCTATAATCGGCACAGCATGGATAGTGTGAGTCTCGGAATATTTAACCATCTAACGATATCCAAATGCAATGTAGCATTTTTTATTCCCAACTACCATTCCGGGTTCAAAGTCTGTTGATTCCCATCGTGGCGCCATAATCACGTCGGAAACGTTTCCACACTACTCACATGATTACAAGAGGCAAGTCCGCCAATGCACTACTCTTTTATATCTTCTGTACGCGATACTACCGGCGTCTGCGTACGTTTATATCGCTACCCCATGACTTTCCTCTTCTAAGTGTACAATTGCCTCTCAAGTTGAATAGGGAGGATTCATTGTTGTTATTGAATGTCACGAACCCACTTTTGCTATCTACAGATGTGTCTCCCGTTAGTCATTTTTGGTATGGGTGTCACACAGTATTCTAAGATGGGGTTCTCAGTAGCCTACTACTGAACCAAAGTCTGCCACCAGCCTTGCACAGGACTGAGGATAAGTAATTATTCCATTTAATATATCTCTAAGATGTGTCCCCAGGTACTTGTTCACCGGTCCCAAATGTGGCTCATTAAGGTCGCAGTCATAACATTCTACCTCTTTGCGTTTTCTGAAGTGCACATTTATCTATTTTTGAAATTTAAAACAATTTGCCAATCTTTGTACCACTTTGAAATGTTATCGCGATCTTACGGAATATTAGTGCAAATTCGTTATAGATAACTTCACGTTATGTGGAAAGTTTGACGTTGCGGTTGATTATACTGTATGCCAGGTCGCACTAATAGGAATGGCGTTCGATATTGATTTATAGTTTATATTTTCTCATTAGTCATGTTCTGCCGTTCGACTCATTATTACAGCTGCAAGTAAGTAGTTGTTCGTCTAACTGCAGGTCGCAGTATAATCGGTAGAAGTGTAATCCGTGCACAGTACAGCCCATTTCCCCAATTGCTATCATTACGTGGACATACGACAACGGGTGTGATCATCAAAGACAGCGCTAGACGTCGTTTCTTTGAAAGGAGGGTGGAAAAACTGCGTGGCTGGCAGTGTGAGGAGAGTGTGCAGCGTTTCGAAAAAAGTGATCTTCCAGGAAGATAACGCTCATCGCCATACAAGGGGAAAAATCACTGCTGCCATCGCTGAAATGGGGTTCGAGGCAGTTCGAAACCTACCGTATTCTTCTCAGGTGGTCCCATCAACTGCCGTAGGTTTTTTGCGCATCACTTCTTTGGAGTCTGCCACACCAACCACAGGACAGCTGCTCGCATTTCGTGGAAGTCAGCGAAATGATGTCCGCGTAGAGGTTTCCTCGTAGCCACGAACAGGTGGTAATCAGAGCGGGCCTGTGGTAGCACTGGGAACACCAGGTCAGCGATGGAAGACGTTGTTTTCCGAATCGCATGGATACGAGCGTAGTCGTGTTACAGGAGTTCTTTCAAAACAGAATTCACTCCACACCAAGTGCTACTAATCGCCTGAGAATATACGCATCGTTTACACCCACCTTCCATGGAAAACAAGTCGTCCAGCGCTGCCCTTGATGGCCATCCCCCACATCCACGTATCGACAGTAACTGAGAAATCTGGCTTAAGTGCGCATGGATTACACTTCTACTGATCGTAATGCCACCTGCGATTAGACCAAACTACTACATAGTTGCAACCGTAATGATAAATCAAATGACGCACCATGACTGGTCGGAAAAAATAAATATGAGAAGCTCCTCGTACAAATCATAAACGACAAAGGGGCCAACACACTTCTCTGGAGCGCGCGTCTACTCATTTTTATATCTGTTGATGACTCTTCATCCAAGATAACATCATGCGTCCTTCCTACCAATAGCTCCTCCATCCAGTCACAAATTTTGTTTGATATGCCATATAATTATACTTTGGGTAATAAACGTAGAAATGCTATTGAGTCACATGCTTTTTGGTAAGTCAAAAATAAGGTGAATCTCCTGAATGATAGATTACCATCACAAGTTGATTTTAGTAGGATCGATATTTTCGATATTAATGCTGGCATATATGGTGGATGTCATTCCTTTCCGGATAGTTCGTCATATTTTAGCTCATCGAATGTTCTAGGACTTTGCAGTAGATTACCAGCAATGAGGTTATACGGTGGTTTTGCGGATAACTTCTGCTTCCTACGTGTAGATGCGTGTGATTGCGCTTTCCCCCAATCATTGGGTAAATAATTTTGTTGAAGTCATGGGAACTAACTCAGATGACAGTATAGAATCTGAAAGATTTTGTTAAGCCCTCTAATCTTGTTTAATATTAACGATTTTAGTTGGCTGTATTTGCTAATTGTAAGGTAACGAGATCGCAACATTTTCCATTAAACAGGAATCTCTCGCTAGCGGCCGGTGTCGTAGTGTGTGTGTGTGTGTGTGTGTGTGGGGTGGGGGGGGGGGGGTTGAGTGGCAAGAAACTGAGGGAGGAGTGGGCGGAGGATCTGTCTTATCGCCAAAGAAAGGTACACTTCATAGCAGGCGCATTCTACAAATGGTGAGATGTTTTTATCCTAAAAGGAGCTACCACACAGCAGGCATCACTCTTCCCTCTCATCAGTGAGAGGAGGCAGAGCTCTAATGACTAGAAAAACTATTTTATTTACCATGGAGCAAAAGCGAGTCCTAAATTACCAGTCATTAGCGCACTGAATGATACGAAGTAATGAATTCAGATGTAAAATTAGAGGGAGATTTATACACCACTGGCCATTAAAATTGCTACACCATGAAGATGAAGTGCTACAGACGCGAAATTTAACCGACAGGAAAAAGATACTGTGATATGCAAATGATTAGCTTTTCAGAGCATTCGCACAAGGCTGGCGCCGGTAGAGACACCTACAACGTGCTGACACGAGGAAAGTTTCCAACCGATTTCTCGTACACAAACAGCAGTTTACCGGCGTTGCCTGGTGAAACGTTGTTGTGATGCCTCGTGTAAGGAGGAGAAAAGCGTACAATCATGTTTCCGACTTTGATAAAGGTCGGATTGTAGCCTATCGAGATTGCGGTCTATCGTATCGCGACATTGCTACTCGCGTTGGTCGAGATCCAATGACTGTAAGCAGGATATGGAATCGGTGGGTTCAGGAGGTTAATACGGAACGCCGTGCTGGTTCCCAGCGGCCTCGTATCACTAGCAGTCGAGGTGACAGGCATCTTATCCGCATGGTTGTAACGGATCGTGCAGCCACGTCTCGATCCCTGAGTCAACAGATGGAGACGTTTGCAAGACAACAACCATCTGCACGAACAGTTCGACGACGTTTGCAGCAGCATCGACTATCAGCTCGGGACCATGGCTGCGGTTACCCCTGACGCTGCATTACAGACAGGAGCGTCTGCCATGGCGTACTCATCGCCGAACCTGGGTGCACGAATGGCAAAATGTCATTTTTTCTGTTGATCCAGGTTCTGTTTACAGCACCATGATTGCCGCATCCGTGTTAGGCGTCATCGCGGTGAACGCACATTGGAAGCGTGTATTCGTCATCGCCATACTGGCGTATAACCCGGCGTAATGGTATGGAGTGCCACTGGTTACACGTCTCGGTCTACTCTTGTTCACATTGACGGCACTTTGAACAGTGGACGTTACATTTCAGATGTGTTACGACACGTGGCTCTACCCTTCTTTCGATCCCCGCAAAACCCTACATTTCAGCAGCATAATGCACGGCCGCATGTTGCAGGTCCTGTACTGGCCTTTCTGCATACAGAAAATGTTCGTCTGCTACCCTGGCCAGCACATTAACCAGATCTCTCACCAGTTGAAATCGTCTGGTCAATGGTGGCCGAGCAACTGGCTCGTCACAATACGCCAGACACTACTCTTGATGAACTGTGGTATCGTGTTGAAGCTGCATGGACAGCTCTACCTGTACACGCCATCCAAGCTCTGTTTGACTCAATGCCCAGGCGTATCAAGGCGGTTATTACGGCTAGAGGTGGCTGTTCTGGGTACTGATTTCTCAGGATCTATGCACCCAAATAGGGTGAAACGTAATCACATGTCAGTTATAGTATAATGTATTTGTCCAATGAATACGCGCTTATCATCTGCATTTCTTCTTGGTGTAGCAATTTTAATGGCCAATAGTGTATTTTATGAATACTGACTGACTAGTAGGCATTGATCGGGTATTTATTTATTCCAATCTACTCTTAGTCCATGTCCACCTCCTCCAACTCTCATACCAACTCCTTCCCATTTTACTTGCTGCTTCACCAGTACATGCGTATAGCACATATATTGCCCCCTATCTCTTTCCATCACTTCCTCCAACTCTCCCTGTCTTTCTCCTCCTGCCCCTCTCTTTGTCATTTTCTGTTCCCCCCTCTCACTATCCACCTCCCACTTCACCTCTTTCATCGCCCATCTCCTACTCCCCTCTCTTCCTTTCCTACCTGCCCAATGTGCTCTCCATCTTTCAGCCGCCTCCTACACCTCCATCCCCTCTTCCTAATAAGCTCCTACTCCCCCTTCTCTCTATCTATCTTCCCCTCTCCCGGTCTATCTGCTTCTCGCTTCTCTGTCTCTCTGCCATACGTTATGCAACTAGTTTTAAAAATATACATAATTTTACCCACCATAGCACTCTGTAACTACGGAAGAAAACTATCGTCCTAATAGCTTTATTATATTTTACACCGCTCATATTTTCACAAATGTAGCACAAAACACTAACTTATGTATATGTTTATAGCTACTCTATCTTCTAGATACAACAGTTTCCCAAACCTAGGACTAGATGTGTAGACTGTCTGCTGTTATTTGTTTATTTCTTTTATTGTTTCTAAAAGATTGCTTTAGTACTCGGTAATTAGTTTATTTAAATCAATCATCGATAAATGTTTACTGTGCTTCATGGTATGAAAGTATCATGACATCGTTTAACTTCCATCAGTCGACAAATATTGCTCTTGGGAAGATGGGACTCGATACTTTGACATAAAGAGCAGCAGCGTCAACTTCTTCACTCTACGTAGTAAAGCCTAATGGTGAAATTCTTATGCACTTTTTAATTTTCTTTATATTGTTCTAGCGAACCCGGCGTTATTTAGCAACTGCTAAATATATATGAGGATTGGATATACGTCCTAATATGGGGCATCCCTGCGAACTGAGTAGGACGAAAATTTCGTCTCGTCTCTGCCACTTCATCCACTTTGAAGGTATGGAACTCGAAATTATAATAAATCGTACAGAATATGAACGAATAAGACACATTTGTTTTTCTTTATTTTAAGGTTATTTAAAGTGTTTTGTACGTTATACAGAAACAAAACTTTATCATATACATAATTTATCGTTTTTGTCCTGTATGGAAAGGATATGAACTGATTTTCTGAATCATCAGTTCGTGAAGAGGTAGAATACGGAAGTCACTCTGATCGTAAATCAGTTCCAACGTATTTGAATGGCGTACCTGGATCTTTGTTTGCTGTTGTTACAAATGGAGAATTGATTGGGAACCAAAGTAGCTTAACATGAATGGTTGAACTATATATATATATATATATATATATATATATATATATATATATATATATATATATATATATATATATATATATATATATATATAGAGAGAGAGAGAGAGAGAGAGAGAGAGAAAGAAAGAAAGAAGAGAGAGCCCTCTGCTCGAGTTCGATCCTTTGCCGTGCCTTGCCCTGTTTTTGTAGTGGTCTCTTGTTCCGTTTCAGAAAAGTAAACGAAGAACACGTTTGGCGACAACGTCTCCAGCCGGCCGCTTGAATTTGCATACGAAAGGGCCTGACTGGCTGACTACAATGTCAATTAACTCTGAAACGGTGCACAACGTATCGCATTTTTTTCTTAACTGTTATTCTCAGCACAGTATACCCTGCGAACAAGTTTCTGAGACTTTTTCTGACCACTGTGGGCATTATTATAGATACACAAGGTGATTTCTTCAGAAAAAGGTTAACATGGTTCTGAGCGGTATAGGACTTAACATCTGAGGTCATCAGTGCCCTAGAACTGAGAACTACCTAAACCTAACTAACCTAAGGACATCACACACATCCATGCCCGAGGCCGGATTCGAACCTGCGACAGTAGCGGTTGCTCGGTTCCAGACTGAAGTGCCTAGAACCGTTCGGCCACATTGACCGGCTGGTGATTTCTTGATGATGTTACAATCTTTAAGAGATGATGCCGAAGGGTAAATGGATCAGTTTGAGATAACGGACCGTGGTCCAGAAGCGACTGAGTCGAAAGTTGTGAGCACAATCGATCTGATATCTCTGACAGTGGAACGCACGTATTTATACTGTTGTTCCTGATATTGTAGGATATACAATTGTCAGAGGTGGTAGCGTGGACCAAACAGGAAAGAAAGTCTAGTAAAGAAAAACTCTAAAATGCATACCTTATGAGCTACGACGGCTTGTTTTTCTTCGTACTGTAAAATACATCTCATCTATAGGAAGCTCTTTGGTTTTCATACAGTATATTTGGGGAAAGTTTTATGGTACACAACGAGAGAAAAATATCAAGAAAGTATTGGCTATAAAATGCATACCTTAAGAGCTACGAGCGTTTATTCATTAGACGATATGTGTTTCTCAGTTGTGAAGATCAACAAGCTCATTAATGTTGGGGTATGCGCCTTAGAGGCCATATTCAGTGCACGGTTTGTCTTAGTTTGGTCTATACAACTGAAAATAATACGTGGGTGACTCCAAAAGAAATGCACGCAACTTCTTTTTTCAAATCATGTTTCATTCCACATGTTTGAAGTTTTACAGTGTGTATATACATCCTTTAGGAACAATATTTTCATTTCTCCACATAATTTCCATCCCTCTCATCTGCCTTACGCCATCTTGGAACCAGCGCCTGTATACCCGGACGGTAAAATTCTGGACCAATCTGTTGGAGCCACTGTTTGGCAGCGTGCACGAGGGAGTCATCATCTTCAAACCTTGTTCCACGATGAGAGTCTTTCAGTTTCCCAAAAAGATGATAGTCACAAGGAGCCAGGCCATGACTGTAAGGTGGGTGTTTAAGCGTTGTCCATCCGAGTTTTGTGATCGCTTCCATGGGCTTTTGACTGACATGTGGCCGTGCATTGTCGTGCAATAGCAAAAAATCCTGCTTTTCCCGATGTGGTCGAAGACGACTCAGTCGAGATTGAAGTTTCTTCAGTGTCGTCTCATATGCATCAGAATTTATGGTGGTTCCACTTGGCATGATGTCCACAAGCAAGAGTCCTTCAGAACCTAAAAACACCGTAGCCATAACTTTTTCCAGCAGAAGGTGTGGTTTTGAATTTCTTTTTTTCTTGGGTGATTTTGCATGATGCCGCTCCACTGATTGCCTCTTCGTCTCTGGTGAAAAATGATGGAGTCATGTCTCACCACCTGTGACAATACTTCCAAGAAATTCATCTCCACCATTTTCGTACCGTTCCAAAAGTTCGCTGCATACCGTTTTTCTTGTTTCTTTGTGAGCCACTCTCTACATCCTGGAAACCCACATGCACAAACTTTTTTTAGCGCCATCACTTTCAGTATTCTGCAAACAATTCCTTCCCCTATCCCAGCGTAGCGTGACAATTCGTTCATGCGTCTGTCAGCAGTTACCAATTCGTTAACTCTCTGCTCCTTGTCTGGAGTGTGTGAAATAGGCCTGTCGACAGCAGAATCTCCATACACCTTTTTCAACCTCTTGTGGAGGTCTCCCACTGTCTCGTTTTCACAGCACAGGAATTCTATGACAGCACGTTGCTTCTGAACATCAAGTGTAGCAGCCATCTGAAGACATGCTGTGACAGCACCACTCACGGGAACAGGTTGAACCACGTTTGAAAAGAAGCGGGAAGGATGTATCTACACACTGTAAAACTTTCAAACATGCAGAATGAAAACTGTATTTTTATAAAAATAGTGTGCATTTCTTTTGGAGTGACCCTCGTAATAACAGCGGTACCAATGCAGATGGCATCAGAAAGATTTTCGCTTTTAGCTTTAGATTTGGTCCTCGATACATTTACTGTGCTCCACCATTCCTGAAAATTGGTAACATTATCACGGAATCTGTCGATTACAGTTACCACTTGATTTGGAACGGGGCTGTATTCATCGATGATTTAGCCAGCTTCGTGTAAGTGTGGAGAAGCTGATGACGTGAAAGACATCATATAGCCACGCTCAAGTACGTACTCATAAGCAGAGACGCTGGCAGTAACAACTAAGTTGAATTTGCTGCAGTGCGTCGCCTTGACCCGCAGGGGTGGGGGACGCTTCGCCAGCCTTCGCCACAGCTGTGTAGCTGGGTGAGGGAGGGGGCGGGCGAGCGACGGCGTCACGGCTGCCTGCCTGCCGGCTCCCGCAGCTGTCAGCAGCAGACGACGCCGCAGCCGCAGCCGCGGCTCTGCGGTGAGGCGCGGCGCTTCCGGCGTCTGCAGCAGGTGACGCGCGCCCCCGACCGCGGCTCACAACTTGGCCGACTTTCTTGAAGAACGCCTTAGGAGACACTCCGCGGAGAATTTCCTCTAGACCCGGCGCCCACCACTATCTTATCAGAATTTAGTTTCATGTACTGATTCGCAAGGGAATTATGACCTTTGCGCACCGTGAGACTGCATACCGCATTAGACGCAGTAATAAAAGTACAATGTGTGTAAAATAAAACCGGCGCTCAATATATTTCAAGCACCACAGGAAAGACAACCTCCTTTACAGCATTTGCCCCAGGTGCAGAAGGTGGGTGCCTACAGTAAGGTGCTTGAAATACTTTGCGGGCCGGCCGGTGTCTCCGAGCGGTTCTAGGCGCTACGGTCGCAGGTTCGAATCGTGCCTCGGGCATGGATGTGTGCGATGTCCTTAGGTTAGTTAGGTTTAATTTGTTCTAAGTTCTAGGCGACTGATGACCTCAGAAGTTAAGTCGCATAGTGCTCAGAGCCATTTGAACCATTTGATAATTTCCCCGTTTCAGGGTGTTACTGCAGTGTATCTGAGACGTCGTTCGGCTTGAGTGCGGGTATATAAGCATCGACAGTAGGGAAGGAGTTAGTGGGGCATTCGTTTCTTTCCGACTTTCGTGTGGCAAATGCGGAATAACGACGTTATTACCAAACGCGTCCAAAGAGGACCAGCATGTTGTTATTCTTTTCTTTGCTGCCAAAGGACAATCGCCAGTAAACAACCATTGGAGACTGAACAATGTGCAGGGACAGCATGTCTGTCGAAAATCCCTGTTGTGTACTGATGTGCTAAGTTCCATGCTGGTCGCGATTCGACCCAAGACGCCGATCGATCTGGGGATCAGCTTCATCCGTTACGGACAACTCGGAGCCACTCGGGCTCCTGCACTACGGTCGCGATCTCTCGCCAGGCGATAATCACGTCTTAGGCCCCTTATAACGACGATGAAGGGCCTGAAATTGCTGTCGGACGATGATGTACAACCTGCAGTTAAGGACTTCTTAACGCCACAGGGCACAGTGTTTTACCAAACAAGTATCATCAACCTGGTGCGCTGGTAGAATGATTGCCTCAAAGCTCAGGGTGTTTTTGCCTTATTGGCATACATGTTATGGATTGTACGGCCTTCGAATGGAAACTTTTTGACCGCTCCTTATATTTTGTTTACTTTGTATGCAATGTTAAAATATGATTGTGTTTTAAGGTTTCAGGGATGATGTATAAGAGTAAACGTAAAAATTAGATGCAAGGGACCGTGGCCTGTAGGCTACGAAGTCCTAAGTTACAATCAAAAATCGTTCTCGTAGCCTCGTAGTGGACATCTTCTAATGCAGGTTCTTTGCTCTTCATATTTCGAAAAATGGCAGTATGTACCAAAGAAAAAGAAAAGGTCAATCAAACGTGAGTTCTAAAGTGCATACCTGAAGGGCTATGAACACTTATTCATCATTACTATCGTGAGAGCCCTCTCTTCTACTGAACAAGTCCTCTTATCTTTCTAGTTATGCATTTTACAGTCCATGTTTACTAGAGATTGTTTACTTGATTTGGTCCATAGTAGCTCCTCCCTGAATGCATAAAGAGAAGAGCTTGCAGGAGAAGGATTCCACTGTCAGAAGTGTGCAGCTTTCAACTCGGTCGTTTCCAGATCATCATCCCGTACCTCAAACTGCTACGTTTACCTTTCTCCATCTTTTGCGAAAGTATTTAACATAATCACGGAATCACTCCGTATAAACGAAACATAGACGGATGGGGAATCATTATACTGAGGTCATGGTCGCAAGTAGGTACATCTACTGATGTAAGTGACTTCGCCACTGTTGGCCAGTCATTGGGAAGGAGCATCTCGGAGATGGTAAAGATGGTCAGACGTTCGTGTGCTTCTGTCATGAGATCTGTGAAAGTTCGGAAAAGAGTTGTGAAATAATGTGTAGATAACAAGGTGTTTGACATCCGTCCCTCATTACAGAATGTGGAAGTCAGAAACTTGCCCGCTCTATAAGGCTGGTGCCATATCTGACGATAGAATACAATGTTGTCGTTGGCACAAGTGTTTCGAAGTACGATGCTCGTATATTGTTGATCATCGGACTGTGCACTAGGTGTTCCCATGCTGACCAACTGGTATCGTCATGCACAATTTGAGTGAGAACTTGATTACGCATATGGTAGTGTGGATCAAAAGAAACGTGTCATCCCGTCGGACGGTATGTGTGGGTTCTGACTTGTAGGTAAGAGAAAACCTGAGTCACCAGGGAATGGTTAATTTTATGTATAGGTGATGTCTGTTCTTTCGGACATGTCCGACCCCAGCCGCCATTATGAATTAAGACACAGACTGCAAGCGGGAATTGATTGAAATCAATGGCAAAAGTTGAACATTTGTGCTGCATTGTGATTTGAACGGGGACATACCGCTTACTACACAGATGCTCTGACTACTGAGCCATCCGGACGCAGTGGTCACTGCAGCTGCACGGACTACTCCAGGACGCCTCCCGTCAGACTGGAAGAACAGACACCACATATATGTAATCAAGGCGAGGACCGGCAATGACTGCTTCTGTGCAGATGCACACCAGGATCTACATCTTACGGAATCGGCAAATGCAGCGAGTAATGAGGTTCATCGGCAAGGGACACTAAATCATCTAAATTAGTATTGTGTGGATAAGCTGAGAATCACAGGCTGACAGGAGACGTGGTGGGATAGTCCGTGCATTGAATTCAATCAAGGCCCACTTGCAGCCAATGTCTGTAATTCATTTGTGTCTTAATAGTTAATTTGGTAATGGTGGGAAGTGTGGGAGGGCTGTTAGACTTGAGAAGGAATACCAGTGCTTGTTGGGGTCAGCAGGGTCAAGAGGACTTAGGCTGTAGTAGCCACGCAGAAAGGAAGAGTCTTTCCGAGGATAAATTAACATGAAGAACTGTATCAAAACGATGGACATACTGAAGACGCATTTTGCTCTCCAGAAAATATATACGGATTGTAAATTAAAGCCCCTTAACGCGTTTCCTGTCTGTATGAAAACGTTAATCTCAGGATCAGCTGTGAGTATTGTGATAAGGCATCGTTTAGTAAGTAATTGCCTTTTGAATTCTTCGGATGATAATTGCAGAGAAACTTTCATATTGTAACACATATTTCTTTAGAAGTCTAATACAGGTTTCCGTACATTTAGCTTCAAAAATGTTTTAATACTATGAAAATGCTGGGGACAGGAACTTGAAATTTGGAGACTGCGTTGATCTTGTAGCGTAGACATCGTTTGGTAAGGGATTGTTCGAAAGTCCGCCTCTAAGGGGTGAGATAGGGGGTGAGTACATTTTTGAAAAAATTCGCTTTGAAAGTATTTATTTATTTACGTAGTACTGAACGTAAAGCTTATTGAAAGTTTAGAAACACCGAATCAACTACTATCCATAACACTGAAGTCATCGTTTGTACAGAACACGCCGTCAGTTTCGCATGGTTAATGTCTTCGGAACTCATGTTGGTGTCCACGGAGGAAATTATTTTCTACATATAGATAACAATGCTTCAAATAAGTATACGTTCAAGGATTCAGTAAAAAATAAACGTGATTGGTATGGGACTGTGGTCAGTTTAATAGTCATGAATCCTTTTCTTGCAGATTGGTGTAATATGTGATCTTTTCCAATCACAGTAAGTATTCTTGTGCTCTAGAGATCAGTGCTCACTGTGCTTAAGGAGAGGATATTTTCCTCTCAAATTCTCTGCAGATCAGTACACCAAAGGAGTTACAGAAAGAGTGGAAAATAAAACTTCAATTCAGCAGTTCATCTATAAATACGAAGTTTTGACACTGGACAAAGGCTCTTGTAACGAATGCTTTATATGTTACACTTCAAGTTGTAATGGTCTTCCGTACTCTTGCATCCAAATGTCTATCGTTTTCTGTATGTTAGTGTATTAAACCACAGGCGAACCGACTAGGGGCCGGCCGAAGTGGCCGTGCGGTTAAAGGCGCTGCAGTCTGGAACCGCAAGACCGCTACGGTCGCAGGTTCGAATCCTGCCTCGGGCATGGATGTTTGTGATGTCCTTAGGTTAGTTAGGTTTAACTAGTTCTAAGTTCTAGGGGACTAATGACCTCTGCAGTTGAGTCCCATAGTGCTCAGAGCCATTTGAACCATTTTTGAACCGACTAGGGATACGGTCGTTTCTTGTAGTAGAACTGTTGTTGTTGTTGTGGTCTTCAGTCCTGAGACTGGTTTGATGCAGCTCTCCATGCTACTCTATCCTGTGCAAGCTTTTTCATCTCCCAGTACCTACTGCAACCTACATCCTTCTGAATCTGCTTAGTGTATTCATCTCTTGGTCTCCCTCTATGATTTTTACCCTCCACGCTGCCCTCCAATACTAAATTGGTGATCCCTTGATGCCTCAGAACATGTCCTACCAACCGATCCCTTCTTCTGGTCAAGTTGTGCCACAAACTTCTCTTCTCCCCAATCCTATTCAATACTTCCTCATTAGTTATGTGATCTACCCATCTAATCTTCAGCATTCTTCTGTAGCACCACATTTCGAAAGCTTCTATTCTCTTCTTGTCCAAACTATTTATTGTCCATGTTTCACTTCCATACATGGCTACACTCCATACGAATACTTTCAGAAATGACTTCCTGACACTTAAATCAATACTGGATGTTAACAAATTTCTCTTCTTCAGAAACGCTTTCCTTGCCATTGCCAGCCTACATTTTATATCCTCTCTACTTCGACCATCATCAGTTATTTTGCTCCCCAAATAGCAAAACTCCTTTACTACTTTAAGTGCCTCATTTCCTAATCTAATTCCCTCAGCATCACCCGACTTAATTAGAAATTAGTAGAACTATGGCTTCATTTTATTCGTTCCTCAGCCAAAGATTAAAAAATACGTGCTCCAGCATTTTTGGAAATACAGCCATTAAGAGCGTAAAGAAGAGCGGGAATTTTTTTTAAATGAATTTATTGTTAAAGTACTAATAAAGCCTTTTAAGAGCTACATCTATGAAAATTGGTATATGAAATCTCACTTACATATAAAAACATAGGTGTTCCAGTGTTTTTGGAAATACAACCACTAAGAAGGGAAAAACAGGTGACGAAAATTTTTATGGCAGTATTCAATAACGAAAGGATTTTTCAAACTAAATTTCTGAAAATTTGTAATTGACGTCATTGTTGGAATAAAAAGGTTTGTAAGTTTCATTTGCAAACTGAACTCCTATGGAATTAAACTGACGATAAATAATGTATGAAAATGTTTCTAGTATTAAAACATTTTTCGTGCTGAATGTACGGAAATCTGTACTACACTTCTAAAGAAATATGTGTTAGAATATCAAAGTTCCTATGCAAATATCACCCCAACAATTCAAAAGGCAGGATTAACAAAGACCTCCGACTCTTGCCGCCAGAGTCGGTTCTGGTAGGAAGTTCATTCGGAAAAGACGACGCTTCAATTTCCTTCATTAGTTTGAAAAGCTTAGAAGCATTACAGTTTGTCAACAACATAAAAATTCGCTTAAGGGAAAACAAAGAAATGATATGTGCAGTCCACAAAGTCAAACAGACCGAATCAGAGAGCGCTAGGCTAGTACTTTATATTTTTGTAATGGTGAGTGTGTAATGTATGTAACATTTAATTGGCGTTGGTCCTAGGCGCCTTGCCCGTCGGAGGTTCGAGTCCTCCCTCGGGCACGTATGTGTGTGTGTGTGTGTGTGTGTGTGTGTGTGTGTGTAAGCCTAGAGACCGATGACCTCAGCAGTTTGGTCCCATAGGAGCTTACCACCACAAAAAGTTATTTCTCATGACAGCGATGAGATATATGAGATAGTCTCCCTTTCAGAGAAGGAGTGATGTGTTAGGAAAAAAAGTGCTCTCAACAGTCTCCTGAACTCTAGAGTGCAGCGAATATTGTCTACAATTTCTTCATTTGTACATATCTCCTACACATACTATAAATTACATTACCCGGCCGCACTTTTCAGTCTCTATGTGGAAGCTAATCTCAGGAAGTGTTTTAGGGATTTTGGTACGATTTTCATTACTAGATAAACTGATTCGTGAGGGAGGTTTGTGTATGCAAATTGTTACCGCTATACCAGACAAGTTGTCAAGGCGTCGATACTTTGTGCTGCTCGTGCCAAGCCTGGACGGACCGCCACTAGGAAATAATTTGAAAGTGTCAGGATAAGGGAAGGTTTATGGATATAAGATAGGCGGATAATTCAGTCTCTCGGAACGCTCCATTCTCAGTCTTGCACTGTACCTATATTTTTAATTAAACTGCCTTGGTTTCGTATCCTCTTCGGTGTCAGAGCTTGAGTAGGAAGCGGTAATAAATCTGGAGAAGCGACTCACTCTTTCAGCACAAGGTTAATTAGGCATAATAAAGGAATAGTCGTGCCGAGCAAAGTGAAAGGCTGCTTCGTTCGAATTTAGCTTTCTCAGGGGACCAGCGATCGCTATGGAACAACTGTGAGGAACAGTTGTTCATCCAGGTTGAGCCCACTTTGCTTTGTTCACGGGTACGGCGGAATACTGTGGCAAACACGCTTTCTGTTGGCTGGTACTTGCTGCAGACTCCAAAAATTGTTTCTAAAAATATCATGTGGTTCATTTCGCTCACTTTAATGCAAGTCAAGATATTGGAGGCACGGCCCAAGCATGACACGTGTGTGGTGGTAACCAGCGAACACCTTACTGAAAGTACTTTTTAAGTGATAGGTCCTGGTTTGATGGAAACAGGCTTTTTGAGATACCAGCTTATCCACTTCTCTAATCCTCTCACAGGAAAATAGTTGCGTATGCTTCGGTGGCCACTTCAGGGCGAAGCTGGAATACAGTTGTTGCTGTGAGTATAATTATTACATTAACCATATGGTTTTCGCAGAATGAGAGAGGACGAGGTAACTTTTACGAAAAAATAAAAGTAATATTTCTCTTAAGATGTACAACTTGCTAATGACGTAAATATTTGATGAGACAAAACATTTTACAACTTTTCTCTAGCCTTATAACGTAGAACAACGGGTTCCTTAGAAATATGGGCAGGAAATTAGGTAGAGGTACTTAAGTGGGGCTCCTGTAGAGTAAATTTAAAGAATCTATGTTCTAAGACTACTGTTTGACTCTTATCATGCCACCATCATATACCTTGTAAGGGGACAGAACAAATAGAGAGTTGAGGATGCACATGGAGGCATACAGAAAGTCAGTTTTCTCTTGATCGATAGTTGAATGGAACTGGACTGAAATGTACCGTTAGTGAAGTATTGTAGAAAGACTACAGACCACGTGCATTGATGCAGATATAAGAATCCCTAGTTCAGCATCAGCTCTTGTGCATACAATGCTGGATTCATACCAAGGAGGTTAATACGAGATTACAGTAACATGAAACATATGCGTAGTCATCATGTGTGTTAGTGTTTTTTGTTAAATAAAGGATATGCAATTCTGGATTTACGGTGCTTGTTTGTATCGAAGATAGACTGAATGTCCTAATAGGAAATATGGAGTTCAAATGGAAGGACCTAGAGAGACGACTTGGTTGCCCAAAACTAGTTCTTTACGCAAGGGCAACTCTCTTCAATGTCATAAACGTCTTTTTGGATGTTCTGTTGTATAGACACGTAGCCTACATCACGCCTAAAACAAGAGGGACTGCAATATGCTGTACAGAACTGGGATTTAAACTTTCTCTGTTAAATAAGACTAAAATGATGGTTGTGGCACTGACGTCGAAAGCACAGCCTAAAGGACGACGAATCTTCTTGAAAACGAAAATGATTTGCACGTTCTCTTTCAATCTTTTCATACCATTAATTCTTCCAGCAAAGATAAGGGCGTGCAAACTCGATTTGAGAAAGAAAGAGAATGTAAATTTGTCAATAGAAAGATCCCAGCTTTCCTGAAATGCAATGTGAAACGGAGTTGAAAGACCACTCTTTCGAAATCTCTAATTGTCTCCTATTCAGACACATACTTTTGAACTTTGAGTCAAAGTTGATTACAACCTTCTTCTACGATGGCGCAAATGCTTGGCGTCCTACAACGTCATCTTAGGGCTGGGCGATGCTTCAAACTGGGTGTTAACGTGTGCGGGAAAAAAGCCAGAGGTCAGAAATTCACGTGACGTTTGAAGTAGGTTAATAATGTCACATTGGGACAAAATTTCCCCACAATTCTGCCCAACACCACCGTGGACATGTCGCACGTTAGAGAGGTCGTCACATTGCCTCTTATCGACATTTCACACCTTTTTCTTTTGACACTTCTACAATGGACATCCAGCGTTGAAATCACGCGGTATTCTTATGAGTGGTTGAGAAAAACCTTTTTTAAACGCCGTCGCTCAGAACCGTAAATAAAAGGTCTAAGGGTGGCATGAAGGTCGTCAATTAAACCATCCCTTTCCTTGGGGCGTTAATTCTCATATATTTCGTGGTCAAAAACGACAGTTCGCAGTGCGACGAGCAAAAGGCCGAAGTTCTTGACAACTTTTGGCACTGTTTACATCTCCTGAGCAATTTTGTAAGTAGGCTGTTTAGGTTTTTTTATTGGTAACGCCACCTCTGTATGAAAATCACTGGCTGTGCTGTGTGCAGTCTGTGGCTGCTTTGCATTGTTGTAATACTCGCCATTGTAGTGTTGGGCAGCTGGGCTGTTAACAGCGCGTAGCGTTGCGCAGTTGGAGGTGAGTCGCCAGCAGTGGTGGATGTGGAGAGAGAGATGGCGGAGTTTTGAAATTTGTCATGAACTGCTATATTTATATATGATGATATCAAGGTAAATACATTGTTTGTTCTCTATTAATATCTTTCATTTGCTAACTATCCCTATCAGTAGTTAGTGCCTTCCATAGTTTGAATCTTTTATTTAGCTGGCAGTAGTGGCGCTCGCTGTATTGCAGTAGCTTGAGCAGCGAAGATTTTTGTGAGGTAAGTGATTTGTGAAAGGTATAGTTTAATGTTAGTCAGGGCCATTCTTTTGTAGGGAATTTTGAAAGTCAGATTGCGTTGCGCTAACAAAATATTGTGTGTCAGTTTAAGCACAGTCATGAATAATTGTTTAAAGGGGACGTTTCAATTTGTCTCTTCTAGATGAACATAAAGGGGCCGCTATCCCAATGAACGTGAACTCTCCACTTTGAAGTGCAGGGGTGCCGCAATTTTTGCTCTGTACCGTCCTAACCATACGACGAAATTTGAACGTGATCGAAAGCAGCAAAGGGTCCTCACACGTTTTCAATACCTCTGTTTCACGTCCTCTTGTGGCGTGATCAAGGCGGGGTTCGACATTTATAAATGCGAGAATAAAGTAAAAAATGTCAAAGAGTATTTCTAATCCCCCCCCCTCCCGCCCCTCCGTTCTCACACCCCTCTTCCCATTACTCACCCTGCCTTCTCCCCCACGTTCAGCGAAACCCTCGGTGACACCTGCTCAGATTTAAAATTGCATCTTTTGCAGAGAAAAGTGCAAAGTAGCCAGAGGTGACCGCAGGCAGCCAACCACTTGACACACTCCTGAGACCAGTTGCCTGCCTGCAGACGCCTAGGGGTATTTCGTAGGTTTTCTCAGTTAAGGAAAATTTGTAAAATACTCCATCAGTACGTTTGTGTGCCACCGACGGTTTTACCGAAATTTACCGAATTTTTCTACACGCATGTGTCAATGTCCCACCTCTCAGTGATTAAGCCATAGAAGGGCGAAGCAGGAACACTTAAAAAGCATAGGGACCCTTTGCTGTTCCAGATAACGTTCAAATCTCGTCGCATGTGTAACACTTCTGCTACTAAATGTAACTGGGTTCTCTCTTTTGATGCTAGTCAGTTGTCGGGATGAGCATTACTGCAATGGGCATTTAATTCTAAAGCATTATGTCAGGGTGAAAATCCTACATAAATTAATTTTTCTCTCTTAACAACATGTGGGCAGGGTGGTTTCTTCCTTGGCTCGGGTATGAGGTAGAATGTAACAGCAGTTTTACATAAGATAACTTTTATTGAAGATTTGTACAACTGTTTCCTTACTCGATGTTCCGGCTCGGAGAACGGCAGCTGTGTCGTTTGTGAAGCCTTCAGCTGCAGCAGCGGCGGCGTCTGATTACGCGTGGCAGTGCGTATCTCGTGTCGCCGTCTCGCCCAGTTGACTGGAGACGCGCAGCGCGAGGTGGCCCGTTTAATTATTGCGAGCGAAGTCGTGCATCGGATGGTGATACCTTGGATGTGGCGTCAAAGTGTTTCTCTTCTGTAAGCGGCCGCGTGTGTTGTGCGTTGGCCAGCGGAGTGGCGCGGCGGAGGAAGGCCAGTGTCCCGAACTCAAACAATGGACTCCCGCTTGCCAGTCTTTGGCTGTCAGATCTTCATCCCAGCTCACAGGTGACTGCTGATGTGAGGCCGTCTCCTTCCCGTCCCCACGAGTCACCCGGGTGTGTAAAAATCCGTCTTCAAATACCCTTTAACTTCTGTCTTCTGGCGCCGAGGCTGCTGCTTGCTATTCCATTACAGCGGCTGACTTGGTGCGTCTGTGCATGATGTAGTCTCTTCTTGCATGACGGTCTTCAGCACCGAAACTGACTGAAAACAACTGCTACTCTTCTCTTCTTCCTTCTTCTCTCCTCGGGTCCACTGCATCTTGCGCATTTATTCACTTCAGTTCACTGGAGGTGAACGACTTCACGGTCATTGCCTCTTCTGTCACGTTGAAAAGCTTCTTGAAGAATCTTCTTAACGTCGGTCATTGGCTCTTGGAATGTAGGCGAGGGCCTTTGCTCACATGTGAAAACTGAAAAACACGTGAGCCAGTCGGGCGATGCCCTGACGCCTGAATCGACAGCGTCCGCTTATGTGGAACTTGCTGACTTCACGGTCATTGTCTCTTCTGCTCTGCTGTTCTGCCCGCTGTTTGCCAGTATGTAACTCTCTAAACTAAATCAAGTTTTTCATTTATATTCTAATTTCTACTTCACGTTGATTTCACTAATTTATTTACTTACTCAACACATGGTTTTGAATGGTCTGTGATGATTTCATCCTGTACGCCAGAGCAAAAATTACGGTTCTACTGCGTTGCAGTTCAATCTTGAATTGCAGTGACTACAATAATCTGGTTACATTTATTAACGAATCCAAATTGAATGTTAACTACATCAAGCTCACGACCTATATAGTCTGAGTTGACTATTTCAGTGCTATGAATACCGTTCGCCTACATTCCTACTTAATGTACAATATTAATATTTTTACAAGTCAAAATGCTGACTTGCCACATCTTGGCTCCCTTCTCTGTGTTGGCAAAGTGGAAATCTGCGCCAGTAGTAACTTGTAACAAACAATTTTTATTTCAAACTTGCTTTCTTTAAACCTTTTATTTGTCGCCTACCGTGTAATTTCGCTTCTCGTACGCCGTTTGTCAATTTATTCCCTAGAATGCTGCCAGGAAACCATTCGGTATGCAAACAAAGCCGATAATCTAGAGCGAGTGGCGAAGAATGGCGTGATTGGAGGCACCACCTCTGCGCCGTTTGTTTTCCTTTGAGATGCAGCTTCTAGTTAGGTAAACTTCGACAGCTGATGCCTCTCACAGCCCTGAAGTGTGTCGCGCGAGTAGAGCGTCTGATTGCCGATAAGGAAGGACCGCGGCTCTTCTCGTCTACAGGAATGCAGCTCATAACGTTCGAGTTCTGTAATTTTTTCAGACCGTTAATAAAAGATACATTTGTATGAGACGAACATGAAGCGCTTTATGCGCTACAACCAAGCTAGTCCCAAAAGATAAAGACATTAGCATCAGGGCAATATCTGAAAATAAATAGTTAACTATACGTACAGTGTGAATCAGAGCCCCAGCTACATGTACATTTTTTTTTCGTTGTTTGGACCGTACTACTCCCCCCTGAATTTCGGAAAGCAAGCGGCTTGCAGTAAAAGATGAGCAAGTGCCCATAGCCTTAAGGTATGCATTTTAGAGCCAATATTTAGTAAATAACTTTTTTCCTTATTTTTATTCATATTGACACCTTCGAAAGTTTGTTGTCAGTTGTCTTCTGTTTCACCCTGGATGTATCCCCCAACATGTCTGACTCTCACACAGACCCCCTGATTAAGCCACTTTACTTACGGGTAATGGGACGCACTCAGCCACGTAAGGTAAACTTCAGCGCTACGTGAATATATAGCATGTCCCAGATGATGAAATCTGATAACGGCCATTTATTGGCACCTTGCCCCTCCATACCGCATCCAAAAGACTCCATACAGAGAGTGGAAGGCAGTGATAGGTTTTTAACAGGTCTTAAGCAAGGGAAATGGATTACCGAATAAAAAATTTATGGTACTATTGTAAGGCGGTAGAATAAATGGTCACATTCGCACCTTACATGACAGCTTCATAGATCGCAACGAGAAGATGAATATGACACCTAACATAATTCGGCGGTTATGAGAACATTTGCCTATCAGTATGTAATTCAAAAATTGATGACAGTCAATCGACGATAATTAACACACCTTTCCCATACAATACATGTCTTTGAGAGGAAGGTGGAACAGGCAACGGGAGTCGTTTTTAGTTTGGAAAGCCAAGGAGGCAACGGCCTAGCGAAGGCGCGTTGCAGGGGTTACGATGGAAACTACTTGAAGCGGGGGAGGGGGAGGGGGGCAGGAGGAAGGTCAGCGACCCAGCGGCACATCTGCACAAGGGACAGAGAAAAAGCTTTATAAAGCTGATTTTCGGAATTCCAACGGGATACGAACAAAAACTAGTAACGCATTTTGATGTGTCCAGCGAGTGCAACACACGGGAAGGTCAATGTACTTTAGACGTCTAGAGCGGGCACAAAACGTCCAAGAGGAAGAAACGCCCTAGGAAGTAGAAAAATACTGAAGTTTCGACGCAGTTTGATAGAAGGAACTTTCCGATTGGTACACAGAGTTTCCAAAAAATAAGAGGAACGCTCCTATTGTTCGAAAAAGGCCATGACGTGAAGAACGAATGACCCCAAGAGGAGGAAGAAGTTCTACCATGAGTAGGACAAGAGAAAAATTTTCCGCGACTCTTCTCTGAATTGGCGTCTAGTTCAGAACGATGCAGAGAAGAAATTTGTGTGGACACCTCGTAGACAGCAGATGCAATCCAGCTAGAGATTAGCTGTAGCAACGTTTAGATCCAACTGTGGAGAAATGAACCAACCAAATTAGTTAACTGTTCTTGTGAGAACTGAGAGGGCACTATAATATTCGTGTGTACATCGCCACATACTAAGACTAGGGCTGAGTACATGTTTTCTCACATAACATAGGGAAGTTTCTGCTGGAAATTTAAGCAAAGGCTTGATTAGTTGGTTCACCAGCTTGCGTCCACTGTCAACTCGAGTAGCCTTGGGTAATCTTACGCTCAAATTTGTCACATAACTAACCATCCACCGTAGATTTGATTGTCATCCTAAATAGTACCGAACTTTGAACTGGAATCGGACGATTTTCGTAGTACTGACCAACATCATAACGTATGTGTAGGAGCAATTTTGTAAAGAAACTTCCAACTAAACTTTCATATTATTGTGCTTAGGATTAATGTTCTTTCAGAGAGTTAATATTTGGTAGTGTTGGGTATGGGATTATTTAACTTTTTGATGTTGGTGAGATGCGTTATCCATTGCACTGCTTTTATGTCGTTGAGTTGAAAACTGTGTAAAGGGTGTAATTTTTGTGCTAAAATTTGCTACATTAAACTTGTCATTTCAACTTACACAGCTGTTTTCAACCCACATTACACTATTTAAAACCAGGACGTATCGCTCTTCATACCTTCGTATTGTACAAAATTACACGACAGTCAATCACGCTGGTTAATTTACCCTTGTCAGCTAAATTTCTTTGGTTCATACAACATGTGATCTGATGTTTCCACGGAGTATTTCTACCTTGTAGAATTGGCAGGTGTCCAGCCGAGACACGTCGTAATTACTCCACGATATTTTGGCAGACAGGCTTGTTATCATCTTAAGATGGCCCCTGATGACCTGCTGCTCAGCTCCTGTCGGCGTCCTGTAAACTCTGGCCCTTACCCGTTCCACCACTGCACTCGTACTAGTATCCAAGCAGCTTCCGCGGTGCATGGTGGGTAGTGGAGGTAGTGGTGCACGGTTCCAAACGCTGAACTCCTGTGTCCCCGCTATCGTTCTCGGATGCGGACCTTACTGTACAGGAACGTTCTCCCCTTTGAAGGTTCAGTGCAGGGTTCTACACCTGATTCCGCTGTAGACCGCTATGTTAGTTTATTAGACCGTATTGGACCCTGATTAGAATGGCCTCTTTTACCAAGCAACCTAAGAAGGAGGAAGATTGTTTAAGTACTTTAGTGTTGTTGTAGTGAATAGCATGGCCAATTTTTGTACTACGGTCGGTCACGGTTGGTTAGCAGGCCTGGCGTGATTCAGCGTAGTGTCTATGTTCACTGCACCTGTCCTCTACCGTGCTTACAGTTCCCCCAATGTATGCTTTGCTGAGCTGGCAAGGGATCTGGGAGACTCTGGTTTACGAAGACCTACATCATCCTTCTCTACTGAGCCTAGAGCAGTCGATGTTTTAGGGGGTGGAAGAAATACACGTTTAACTTTATGTCGCTCCTAGGTCCTGCCGATTTTTCTGTATAAAGACAGTGACCAACAATTGAGCCAAGCGCAGAACCCTGCACTGTGCGTAGAGAAGGAAAGAATTCCATTACAGTGAAGTCCTCACCCGACAGCGATAGCAGGTGTTCTCGAGACAAGGAGTTGGGAGCCGGGCGCCGCTAACCCCACCACCGCTACCATCTCCCGCCTTGGTCGTGCGGATGGCAATACCAGAGGAGTGGTGGAGGGGATAACGGCCAGCACATATAGGGCGAGGACAAGAGCGGAACATCAGTCATCAGAAACCATATTTAGATGGCAACAAGTCTGTCTGAAAAAACACTTTGGAATAGTTTCGATGCCACTTTCTCAGACAACCGTGAATTCTACAAGCTGGACATACAATTTCTATTTTGTGTCTGGATAAAATGTTATATGCGATAGTCCTCTACCAAATACGTTTCCACAATAGTTCCGGAACAACATCTGGATGTAGTGTCCTGAAGTAGTAGTACGGGACATCAGTGACAGAGAGTCAGGCCTGGAGAAGTGCTCATACGGTAGAAGCCTTACAGCGCCGTGGGATGTATAAGTTTCATCTACATGTACATAGACACTTCGCAAATCACATTTAAGTTTCTGGCAGAGGGTTCATGGAACTACCTTCACAATTCTCTATTATTCCAATCTCGTATAGTGCGCGGAAAGAGAGAACACCTATATCTTTCCCTACGAGCTCTGATTTACCTTATTTTATCATGGTGATCGTTTCTCCCTACGCAAGTCGGCGTCAACAAAATATTTTCGCATTCGGAGGAGAAATTTGGTGATCGGAATTTCGTGAGAAGATTGCTCCGCAACGAAAAACGCCTTTGTTTTAATGATGTCCATCCCAAATCCTGTATCATTTCAGTGACACCCTCTCCCCTATTTCGCGATAATACAAAACGTGCTTCCCTTCTTTGAATTTTTTCGATGTACTCCGTCAGTCCTGTCTGGTAAGGATCACACACCGCGCAGCAGTGTTTTAAAAGAGGACGGACAAGCATAGTGCAGGGAGTCTCCTTAGGAGATATGTTACATTTTCTAAGTGTTCTGCGAGTAAAACGCAGTCTTTGGTTAGCCTACCCCACAACATTTTCTATGTGTTACTTCCAGTTTAAGTTGTTCGTAATTGTTATTCCAAGGTATTTAGTTGAATTTAAGGCCTTTAGATTTGACTGATTTATCGTGTAACCGAAGTTCAACGGATTCGTTTTAGCACTCATGTGGATGACCTCACGCTTTTCGTTATTTAGGGTCAATTACCAATTTTCGTACCATGAAGATATCTCTTCTGAATCGTTTTGCAATTTTTTTTATCTTCTAATGACTTTACTACTAATCGATAATCGACAGCATCATCTGCAAACTCCTAAGATGGCTGCTCAAATTGTCTCCCAAATCGTTTATATATATATAAGGGAAAGCAATGAGCCTATAACACTACCCTGGGGAACGCCAGAAATCATTTCTGTTTTACTTGATGACTTTCCGCCAGTTACTACGAACTATGACTCCTCTGACAGGAAATCACGAATCCAGTCACAAATTTGAGACGATATTTCATAAGCACGCAATTTCGCTACAAGCCGCTTGTCTTGTAAAGTGTCAAAAGCCTTCCGGGAATTCAGACATATGGAATCAATTTGAATGCGAGTGAAGATCTAGTTGTGTGTCACAAGAACGACTTTTTATATATCCGTGTTGACTGTGTGCCAATAGACCGTTTTCTTCGAGGTATTTCATAATGTTCGAACACTATTTATGTTCCAAAATCCTACTGCATATCGATGTTAATGATATAGGCCTGTAGTTTATTGGATTACTCCACTACCTTTCTTGAATGTTGGTGTGACTGTACAACGTTCTAATCTTTGGGTACGGATCTTCCGTCGAGCGAACGATTGTAAACGATTGTTAAGTATGGAGCTATTGCATCAGCATACAATGAAAGGAACCTAATTGGTATACAACCTGGACCGGAAGATTTGCTTTTATTAAGTGATTTAAGGTGCTTCATTCCGACAAAAGAATACAATGCAGTCAAAAATTTGTCGTAACTTAGAACACGCTGAATTTGCACGTTGAGGTGTTTATAAGTTAAAATGCAGTAACTGTGACAATATTTTCACAGGGAACAGTGGATGAAATTTCAAAACATGATTTCTAGGACATCTGGGACGAACCTGTCTGCACTTAGTACACAAGGCTGGTGATATGATACAATTCCAATCAGTCTTCATATTGCCAAAAAATAGGTAGCTTACCAAATATTTGGCAAGAAATTAAAATTTTCACATATATAGCGAAAAGGTCTAACATTTTCAATGAGGAGATCGGTCTAAACAACAAAAAATACGTCGAAAATTTCGGCAATATGCATTACTGAAAACACTTTCTTTGTTCTGCTAACAAAGATAATAGAAACTAGAGGAACTACTATATATATTCTGTAATATAACCAAAAGTAACTTTGCATTTACAGCAATTGCGAACAACAACTGCGAACATTTAGTGCAACATACCTTAATGTGATTACATATACGTATATACAAAACGTGTAATTGTGTAGTTACGTGAACATTGTGAAATATATGTCATTGTGATTGGGGTGTTAGCAAATTTAATGCAAGTCAAATTGCAATGAATTTAAAAATCACACAAATATAAAACATTACAATACACGCTATGAGAAACTTATTATAGGAAGTATGTCTTTTGTGTAACACAGGTACCGCTGATGATGAGAAAAGTCCAAAACAAGTCCAGTGAAATGAAATGTAGCCACACAGCACCTTTTTTTAAAAAAATTGATTCATAATATGAAATATTTACCACTGCTAATAAAGTAAATCACACCATTATCCTAGTGGAAAACTAGGTAACAGCCTGTGTGCTGCAAAAGAAAATATTACCCAGTTCTTGTTGTAAAACTCCAAGAAAGTAACATAATATCAAGATGCTGTTGCTAATTTTTTCATATTTAGTAATTTCTGTGAGTCATTGTGGCTTCATCGCCCATGTTTACCACTTCGTGGAGTAGCCCATTTGGATTTTCGGAAGGAGACTCCCAAAGGGAGATAATAATGAGACAAACATTGATTAACCATAGAAAGGGTAATACACTACAGGTTGGAGCGTGGAATGTCTGTAGCTACGGGTCGGAACGTGGAATGTCAGCAGTCTGAATACGATACGAAAACTAGAAAATTTGAAAATGGAGACGTAAAAACTCATTCTTGATATAGTAGCGTTGGTGAAGTGAAACAGAAAAAATATAAGGATTTTTGGCCAGTTGGATACGGGATAGTATCAACAACATCACAAATGGTATAACGGGAGTAGGAGCCGTTATGAAGTGGAAGATAGGTCACAGAGTGTGGTAATTTGAACAGCTAAGTGAAAGGTTTATTCTTTTCAGAACAGAGAGCAAATCAGTAACAAGAATAATAATTCAGATGTGCATACCGTCGACACAAGCAAAAGATGAAGACACAGAGATGGTGTATAAGGACGCTGTATGGGTAACACAGTATGTAAAAGGAGAAAAATATCTAGTACTGTCAGGTGAGAGGAACGTCGTTGTATAGGAGGGAACAGAAGGCAGGGTTCTGGGTGAATATGAGCTCAGTAGTAGGAACGAGAGAGGAGAAAAGCTAACTGAGTTCTTCAATAAATTTCAGCTAGTAATACAGAACAGACTGATCAAAAATTGCAGGAGGCAGAGGTATAATTAGAAAGGACCTGGAGACGCGGAGAGAGTCCAGGTGTATTACATCAAAACCACACGGGGATTACAAAATAACGGAAGTTAGACAAACGTAGTTACAGGGAAGGTAATTGCGAAGAAACCTGCCCTAACAGAAGAAATACTTCAGTCAATAAACAAAGAAAGAAGCACTAAAATGTTGATGAAAAGGACGGAATACAGCAATAAACTTGCTTATGAATCAAATACAAGCAAACAGGCAAGTTCAGGAAAACCAGTAAGAAATGCCAGCAGGAAAAACACTAAGAGGTAATGACCTGATTCAGAATACATAAAAATGAAAACAGTATTCTCTGAAATTAAAAGGAAAGGTGTCAGTATTAAGAGCGCAAGAGGAAAACGCAGAAGACACAGCGGATAGGCGGAATGAGTACACTGAAGGCCTTTTCCGAGGGAGAGGAACTATCTGATGACATGGTAGAAGACCAAATGGAATCCATATAGAAGACACGGGTGATCCAGTATTAGAGGCAGAGTTTAACACAGCTTTGGACGATGCCTGATTAAAAAAGGTGGGTGGCATAAATAACGTTCCTGTAGAATTTGTACGTTAATAGACGGAGTATCAACAAAATGACTATTCATACTGGTTTGTAGAATGTATGAATGTGGTGATGTACGATTAAACTGAGGAAAATAACATGCAAACAGTACAGAAGACAGAAAGTGAAGTAACCATTCCACAATCAGATTAGCAGCTCGTCCATCCAAGGTTTTGACAAGAATAATACACAGAAGAATTGAGAAGAAAATTAAGGACCTTTTAGACGTCGAATAGTTTTGCTTTTGGAAAGGTATAGGCACCTCAGAGGAGGTTCAGACGTTGGGGTTCACAATGAAAGCAAGACTTAATGAAATGTGCAACACTCATGCGTAGGTTTTGTCGGCCACCAAAAACGTTTGACTATGTAAAATTCAAAAATGGTGCAAGATGTTTTAAATTCTAACGATAACGTGTGTAATTCATAGGCAAACACAGGTAATCTACAGTATGTACAAGAATTAGGGGAAAGAAACGATGTGCTGAGGTTGGATGGCATACCCGTATTCTTCAATCAGTACATCGAAGAAGCAATGTTGGAAATTAAACGACGGTGCAAGACTGAAATTATGGTTTAAATCGCAATAGTTGAAATGATCGCTAATGATATTGATATCCTCAGTGGAAGAGCAAAATGCAGGAACTGTTTTAATGGAATGAGCAGACTAATTTGTACGCACCATGAATTGAAAGAAATCGAAGAAAGACGAAAGTAGCAGAAATGAGATAAGCAATTAACTTAACATCAAAATAGGGAACTACAAAGTATATGAAGTGGAGGACCTCTGCTGCCGTGGACGCTAAATAACACATGACATACGAAGCACGAAGGTTATAAAAAGCAGTGTAGCACAGTGCAAAGGTCATACCTGGTCACAAGAAGTCTTCTTGTGTCAAACATGTGTCTTAATTTGAGGATGTATCTTGTAAGGGAACACACCACTGTATGGAAGTGACTAATGGACTGCGGGAGAAAGGGAAAAGAAGAGCGCTTGAGATGTGGTGATACAGAAGGATGTAGAAAATGAGGTGGACTGACAAGATAAGAAATCAAGGGTTGCTCCACAAAATTGGCGAGGAGCGGAACACGTGCAAAATATTAACAGCACGATAGGACATGTGTTAAACATCGAGGAATAACGTCCATCATACTTGGGAGCTGCAGAGGTTATAAACTGTAGGGGAAGACAGATATTGGCAAATATAAAACGAATAGCATGGGTGCAAGTGGCACTCTGAGACGAATAATTTGAGTACGGAAGATGAATTAGTGGCTGGCTTGTCAGCACCTAAAAATATCTCTGTTGTGGCATTGAGTTTCCTCGTCTGTCATCTCTCATCTCTCATCATACAACACATACATGAAACAACATTAAGATACTCATCATCACATACAGTAAGGAATGGGTAAATCGTGCTTGAAAAGACATTCCAGTTAGACACTTGGACGTACTTTTACATGACAGTATATGCTCAAACTTACGCATACCCCGTTTTGAAATTAAATGCGAGTCCCAATTGTCAGTAAACTGAAATCATTTCTGCTACAAACAACATTCATTACTGCTAGAGACTGCACTCTAATTATGTCTTTTTCTTCTTTCCTCGACAACTTTCAGCAACATTTAGGTGGGTCCGGCTGGTTCACAGAAGAGTCATGAAGTTGTTTAGCACTGAAATTCTTTTTCCACATGGGTACAGAACCGGGGGGTGGGACTGTGCTGTGTCCAACCAGCAGGAGCGTCGAAGAGGCACTTAAGCTGGCCTGAAAAGCAGCATTGTGCGAGAATCAGAAAATAATCCTTTCTAGTTAGAAAAGAATCTGAAGATCAGGTGAAAACTAGATGCTTCCTAGCCTGAGAGCAGCCACTGAGCTTTGTCGCACTTTGTTGGAATATATATTGAGATTCTAGTTGGATTTTCTGATTGATTCATAGAATTTTTTTGGTAAAAGGAGCGGGTTTACATGCACGCGGACATGCAGGGTTTCTGATTGCTCATGACTGAAAACCTGTCTTGTGGCCATCAAGATTCCTACACTGGCAACAAGCTAAGTTAGGAGGAGAAAACTCAGGACACACGTCGCTTAGGGAAGATGGATATGACACTTTTCCAAGCTCTTGAGGCAGAGCTGCAGAGAGAATTGTCTCCAACATACCTATCGAAACTAAATGTCAATCGGATTTTTGTGGCCGTTTTGTATTTACGGCACATGTAGGTCAGAACTGAAATAGAAATAGGCCAAAGCTGTTCAATGCAGCTCTAAAAAATTCTCGAGAAAAGCAACTATGAAGTTTTCTGAGTGTCCGTCATACCCTGTAGCATGGTCATCTTCTCGATGGCTGTTGGGCCTCTGTGGTAGAATGGTTGCCTAACAAATGCATATGGAGTTGGTTAGATACCCAGCCATGGTATCACTTGAAAGACACGTGTATGTCACATGAACTATTCCCTGAAGTATAAAATATATAACGATGAAATAGATAATTGTATTTTTTTTTAAATTTGAACAATCTTTTATAAAAGATGAATAATTAAAAATTTATATTTCCAATGAAAACTGGATTTTTGTTTGTGGTACGTAATTATATACAAGAAGCCGTACTTGTTTCATAAAAATGACAACTAAATGTCTGTTAAAAACCATATGTCTGATAAATTTTATCTTTAAATAACATAAATTTTGAAATGAATAGAAAAAACGAAAAAATGATGGCCGAAATGACACTATAACAAGTAATTATATCTTAAGCACTACTGATTTTAATCCATATTTACGTATTTTACACCTCGTAGTAATTTTAGTACATCGTGCTACTTTCTTTAAAAGTTGTGTCAGTCAGAAATCGGACCTAAGACTACTACAAGCTGTGAAAATACAAGCAATTAATTTGCTTTTATACATCTGTATGGTTAACCTCGGCCAGCTTTGGCATCTGAGTTTCAACGAATGTATCCCAATTCAGTTTGTGTTATTTGACCTGTGAGACCACTCATGCGAACAATAATTAAATTCCTGCTTGTACGTGGATATTTCACGCCTTCCTCTAAAAACCTCATGATTTACAGTTTACTGAATGTCTGTCAGATGAAGGCCATGGATTACAGTAGTAAGAACGGAGACTGAAGGTATAAACTTAGGTGGCCGGCTGGAGTGGCCGAGCGGTTCTAGGCGCTTCAGTCTGGAGCCGCGCGACCGCTACGTTCGCAGGTTCGAATCCTGCCTCGGGCATGGATGTGTGTGATGTCCTTAGGTTAGTTAGATTTAAGTAGTTCTAAGTTCTAGGGGACTGATGACCTCAGAAGTTAAGTCCCATAGTACTCAGGGCCATTGGAAATATTGGATAAACTTAGGATGCTTTATTATTTTACAGAAAAGGTTCAGTATCACTATAAAAATGACATTGAGCCGTGGCGGTTATAATTTTGGCGGGCATGCAACGGCACTGGCGCCACTAACTGCTTGACAGCATACATCGATCCTGACCGTACGCCAGGGCTGAGGACTCTGGTAGAGAAGTGTGTTGTTATGGTTCGCGGGCCGTGGTATGGTCAGCTAGTGACAACCCTTGTGGCTGGCGAGTAGTTTTTGCAGTACTCCTGCTGCGCGGTCACCGAGCTCGAGAAGTTGGTCGCAGCAGAAGTTTTCCGCCTGGATTATGTATTGATAGCTGCGCGTTGCGGGAAGTGCAGAAGACACCACCTGCAACCTGGTCAGCAAGCACAGGGCCAACTCTGGAGGCTTAAACATTACAGAGCCTGTAGATGACCTGCACGGATTGGAGGCAATCACACCCCTGCTTGCAATTCTGGAAGTCATGGCTCCTTCGCAGCTGAGAGAAGTTAAGTGTCGATCTTTTATTGGTACTTGTTATCGCAAGCCCACGTCTGTCTTAAACTTTAATTAGACTCATCGTGTTCATTATGCCACCGAGTTACTGTGTGGATGGTTGCTCATCAGTATAACTGATTTTCATCTGTATCTTCAGATAATATTTATTGCAACTGTATGAATACTCTCTGTTGTAAATTAGTTGATGTAATTGGGATTGCAACATAATCTGCGTCGAAGACAAAGCAGTGTTAAAGGAGGGTGTCTCCTGGTATTAGGATTTGCATGTAGTTGTGGATCATGTCGTCTATTTTCATGTAATATTAAGGAGCGTATGTGTAGCGACTTCCGCAGTTAGTTAATATTTCGTACATCTTAGATATTATCGTTTGTAGCCTTATTTGGGCAGTGTGCTGATTCCTTTCTGAAGCATGATTTCCCGCAGCCCGGCGCCTCTATTAGCTGTCTAGTGTTAGCTCAAGTAAATTTATTATTGTAGGTGTCAGTGGGTGTGTCGCCCAATTAATTCCAGAACCCTTGATCTACTCAAATACGGAGAACTGAGCAAGTACACAAGCCTTAAGGTGTCTTCAGCAAGTCAAAGTTTCTTGTCCGTATATTTGCTGTTTTAACAACTTGTTTAAATTTGCAGGCTCTATTTTGCTAGTTCTGGAGCGTGTTGAGTTTTAATGGTTTTTACTTATCAGTATGAACTGTTTCTTTTTTTATCCAGTCATGACTTAACTTCATTCATTCTTAAACTTGTCTGGTTCCTGCCAGCTTCATGTAATAAATGGTTGCTGTAACTTGTCACCTTTCTTGTATTTTGAGGGAGCGTATGCTTATTTAAAGGTCATTATTAATGTTGCAGCTGGTGTGTACCAGTTGGGATTGAAATTTTAATTGTATGCTCTCCCAGCTTTTATATTATTTTGGAAGATTGTGTATTTGTTTAAGGACCATTGTCAATGTTTCTGCTGGTGTGTACCAGGTGGGAGCCACGTTAAAATTCCCTTTCCAGCTGTTCTTATTCTTTGGGGTAATGTGTTCTTTACTGCTAAGGGATTTTAAGGAGGTTTATAAATTTTAAGGGCTTTCCAACAGCCACCGTCAGTGTCGAGATTTGTTACCATTTTTGTATTTTGGGTACTCGTTGTCTATTTGTTTAAAGTTTTATCTGTGCTTGGGAATAGTAAGTATTTTAATGGCAGTCGTTTGTAATTCATTTTATTGGTGAAACTCAGTTTGTTGAAACAGCTTGCAGTCACTCCTAGTTGGTGTGACTTCTTATTTGTATTTGGCGACTTATGTACAGTACTGGTTTTAAGCCCTGTTATTAATGGTACAAGTAGTTAGTTTTCTATGAATGAATTGATCTGTTAAATTCCTTTAAATGATTGTGAGCCTTGTTATTCATTTATTGACAAGGTTCATAATTTTTTAATCATACTAATTGTTAAGCAATAAAATGTGTTCCATGAAGTGAGAAATGACGAAGTATATGAGCCTACCTTCCATGTGTTTTTCCTTAAAATTATCCCATCTCTTTTTGCGAGGTGTCAGATATGATTAATGGTGGTTGTCTGTTGAGTACATTAATAACTGTCATTATTTTGTGTCAGTATTAACCTGTAGATTTTCTCTGGATTGACTTGTACAATGTTCAAGCTCACAAATGCAGTACAATAAACTCTGAAAATATTTTCAGAACTAGCCAACTGTTGAAAACCTCTGTTCTATTCCCAGACTTTAACATATTTTAAATGGTCGCCACGTAAGAGTATACATTATACTGTAAGTTCAAAATTACTGAATGGTTGTCACTGGTATCATTCTATGTGCTACACTTTCATCGATTTCATCTCATTTCCGGCCGGGGTGGCCGAGCGGTTCTAGGCGCTTCAATCTGGAACCGCGCGACCGATACGGTCGCAGGTTCGAATCCTGCCACGGGCGTGGGTGTGTGTGATGTCCTTAGGTTAGTTAGGTTTAAGTAGTTCTAAGTTACAGGGGACTGATGTCCTTAGAAGTTAAGTCCGATAGTGCTCAGAGCGATTTGAACCATTTTTGATTTCATCTCTCGTGGCCTCCACTAACTTTATTTCCGTGAACTCAGTTCAATTGGTAAACAAGGGCAAATCAGAATGACACAAATTTTTTTTCTAACGCAAAGCACCCAATTCAGGTTATAACATTTTAACAGGGAAACCTTTTACCTGACTCGCAGTAGTCATGACAAATAGACGCAGAAATAAATGGGCATAGATGTCGAAGTTCCGCCAGCGTCAGCTTATCGGAGGAGGGGCAAGAACTCGCATTGGGCTTAAGTCAGTACGGACATCTGTAGTGCCTTCATGGAAGGAAACATCCCAGCATTCATTAAATCATTTAGCGAAACCAAGCGAAGTCTAAATCTACACTGCTGAACAGAGATTTTAACGCCGCAGGTCGCGTATCGAATTCCAGTCTCGCAATGAGGATTACGTCATGGAAGAATGGTGTACATCACCGTAGATGTACAGATGGATTACGTGTTGTCTGTTGCTCAGCCTGGACATTCTAGTAACGGGGAGAACTTTGCAGACTATTCGCCTAACCTCTATCTGTAAAGGGTTAACACTTACATCTGCATTAAAAGAGATGCAGTAAATAGAGTGAGCTGTATTAATTAGATGGCAGGGTTCCTAAAAAAACAGAACACCGTATGTCGCTCTTAACGGTGAGAAATCGGCACATGTAAAACGAAACTCGGGCGTCCCACAAGGGAGTATTTAGGGCATGTATAACTAGCCGCGTGAGTAGTTTCAAAAGTTACAACGGCATGTCTAAGAATGATGCTGTTGTATAGAGAGAAGTCGCAACACAAGAAAATTGCAGATAAATACAGGTCTTCCTTTAGCCATTTCTCAGTGGCTTCCTTATCCTTCCCATTCACACTATGATACTCATTACCGTACTATCTACATCCTCAGAGAACAGCAAACGGCGTCTATTATTCATCACAAAGAACATCAATCGTTCGTTATTTCTCATTACTTCAGTACCCCCATTAATACTAAACTGATTTTTCCAGACGATTCTCTTGAACTTAAGTCTGATCATCGTTAATAAATTTTCATTTGACCCTATACCAGCTCCTGAGTATGCTTTACAAACTCTTATGATTCCGGAATCTGTTTGACCCTGATGTAATCCTCCTAAAATCTTTCCGCGTTTACGATCCTTTTCCAAATATACTTTTTCCTCTTGTGAGTTTTGAACAGTGTGTTCACTATTACTAGCTGTAATTTATTGCAGAACTCAGTCTTTCTCCTCTACTGTTTCTACTATCTAAATCATATTTTTCCGTAACCCTGTCTAATAATCCTTTCGCTGCTACAGTGTTCACATCTGATTATTAGATTTGTACCTCCTTTACACAATGCGTTATTCATTCTGTGCCCTCATGTATCTTTTATCTGCTTATCTTCTCCGTTTGTCGTCAGCATGTATATCTGAATTATTATTGTCAGGGTAGGTTTATTCTCGACTCTGGAAAGGATAATTCTTTCACTGAATTACTCGCAGTAACTGACTCATTGACCTACCTCCTTATTTATAACGAATCGCACTCCAGTTATACCATTTTCTGCTGCCTCTGCCATTGATATTACCCATGTTCTTCTGATGAGAAATTTTTGTATTAAACCTCTTCTTAGATTAAAATTGTGACAACCGGGAGTCGAACTCACAATTTTTTATAATGTACTCTACTGACTGCGCTACCAAAACACAACTCATAACGAGTCCTCATAGCTTTACCTCCGCCAGCACCTCAACTCCTATCATCCAAACTTCCAGAAGTTCTCCTGCGAAATTTATCGGACTAGCACTCGTGGAAAAAAGGAAATTGCAGAGACACGACTCAGACGCAGCCTGGAGGGCTAGTTCTGCAAGCTTCACAGGAGAACAACGGTGAAGTTTGGAAGGTAGGAGGTGTACTGGTAAAAGCAATGCGGTGAGGACGGCTCGTTAGCCGTGCTTGTGCAGTTCAGTTGGCAGAGCACTTGCCCACAGTAGGCAGTGTTTCAGGATTCGAGCCCGATCCCACAGACTGTTTTAATGTGCCAGAAACTTACATGTAGCGCACACTCGCCACAGAGTGAAAAATTCTTTCCGGAATCCTTATATTGTTTCCATTTCACTTCTCTGACCCCGCTGTATCCAGATTGAGCCTTTGAATTTCATCACGCTGTATCCAGATTGAGCTTTTGTATCTCCCTTTGTAAGATTTTATAGCTATTGGAGCTTTCGACATTCGATGCTCCGACTCGTAGAATGTTACGCTTTCGTTAGGTATTCAATCTCTTCCTCTTTATTATCCCCACCCCACTATTACACTTATCTCACAGAGACACAAATACGGGTTGGGGGCTAGTCTGGAATCCTGGTACAGTATTGGCACTTAATTCTCAAGTTAAACACATGTTACGTACTGCGTATACATAGGCATTAAGACCTACAGTTGTATGATTATGCTCTTCCAGGACTATCATTGGAAGCACCACATCTATCAAATATCTAGGGGTACGTTACAGAGTGATTTTAAGTAGAACGATCACACAAAAAGTAATCGCAAGTAAGGCAGATTCCAGACCGAAATTTGTTGGAAGAAGTGTCAGGAAGCGTAGATTACTAACAAAGCATATAGTTTAAAACTCTCGTTTGGTGAGTACGATAATATTACTCGTAAGTCGGTTACGCAACGGGTAGGACTGATGGAGGAAGTAGAGATAATCCAAAGAGCAGCAGCACATTTCGTTACGGTTTCATTTAGTAAGCAAGAAAATTGTGCGAAAATGCTCAACCAACTGCAGTGGCAGACAGTAGAAGAAAGGTGTTTTGCATGAAGATTTGGTTTACTCTCGAATTTACTAGAGTATAAGCCCGTACAAGAGTAAGGCTATCTATATCTTGCAAAAGACGATGGAGGTAACATTACAGATAGGCTTACAAAGAATCGTTCCACCCGAGGACCATTCGCGACTGGAACACGAAAAGGCGGAATGGCACACATACATAAAGTATCTTCCGGCGCGCACGCTTAAGTGGTTTGCTGAGTATAGATGCAGATATAACGTGTAAGCCATGTTGAGTCGCTAAAATCACGCTGTAATTTATATGACATTCGTAAGAGCAAAGTGATGTAAGGTGGATTTTCATGGTTTTTACAGCACAATTCCAAATTCGGTACTCGTCTGTCCCCGTTAAATGTGAAATACGAGCGCAATAGCTGTTAACAGCTCACGCCAGTGAAACATTCCTACAGTTAGCCGAAAACAGCCGGGGTCTTAGCAGTTACGCATCGCAATTCACTTTTATGTGCAATGAAGTCCCGGGAGGCAGCCGCCAGCGACGTTAACACACCTGTTCAGAAGGACGTTACGGAGCATAGGGTGATGCATTACTGGTGCGCAATCGCCCAGGTGGCTGAGAGAGCGCGCAGTATAGTTCAATGAGGGGAGAGGAACGTCAGCATGCGGAAGTTACTCAGCACCTTTCAGTGTTCAAGATTTCCAGCACATTAGTTGGCGCTGGAAAACAGATGTTAATCTTCATATCTACAACGAATGGATATTGTTCTTTCGGGAAGCTGTGAACAGGATCTGAATCATATAATGATGGCACACACGAGTACATGGAAGCACAGTAAATACTATACACGAAGTTGGTTGAAGTTACTTGATCACTGGGCATGTTCGACGTAAATAAGTGCTACATGATACTGGAATACTTAAGACTGATATACACATTTACTTTATATTATTAGCCCACTTGGTTCAAGTATTCTTATGAAGACAAGTTTCGTTTGAATAACGCACACACCTGAAGAGTCACTGTAGATGACAACTTTCATTTTCACTGTCGGACAATTTTTCTGTGTGTTTTACTCCCTTGGTAAGAGAATACTGAGGGTACGACTATATTTGTTTTTTTTGGCAGTTAACGTCCTATCCATATCTCCTCCGTTTCCCGGAATAATCAAAGCAAAATATGATTCTGTGGATCCGTGAGGGAAGCAGAGATTTTTTGCGTGCTCTGGGCTGTGCAGTACCGATATCGGTAGCTTTTCCCATAGAAGTCTAGCAAAGCTGCTTCTTTACGTATCAGTGCTTCCACTTTTTCTCGCCAAACGTTAATGTCCCTCGCCCACCACATAAAATAAACGTACTTTCGAGGCAACCGCCTCCGCTGGCCTTTTCGAGGGGGCACTCTGGATTCTTACGCAACCCTGGTAATGATTAATGTTCCTTGGAACACGACTTGCTATGGTTCTTACTGCAATTAGTGTGAATAGTTTTTGCCATTTACGAAGAAGTCATTACACTTATTTCATGGAATTTTCAGGAGCGATTTATTGTTTCATTTGGTTGAGTTTTTCAGTTAATTTTCATGCGTAATGCTTGAACTGATACTCTGCTTGTGTACCTATCAAGAATAGCCATGTGCTTTCAGCACTGGTCTCACTTTGATCCAATGCCAACCGTGTTCTGCTTAGGAATGATGTGTCCTCTTAAATTAGCAAGAATAACGATATTGATTTAAATCATTTCCTGCACCCTGACCAGATAGATTTCCTTGAGACGAACCACATATGGAAAGTAGTATTCAGATTGCATATTTATATTCTAGTAATTACCTTCAAGTATCGCTCGTAATTTTTCCACGCACTTACGTGAATCGGACTGCGCAATTTTGTGTTTGTTTTTCCATTCTGGAGACATGACTCTGTTCGGTTTCACCACCGTGAGAGAATAAAGTAATGACATTTCAAGCGTAAGTTATTCCAGTGTGTGAAATACGTAGTCGACGCAAATAAACCCCCAATTTCAATGTTTCTTGAATAGAATGATGGTTATGGATTTTATCAATTTTATGGGAATTTAGTGTCGTATATAAATTCACACATTAAATATATGAAGTAGTACTGACCTCTCTAGCTGACTCGTGTAGTTTCAATGGTGATAGAGTTGTCAGCTCCACTTCTTAAGTCACGCTTCGTTTTATTTTAATATCTACCGTTTTCCTCCTTGTATATAGTTTCCAGTTTTTCTTGTTTTAACCCTTGAATCCCATACGCTGGTTTCCGCTGTAATCTTTTATCGAAACATAACCATTCTACAGGAATGGAGCTGCAATTCCACTTCTGATTCACTATTGCTTAATACATATCTGAAGTTTGGTGTGAACCACGACAATAACTTTTTTTAAATATTCCACCTCATCTCACACGTTCCCATTTCTTGTCATTGTTTCCCTCAAAGGGTAAATGGAGAGCTTCACTATGACAATTAATGGAGTTTCTCGTGTATGTGAAGCAATCCATGTCACCGTAAAGTCAGATCTCATCACAGGCACGATACAGTTGCTCTGTTTGAGATCATGATTCCTTACAAGTCGTCATCGGTCGGCACTGCACACACGATGGATGAGGGTAAGACGGAACCTGCGTAAACTCCCTTTAATGCGATGGGATAAGTTCTAAATTCCATGATATATAACAGCTTGTTTTCCTACTCGGCAGAGAATCCATTTACCCATTTCTAAGCTCTTCCGTACGATCAAAAATGAACAGAAGATAAGATGAAATTAGCAATACGCAGCATGACTGATTGGAGATCGTGAGAGTAGCAAGCTTACACACCTTTGTATACGCTTATTTAAAAAGAAAATTTAAAAAGATGAAATGGGATATTTGTGCAAAAATTTTCATTGATAATTAGAATTTAGTATTGTGCTTAGCTTCACACATTAAATATATGAAGTAGTACTGACTCGAAGTTAAATTGCGGCCCTTACTTCTACAATGATTATATTTCGATCACGGATCACGAGGATAACCAGCGTAAAGAATTCAAGATGGAGACGAGAAAAACTGAAAACTACGTAAAAGAAGAAAACTCCTCCACAGATAATCAAATAAAACCACACGTAACTTAAAAAGTGGAATTCATAGTTAATTCCGCCACCATAGAAACTAAACATGTGATCAAGAGGGGTCCCAAAATGTAAAAAAGCTTCTCCATGAAACTGATAAATTATATAAAAGTAATTCTGTACAAGAAATATTATTCAAATTCGTGGTTGTTTTGCATAGAACTAAGTATTCTTTACATTGGGATAACTTACATTTGAACTATCGTTACTTTTTTCACATGTGGTGGTGAAGACAGAGTCGTACCTCAGAAAAGAAAAGAAAATTATATTTGTATATGAGGCTCAAAGTACGTTGAATGAGATACTTCAATTTAAACCATTCCAAGAATAGATTTTTGCGTAATATTATGATAAGGATAATCAAATAGTCTTAATATGGTTATATTGAACGCTCCACAATACTGAGCTTCTTCTGTGAGTAAACTTACTCCGTCTTATAATAACTCTGTAAATTTATAGATTTACCACTGTTGGTTTTGTATGGCCGTTATTGCATGGAGCTAAAGTAAAAAAAATGGTAATGACACCCATCACAGTACATTGATTCTGTATCAGTGTGACCAGATATGCGGTCACAAACTCAGAAAATTCGTTCAAAAGCTAAAAAAAATCTACAAGACGATACTGTGGATAACATAAAATCTACAGCGTCAATGGGATTCTGGAAGGTACCGACAGGGATGTACGACCTTGTCAACTCCAGTGCCGTGGTAGGCTGCACTAGGTTTCATGGCTGAGGACGATGGCGCTAACACCCCGATCGAGGTGGTCCCACAAATTCTCCATGGGCTTAAATCCGGGGAGTTCGGTGACCAGGTGAGTAGGATAAACCCATCATGGTGCTCTTCAAGCCAAACATACACTGCGAACTATGTGAAAGGTTGCACTGTGCTGCTGGTATATGCCATCGTGTTGAGGAAAATCAAGCTGCATGTATTGGAGGACATGGTCCCCAAGCATAGTTGCATACTTGTGTTGATTCACTGTTCCTTCCGGAATGACTAGGTTACCCATGTAACGCCAAGAAAATATTCTCCAGACCAGAACGCTCCATTGTGTGTTTGATTTCATACGTCGCACGCCGTGCACACCAACGGCTGTCTGTCTTATGGACCATTAAACGTGTTTCATCTGAAAAGACCACTCAATGGACGTCCAGTCGTGATACTGGCGTGTAGATTCCAGGATTCGTCGCCGATGAACAGTACTCAGTATGTGTGCATGAACGAGACGATTGTTCCGCCGATAAACGGTCGTTGAGGAGACACTGTTGGTAGCCTCTTGGTTCATATGCATCAGTTGCTCAACAGTTGCACGTCTGTTCGGCTGTACACAGCCCACAGCCGTCGCTCTCCCATGTCATCTAATGGCCTGTGACGCACCTTAGTTACCTCGGTGCCGGTTTTGGATAGCGCAGTTTTGCCATGTACAGTATACTTTCACACAGCAGCACGCGAAGAGTTCAAAACTTAGCTGTTTCGGAAATGCCCAAAAATAAATTTCCATACCTTTACGACGTCAAATAAATCGCTTCGTTTCCACATTGCCACAAAGACCAAATTGTCTGCGCCCCCCCCCCCCCTCTCCCCCCGCCCAGGCCGACACTGCTACTGTTACCACAGCCCAGAATACTCCGCGAAGGACAAGGCAGAGCATATGGCGACAACACTTGTAGCGTCTTTCGTGCAGAATCTCGATCCTTCAGATGCAGTATCCCAACTTGAAACCGTCCAGGGCGTTACACGGCTTGTAGCCCAGCCCACGCACGACGAAATCAGACGTACTAGTGCAAACGAAATTACTTGGGCTATCAAACATACTAATGCTAGGAAAGCCCCTGGGCCTGATGGCATTCAAAACCGTGTCCTCCAGGAGGTCATCAATAGAGCCGTAGAATACCATGCACACATAACGAATGTCATTTTAAAACACCAATACTTCCCTTACTTTTGGAAGGCCGCCAAGGTTCTGCTGTACAGGAAGCCAGGTGAAGACCACATCCTCCCACAAAATTACCGACCTATCAGTCTGTTGTGCTCACTCAGCAAGATTGTTGAGAAAGTAATACTAAAACGCATCACTAAGCACGGCATCGCGAATGACCGCCAAGGACGGGAGCAGCTCGGCTTTAGGAATAACCACTCAACAACACATCATCATCTCCGCGCAGTAGAACATATAATACTGGGCTACAACAAGAACAAAGCCGCAGGGTCCGTGTGCCTGGACATCGAAAATGCTTTCGACCGTCTCTGGCACAACGGCCTTAACGCAAACCGAGCGATGCCTGTTTCCCCGAAGGACTCGTACGTATCATACACTCATATCTTACGAACAGATATTTTAACGCTGACGTACAGGGTAAACAACCGATACAATACGATATCCAAGGACCTGCCCTGGTGGCCGAGAGGTTCTAGGCGCTACAGTCTGAAGCCGCGCGACTGCTACGGTCGCAGGCTCGAATCCTGCCGCGGGCATGGATGTGTGTGATATCCTTAGGTTAGTTAGGTTTAAGTATTTCTAAGTTCTCGGGGACTGATGACCTCAGCAGTTAAGTCCCATGGTGCTCAGAGCCCCATAAATTCAGGAATACAGACGGCACACAGAACTGACGAGGCATGGTTGGAACGATGGCGTATAAAAGTAAACATCGGCAAGTGCGAAGCATTTCTTTTCACACGGAGACCATGCTACTGCTCAAACATCAACACTGTCGACAGGTAACGCAACATGCACGCCCAATACGTTACCGAGAGAAAGTCAGATATTTTGGTGTCGGGCTGGACCGGAAACTTACCAACAGACCGCACCCGTGGCTCAAACAGCCCTACCCAATGCTCAACAGGGAAAGTACACTGAATAGGAGAGTTTCGAGGTCCATATACAGGACACTGATTATACCTCTGAAGACGTACGCCCTCCCGTCTGGGGATACGCAGCTCGTACACGCCTGAGGCGCCTGCAGGTCATTCGAAACAAAGTGGTACGCATTATTTCCAACGCTCCACATTACACACGCACCGTGTATCTTAATAATGAATACGGCCTTGAAACCCTCAAGAAAGTATTAAAAAAACACGCCACACGACTATACAGGAACTCGAGACACTCGAACAATCCTTTCATCCTTACTCTAGGTTCAAACGGTTCAAATGGCTCTGAGCACTATGGGACTTAACTTCTGAGGTCATCAGTCCCCTAGAACTTAGAACTTCTTAAACCTAACTAACCTAAGGACATCACACACATCCATGCCCGAGGCAGGATTCGAACCGTAGCGGTCGCGCGGTTCCAGACTGTAGCGCCTAGTACTGCTCGGCCACATTGGCCGGCCTTACTCTAGTAAACTATGGTCAGCACCACAGGTAAAGCATAAGCGGTCAAGGACTCTACTAGCTGAGGCATAACCACCTATAGCGAGCCAACATACACCCACAAGCGACAGCATCGGAAAAACCCTGCCAATCAGGAATATTGACCGGTTACGTCAGCTGCTATTAAAGTCGACCAACAGGCAACAGAAGAAAAACCGACAAACTCACACACTAACGCACAAACAACCAGCCAACACTACCCTACACTGTGAATCCGATATATAACCTATCGGACACAAAATGATGAACCTAACTGTTACAGGTATGATGACGCTGACCGAGAAGCCAACAACGTTACGTAGCAGCAGACGCCGATTAACACTACCGCACAACGTCAAAGGTATCGAACTGCCTGATACCCACTAGCCTATTCTTGCATGACGTCGCAGAGAGGAAGGAAACCGCTATTGCTCTAACAACTAGACCCAACTATTACAGAGACTTTTTTTCCCTTGGCTCTTGCCTTGGCACTTTCTTCCTCTGCCCTTTCAAACCGCTACCCTTCGTTCAACTTTCGACTCTATCTATCTCCAGATGAGCGCGTATTAATGGTTAATCTTAACCAGACTGTACGCAAACATCTCTGTGCCTACATACCCGGCCATCCTGATTTAGGTTTTCCGTGATTTCCCTAAATCGCTCCAGGCAATTGCCGGGATGGTTCCTCTGAAAGGGCACGGCCGACTTCCTTCCCTGTCCTTCCCTAATCCGATGAGACCGATGACCTCGCTGTTTGGTCTCTTTCCCCAAAACCAACCAACCAACCTACATACCAACTGAACCACCCGGGCACGACTCGCGACTGACACCCAGTGTTCCATTTCCGACAGCATCTCACTGCTATATAATTCTCAGACTTGAATGAGATTTTCACTCTGCAGCGGAGTGTGCGCTGATATGAAACTTACTGGCAGATTAAAACTGTGTGCCCGACCGAGACTCGAACTCGAGACCTTTGCCTTTCGCTGGCAAGTGCTCTACCAACTGAGCTACCGAAGCACGACTCACATCCGCCCCTCACAGCCTTAACTCTGGCAGTTCGAGTTCGAGTCTCGCTCGGGCACACAGTTTTAATCTGCTAGTAAGTTTCAGTTCTCAGACTTCTCAGGTTTCGTAGAAGCTCTCTGCGTACGATGCTAGAGAGGAGCTCCTAGAAGAAAGGTTACTGAAGATAAGTGGCTTAGCTACATCCTAGGAGTCTGGAGTCTGTTTCTACAGTCAATCTCTCTTGCTACAACGTAGATAAAAGGTGGCTATTTCGTAACGAAGGCCATTAATACGTCGCAGAACTGCACCGTGCTGAGCGGAAGTCACTTGTTGACCACAGACCATCAGTCACGAGTCTCCTTTTTGCACGAAAACTGCACGTCTTTGTCAACACAGGGAAACGCTGGTTTATCTTATAAGTGCGAGGCCGATGCTTTGACCAGAGCCGACCAATGAGAACGTAACACCCTTCAGCGTGGCCAGCACGTAGTGTTCGACCAGAAATTCTATGTTGTCATGAAAGCGCAGCAAACAACGACAATTTCAGTTGCATTCATATTAGTTGCATATTCATTATTAGGATCCATAATAACATTCAAATTAGCTAAAATCGTGCCTTTTGCACGTTGTCTTTTACATGTGGATTTCACGTCCAAAATACTGGGTCTTTGCTATAATCTGATTTGCGTAAGAACACGTGGTTGTTGGAACCCGTGTCTGTGCTAGGCATTTGTAAATTCAAGCGAATAACAAACTGCTTCTCTCAGTCGCGATTATGTTTTCAAGTGATTCTGTAATTCTGAGATATGTTGTATGGAAGGGATGTCAGACATTTTGAGTCGACGTTTATTCGCAGACACCATGAATAAACTGCTTATCTATTCTGATCGTAAATTATGTTCGTGACGCGGTGGTTAGCGCATTGGACTCGCATTCGGTAGAACGAAGGTTCAAACCCACTTCCGTCCATCCTGATTTAGATTTTCCGTTATGTCCCTAAATCGCTTTAGGCAAATTCCGGGATGGTTCCTTTGGAAGGGAACAGCCGACTTCCTTCCCCATCCTTACCTAATCGGATGGTACCGATGACCACCTTGCTTGGACCCGTGCCATCAACAAACCAACCAACCAACCAACCAAACATACGTTTCGACTTCGACACCTAGGCCTAATTCCGGGAACTATTAATTCCAACGCTTGTTCTTGCCCTCATTTTTGAATCTTTAAAGTTAGCTTTAAGGGGCAATGTGTTACTTACACGAATGTTACATTTTCTCGGGGTTACAATGCGCATGGCTGCCGCACTAGATTTTTTTTCTTGTATGACATCTTCATCAATCCTGATAAAACTGACACTGATACTCAGAGGTAGCCCACGGTTTAGGAGACTTAATTGCTAATCATCGCATCCACCACACAAGTTTTCTGGTTATTAGGCGCTGTGGTAATAGAAGTCAAAAATATTTGTCCCTGCACAAATAGGACTTGTAAGATGTGATTAATTATCCTTTCAGGCTATGTAGTTTGTAGTACATGCACATATTCAGTATTCAACAGTCTAACTTCCAAGTAACTTCCCCGCATTAAGTTGCGTTTCATGTGAACTTTGTCATGTCCTGTTGCTATTCAAAAATCATATCGTGTTACCAAAGCGTCATACTAACCCTTTGGTGGTATATGTTAGGGCATAAAGTGAATTTATAATTTTGTACGAACACAAGTGTGTAGTTTCAACAGATGAGGCAGCTTACAGAGGGTGTACTGCTTTGAAACCTCCGTTCGTATGAAATCTGTGTGTCGGTTGGGGACTTGAACTCGGAACCTTGCCTTTCGCGGTCAGTGCTCTTACCTGCTGAAGTATCCACATATGACTCACTACCAGACCTCACTTCAGTCATTTCTATTGACGGTGAGGGGATGGACTGTGACTTTCACTTGAATAGCTCAGAAGAAAAGAAAAATGCCTGCCAAAGGCAAGGTTCCAGTTTTGCATAACCAGTTAGATACGTAGATTTAATGGGCAAGGATGTTTCAAAATAGCGTATACTCTACTGGAGAGGAAAGATTCATTGCGGAAATCTCCGATATGTGTTGCACTAAAATTACCAGCTGTTATATGTACACCGGCCGGAGTGGCCGAGCGGTTCTAGGCGCTACAGTCTGGGACTGTAGACGGCTACGGTCGCAGGTTCGAATCCTGCCTCGGGCATGGATGTGTGTGATGTCCTTACGGTAGTTAGGTTTAAGTAGTTCTAAGTTCTAGGGGACTGATGACCTCAGCAGTTAAGTTCCATGGTCCTCAGAACCAATTTTTTGTTATAAGTACTCTAATCTTCCGTGAAAACGTCAATGAAACATTTTGAAACATTACTGAGTTCCCCTCCTCATAAAAAATGCTCCTTGCGGAGATGGGATAGATTGCGTGCCTCAACTATACACATAGCTTACTGTCGTGTAACAACAATCGCAGGGCATCTGCGGTGAGGCAACAATCTGGATGATTGACTGATATGAACTTGTAACAGTAGCCAATATAGCCTTCCTGTGCTGGTACTAAAGGAAGAAAGGAAGGTAGATTAGACGTTAACGACCCATCATAGCGAGACCTTTAGAGACGGAGTACAAGCTTTGGTTTCCAAGAGATGGGAAAGGAAATTGGCCGTAACCTTTTCAAAGGAACGTTCTCGGTTTTTTACTGGAGCTAGTTAGGGAAGTAATGGAAAACCTAAATCTGCGTGGCTTAACGGCAATTTCAGCCGTCGTCCTCCTGAATGAGAGTTAAGTGTGCTAATCACTGTGTCACTTCGCCCCGTTTTATGCTGGTACTGTAAATGGCTGAAAACAAGGGGAGGCTACAGCTGTTATATTTCGCTGCAGTATGCGGCTCTTCTCTTAGATAAAATATTCTGGACGTAAGATGTTCTCCATCCGGAACTCTTGACGGGGCCTACTTCAAAAGAAGATGTCATCTTCAGGAGAAACGTGATTGGCATTCCATGGGTTGGGGCGTCAAACGTTACTTCCCTTAATCGACAAGTTAAATTAGAGAATTTAAAAATGGAAACACACAGGCTGAAGTTATAGTAGAAATTACTGAAATGTGACAACAGTCTGGTCGATTCAGTAAACAGTTATTAAATCAAAAGTCAGACAGTGGTAATTCAGGAACATGTCTATTAATGTAAAAAAAAAAAAAAACGGGAATACAGGTACCCTACTATGTAGAGCACAGTGAACACAGTATCTTAACTAAGACAGACATCCAACTCCGCAGGTAAAGGAAATATTGAAAAATGTATGATGAGATAAAGGAAATTATTCAGATAGTTAAGGGGCTGAAAATTTTGACTGGTAACTGAAACTCGGTACCATGTAAAGCAATGGAAGGAAAAACTGTGGCCGGCCGAGGTTGCCGAGCGGTTCCAGGCGCTACAGTCTGGAACCGCACGGCCACTACGGTCGCAGGTTCGAATACTGGCTCGGGCATTGATGTGTGTGATGTCCTTAGGTTAGTTAGTTTTAAGCAGTTCTAATTTCTAGGGGACTGATGACCCTAGAAGTTAAGTCTTATAGTGCTCAGAGCCATTTGAGAAATTGTGGGAGGACACGGGCCAGGGAAGGAATGAAAGAGGAAGTCGTCTAGCAGCGTTTTATACGAAGCATAATTTTATCATCAGTAGCGGTTTAAGATACGTGTAAGAAGGTTGTATACGTAGAAGAGACCTGTAACGCTGGAAGCTTTCAGATTGATTACACACTGAGGAAACAAAAGTATCGGGATACTCCTAATATTGTGGAGGACATCCTTTTGCACGGCTTAAAAAAGCAACTCAACGAGGCATGGATTCAACAATTCCCCTGCAGAAATATTGAGCCATGTTGCCTCTACAGCCATCCATAATTGCGAAATTGTTGCCCGTGCAGGATTTTGTGCACCAACTGACCTCTCAATCATGTTCCATAAATGTGCAGTGGGATTCATGTCTGGCGGTCTGGGTGGCCAAATCATTCGCTCGAATTGTCTAGAATGTTATTCAAATCAATCGCCAACAATTGTGGCCCGCTGACATGACATCCTTGCTCGAGAACATGAAGTTCGCGAATGGCTCCAAATGTCCCCATGTAGACGAGAGTGTTCATTTCCAGTCAATGAGCGATTCAGTTGCACCAGAGGACCCAGTTCATTCCATGGAATCACAGCCCACACCATTATGGAGTCACGATCATCCTGCACAGTGCCTTGTTGACAAGAAGGACCCATGGCTTCGTGATGTCTGCGTCGCACTCGAACCCTATCATCAGCTCTTACTAATTCAAATCGAGACTCATCTGACAAGGCTAGGGGGTCTCCAGTCTACTAGGGTCCAACGGATAAGGTCTCGAGCGTGGGTGAGGCGCTGCTCGCGGTGTCGTGCTATTACGAGAGGCGCTTGTATCGGTTGTCTGCTGCCATAGGCCACTGACGGATACGTTCGTCCTGCGTCGCACATTGATTTCTTTGGCCATTTCATGAATTGTTGCTTGCCTGTTAGCGCTTTTAGCACTACGCAAATGCTGGCGCTGTCCTTGGTGAGTGGTAATGACTGAAATGAGGTATCCGCGACACACCCGTGTCGCTGTGGATCTCGGAATACTGAATTCCCTAACGATTTCCAAAATGGAGCGGCCCCTGCGTGTAAATCCAACCACCATTCCGCGCTCAAGTCTGTTAATGCTCATCGTGCGGACATAATAACGTCAGAAATCTCTCCACATGAATCACCTGAGCACAAATGACAGGTCTGACAATCCACTGCTCTTTTATACCTTGTGTACGCGATTCTACCGCCGTCTGTATACGTACATATAGCTGTCCTACAGCTTCTGTCACCTCAGAGTACGCAAGAGGGACAGAAGTTGGGCAATATTTTAGAAAGAGAAGAGGAAGTAGCTGAAGATGACGTGGGTGTTGATATACTACTACAGGAATATCTATACATCTGCATACATTCTATGAGCATGGCGGAGGGTACAGTCTACTACTAGTTTTTCCCCTCCTGTTACACTCGCAGATCGGGCGAGCGAGAAACGACTATCTATATACCGCAGTAAAAGCCCTAATTTTCTAACCTTGTCTTAGTGGACCTTATGTGATTTATACGTTGGCAGCAACAGAATCAGTTCGCAGTTAGATTCAAATTACGGTTACCTTCAAATTCCGGTTCTCTACACTTATCGATAGTGTTCCGCGAAAGAAACGTCGACTTACGTCCAGGGATTCTCACTTGACTTCACGAGGCATCGTCTCAATACGCTATTGTTGATACAACATACCGGTAATAAATCCAGCAGTATGGCAGCCTGTCCTTGCATTGCTTCAATGTGTTTGTTTAATCCGACCTAGTAAGGATCCCAAACACTCGAGCAGCACTCAAGAAACTGACAGAGCCCTGAAAGCCCTACGTGTAAACAAGGCCCATGAAAAAGACGACATTCCCTCAGAATTATTAAGATCCTTCAGAGAGCAAACCACCTGGCGTGCAAAGTATACATGACAGGCCAAATACGGTCAGATTCGAGAAACAATATAATAATTTCAATTTCAAAAAAGGCAGATGCTGACAAGTGAACCATCGGTTGAATGCGTCACTTTGCAAAATACTGACACGAATTATCTAGAGAAGAGACTGATAGAGATGGACCTTGGGACCTTCGTCCACAGATATATAGGGACCTACAAAGTAATACTGATCCTTCGATTTATGTTATAATACTGGTTGAGGAAAGGCGAACCAATGCTTATAGAATTTGCAGGTTGAGAAACCTTTGACTACCATATTCTTCGATATTTGGAAGATAGTAAGGTTAAATTGCAGTAACCAAAAGATTTACAATTTGCACAGAAGCTAGGCGGCAATTATAAGAGTCGAAGGGCATGAAAGGGTAACAGTCATCGAGAATGCGTGAGAAAGATTGTAGCCTGTCGCCGAAATTATTAATATTTTCATTGAGAAAGCGGTCACGAAAGCGAGAGAGATATTTGGAGAAGAAAGTAATGTTCAGAGAGCACAAAAAAGAACTTTGGTGTTTACCGATGACACTGTCGTTCAGCAAGAGACAGCCAAGGACGTGGAAGAACCGTTGAATGCTATGAGTAGTCTCTTGAAAAGAAATTATAAGGTCAACATCAATTAAAGCAAATCAAGGGGAACAGAATCTAGTGGAATTACATCAGCCTATTGGTGGGGGAATTATATTAGGAAATGACATACTAAAAGCAGTAGATGAGTTGTTCCATTTGTGCAGTAAAATAACTAATGAGGGCTGAAGGAGAGAAGATTTAAAAAAGATATTGGCATTACCAAGAAAAAAACTTCTGGAAAAGCGCATTTTTAACATCTAATGTAGCAGTAAGTGTTAGTCTTTTCTGACGGTATATTTCTAGACTGTAGGCTAGTATGGGGGCTTAATGTGGACGATAGGCAGTTCACACAAGAACAGAATAAAGCTCTTGCTATGTGGTGCTACAAAAAAATGCTGAAAGTTAGATAGGTTGATGAAATAATTGATGTGGTGATACCGACTGGAACCAGGGAAAAATAAATGGCAAAAATTGACTAAAAGGAGAGATCGGTTGATAGGATACATCCTGAGACATCAAGGAATTGTGACCGTGGTAATGGAAATAATTGTGTGCGTGTACGTGTGTGTGTGTGAGGGGTGTGGGGGAGGGGGAGGGGGGGGGATGGAGTTGGTAATTGCAGTGGGAAACCGAAACTTCACTACAGCAAGCAGTTTCAAATCTATGTACAATGGGATAGTTATGCGGAGATGAAGAGTCTTGCACAGGGTAGACTAACATGGAGAAATGGATCAGATCAGTCGCCAGACATGACTACAACAACGAACGACGACTGTGTTCGGCCATCAGGAAAAGCCTCAAGGAAATGATCAGCTGACTCACGACTAGCATAGATTCAGGAGTATACGTCTTGTGATATACAACTGGCCCTTTGCTCACACGGCGAAATGAACGTTACCGACAGGCATGTCAAGCTGATTCCACATTTCTAGATTTTCAAAACGCTTTTGATACTGTTCCTAACAAATGGCTCCCAATCAGATAATGTGCCTGAGGAGTACCGTCACAGTTGTGAGATTGAGCTCGTGGTATCCAGTCAGGTCAAAGATCGTAATAATTGATGAGAAGTCATCGAATTAAATACAAGTGATGTTTGGAATACTCTGCTATTCATAAACTTCACAAACTATTTAAGAGACGATGTGAGCAGCCTTCAGATTCTTTACAGATGATCATGTACTTGAGAATGTGGTAAAGTCGTCGGAAGATCAAAACCAACTGCAAAATGACTCAGACAAAATGTCTCAACTGTGCAAAATACACAATTGACCCTAAGCAATAAAGATATGTGACGTCCTGTACGCGAGTACTAAGTAAAATCAGATAAACTCCGGTTTAACGGAAAATCACAGATATGTAAATATTATCGAATCAGTGGAATATATAGGGATTTGAATTGTGAGAAACTTAAAATTGGAACTATCATTTGGAAATTATTGCGCTGAAGGTGAATCAAAGACCGCCTTTTATTGGCAGATCTCTTGCAGGATGCAACAAATCTACTAAACAGTCTGCCTGTGGAGTAATGCTGCATGGTATGAGATTCTACGATAGAATCGATGGAAGACATCGAAAAATTTCGAAGAATCATATCTCTTTCGTATTATGCCTGGATATCGGCACAGATATCACGAGCTAGTTGGGATGGCAATCATTAACACAAGTGGTTTTCGTTGCTGCGAAATCTTTTTAAGAAATTTCAATCACCAACGTTCTCCTTCTAATGTGAAAATATTTTGTTGATTCCCGTCTACGCAGGGACGAGTGAACGTCGTAATAAAATAAGAAAGATAAGAGGTTTAGGTTTTAGGTTTTCACACTTGCTATTAGAGAGTGAAACGGACGAGAAATAGTCTGAAATTGGTTCAATAAACTCTTTGCCAAACACTTACCTGTGAACTTCAGGTTAGTCATGTCGTTCCTGCAGTAGTAGACCGCACACTAGATGCAGTGCAGTGTTGTCAACTTTATAGTTTAGTGAGTTAAAGGAAGCATCTGCTGCAACAGAGTTAAGCCAAGTCTCGAGTTCACTATGCTACTGAACGGGGTGCTAGCTCGTCCCTAGGGGAACCTATTACCGCCTCAACTATTCGGTCTCCTGTTATGTGCTTAGTGCCGTAACAAGGGATTTCGGCGCACAGGCGGTGAAGTACTTCCCGCAGAGCTCTTAGAGGAGCTTTCCCCCGCGCTACGAACAGGCCCACGAGAGCTGCGTTTGTTTGCACCACTTCGTACAAGAAAGGCTATTAACGCCGCTACACACGCCTCGGAGATGCTGCTGTCTGCTCTAGCACCATTTCCTCAGTTTTATTAACATTCTTTCTTCTGATTTACTCTTTATCTGCTTTTCATATTCAAAGAGCACTACCGTTATTAGACATGGATAATACACTCATGCTCATAAATTAAGGATAATTGCAGAATGTGGTGCCACACAACGTGGCGCTAATGCCATAGGCACATAGGGAACACATACGACTCAGATTTGTACGTCCACGGTATTTGTGAAAAGTTGAGAAAACCGTCCCGAAACACATGTGCTACAAAACACCAGTTTTCTGCGCATGTACCCCGACATCAGTAAGGCATATGATCACCATGCACGCGTACACAGGCCGCACAACTGGTTGGTATACTGTGGATCAGGTGGTCAAGCAGCTGTTGTGGTATAGCCACCCATTCTTACAGCAGTGCCTGCCGGTGCAAGACGCGCCCGATGGGGTTTAGGCCTGGAGAACAGGGAGGCAACTTCATTCGCCTGATATCTTCTGTTTCAAGGTATTCCTCCACGATGGCAGCTCGGTGGGGTCGTGCGTTATCATCCATCAGGAGGAAGGTGGGACCTACTGCACCCCTGAAAATGTGCAAAATGACGTCCCGATACACCTGACCTTTTACAGTTCCTCTGTCAAAGACATGCAGAGGTGTACGCGCACCAATCATAATCCCACCTCACACCATCAAACCACGACCCCCATACTGGTCACTTTCAAAGACATTAAGGGGATGGTATCTGGTTCCTGGTTGACGCCAGATGAAAACCCGGCGAGAAGCACTGTTCAGACTACACCTGGACTCGACCGTGAACATAACCTGGGACCACTGTTCCAATGACGATGTACTGTGTTTTTGACACCAGGCTTTATGGGCTCTCCTGTGACCAGGGGTCAGTGGAATGCAAATTGCAGGTCTCCGGGTGAGTAAACCATGTCCGTTCAGTCGTCTGTAGACTGGAGCTGCGGTAAGGTCCCGAGCAAGACTACCTGCAGTACTCCGTGGACGTCTGCGGGCACTGATGGTGAGGTATTGGTCTTCTTGTGGTGTTGTACACTGTGGACGTCCAGTACTGTAGCGCCTGGACACGTTTCCTGTCTGCTGGAATTGTTGCCATAATCTTGAGATCACACTTTGTGGCACACGGAGGGCTCGTGCTACGACCTGCTGTGTTTAACCAGCCTCCAGTCGCCCTAGTATTCTACCCCTCATAACGTCATCAATGTGTGTTCTTTGAGCCATTTTCAACACACGGTCGCCATTAGCAATTCTGAAAACGTCTGCACACTTACTCGCTGCACCGTACTCTGACATGCACCAAGCCGGCCGCGGTGGTCTCGCGGTTCTAGGCGCGCAGTCCGGAACCGTGCGACTGCTACGGTCGCAGGTTCGAATCCTGCCTCGGGCATGGATGTGTGTGATGTCCTTAGGTTAGTTAGGTTTAAGTAGTTCTAAGTTCTAGGGGACTGATAACCACAGAAGTTGAGTCCCATAGTGCTCAGAGCCCTTTTTGACATGCACCAACACACCTCTGCGTATGTAGACTGCTGCCAGGACCACCGTGCGGCGACCGCACGTTAAATGCACCGCATGGTCATACCCCGAGGTGATTTAAACCCGAAAACCACCCCGAGAGCGTTGTTTCACCATGTATCGGCATGATCCTTAACTTATGAGCTTGAGTGTAAGTTATGCAGAGGTGTGATGGTTAGCAAGACGTTATTAACAATTTGTGTCAAGCTATTTGGACGCACTATAAACATATACTGCGTAAGAATGACCTACTAGTGGACAGTACTCGTTTCTTTCAGGACAGTAATACAGTAGTAAGACTAGCACCCATGTGATCAATATTCCTGTTCTCTAAATCTGCATCTACATCCATACTCCGCAAGCCACCTGACGGTGGCTTTCGCGATTACTAAATGATCCTGTAACGAAGCGCGCTGCTCTGCGTTGGATCTTCTCTATCTCTTCTATCAACCCTATCTGGTACGCATCCCACACTGCTGAGCAGTATTCAAGCAGTGGACGAACAAGCGTACTGTAACCTACTTCCTTTGTTTTCGGATTGCATTTCCTTAGGATACTTCCAATGAATCTGTCTGGCATCTGCTTTACCGACGATCAACTTCATATGATCATTCCATTTTAAATCACTCCTAATGCGTACTCCCAGATAATTTATGGAATTAATTGCTTCCAGTTGCTTACCTGCTATTTTGTAGCTAAATGATAAGGGATATATCTTTCTATGTATTCGCACCACATTACACTTGTCTACATTGAGATTCAATTGCCATTCCCTGCACCATGCGTCAATTCGCTGCAGATCCTCCTGCATTTCAGTACAATTTTCCATTGTTACAACCTCTCGATACACCACAGCATCATCTGCAAAATGCCTCAGTGAACTTCCGATGTCATCCACAAGGTCATTTATGTATATTGTGAATAGCAACGGTCCTATGACACTCCCCTGCGGCACACCTGAAATCACTCTTACTTCGGAAGACTTCTCTCCACTGAGAATGACATGCTGCGTTCTGCTATCTAGGAACTCTTCAATACAATCACATAATTGGTCTGATAGACCATATGCTCCTACTTTGTTCATTAAACGACTGTGGGGAACTGTATCGAACGCCTTGCGGAAGTCAAGAAACACGGCATCTACCTGTGAGCCCGTGTCTATGGCCCTCTGAGTCTCGTGGACGAATAGCGCGAGCTGGGTTTCACACGACCGTCTTTTTCGAAACCCATGCTGATTCCTACAGAGTAGATTTCTAGTCTACAGAAAAGTCATTATACTCGAACATAATACGTGTTCCAAAATTCTACAACTGATCGGCGTTAGAGATATACGTCTATAGTTCTGCACATCTGTTCAACTTCCTTTCTTGTAAACGGGGATGACCTGATCCCTTTTCCAACGCTTTGGAACGCTACGCTCTTCTAGAGACCTACGGTACACCGCTGCAAGAAGGGGGGCAAGTTCCTTCGCGTACTCTGTGTAAAATCGAACTGGTATCTCATCAGGTCCAGCGGCCTTTCCTCTTTTGAGCGATTTTAATTGTTTCTCTATCCCTCTGTCGTCTATTTCGATATCTACCATTTTGTCATCTGTACGACAATCTAGAGAAGGAACTACAGTGCAGTCTTCCTCTGTGAAACAGCTTTGGAAAAAGACATTTAGTATTTCGGCCTTTAGTCTGTCATCCTCTGTTTCAGTACCATTTTGGTCACAGAGTGTCTGGACATTTTGTTTTGATCCACCTACCGCTTTGACATAAGACCAAAATTTCTTAGGATTTTGTGCCAAGTCAGTACATAGAACTTTACTTTCGAATTCATTGAACGCCTCTCGCATAGCCCTCCTCACATTACATTTCGCTTCGCGTAATTTTTGTTCGTCCGCAAGGCTTTGGCTATGTTTATATTTGCTGTGAAGTTCCCTTTGCTCCGCAGCAGTTTTCTAACTCGGTTGTTGTACGACGGTGGCTCTTTTCCATCTCTTACGATCTTGCTTGGCACATACTCAACTAACGCATATTGTACGATGGTTTTGATCTTTGTCCACTGATCCTCAACACTATCTGTACTTGAGACAAAACTTTTGTGTTGAGCTGTCAGGTACTCTGTAATCTGCATTTTGTCACTTTTGCTAAACAGAAAAATCTTCCTACCTTTTTTAATATTTCTATGTACGGCTGAAATCATCGATGCCGTAACTGCTTTATGATCGCTGATTCCTTGTTCTGCGTTAACTGTTTCAAATAGTTCGGGTCTGTTTGTCACCTGAAGGTCTAATATGTTATCACCACGAGTCGGTTCTCTGTTTAACTGCTCAAGGTAGTTTTCAGATAAACCACTTAAAAATATTTCACTGGATTCCTTGTCCCTGTCGCCCGTTATGAACGTTTGAGTCTTAGTCTATATCCGGCAAATTAAAATCTCCACCCAGAACTATAACATGGTGGGGAAATCTACTCGAAATATTTTCCAAACTATCCTTCAGGTGCTCAGCCACAACAGCTGCTGAGCCAGGGGGCCTATAGAGACATCCAATTACCATGTCTGAGCCTGCTTTAACCGTGACCTTCACACAAATCATTTCGCATTTCGGATCTCCTTCGATTTCCTTCGATACTATTGCACTTCTTATCGCTATAAACACGCCTCCTTCTTCGCTGTCCAGCCTGCCTCTGCGGTATACATTCCAATCTGAGTTTAGGATTTCATTACTGTTTACATCTGGTTTCAGCCAACTTTCTGTCCCTAGTACTATATGGGCGTTGTGACCGTTTATTAATGAGAGCAGTTCTGGGACCTTTCTGTAGACGCTCCTGCAGTTTACTATTAGCACATTAATATTGTTATTCCCTGTTGCATTTTGCCTACTCTTACCTTGCCGCGTCTCAGGAGGCGTCTTGTCGGGCCTATGGAGGGAATTCTCTAACCTAAAAAACCCCCATGTGCACTCCACACGTACTCCGCTACCCTTGTAGCCGCTTCCGGCGTATAGTGCACGCCTGACCTATTCAGGGGGACCCTACATTTCTCCACCAGATAGCGGAGGTCTAGAAATTTGCACCCCAGATCTCCGCAGAATCGTCTGAGCCTCTGGTTTAAGCCTTCCACTCGGCTCCAAACCAGAGGACCGCGATCGGTTCTGGGAACGATACTACAAATAGTTAGTTCTGATTCCACCCCGCGAGCGAGGCTTTCCGCCTTCACCAATTCCGCCAACCGCCTGTACGAACTGAGGATGACCTCCGAACCCAGACGGCAGGAGTCATTGGTGCCGACATGAGCAACAATTTGCAGTAGGGTGCACCCAGTGCTCTCTATCGCCGCCGGCAGGGCCTCCTCCACATCTCGGATGAGACCCCCAGGCAAGCAGACAGAGTGAACACTGGCTTTCTTCCCCGACCTTTCCGCTTATCTACTGTATTACCCACTGATGCAATATGTTTTCTGTCAAAGCTGCAGCTCACACCACAAGTGAGCGTGTAATGAAGTAACTTTTAACAATACAAACAGAAAAGCTAATGCAATATTTCATTTCACGTTGATTTTCAAACGAAACCTTCAACGCATAAATGGCATCATTAGTATTGTTGATATGCACCGGCGCGTGGACGTCGGACACCTTGTCGTCCTTCAACGACTTTCCTTTGCTGCTCACGACAGTAGCGCAGGAACAGCCGGGTAGATTCGCTGTTTCCGAGACCCTCGATCCCAGACGCCAGGCCATAACAACACGATGTTTGTCAGAGTCGCTCACGTCAGTGTATCTTGTCATTGGCGGCGCTTATTGTCAAAAATGGTTCAAATGGCTCTCAGCACTATGGGACTTAACGTATGAGGTCATCAGTCCACTAGACTCAGAACTACGTAAACCTAACTAACCTAAAGACATCACACACATCATGCCCGAGGCAGGTTTCGATTCTGGGACCGTCGCAGTAGCGCGGTTCTGGACTGAAGTGCCTAGAACCGCTCGGCCACAGCGGCCGACCCCGTATTGTCTCTATAATGTTTACCCATTAGTATCTGCTCCTCCTATACATGGTGCTCTGGAACAGTTTGGAAAGACAGTAAGAGAGCCGGCCGGAGTGGCCGAGCGGTTCTAGGGGCTACAGTCTGGAACCGCGCTACCACTACGGTCGCAGGTTCGAATCCTGCCTCAGGCATTGATGTGTGTGATGTCCTTAGGTTAGTTAGGTTTAAGTAGTTCTTAGGTCTAGGGGACTGATGACCTCAGAAGTCCTATAGTGCTCAGAGCCATCGGAACCATTATTTTGACAATAAGAGCGTCGCAGGGTGAATAATGCTGAGAAATAATTAAAAAAAAAAAACAATCTGGTACATTGTGCCGTTACCGAGATAATATGAATTGAAGTTAACCAATCACGGCGTCGCTCGCGTAAATTCAAGCGGCCCGCCAATGACTGTGTCACCGTACGTGTTCTTCATTTGGTTTCATAAAGCCGAACACGAGAGTGATACAAAAACTGGACATTAGGCGGTAGTAACGATGAAACCCGAGCCAAAGGCTGAGCAGTCTCCGGTGCTAGCATCTACGCTATACAAGCAGGTTGCTTGGATCAGCGCATGCGACGACCTGGTTGGTTAGCTTCAATGCCAATTAACCCTGAGACGGCCCTACGTATCGAATTTTTTTCTTAATAATTATTTCTCAGAACATCATGGCCCTTATTATCCTTACAAGCTTTTCAGACTGTTCGTGAGCTCACTGTGTACATTCCTAATCGCGTCATGTGTTCTGAACACAACGAGGCGGCACTCTATCTCGTAGTGGACACTGCTTACAATGTGCATCAGACTGTGTGCGTGCTTTTCAAGATGAGACCTCGACTTCAACAATTTCAAAAACAGTAGTTGTATGGCTCAAAATCAGTCACAAGCTGTTAGGTCGCAGTATGCCCGAAAGGCCAGTTAGGCAATCATTATGCGCCCTTTTTTCGTTTCATTTTCTTTGCGAGCGTAGCTCTCACGTTCTATCGCCACTGATTTACGTTATTTATAGTTAAGAGCCCATTTACGAGTCATAGCGGACAATGCCTTTCAACTTAATAAAGATTTTCACACAGACACTGACGGGAAAAATATAACAGCAACCAGAAGGAAGTGTCCGACAAACGATGTTGGTAGGTTTGTTTCTACATCTGAAAGATGATGTCGCATAAGATTTGCGCTAGTAACGCCACTATGAGGAGAAAAATAAAGTTTGGTTCAAATACATGCCGCGCGGTCTGATGTGTCTTACACGGTCCGAGTGGCTACCCCCCCCCCCTTCCATAGGTGGCTGTGTCGTCCTTAGCGTAAGTAGTTAGTTTAAGTTAGATTAAGTAGTGTGTATGCTTAGGGACCGATGACCTCAGCAGTTTGGTCCCATAAGACCTTACCACAAATTTCCATTTTTTTTTCAAATACACATTGTAACTGTCATGAGTGTTAGTTACGTTCGAAACTATGCGTGGAGAGTTGGCATTGGTCAAGAATGCCTTTAAGGCGACAAAGAAGCCATTATCAGCACCCAACAGATTTTGAACGAGGTTGTGTGGTAGGGCTACGGTAAGCTGGCTGTTCCTTCTGCGATACTGCAGAGACAAGGTGGGAATGTAACCACTGGACACGATTGGTGGTAGCAGTGGTCACGAGAATGTACAGTCGGAAGAAGACCGATCTCAGGACGGCCACGTGACCCTACAGAGAGGAAAGATGGCTCTGAGCACTATGGGACTTAATATTTAAGGTCATCAGTCCCCTAGAACTTAGAGCTATTTAAACCTAACTAACCTAAGGACATCACACACATCCATGCCCGAGGCAGGATTCGAACCTCGACCTCCCACGCCCGGGTTCCCGGGTTCGATTCCCGGCGGGGTCAGGGATTTTCTCTGCCTCGTGATGGCTGGGTGTTGTGTGCTGTCCTTAGGTTAGTTAGGTTTAAGTAGTTCTAAGTGCTAGGGGACTGATGACCATAGATGTTAAGTCCCATAGTGCTCAGAGCCATTTGAACCAACCGAACCTCGACCGCAGCGGCCGCGCGGTTCCAGACTGAAGCACCTAGAATCGCTTCGCCACAACGGCCGGCGGAGAGGAAAGAGCATCATACTCAGCTTATGGCTATGGTGCATCGTACTGCCTCTGCAGCAGCAATCTGAGCAGCAGTTGGCACCGCAGTGACATAACGAACTGTTGCAAATCGATTACTTCGAGGACAGCTCAGAGCCACATGCTGCGTAGTGTGCACTTCACTGATCCTAAACCACGGCCGGTTACAGCTTCAGTGATGTCAAACGCGAGCTCATTAGAGGTATTCGTAGGTGTCTGATATGTTTTCTGATGAAAGCCTGTTCTGCCTCGTTGCCAGTGATGACCGTGTGCTGAATAGGAGGGGTCCAGTTGAGAGTCTGCAACCAGCCTGTCTGCGTGGTAGACACACTGGACCTACTGCTATAGTTGTGGTCTGCGGTGCGATTTCGTACGACGGCAGGAGCGCTCTCCTAGTTATCCCTTGCATCCAGATTGCAAATTTGTACGTCAGTCTAGTGATCTGATTTGTTAAATTGCCATTCATGCACAGCATTCCAGGGGGTGTTCTCCAACAAGATAACGCTCTCCCACAGACCGGTCTTGTAATCCAGCATGCCGTACCGCGTGTCAACATGTTGCCTTGCCTGCTCCATCACCAGATCTGTCTCCAATCGAGCACATATGGGACATCATAGGATGATAACTCCAGCGTCGTTCACAACAGCATGTACTGTCCCTTTACTGATCGACCAAGTGCAACAGGAATGGAACTCCATCCCACAAACTGAAACCCTGCGCCCAGCACCTGTACAACACAATGAATGCGCGGCTGCGTGCTTACGTTCAACATTCTACCAGTTACACCGATTATTAATGTACCAGTATTTCACATTTTCAATGGTTTATCTCGCGCTTACGTTAACCTGTGATCTTGAGGGGTTAATCACTGAAATATGTTACCTAGACAAATATCTTCCCGAAATTTCATTACTATAGAATTTTTTTTTGTCTTGAGACCTTCTCGATTAATTTTTTCCGCCGAATACTTTTACTGTCTCATATTGGATTGTAATAACGCTTCTTCAGAATCACACGCGAATCAGTGTCCTAGCTAAAGGCGTTTCCACACTACACTAGTTTCACCTTTACTCAAAGCTAATTCGTAACATTCACCTGCATGCATGTACACTGGCATGACGACGTTGCAAAGAATACAACACTGCGTTACGCACACGTACAGAATTGATATATCCGTTAGAAGCACAATCCGTGCTTACGCATTATTAGTCTAGTACTTATTAGCGACTCAAATCTTACGATATTCTGAGCCGCGCGATTTCGGGCGCCTTGTCACGGTCCGTGCGTCTCACCCCGTCAGAGGTTCGAGTCTTCCTTCGGGTACAGGTGTATGTAGAGTAAGTTTAAGTTAGATGAAGTAGTGTGTACGCTTAGGGACCGATGACCTCAGCAGTTTGGTCCCATAAGTCCTTACCACAAATTTCCAATTTCTTACGATGTTTTATCACACGAGTAAGTTCGATCGATGAGCGAACAGACATAATCACGTCAAAAACAAACATAAACTCTCTCACTTCCAACTCAGCTGCAGAATGACTACACACAATGCGGCATCTAACAGTACCGCTTGCAACATCAAGGAGCGCTAAGCAAAGTGCCGCAGCCATGGACGTATAATATGGGAAGTTGTCATGACATCGCAAACATGAAGCCGTCGTACGCAATGCTACTAGCCCCAAACTTTAGCTTATGGTGCAAGTGTTTTGATATAAAAATACCAGCTTGCATCTTTTACAGATGTACTAGTTATAATGTTATAGTCTAAAGTGAAAAGGAAACAGCCGGCCGCAGTGGTCTCGCGGTTCTAGGCGCTCAGTCCGGAGCTGCGCGACTGCTACGGTCGCAGGTTCGAATCCTGCCTCGGGCATGGATGTTTGTGATGTCCTTAGGTTAGTTAGGTTTAACTAGTTCAAAGTTCTAGGGGACTAATGACCTCAGCAGTTGAGTCCCATAGTGCTCAGAGCCATTTGAACCATAGTGCTCAGAGCCATTTGAACTATTTTTGTTTTTTTGAAAAGGAAACACATTTTGTTCGTAAGCGGACTTATTAAAGCTATATTTTCTTTTATGTGTATGAATTTTAGTTGTGCTGCTTCCTTTCACTGTAGTGGTTTTATTCCTGTAATTTGACTTTAAATTTTGTATAAAGAGCGCTCAGGTTAAACTCTGAGAGAAGGAGAAATTGCAAACCGTCCAGACACAGAAAAATATGTTATCAGCGTTTTCGGGAAGAGGACATAGACAAGACATAAGTTTAGTCATACCATATTTAGGAAAATGCTGGGTTATGAAAACATTCCTTTCACATCTCATACTTTGCTTTTTGGAGTCTCAAAACGCGTAAAAAAAGTTTGATTCATGAGGCCGAATGCTTCGTGTTACCGGTTTGAATGTGTCATTAAGTCCAGAAAAACATCTGAAAATGCTTTTCTGACACTGTGTTATTCACGAAAGATCTGTGACATTTATTTTTCAAAGCAACTGTTACGTGGACACGACAGAAATTAAGAACAAGAAGTAACTGTAAACAGCAATCCGATAACTTTTAGGGGTTGCTAACATGGGGCACAGGCTTCAAAGAAATGTATAGCGTAAGCCTGTAACGCCAGCTCCCCAAATTATACCTCAGGACAGGAGCCTCTGTGTGTATCCCTACCGCTTTAACATAATTTAGATTTAGCTACACTTCACTTAAGATGCAACTCCTGTATATCGCGATAAAATGAGCCGTTGCAAGCGTCTGAATAAAGCATTTCCACTTCGGCGGGCGCAACTAGCCCTTCCTTTGTCAAGAATGTCACATGACTCTTTCTTATTACAAAACTAATAAGTGTGTTTTTACTATTCCTTTCTTCCTCGTTATCCTAAAATAACTGTGTGTGTTTCCCATTAGTATTTCGTGTGCAGATGATGATCTTCATATGTGGTACTGTTGAGAGTAAATCGCCTAAAACTGACACCCCTTTGCTTCGGAAAGGGTTAAGATATAGAAGCGAGATATCCAGCAAACTGTTGTAGGGAGAGAGGCATATAATTTTGCTGCATGGATACTACTACCAATTATTCAAACAGGATTACTTTTTAAGGCAACAGTGTGGAATATATGTATTTTAACCTCATTCGAAAGCTGTTGGAAACAAAGTGCAGTGACATGACGCTTGCGAATTTTGTCGTTGAAACGTTTTGCGACAGTATTCGAGACATGTGGTCAAGCTGAAAGGAAAGGCAAGCTAATCGGCTGTTGCTGTGAAAATACCGAAAATTCTGGATGTCTTACCAGGATCCGCCGTAATGACAAGTTTTTCGCCAGTTTACATGTTTCCACTTAAACGTAAGTATGTACACACTTTTGAAATACTTTTCCTAAGCACTTTCTAATAGGCTAGAAGTAAGTGTATAGGCTCCCTGATAAAAAAAACGGAGGCACTCAGAAGACATGATAGGACGTCAACGTGACAAGTATGAGTTTTAAGAGTTGCATATCTCTGTGACAGGTAGAAAGGCCAACATAGTTTGATACTGTATTCGTTTCTAATGTTATCCGCAGGCTTGGTATAGTATGCATAGGGTGTGAAAGGCGATAAACGTTGAGTATCACTGTGAAGGACACACAGATGCCGCATACTCGTGAGAGGTACAGCATCGGCGCCTGACAGAGTTTAGAGGAGATCTCAAAGTGGGTCTCCATTTGGCCGACTGTTCTGATCGTGCAGTATCCGGATTTGTGGAGTATTCAGGTATGATGGTAGCACGTCTGGGACTGCATGGCACACACGTCGCAAAGATTTGCGTCTAACAAATCTGACCCCCACAACGGTGGATCGCCGTATTATACACCAAGTACATTGTAACTCCTTCCATTCTGCACCTGCCATCGGAGAACAGGTAATGGAATTTGTCAACAGTATTTGTCATCCCGCACCATTGGCTGAACACTAACGGCAGTCGGACTACCGAATTAGCGTCTCATGCATAGTGTCTATACATCTACATCTACGAGATTACCCTGGAATTCACAATTAAGTGCCTTGGAGAGAATTAAATGAACCACTTTCACATTGTTCTCCTCCGTTCCATTCTCTAAGAGCGAGCGGAAAAATGAAACTTAATACTTTCCGTGAGACGATCCCTTCTCTCTATGTAGATGAATGCCAACAACAGTTTTTCGCTTTCGGACGATGACATAGGAGATTGAAATTACATGAAAAGATCTCACCTCAATGAAAAACGCTTCAGTTTTAATGACTGCCACCCCAACTTGCGTATCATATCCATGTCACTCTTTGCCCTCTTTCGTCATCATACAAAATTAGCTGCCCTTCCTTGAACTCTCTCGATGTGCTCCGTCAACCTAATTTGGTAAGGATCCTATACAGAAGAGCACAACGCTACCGAAGGACGGAGAAGCGCAGTGTAGGCAGTCCCTTTAGCAGACCTGCTGCAGCTTCTAATTCTACTGCTTTAGAACGCATTCTTTGGTTCCCCATCCCCACAACATTGGCCATATGATCGTTCCACTTTAAGCTGTTCATAATTATAATTACTATATATTTTGTTGAATTGGTGTCCTTTAGATTTGTGTGATTTATCATGCAACTGAAATTTAATGGATTCCTCTTCGTACTGATGTGGATCACCTCTCACTTTTCATTATTTAGGGTCCACTGACACTTTTAGAACGACACAGATATATTGTCCAAATCATATTGCAATTGGTTTTAATCCCTTGATGACTTTCCTAGACGATAAAAGACAGTGTCATCAGCAAATTATCGAAGATGACTGCTCAGATTGTCTTCTAAATCGTTTATACAGATCAGTAACAGCAGAGTGTCTGTAACACTTCCTTGGGGAACGCCAGGTATCATTTCGGTTTTGCGCGATGACTTTCTGTCAGTTACTGTGAACTGTGATCTTTTCGACAAGAAATCACAAATCACAACTGAGACGATACCCCTAGACATATGACTTACGTGGGAGACATTTTTCTTCCAGAACTGCCCCGTAACCTAATAAATAAGCCATTATTCAAACTAGACTACAAAACCAATTCAAACTACTTGCAATTCATGAAAGTATGAATGTAACTGTAGCAAACAATAATGATTACGAATTTAGTAAGTTCTTCTTTATCTCATTTCTATATTTTGAAATACACTTGTACTGTTCTACTGTAAGCTGGGTCGACTTGCTGACTGTGGAGGGCGTGAGGACCACCGGGGCACAACCGCAAGCGAGTCATGAAAGTTCTCCTCAGTGGAAGGCATAATCCTGGTCACGTATACTCTAAACGGACAGGCTGTGAACTTCCATTTGAGAAGCAGTGTAAAGATTGCTTTGTGAAAGGACATAAATTTGCAAGGGCATGGGAAAACACTGGGCGCTCAAAGTGAGTAGAATGTATTGGACCTGAAGCAGGCCAGCAAAAAGATATGTTTTCAAACCCCAGGATTGATTCACCAAAATTATTTTGTACCAGAGATGAAGAGTCACGAGAGCGTGCATGCAGCCCACATCATTGGTCTAAATGTGAAACCACCCTCAGATGAAGACAACGACTGTTTCCTCGCATGTTTTGAGAGGGATATGTGTATTACTGGTTAATAACAGCAATTTCCGTAGAAGGCACGCTGATGCTAATTTTTATAATTATTTCATTGGTCAGAAGACCCGTAAGGGTAACCGAGAGCGCTAATGCACGGCTTCCTGGCCTCGTGTAGGCGCGCTGGACCCAGATCTAATCCGCCTGGCAGATTTACGACGAGGGCCAGTGTGCTGGACAGCCTGGATATGGTTTTCAGGCGGTTTTCCACATCCCACTAGGTGAATACTGGGATGGTCCCCATGTCCCACCTCAGTTACAAGACTCGCAGACTTTTGGAACCGGTCACACTATTTCCTGGCTTACACTAGACTCTGACACCTGAGGTACACTACTTCCATTGGGGGGGGGGGGGGGGGGGGGGGAGTATGGGGTAGCGACAGGAAGGGCATCCGACCACCCTCTGACACTAACAATCCTTAGTGACAGGGCACACCGCGCGCTGAAGTGCATGCAGCCCATGCTGCATTTTCAGAAGTTTACGGCAATGTCAGAATTAAGCTCCGAAACCCTATCTTTATGCATACAGACTGACAGTGGATGTACTTTGCTAGGATTTACAGACTTATTGATTGGGCTTTATGTATTAAAAACTTAACGAAACTCCTTTGCTTATTTCTATAGGTTCCATTTATATTTGACTTCTTTGCTTCCATGGGATTTTGTTGGTAACGGTAGAGGTACAGAGCGTACGGTGTCAAAATGTTTGACATGGGTTTCTGGTCTGCTTGTCGCCTCCACATGTTTGCAGACTCCGTAAATAATAGTAAATTACGAAGCAAATTAATTCAAAATTTATCATGATGATTGCTTATACATTTGTACTAAAATCTATTATAGAAATCCAGTACGAGGATAGCTGCTTCTAAAAAAAACCGACGCAACAAACAGAAAGCGTCTGAGGCTGCAGCTGCGGAGTCCAGATATCATCTACTGGCTCTGCGATCTGGTCGCTACAGGATAGACCGACAGCCATCTATTACAAGTAACTGATTGTTGCAAAATTGTAGTATCGATACTGTTTGTCTAAAAGTATGGTTCCTAACGTAATCAACATCAAGAGAGAGTTCTTTCTTAACCATTACACACTGCAGAACGACCTGTGGAGAGTACTGGGTTCAAGAATTTTAAGTTCAGGGGTGTTAAGTGTGTGAAAGTTACGGTTCGCACGCTAGGCCTGTTCCAAATTTTCTCTGATTCCAAGAGGACAGGACCGTTATATTTATAATCGGGGAAGTTAATGCATGATACCTCATGCTATAGTAAGGATGATCTCTTCAAGCGATAATGCGAATAATCAGATGAATAGTTCTTATCAGATTTCACTGTTTCTGGAATTTTGATTTGTATTGTGGATTTGGTCTGGCGGAGGATCCGATTTGTTTCCTTTAAAGAAGAATTAGTTCATCTATTGGCCCACTCAAAGGAAATTTATTGTGACTTTTCTTTTGATTTAATGGTTGTTGGTGGTTTGGAAATTCTCGAGCAAGGTGACGTTGGTTGGTTGGTTTGGGGGATTAAAGGGACCAGACTGCTATGGTCATCGGTCCCTTTGTCCAAGTACTAAAAGAACACCCACAGAGAATAAAATACGAGTAACAGAATAGAGCACAGACGACACGGAACAAGAGAAACTGAGACAAAGACCAGACAAAACGAACTAAAAGCACACAGAGTGTGACGGTGGTTGGCCGACCAGAGAAATAAAAAAGGAAAAGCCAACCACGTGAAACACATTAAAAAATCAGTTTAAAACCGGAGGCCAAAGGCCAGAATCAACACAAAACAATAAGATAGAAACAGAAACACTCAGATTAAAGAATAAAAACCCCCTGCCCGAATAAAACGTAAAACTAAGTCAGCCATAGCCGAGTCATCTGTTAAAAGGGCAGGGAGCGAGTCAGGCAGTGCGAACGACTGCCTGAGCGCAGCTAAAAACGGACACTCCAATAAGACATGAACCACGGATAAAACGGAGCCGCAGCGACATAGAGGCGCGTCCTCACGGCGCAATAAGTGGCCGTGCGTAAGTCGAGTGTGCCCAATGCGCAGCCGGCAGAGGACAACAGACTCCTTGCGAGAGACCCGCAAGGAGGAGCGCCACACACCGGTAGCCCCCTTGATGGCCCGAAGTTTGTTGCGTGAAGGCAGGACGCGTCATTCAGTGTCCCAAAGGTCCAGAATTTTGCGGCGTAGGAACGCTCGCAAATCTGTCTCCGGGAGGCCAACGTCCAGAGAAGGTGCACTAGTCGCCTCTTTCGCCAGCCGGTCAACATGCTCGTTGCCGGGGATCCCTACATGGCCTGGGGTCCACACGAAGACCGCAGAGCGGCCGCAACACGCAAGAGTATGCAGGGACTCATGGATAGCCATCACCAGACGGGAACGAGGAAAACACTGGTCAAGTGCTCGTAAACTGCTCAGGGAATCGCTACAGATGACGAAGGACTCACCTGAGCAGGAGCGGATATACTCTAGGGCTCGAAAGATGGCGACCAGCTCAGCAGTGTAAACGCTGCAGCCAGCCGGCAAGGAACGTTGTTCGGAATGGTCCCCTAGAGTGAGCGCATAACCGACTCGACCAGCAACCATCGAGCCGTCGGTGTAAACAATGCCAGAGCCCTGATACGTGGCCAGGATGGAATAAAAGCGGCGGCGGAAGGCCTCTGGAGGGACCGAGTCCTTCGAGCCCTGTGCCAAGTCGAGCCGAAGGCAAGGGCGAGGAACACACCACGGGGGTGCACGCAGAGGCGCCTGGAAAGGAGGCGGAACAGGGAAAAACCCAAGCCCGCAGAGAAGCTCCTTGACGCGTATGGCGATCGGACAACCCGACCGGGGCCGACGTTCCGGCAGATGGACGACTGACGGCGGGAACAGGAGACGATAGTTAGGATGCCCGGGCGAGCTTAGAACATGGGCAGCATAAGCGGCTAGCAAACGTTGGCGTCGGAACCGCAGTGGAGGGACACCTGCCTCCACGAGTAGGCTGCCCACAGGGCTGGTGCGGAAAGCACCAGTGGCAAGGCGTATCCCGCTGTGGAGAATTGGGTCCAGCACCCGCAACGCAGACGGGGATGCTGAGCCATATGCAAGGCACCCATAATCCAGACGGGATTGGATTAACGCCTGGTAGAGCCGTAACAGGGTAGAGCGGTCGGCTCCCCAGCGGGTGTGGCTCAAACATCGCAGTGCATTGAGATGCCGCCAACACGTCTGTTTGAGCTGCCGGATAAGAGGCAGCCAAGTCAACCGGGCATCGAAAACCACCCCCAAAAACCTGTGCGATTCCACCACCGAAAGAAGTTCGCCGTTAAGAGAAAGCTGCGGCTCCGGGTGGACAGTACGTCGCCGGCAGAAATGCATAACGCAGGTCTTGGCGGCCGAAAACTGAAACCCATGCGCTACAGCCCAAGACTGCGCCCTACGGATAGCGCCCTGTAGCTGACGTTCAACAGCTGCAATGCCAGGAGAGCTGTAATAAAGGCAGAAGTCGTCAGCATACAGGGAAGCGGAGACAGAGTTTCCCACGGCCGCCGCAAGACCGTTAATGGCTATTAAAAACAGACAGACACTTAAAACGGAACCCTGTGGCACACCGTTCTCCTGGACGTGGGAGGAACTATACGAGGCCGCGACTTGCACGCGGAAGGTACGACACGACAGAAAATTGCGGATAAAAATCGGCAGAGGACCCCGAAGACCCCATCCATGAAGCGTAGAAAGAATGTGATGACGCCACGTCGTATCGTACGCCTTCCGCATGTCGAAAAAGACAGCGACCAGGTGCTGACGGGGGGAAAAGGCAGTACGGATGGCCGACTCCAGGCTCACCAGATTGTCGGCGGCGGAGCGGCCTTTACGGAACCCACCCTGAGATGGAGCCAGAAGGCCCCGAGACTCCAGTACCCAATTCAAGCGCCGGCTCACCATCCGTTCAAGCAACTTGCAAAGAACGTTGGTGAGGCTAATAGGACGGTAGCTGTCCACCTCCAGAGGGTTCTTTCCAGGCTTCAAAACGGGGATGACAATGCCTTCCCGCCATTGCAACGGAAACTCCCCCTCGACCCAAAGACGGTTGTAAAGATCGAGAAGGCGCCGCTGGCAGTCCACTGAAAGGTGTTTCAGCATCTGACAGTGGATGCCATCTGGCCCAGGAGCGGTATCAGGGCAAGCAGCGAGGGCACTGCGAAATTCCCACTCACTAAATGGAGCATTGTAAGATTCTGGGTGGTTGGTGCGAAACGAAAGGCTCCGACGTTCCATCCGCTCTTTAATGGAGCGGAAGGCCTGGGGGTAATTCGCAGAAGCGGAACATAGCAAAATGCTCTGCTAAGCGATTTGCAATGACGTCGGAGTCAGTACAAACTGCTCCATTCAGTGAGAGCGCAGGGACGCTGACAGGTGGCCGATAGCCGTAGACGCGTCGAATCCTGGCCCAGACCTGCGATGGAGTGACATGGAGGCCAATTGTGGACACATACCGCTCCCAGCACTCCTTCTTGCCTTGGCGGATAAGGAGGCGGGCCCGCGCACGCAGCCGTTTGAAGGCGATAAGGTGGTCGAGGGAGGGATGTCGCTTGTGACGCTGGAGCGCCCGCCGGCGATCTTTAATCGCTTCAGGGATCTCAGGCGACCACCAAGGCACAGCCTTCCGCCGAGGGGACCCACAGGAATGGGGAATGGCAGATTCGGCGGCAGTAACGATGCCGGTGGTGACCGATTGAACCACCGCATCAATGTCATCGGTAGAGAGAGGCTCAAAAGCGGCAGTGGAGGAGAACAAGTCCCAGTCAGCTTTAGTCATAGCCCATCTGCTAGGGCGCCCAGAAGAGTGGCGCTGTGGTAGTGACAAAAAGAGCGGAAAGTGGTCACTACCACACAGGTCGTCATGCACACTCCACTGGACAGACGGTAAGAGGCTAGGGCTACAGATGGAAAGGTCAATGGCGGAGTAGGTGCCATGCGCCACACTGAAGTGTGTGGAGGCGCCATCATTTAACAGCGAGAGATCGAGCTGCGACAATAAATGCTCAACGATGGCGCCTCGACCTGTTGCCACTGACCCACCCCACAGAGGGTTATGAGCGTTGAAGTTGCCCAAGAGCAAGAAAGGCGGCGGCAATTGGGCGACCAGTGCAGCCAGGACATGCTGCGAGACATCACCATCCGGTGGAATGTAAAGACTGCAGACGGTAACAGCCTGTGGCGTCCACACGCGTACAGCGACAGCCTCCAAAGGCGTTTGGAGAGGGACAGACTCGCTGTGCAGAGTGTGAAGGACATATATGCAGACGCCACCAGACACCCTGTCATAAGCTGCTCGGTTCTTATAATAACCCCGATAGCCACGGAGGGCGGGGGTTCGCATTGCTGGAAACCAAGTTTCCTGGAGAGCAATGCAGAAGAAAGGGTGAAGGCTGATAAGGTGGCGGAGCTCAGCTAGATGGTGGAAGAAACCGCTGCAGTTCCACTGGAGGATGGTGTTGTCCATGGCTGGGAAAGGCGTGACGGGACTGGGAAGGGAGATTACGCCACTGGGTCACCTGCTGCCTCCGATGGAGCATCCGTGCAAATGCCATCCATTGCGTCCGCGGGACCGGCAAGAGCGAGGTCCTCAGCGGACGCCAGAATCTCCACCTCGTCCTCAGAGGCAGAGCTTGTAGGAAGCGGCGGGATCGGTGCCACCGCATTAACGTTGGTCTTGGGGACTTTCTTCTTTTTGTGCTTGTCACGCTGTGCCTTCGGCGCTTCAGGCTGCATGGGCTTCACTGGGTCAGTCTCAGGGACAGACGACGACCGCGAGGCCCGACGACCAGGGACTGGCGGTTGTTTCAACCACTTGCGGGCGTCCGCTTTTCCACTGGTCGGAACTTGCGAAGGGAGGTCCCCAAGCGATCCCTTCCTGGCGAGAGCAGCCGAAGAAGTCTTACGCTTCTCCGGCTGGGAAGGGGGAGCTGATGTCCCCGAAGGTTGGGAGGGTGTTGCTCCTGAAGAAGATGGAGCAGGAGCAACAGGCTGTGAAGTGCCCCCCACAAGCAAGGGGGCCGGTGGATGCTGACCGATCTTAGAGCCGATTCGTGATGACGGGAGAACCGTCGTTGCAGCAGCGGCGTAGGTTGACGGCATTGCCACAGGATGGAGCCAAGGTGACGTCTTGTGGTCGTTTTTCACATGGAGTTCATTCGTTGGATGCGCGATCTGTCAACTGCTCAAGTGGTCAAAGTTTGTCTATGAATTATCTCATGGTTAGTGTAAAGTGACAGTGACACTTAGGGTTTTATTCTTATTTTTGCTGGTCTTTCTATTCCGTTACAGGAAATTACATTGATTTGCAGGCATTCGGTCACTACCTTTCATAAAAGGTGTAAAATAGTGAAGTTAATTGACAAAATATAGAAATCAAAAACCCCAAAGCAGTATTTCTTATTTCAACCTATATGTTTCAAGAAAGGTACAGTGTTATATTTCGAGTGCGTCAGAAGTAAAGTGACACAATGCAAAGAAATTTGCGAGACTTCCTTAATTACGACTAACGGACTCGCATGCAGGAAATCGAATAGCTTCAGAAGTACGAGACCAATTGTTTTTAAAAGAAATGAATTGAATATCTGATACTTTTTAAATAACATCCTCAGAATTCAGAGATATTATTGGTATAAATAACCAGAAGTAGCGAAATATTCTATTAACATCGCTGATGTCAACAAAAAGCAAAGTCATAATTTTCATTCACAGATGCTGAGCTGATTTGTGAAGTATTCAAGATGCTTAATTTTATATTTTGAAAGACAATCAGTTCTCTACAAGGAGATGTTGATTTAACAAGATATAGAGTTAACAGATAAGTAATTTCAAGTTCTTTGTTAGTTAGCAACAGAGATTAATGACTTACGAAGTGGTAATTCAAACCCGTTCGGTAGTCTTGACTATGGACTAAGCTGATTGATCTTAAAGTTTTCACGTGGTTTTTGAAGTGGCCAAAACTGTTGAATGTTTCACTATCAGCTATTAATAACTGGTAAACGTTACTGTGATTTTTACTTGGATTAATCATTCGTCGAGTAGACGTCATTTTTGAGATGCGTTTGATTCTGTAGTGATATTTCTGTTTGGATATTAATAAGCGAATCGATTTATGAATGTACAGTTTTAACGAAACGAATAACAAGAAACAATAGATTAAGACTATTCAACTAAATCAATACCTATTGGAAAGTGTGAAGTTCAGCAGGTGCTCTTGCGGCTATTATAAATAAAGTATTTATTTTTTCTGGTGTATGTGCTGCGTCTGATCACAGTTGGGTAGAGTGTAATTACCGTTTGATAATACCGTCATTAATACCAAAGTATGGTACAACGTTACATCATGCTAAGCGAAAATCGAACTTATAAATTCCACTGAATGGACAGGGCAGGAGGGCACAGTACAAGAACCCTAGAACGCGACAGTATGCAAAGAACGTTCCTTACTAAGCACTGGCCTATAGCTAGTCACTGAAATAACATCACAAGCTCTCAACTTGTGAAATTTCATTTTGTTTCCTTCTGCCCTTCTGGTTGCTTCACGTTTTTTCGGCAATTAGTGAAGTTCCATTTATTACACTCATAGCTCAGCCAGTACCCATGTAGTATAAAGTAGGTCCTGTAGAGTCACGAACTGATTTTTCACATGCGTTTTTCGCAGTCGTCGATTTATTGTATGTTTGTGACACACATTTCAAGTTTTTATTATATTTTGAAATATATGTATATATCTTATGTGACTTAATTATTTTTTCTGTAACGGGTGATCACTGGAGAATGTGTAGCGCGTTTGAAGGGCCGTGCTGTCAAGTATCCGGTCACAAAACGTAAAGCACCATGAGCCACGCCAGCGCTCACATATTGGCATCGTTTCATCCTAATTGGCAATTTATGATACTGTAAGAATTTTGGGGAAATTGGCTTGTTAATTATGATGCAAAAAGCTCAAAATGCAAATAAATTATTATTGTATGTTGAATACGTTCAATTTTGTGGAGGAAACGGATGTTAGTTGTTATCAGGAGATCAAATTATAATTTGTATAGCACTCTGGAGCCAGGAGAGACATTCCTTTCTTGTCTTACGACAAAAGGTATAGCTACCACATTCGAAGAAAACTTTGAGAGAAAAAAATAGTTTTATTAGTTTTTGAACCGTATATGTCGTCTGTCGATCATCGGCGATTTAGGGAATATTTTTGACGACAGACAGATTCGAAAATTGTCACATTCCGCGTCCTTGCTGAACTATCTTAATATCTTTTCCTACCAACGAATGCAGAACGCCGTAACTACAAACACATGGAAAATAAACACACACACACACACACACACACACACACACACACAAAAGGGAGGAAAAAAAGAAAGCGTACGCCTTCCTAGCGAGACCGATCCACGTGCTGGCGTTTAACCATAATAGCCGTTTCCGGCCTACCTTGCTTTCAGCTTCAGCACATTTCTCCGATAATTTTGCGGATATTTCATCGTGAATATCAACTCTCTTTATAATTTTGTACTGGCTGTTTCAAGAGCTCTCGAATGCCGTTAAAAATACGTCGTTTTACTGAAGGGAAAATACCTTACTTCAATTTCTTTTTTCATACAAAAATTCAGAATATTAGCAATGCAACAAAATTATGAGCTGCTCTGCCTGCTATCATATGCTGAAAACTCCATTCCGATGTCTTGAATTGCTCATGAAACGAAAGGTGCCCAATTGTGATTTACTCTGTATGATCTGTATGTACCTACAGGGAATCCATAAGGTAACTCAAAAAATCGTTGGAAATTATTAGAGAATCGTGGTTGTTTTAAAAGGTTTACCAGCAGGAAAAGTTTTTCCCCCTTTTCCCTGTGCTGTAGATTTGACTTGAAGTGTATGCAAATGGTGACAGACCAGGAAAAGTTGGAAAGTGTCATCTCGTATGCAGAATCCTAGTTCGGTAGTGTGTAATTATCGAGGCGATTATTGGAGATCACCGCCAGCAAAAAAGACCTTAATGAGGCGTTTCAGAAACCATAAGAAGATGGCGAGTTTGAAAGACTTTCCTCGAAGTGGATGTCCAATTCTGTCTCAAGTAAGTGCTGGCAGAATAAAAGTTGCCTTTCATCACAGCATCCAGAAGTCAATTAATCGCACAACATGGGAAGGTTAGAAAGCAAAGCTAACTGTTAATAAAGTTTTTACATATGCAGTTACGCGTTTTTGTGCGCAAAGTGCTAATTGTCCAAGCACTGAAGCGAAACGTTCGTTCTCTGCGACGTGAATTCTTGTTTTCATGTTGGCCTCTATTGATGCAAAAGTGCCTATTTTCAGAAAAAGTTTCACGTTTCTGAACGTATGAATCGCCACGACATTAAGATTTGGGACTCCTAAAACCCACTCAGCACAGCTGAAACCACCTATGAGAGTCCTAAGCTTAATTTTTGGTGTGGCCCTATGCTTACGGAGTGAGAGATCCACTTTTCTTTGCAGAGAAAACCATAACGTTTAATGATTGCCTGGACGTCCTGGAACAGTTTCTGCTACCACAAATGGAAGAACTACAGTCGTCCATGGTCTTTCAGCATGACGGTGCACCCCACAACGGAGTTTGAACGTGATGATTGTGCTGAATGACACATTTTATGACAGGTCGGGTGGGTCCCGCTGGTCCCATCACATCGCTTCTGCGCTCTTCGGGTGTCACGCTGTTACTCTTCCATTTGGTCCGGTTGTGTCAAAGATCACGTGTACACAACACCTATCAGCGGCATTGCTACCCTTTGTGCGTGGATCAGAGAAGAAATTTGAATTGTTGACGCTAAATGGCTGAACTGTACAGGGGTAAAACTCTGGCATCGCCCAGATGTCCTACGAGTGACAAGTAGGAAACAGAGTGAAATTCTGACATAATAAAAAATAAATAAAAATTTAAAAAAAGAAGGGAAAGATTTGAGAGCTGCTACACGTTTCAGAACAAACCATGATGTTCCATCTCTAATAGTTTCCAAGCAATAATTTTTTAAAATTGAAGTGGGACACGCTCTTCACCTTCATGGTATGTACATTAACACAAAGTAATTAAAGAAGTACTTTCTGAAAGTACATCAATTAACAAAGAGAACTTACGCTGCATGAATATCATGGTGTCGATCGAAACAGCCCTCATTTACTGGTTGTTGGATGCCACTCAGTGTTTATGCGTCTCACACGCATATCGACTTCGCAACCCATCTGGATGATAGTGACGGCAGTCCTGAGACTAGAATCGAGCCGAGCGCCCTGTCCGGCAATCGCAGGACTTGTTCCATAATTGGCGCGTGTTGCAGGACAGCTTCAGGCTGCAGTTACGACAAGGCTAGCGGGGAGTTCCGCAGGGCCGAGTCACCCACCCAATACATGTAGGCGAGACAGCAGGTCGAGGTCAGCGTGGGAGGGGACGGAGGGTCAGGCCTGCAATTAGGCCCTCCGGCGGCGTGGGGAACTGCTCTGAGCCCTCCGAAAATGCGCTGCCTCCAGATAACGGCGGGCTCACCACACGGTAACGACCCAGTCGTTAGACTAGTTGCGACCTTGGCAGATACGTACAGCTACAGCCGTGCGCCTGTGTACTCCAATAAAACGAATCGTGAGAGTACAATAAGCAGCCCTGCGCCTCACGCTACAATTTTCCATTGAGGCTATGAGATCAAGTGAGGAAGGAAGGATGATTGGGTTTAACGTCCCGTCCACATCAAGGTCATTAGAGACGGAGCACAAGCTCGGATTATGTGGAAGGAAATCGCCCGTGCCCTTTCATAGGAACCATACCGGCATTTGCCTGGAGCGATTTAACGAAATCACGGAAAACATAAATCTGGTTGGCTGGACACGGGTTCGAACCGTCGTCCTTCCGAATGCGATTCAGTGTGCTAACCATTGCGCCACCTCGCTCGGTAAACAACCAAAGCCTAACCCATAATTTTGGCGAATTGTGCGTCTTTGCGTTTTCTGAGCCTCAATAGTTATCATGCCCTCTTTTTTTACTACCGACAAAATTTTGAAGATAGTTTAGGAAAATTTTCTGAGCATTTGGGTATAAGAGACACGTGGTCTCTAGTAGCTGGTTATAGAGTAATTACGTATTTGTATTGCTGTTTATAGCTACAGCCAAGCTTCTTAAGTTACTACTACAACTTTATCATGTAGATAAGAGAAAAGTACGTCGTATCTGAATGTCTTATTTCTTTCACGAAACGTGTTCACCTATTCACTTTAGCTATTATCAGCAGTCTGTAATGTAAGTAATATACTAAATTACGAAACTTTTTTAGGAGATCAGTAGTGAATCTTGCAGCTGTTTCAAATTATCTAGCTGTGTACTGGTAAACAGCTATATAAATAAATCACTCTGCTGCAATGACTTAATTCTTCTTATCCATGAGAAGTCAAATGGAAACTCTATTCCAGCCCATTATGGCCCGGTGGTACAGCAACCTTGTATTGCAACTAATGTTGAGAGCAGCTCTAGATTGCACGGTGCTCTTTGTTGATTCAAAAACATGTTTCATCAGATTATCTGGAAGTACGATGAGAAATTGACATTATAAATAATCGTGCGTGGTGCTATTCTGGGCTATTATACTCAAAAGTGTAAACTGAAAACGTAAATATATAAGACGTAAATGACAGGACACCACGGATAAAATACAGTTACTGCCAGAAAGCATTCATCAAATATGCCTAAAATTCCCGATAAACGTACTTTTATTAGGATTCCCAAGTTTTGTCTTCCCTTATACCAAGGTTCCTGCTCATGACAGCAGAATTATATGCCAGTTTTATGATTGTAAAACAATTGTGTTTTGAGCTACAGTGTATGCTCTTGATAATTATTGGTCCTCTTTTAGTTTAAGTCGTTATGCACAGAAAAATTTTAAAATAAGTGTTCCAGCTTACGTACCTCCTAATTCGTGTCCCGGTGCATAGTTTCATTAAAAAATTAAGCAAGTTCCTGTTTAGTTGTTGTGTTGTATAATTCTTTTCACCGCATCTTCTTATTGTCTGTCAACTTCCCGACTCAGTTTACTGTTTTACGCACCAATGCCGCATCGCTCTCTTCTTTCTTAAAAAATATTTCTATGCAGTTGTGCTACATTTGCATACTTGAAACCCATGCCTCTTTTATCGAGCAGTATACTGTAAGAATATTTATACAATCTACTTCATGTGTTAGGTGTTTCCAGCTCGCCCATGAAAATTTCTTTCTCTGTACAGTAACTTTATATTGGTGGCCTTGCACCAGTATTTGGCGCCACCCACCGCCGGGTATCTTAGTTAGCCCCGGCAGTTGCTTCTAATTACACTGATGTCCAAAATTAAAGCAAGAAACTGAATTTTTGCAAGGTTGCTTTTATTTTGCCACGAAACAGTATAATCAGGTGATAGTAAAGAAGAAAAAATGCAGAGAATTCAGAACTTAAACAACTGCAATGTGCGTTACGGTACACAAAAATGTTCTTTGTTTTTTCCAACTTAACAGATTTGTACACACATTCCGACAACTTGTTAATGGGCTCACTATGGGGTGTGACCCCTCTGGCAGCAATACAGACCTGACAACACTAGGACACGCTGTGAATGATGTCATCAGTCTCATGTTGAGGGAGTAACGCGCATTCCAGAGCTGCTCGCAATCTTGGAGAGTGGTTGGTGGATGCTGACGTGATGCAAGCCATCTTCCTAGTGTATCCCGGGCATACACTATGGGGTTCAAATCGGGAGAGCCAGCAGGTCACGCCATGCATGCAATATCTTCTGTTTCCAAGAAGACATCAACCACCCATGCTCCATAGTCCATCATTATTGTCCATCATTATATAGTCTGGGCTCACAGCACCTCGCAACAACCACCCCAAGATGATACCTGACAGCAGAGAAACCTTGCCGATTCATCCTTAAAAATTCAAGAATAGGGTTCGATTGGTAAACATCATCCCCGCCCACACCATTAGGGATCGTCCTCGATATTTTTCTCTTTCCACAATGTGTGGGTTCCGAAATCGTATTCCACGTTCTCTCCAGATGTGAATCCATCGAGAATTACCCTGCAGACTAAATAGGGATTCGTCTGCGAAAACAATATTGGCCCACTGTTCGAACGCCCAAGAGGCATTATGACCACTCTAGATGTTCCCTTGTGTGGAGACTCGTCAGGGGTAGACATACAGCAGGTTTCCGACAATAAAGGCCACTCTGCCGAAGACTCCTGCACGCCGTTTGCCTCTATACAACACGTCCAGCAGGTGCTGCCAGCTCAAATGCCACTTGCAGTGCAGTGCAGTACTAAGGCGGTACTGTCGTGCTCTTACAGCCAAATGACGTTCTCTCTTCCGAAGTCAAACGTGGTCGTCACTGCCCTGGTCTTCGGGATACAGTTTTGGTCACATCCGAGAAACAACAAAACGGTTCACACTAAGCCATCGGGCTGCATCACTTTACGACTGTCCTGTTTCTGTTCTTTCTATGGCTCCCTTCTCTGTGCCATACTGCGCAGTCTGTGACTACGTATATGGTGATTGTGGATGTGGGACTACCTGGGAAACACTACCTCGTTTCATAGGCGCACTGACAACATCGTTGGCATGGTTGTCTGTTGACCGGAATGCCATCTTCCTTGCGGAACAAGATCTTACGGACATCTGGTTGACAGTTTGTATGACTACATCGTGAATCAGACACAGGTCGGGGAGATAACAGTTTGTTTCTTTTGTGTACACACTGTGTCAGTACGGTTCGGCCCTCTAAACTTTGTAATGGGGACCATATTTACAGTTTATGAACGTGGTGTTATTCTACACTGTTACGAATGATGACCCACATCGTACGAAGTAAACCGACGGTTAAACTTTTTAAGAATTCTTCTCGAGTTCTATTCTACGTGGCTTTCATTCCATCTCTTACAATATTCTTCACGTACGATAACCGGGTATTTTAGGCATATTGGACGAGTGCTTTTTTACAGTAATTACAAAATATTTTATAAGTGCTTTCCTAACTTTTGTGTATTATATACTTACATTTACAGTTTTCATTTTTGAATACAGTAGCTCAGGATGGGACAACGCCCGGTTATTTATTATGTCCGTTTCTGACTGTATTTCGAGATAACCTGATGATATCCTGCCGGGGTGAAACGCCCCGTTTTTGGGCCAATAAAGAACATTGTGCAACGTCGGACTGCTTTTAATATTAATCAAATGAAAACATTTAAAGTGTAATTGAAAATCGACATTTCGTGCCATTCGCAGTCAGAAGTTCACGCTGCTTTGACCTTACTGCAAGCCAACGCTGATATTTTTAACCTACTGGAATACGGAGCACTGGTGATGGTGTTTATCCTAGTCGTGTAGTGTTCCAAGAGAATGTCTCGGTCCGCAGCTCGTGGTCGTGCGGTAGCGTTCTCGCTTCCTGCTCCCGGGTTCGATTCCCGGAGGTGTCAGGGATTTTCTCTGCCTCGTGATGACTGGGTATTGTGTGATGTCCTTAGGTTAGTTAGGTTTAAGTAGTTCTAAGTTCTAGGGGACTGATGACCATAGATGTTAAGTCCCATAGTGCTCAGAGCCATTTGAACCAACCAGAATGTCTCGTTCATCCCAGAAAGAATAACTTTCGCTGTAGATGTCTGCGTCAGGAACTACTGGCAGTACTGTTATCATTGACGTAAGGAATGCCCTACAGATGGCAGCGCACTAAAGACAAACGAAATGCAGCGACAGTAGCAGGTCAAAATGGCTGCCCTCTTGCGACATGAGTCAAGAAGGAAAGGCGTTCTTTCATACATTTTCTGAGCAACGAAAATATGAAGCCTATTGAAATCAGTCAGTGAATGGAGGTCCAGTGTGGGGCCGCATGTCTATCACTGCAGAAACTGTATGAGTGAAGTATTAAGTTCGGAAAAGGCCTGACTTCTGTGACTGACGCTCAGCTCCCATTTCAGACACGCGGCGTTGTGATACGAGAGTTTACTGCAGCAGTTGAAGCAACTGTGATGGGAAATCGCGCTCTGATGGAGGATGAAGTATCCGCAAATCTGAAGGTAAGTCATGGGTCAGAACATCACATCTTTCATGAAGTGGTAACGTTTCGCAAAGCGTCTGCAAGAAGGTGCCACGGCATCTGCCTCCAGAACTGAAAGAGTGACGGGTTGACGTCTGGGAGGAGCTTTTGCGGCGCTTTGAAGCTGAATGTAATGGCGTCTTTAGAATTTATTACAAGAGGCGAAACCTGGGGGCACTAGGTATACTGCCACCAACCTGAAAGAAAGAGACCAAGCACGGAATATAACCATTCCTGATCACCAAAACCCAGTATTTACTGACGCGGGCATCTAAAGGGAAGGTTTTTCTGACTCCTTTTGGGATGAACGAGACGTTCTGTTGGAACACTATACGACTAAGAGAAACACCATCACCAGTGCATCGTAATCAAGTACGTTAAAAATATCAACTTTGGCCTGAAATAAAACGTAAACTTCTGACTGTAGGTGTCATTTTACAAAATAACGATGCTTGTCCTCGTACTGCTCGTGCAATACTTGCAACCATACATGACCTGCAGTTTGATACTCTGCTGCAACCGTCATACTCAGCAGACCTCGCACAGAATGATTACCTCGTGTGTGGACTACCCAGAGAGAAAGAAATTTCGTTCCGATGAAGAGCTATAGCAGGCAGGCACACGATAAAAAGTTTTTTTTTCCCCTCCAGACAAATCCGTGCATATCCTACGCACTGTAGGAAGTGTGTTGGATGAGAGGGTGGGTATGACGAACAATAATAAACTCGTGTCCCACTTTCGATCGATAAAAAAATTAAAATAATTTAAGCTTTCCATTTGACGTACCTCGTACGTAATAAGCATAAGTACACCTATGATTTGCGCGGATTTTTAACACGGCTAGCTTTCTTTCTATGAGGACCCTGCCACAAATGTGAAAAAGCCTGCTATATGAAGGCACCAAGAAGTCCAATACAAAGTACAACCGCTTCTGTACAACTGCAAAAGTATGGCGATGTGATGGCCGTTGCAGCGAAAACTGCCTATAGTGTCATCGTGACGCTCTTCCAGTGCAACTACACGTGAGGTGCATTTCAGCCAGTTTTTCAGCTGTAAACCTTTCACACCTCTGTGCTTCACTATTAACGTACAACTACTTCTGCGTAGAAAACCAAATTCGAGACAGAAACGAGCAATACGCAATCCGACCTCGAGGGCCGAGAGTAAAGTGGGTATCGTTGTCAATGGCAAATTACGTGATGAAGAGAAGTAAGTTTGATCTCAAGTAGACGTACAGTGCAGGCCTAGGCATCTGCACAGGCCTGCAGACATACTAAATATAATACAGATACAAAAATAAATGCGGTAAGAAAGCAAAAAAATAATCTCTTTGTAACGAGCCATCGGACAGCACAAACCTCTCACGACAAAATACTCAAGAAATAACTCTGAAGGGCCTTCGAAGCTTTCTCGCTTGAATTTCGGTTCACATTATATAGTACTGTGAAGAACGAAATAGAATAAAAGTAAATCAAATAACTTTCAAATTTCACCGCAAACAGTTTGTTACATTTCTCTTGAGTAATGGTAATTGTTTCCCTAACATTTGCCTCCAGTATAAACGTTTGCAGAAATATTGAGCCTGTGGTTGATTGGTATGACGATTTGTCCGTAATTTGCGCGCAGCCGAAAGTTTGATTCTACAGCGGATTTCTAATAGATAAGTCATGAGAATACATGTCCTATTGACACCTGTGATCATTCTAGGTGGGTATATACTTTAACACTAAAGTAAAACAGTCATCAGTCAGAACACTGTTTCGATCGCCACAGTGCTTTACTAAGAGCAGTCCTATTGGAGGTGATATGGCGTTGCCTTTCTCCTACCTCTTAACTGACATAGCCAGTCAGTTATAAGTGGGCCTAAAGTTCAACGTGGATTCCAAACCACGGTCCATCTCAGCATTTTTCTCATCAACAAACCTTGACTGAGGGGAAAGAAGTGATAAGTGACGAGCAAAACTCAGAGGACTGCCCGGGAATTGAACGATTGCCCTATGGATTTACAGTCTGGAACTTTACAATCGAGCCAATTTCAGTGAAAGTTAGCAAATTTACAAATAAAGAAATCACAGATACGAAGGCCTGTTATTAGTACAATAATAACAAGTGCGTTTTTTAGATTATCATGTACAGTGAAATGGAATGGAGCAAATAAATGAAGGGACAGCGTGTTTAGTGTCAGGTGCTGTGAGAACGGTGGAAACCAACATGCGGTCGCACACAGGGGCAAAACGCCAAGCCAGGTTTGGTGACGGCGACAAACTGTTACAATAGCCTTTTGTAAAAGATGTGGGGATACGCTACATTGAAACTACTCCGACGAGCTGGCCTCGTGACTTCCTTAGTGTCACGGGCAGCATTCAAGGCTGCATTGCTGCATAAAAAGGTGTTACCTTCCAGGAAGCGAAATCAACGAATCACAGTCCTACATTTGAATTGTGTGTGTCGTGTTTACCATAAATAACAAAAGACGTGTTCAAGACATACAAGCAAAGAGACTCTGTGTCCCATCAGCTACCTTTCGCTAGCAAGTGCTCTACCATCTGAAATGCCAAAGCGCGACCGACGACCCACAGCTTGAATTCCACCAGTACCTCGCCTCCTACTTTCCAAACTTCACAGAAGCTCTCCTGCAGACATTGTAGAACTAGCACTCCTCGAAGAAAGGAGAGCTTCTGTGAAGTTTAGAGGGTAGGGGGCGAGGTACTGGCGGAATTCCAGCTGTGAGGAGGGGTCGTGTGTCGTACTTGGGTAGCTCAGATGTTAGAGCAGTTGCTAGCGAAAGGCAGAGGTCCAGAGTTCGAGTTTCAGTCCCACACACAGTTTTAATCTGCCAGGAAGTTCATATCAGCGCACTCTCCGCTGCACAGTGAAAATTTCATTCTGGAAACATTCCTATAATTTCCCCACTTCTGAGTTTATTGGACGTAATCCCAATCTTGCCCTTCAATCCATATCGTGCTTTCTAAGATGCTAATGTGATTAAATTTTGTCACCCAGACGGTAGTTCATAAAATGTAGAACCCATTGATTACCAACACACGAGTTAAATTTCTTTTACTTTTCATTTAATCCATTGGAGATGGTGTAAATCTTGGCCTTCAGCCCAAGATGTGTATTAAGTCCCAAAATTTCGGATCTGTGTGCCCTATCACCTTGCGAAGCACGTCATCCTAAGTAAAACAACTACCTGTATGCATGGAAAGATCCTTCCAGTCGCTGATGTAGGTACATATATTTAACCCCTTTTCCGCACTGACCATGGAGACAACTCCTCAAGTCCGACGTGGGTCTCTGACACTTTTAATCGCTTTGTGCTCACTTTAATAACAGTAGATTGTGGAGTAAACATTACTAAACTTCTGTATGCATTCGCAAGTGAATGAATTGAGTGTTCTCCATTACCGTGATTATGCTTTTCCCATTTCTTAAAGCCAGGTTATGATAGTTTTTGTGCCCTCATTTATTTTATCGATTTACTTTAAGCAATGGTTTTCAAGGTACAGCTTATGGAAAGTTTGACCATACAATGCAAATAAATGTTAATCACGATACATTTTAGCCCTTTCAATGTAATACGGCAAACATGTGGAGAAACGCTTCGGAACATAATAAATTAATATCGGACTTTCAGACCTCGCTCTATTCAAAACATTGCTAATGTACTTAAAAAAGCTGAACAAGTATGGTCTTTCGCGGCATAACGACCAAGTATGGTATTTAAAGCGTATGATGATAACAAATTGTTAAAATTATTTTAATTTTAAATGTTGGTTTATTTGTTGCAATATAAACAAATTTTACAATATTAGATGCCAACAGTCCCTACAATGATATAAGCTCTGGCCCTCAATGAGCTGTTGCGCAATACAGCTTTAGTTAGCATATAAATATAAACTGTCATTCACGGGAAAAATTAAAATAGTCTTTTACTTGGAATTCCATAATATGGAAAATGGTATCTCACGTGAGTCTTAAAAACTAGTTAGTTACAATTTGAAAAATCCAATGGTGTTTTTTGTCACAATTTGAAGGACATATTTTGCCTCTGATACTTTGCAATGCTGCTGGATCTTAGTGCTGGTGCTTTTCCTATTTGTATTCTTTCATCAGTGGCCACTGACTATTCACGTAGTCGCAGCATTTCTCTACCTTCAACATAAGCAGGAAGTGGGAGTTTTCCCAATTCATTGAGAAATATTCTTCTTTTGAAAAGAATATTTTTTTCATCCTGAATTTATCTCTAACCGCAGCACAAAAGCGTTTTATGCAGAAGTATCAATAAAATTTTAGAAGATTATCATTGGCCAGCAATGGGCTTTCCTCTTCAATGTGTAGATCCCAATAAGCTGATCTAATGTGCCGATTGCTCTCTTACATGCATTGTAGTCTAATGTCATTTTGGGTTTCTTGTCCTCTCTATTGCTTGTTTTCTCCCTTTCGTGTGTTTTACTCTTTAGGACAAGCTATTTGTTCTTCCTGGGAACGCAATATACTACAGTGGTATCTTTCGTAAAAGAAAGTTTGAAGTGCTAGTATCTTCTTATCTTTATACGTTATTCGGGAGATCAGGCTTATGTTTTCTCACCGTCCCAAGAATTCATTATAAGCTGACTTTTGAGAAGTATTTGGCCTAATGCATACGATGTCAAGAAATTGTCACATGTGACATTTTGTCCTTTTAACTCATGTGTCATATCCAAATGTTTGTCCATGTAATTTTTCTGTACAGCTTGGTTGGTTGATTCGGGGGAGGGGACCAAGCAGGGAGGTCATCGGTCCCATCGGATTATGGAAGGATGAGGAAGGAAGTCAGCCATGCCGTTTCAAAGGAACCATCCCGGCATTTGCCTGAAACGATTTAGGGAAATCACGGAAACCTAAGTCAGGAAGGCCGGACAGGGATTTTGAACCGTCGTCGTCTCGAATGCGAGTCCACTGCGGCACCTCGCTCGGTTTTGCTGTATACGTTTGTGTCTTCAAAACATAAGAAGTAGCACTGTCCGTACCCCATATTTTGAGGGTGTTCTTGGTATATATTGTTTGACTGGACAATGTTTTCAGAAATCCACCAACTGTAAAGAACAATTTTTTTCATCATGGATTTATCTCTCTCCATAACACAAAAGCATTGTAGGCAGAAGTATCAATAAAATTCTAGAAAATTATCGTCGGACAGCATATAATATGAATACATTTATGCTGGGATTACATAGTTTCGAAATTATTTCCACCCACTTATCCCACAGGACTCTTGTAGGTGCCAACTTGTCATTTACTCTTCTATCAGACTTATCATCGAAACGTAACACACGTGAGATGCAACGGAACCGTATCAGCGACAAACTGTAGGAAAGATGGCTCGATCTCTTTCTGTATTCCACAGACTCTTTGTTGAGTCACCAGGTGATGTATATACAGCAGGCAGTAATAACAGTCTTTAGACTGAATCAGTTAAACAGCTTTCACATTGTTGTCTGAAGTATCAATATCTGAAATGTGTTCTGAATCAGATGAATCATGAGTATTGTCATCACTGGTGTGATTTTATTCTTCAGAAAGATTCTCCTCACTGTCAGATGCATTTACTAATGCTTCCAATTGCTCATCGGAAAGAACTCATTTCGTCACGATAGTCACAGGTAAATTACTACGATAGATACATAACTGCGTCTGCACACAACAGCTGATAAAATGTAACTGTTAACGGTAATGTTCTATAATAATTTGAACGCAATAAACGACCTTCAACAGTAAGGAACCAGATATTTACTTTGCCATAAAAATCGTTATTCATGTACCTCATATATGTATAAACAAAACATGACTATCTATGATTTTGTGAATCTTTAGAGCCCAGGGGTCATACTGACCAGTGAAACACAAGTGTTACAATTTAACTTACAGAAAGACGGATAAAGAATTTTTTTCAAAAAATTGAGGTTGAAGGAATTTCGAATGTATAGAAAAACAAAGTCGTCAAGTTTCGAGGAAAATCATTTAAATATTTTTGGACCATACTGACCAGAAGATAATAGCAATTGCACCACCTTAGTTTCCAGTCCGCATCCCATGACGTTACTATTCACGAAAGGGAATTGAGATTATAAAATTGAGAAAAAGGCAATTATTAAGTGGCAATTGTGTATTTGAAAGTCACTTATTGCTTTTAGTTTTACTTTCCCTCCCCCATCGCATGAGTGCTGTAGAGTAAGTCAGGTCCATCGTAGTTATTCGTTAGGCATAGTATTAAGATTACTTAAGTCACTGGGCTAGTTGTGTAAATTGAACCTAATTAAATTTCACGAGCTTACAGAGCTATGAATGTGACGTAGAGGAATACAAATGCAATTCCAGACGACCCAAGAGTTCTGAATATAGTCCCAGTAATAACCGCTATCAGCGGTAAAGAGAACTGCAGTCGAATTTTTTGAAAGAACCGTCTTTCAGCACAGAAGATGCGTTGTCATATTAACAGAATTAAGCCTCCCCATGAACCATGGACATTGTCGTTGATGGGAAAGCTTGCGTCTCTCAGCGAGATGGAAAGACGTACCTTAGGTGCAACCAAAACGGAGGGGTATCTGTTGAGAGACCAGACAAACGTGTGGTTCCTGAAGAGGGGCAACAGCCTCTTCAGTAGTTGCAGGGGCAACAGTCTGGATGACTGACTGATCTGGCCTTATAACATCAGCGAAAACAGCCTTGCTCTGCTGGTACTGCGAACGGCCGAAAGCAAGGGGAAACTACAGCTGTAATTTTTCCTGAGGGAACGCAGCATACTGTATGGTTGAATGATGATGGAGTCCTCTTGGGTAAAATATTCCTGAGGTAAAATAGCCCCACTTTCGGATCTCCGAGCGTATAATACTCAGGAGGACGTTGTTATCAGGAGAAACATAACTGGCGTTCTAGAGATCGGAAAAATTTAAAAAGGGAATTGGAGAATGCTAAACTTGATTTAATCCGACTACATTCCATTATCCCAGTTTTGCTTCTGTTGATGTTCATATTATGTCCTCCTTTCAAGACACTCTGCATCCCGTTCAACTGCTCTTCCAACTCCTTTGCTGTCTCTGACAGAACTACAATGTCATCTCGCTCAATATACAGATTGAATAACACTAGGAATATGCTGCAACACTGTCTCACTGCCCTCTGAAGCACTGCTTTCCTTTCTTGCCCCTCGACTCTTAAAACTGCCTTCTGGTTTCTGTACAAACTGTTAATAGTTGTCACTCCTTGTATTTTACCCATGCCACCTTCAGAAATTGAAAGAGAGTATTCCAGCCAAAATTGTCAAAAGTTTTCTCTAAATCTACAAATGCTATAAACGTAGGTTTTTATGTTTCGTTCAACTATGAGACGTCTTTGGGTAGGCAAATGCCTCGCGTGTTCCAACATTTTTACAGCATCTAAACAGATCTTCACCGAGGTCGGTTTCCACCAGTTTTTCCATTCTTCCATAAGTACCATCCCCACAAATGCCGCTAAAAGTAACGTAATTTACGTGCTCTGAAATCACTCATTCAAGGGACAGTTAAGCTTGAAATTCACTGTTGAATCACAGAGCTTTCATTTCCATAATGACAGTCGTGCAGTGTAACAAGGCTATTGTTCCACAGCAATGGTACTAAATGAGAAAACTAGCTATTTCAACATTACAGCAGCCAAGTTCATTTGGAAGAAATTGAGATAGCTCAGAAAATTCACAATTGCTTAGGTGTCTTGCTTTTTCAAGTTTATATAGAGCATTGATACCCAACAATTTATAGTTGTGCGCGGAAATTTTTTACATCTACAGTATTTTTATTACTAATACTACTTACCCATTACCTCTGACAGAAAACTCTTATGTGTCTGTTCCAGTTTCATCTGATTACTGTAATACTGTTAAGACTGAACTGTAACAGCTGAAAGTAATAAAACTGGTCACAGTACACTAATTTCTTATCCTGTTAGGAGATAACGTCGTTATAAGCGACCAGGCACGTCGCCTAATTATCGGTTTCTGACTTCGGTAGTCGCAAATTAACGAGAGAACAGAGTCAGCTACACAGTTCGGTGCGTTTACTGTGTGATGGAAAGTGCCCGGACACCACTATTAATGCGGAGCTGATCACTAGATAACAGGAGAGGCGCAGCCGCAATTAAAAAAGGAGGCGGGGCTTAGCGTCCCTAGTAGTAGAGCTGTAGTCGTCATAAGGGCGATGGGCGGACCCCCTCCCTGCCCCCCTCACCCATTCACGTGTATTAATACGATTATTTTTCCGGCTACTTTTTACCAGGTACTTTAGTTCTCAGAATTCTTATCAGTTACATTAAAAGCCTCAGCTTGAAGTGAATACTGGAGTGTGCTTGCAACACGAATTACGGGATAAAACCGTAGCTTATGACAGCACAGGGTAAAGCAACAAAGATGTTCAGCTCGTATACTACATTTTTTTTTTTTTTGTTATATGTTACAATACAGCATCACCAGTCTATTGCGGTCTAACTGTGTTGGTGAGGCAGTAAATTTCCACAGCGCAGTGACTGCGTCACTGCAATTCACTTTGGAGGTGTGGCGGTGGGACTTGTAGTCCCGTACCACCCTCTGACGGTGACAGTACTGCATGAGTCAGGCAGAAAAATTTAGCCTAACATGGGCAGGTATGATTGGAAAGTATTGGACGTAGAATGGGGGCTAGTCCCGCCAAAGGATGCGTCCGTGGTGGGCGTGTCAGACCTATCGTTAGCCATGGTCGGAATCCGTTTCCTCTAGGATGGTTAGGGGAACCGGATGTCGATGCCAGCGGCGTGGAAGTGTGGTCCCAACGTGGCGTAACCCATGGACAGTGTCCCGCAAGGCATCCACTTTCTCATAGAGCCGCCGCGCGTTGTTGCGTATGGTCGTCTTTAGGGGGACGATGTCCGCTTCCTCGTGGAGAGTGACAATTCTCGTGAGTGGCGGGGCGTGCAGGCTCCACCTGAGCACCTTTTTCTGCAGGCGCTGCAATGTCCGCATCCTGGTGACACTAATCGTGGCCCATGCAGCAGATCCATACGTGAGGGCAGGCAGGATAACTGCTCGGTGTATGCGGAGCTTGGTATGCAGGTTACCTCTCGGTGGTGTTTACTTCCGCGTCGCGGTGTTTGTGTCTATCGAGTCCAGTACTAACGTACTCCATGGTGCACTCGTACCGCCGTGCAACGATCGAAGTAACGTTTCAGGCCGAACATCCACGACCCAGAGCTTTCGAAGTCGAACAGTTCATCCGAGAGGATCTACGTTTGAACCCCCAGGACGTAATCGGCATACACTTTTCCATCACTGGAAGTGTTGTCTACATCAAAATGTCGACGGAGGAAATTTGCACTGACATAATTAACCGTCATGCCACCGGACTAAAATTTAAACACTCGGATGGCCATATGGGTGCTGTGACAGTCGCCCTTGCTGGATTCGGTCTCCGGACATAGCGGGTGTTTGAGCTCCCGTTCGAGGTGCCTCAGGATGTGGTCATTGCCGCTTTCCAACTATATGGCACCGTCTTGGGTCACGTCGCGGAGAAGTGGCAAACATTTACCATCTACCCCGTATTAAATGGCGTCCGGCAAATAAAAATTGAGCTGACGAAACGTGTCCCATCGTACCTGCTGATTGGCGGTGTGAGGGCCATCGTCATGTATGATGGACAGCCACGAACGTGCGCAGGATGTGGCCAGGAGGAACATGTACGTTCCGAACGCTTACACCGCCGTTTAATACAGACGCCGTTACGTGAAGAGACCCAGGCTACGACGGTCACGTCCTTACCCATCACCTACGCCAAGGTTGCACAGGACCCCGTCGTGCCACTCCCGATTGCGCCAGCAACATCGTCAACGCCACCCACCGCAGCACAACGCGCCGACGACACCAGCACGGCGTCGCCCCCAGTGCTCGCTTCAGGACCGTCCGGGTAGCAGACCGAAACCGATGTTCCTGTTGGAACCGTGGACGTCGACCTCGGTGTCGTGCTGACGCCTGCCTTTGTCCAGACAGGTTCGGCGTCAGACGACGGGCGACCACATTCTGATTCAGAAGGCCACATCAGAAAACAGCGGTCACCTCGCAAACACAGGAAATGACGACGAACGCCTTCCGATGACAGCCTTTCTCAGACTGCCCCGCGAGATGTCGACCTGATGTCTGACGGTGATCTCCCACATTGCGTCCAGTCACGCGATGTGGCAGCAACAGGCGCCCCTCCTGTGACGCCTCCTCTCCCAGCCTGGGACGTGTCCTCGCCATTGTCAACGAATGATGACGGCGGTCCCTCTGCCACTCATGCTGAGGAATCCACAACACCCGTTTCGGAAGTACGTGACCGTCACCTGTCCACGTCGTCAGGTTCCTGGGCCGATGACGTCGAAGAAGAAGTGGAACAGACTGCCAGCGTGTCTGCAAAGGAGTCCACCACGGCGACACTGGGGCTGGCGCCCCGCCAGTAATTATAACCACTGCGGCACCACCGGCGGGTCTCCACCAGCCGGCTACTTCTACCGCACGTTCGGCAATGAGGATGGTCGTCCACAGCAATATCGTATCGCCACAATGAATCTTGCCACCATTCGTGCCCCCCATAAACTGGCAATGTTTCGAGACGCTATATACTCTGCGGATGTTGATATAGCACTCCTACAAGAGGTGTTTGTAGCTGACTTCCTAGTTCCCACCGGATACAACGCACATGTTTCCCCCGCATCCGACACCGGTAGCGACGGACTCCATGCAGAGGACGTCATCTACCTCCCCACTGCGCGGGGTATGGCCCTCACACTGATCGGCGTGCGTATTATTAATATCTACGCTCCGTCCGGAACTGGCCGCCGTCATGACCGACAAACATTTTTTGCCGAAAGCGTCGCACCCCTCTTCACAGGTCCGCAGGACGATTTGGTACTCGGTGGGGATTTTAACTCGACACAAGAGCCCGCGGACCAATTCCCGCGACATTCCCCTTGTGCCTCTCTCTCAGTGGTCATCGACCGTCTACGACTTGTTGACACTTGGAAGAAGCTCCACGGAATCCAACCGGGCTATACATTCTACACCTCTCACTCGTCAAGCCGCATAAATCGCATCTACGTTACTCGCTTCCTTGCTGATGGCACACGTCATGCCTTTTCAGACCATGAAGCGTACCTCTGTGACGTCACTCGTCCGACAGCGAGTGTGGCATAGTCGTGGTCTGTGGAAACTCAATGTCGCTCACCTGACCTCCTCAGACTGTCGCTGTATGGTCGAAGAAGCGTGGGCACGCTGCCGCCATCGTCGAGAAGCCTATGACTCCACCTTATCACGGTGGCTCTCCTGTGCAAAGCCGACCCTCAGGAAGACCCTGATGAGTTATGGGAAGGAATTTAAGGCGTGGCAAACTAATACCCTGCACTTCTACTACACCATACTACGTGATTATGCGACGATGCCCTTCTCGCCAGCCCGGCAGTCGATGGTCCATCGCACGAAGGCGCAGATCTCCTTGATCATGCGGCGTTACTCGGAAGGAACTGCAGTCCGTTCTAGTACTTCTAATCGTATCCCTCAAGAACGTCCGTCGATGTACCACCTCCTTCAGGAACGACAACGACGACGACGAGCTCTGATCCAAGTACTCACTGATGTGGAAGGGCGCCGGCACGACACCCAACAAAGCATCGGTCGTGCTCTCCATGCTCATTTTTCCGGGCTATACGCAGCCGTACCGCATTCTGCAGCACTGATCACAGAAGTCGCTCAGCTTACTACGACCACTCTTCCGGAGGATGCAGTGCATGACCTCCAAGACGACGTAACCACAGATAATGTAGTATATGCTATCAAGGGGGGTTGCGATAACAGATCTCTTGGACCTGACGCACACGACCGCTACGGTCGCAGGTTCGAATCCTGCCTCGGGCATGGATGTGTGTGATGTCCTTAGGTTAGTTAGGTTTAAGTAGTTCTAAGTTCTAGGGGACTTATGACCACAGCAGTTGAGTCCCATAGTGCTCAGAGCCATTTGACCCATTTTGGACCTGACAGTATACCCATCGAATTTTATAAAAGTTTTCACTATTTGTTGGCTTCCACGTGGACGGCAATCGCACAAGAGCTGATGTCACCGATGACAGTGGACTAGAGCGCCTTTCTAGATGGCATTATTATCCCCGTACATAAACCGCACGGGTTACTTTGCTCAACAGCGACATGAAAATATTCACACGCCTATTATCATCGCGACTCAAGAAGGTCGCACGTTACGTCACATCCTGCGACCAGACTTCCCTCGGAGGCGACAACAACATCCGTACGGCCCTTTGCCGTTACAGAGACATGATAGCATTGGCGCGTTATCAAAGTCTCCCTGGCGCCTCGGCTTCACTGGGCTTTAGCCAGGCTTTCGACCGTGCTGACCACTTCTATTTACGGACAGTTCTTCAGCATATGGGATTTCCTGGCGGTATTGTCACAGTGGTTATGCGCCTGTTGAGTAGTGCAACCTCTAAAATCATGTACAATGGTCGCCTCACACCGCCCCTGGTCATCGCACGATCTGTACGACAAGGCTGCCCCCTTTCCACGATTTTGTATGCTTTCGCCTTGGAACCCCTGCTCCAGGGCATGCGTATGGCTGTGTATGGCCACCGTATTTGTTGTACAGCCTACGCAGACGACATAGTACTATATCTGCGCAGTGAAGATGAAGTACGAGCAGCACTGACATGGGTGGCGACTTACGGCGAAGCGTCGGGGAGCTGCCTCAACGTGTCAAAATCAAAGGTCCTGCACACTGGTGAAGGCTTGCCGGAGAGATGCATTGCCCCCCTTAGTGTCGCCGCCACCATACTATGTCTTGGACTTGATTTCACAGCAGACCTGCGCCGCTCAGCGACTATCAATGGTAGACGCTTGCTACAGACAATCAGAGCAAATCTCGCAGATCACCGGCTACGAGCTCTCGACGTTATCCAACGCGCGCAATTCGTGAACATGTATCATGCTTCCCGTATACCACACGTGGCTCAAGTACTACCAGTCCCAGATCTCCTGGCCCGACGACTGTTGATGGCTTCGGCTCCTTCGCCAGCTCGGGGATGTTATTCAAGGTGCAATATGAATCCCTTGCACTGCCACGAGATCGTAGCGGGGTGGGACTCATCCACGCGCCGACTCGTGTCAAGGCACTTTACGTCAGCTCCCAATTAAAACTTTGGCATCGTTGCCCGCAGAGCCTTACTAGCCTCCTGCCTCACAACTTTGCGCCGGCCTCCTTGTCCGCCCCAGTACTGGTATCGACCATTCCAACTCCCTTTTATTACATCCAACGATTTTCGCTGGAGTTCAGTTATGTCTACCGGTCCTTACCGCATACACGTTTGTACCTCACGAAAACAGTTTCCGAATTGTTACAACAGTGCCGTCCGTCCAACTCCATCGAACGTAAGTATCCACAGTACGTGTGGCGACACATATGGAAGGCGATGCATGCGCGTTTTCTCGAATCAGACGTTCAATCAGCGTGGTACATCACCGTGAATGGCAAACAAGTTAACCGAGATCGTCTGCACCGCATCCATCTCGCCGATTCATCCCTCTGCACCCACTGTGGAGTGGATGACACGGATGTCCACCGGTTCCACTGTGGCACAGAGTTCGACGTCTGGACACTTGCGCGGCGAATTTTGGCGTTTCTTACTTGACAGACACCAGCTCAGATCAACGTCCACATGCTTTTGTACCCCGATAAGACTTTCTACCCCTCCGCCAAAACTCACTCTGTGAATTGGGTCTGTGGCCACACGATCCACTATCTTTTTACTTCTGGCGACAAGTCTACGGCAGGATATTGGACTTATCTCAACGAACGACACTGCGTCCTGATACGCAACCCACGCTATAAGCAATAGTTTTCCAGTTTCTTACGTAGCACCTTCGATGACCCACCTCGTAGCTGGAACGTCCGAGACCTCAGAAGCTGAAAACTGTATTAACCGAACCGAACTGAATAGATCTGCTACCCAGAACCCACGCCTACGCATTGAGAAGACACGTTTGGACGAGCTGGCCTGCTGTAGGCGGAAACACTTCAGGCGCTCCTGTAAGAACTGGTCTTTAACTACAAGTCGCACGACAACTATATATATGTATATATATATATATATATATATATATATATATATATATATATATATATATATAATAAAAAAAGCAGCAAGAGATCAAATTTGCATTGAAAGGGTCGCAGGTTCGACTCCGCCTCGTCGTAAATATTTTTGTGCCCCTTGGCAATGCGTACACCACTGATATCAAAATTAACCGCAAAATTATATAGGTTATTTTATTAATTTATATAAGCACAAAAAGTATAGGAATTGGGTGAAATGCGTGACTCCTAACATTTAAAAAGGGATTGTGGTTAACGCGCACATAGGAACGTCGTGTATGTAAATCTACGCTTACATTCTTTTGCAACTTATCAATTACATGTACCGGGGTGATATTCATCTAAGAAGCAGGTGAAGTAATAATTTTGACCGCATCTTGCGCACGTTATAAACACCGCCTTTTTGCAGTGACATGGTTTTTTCTAAATGTCTCCATAGAAAAACAATCTTGATTGACATTCTGAAAGCAGCTTCTTTCACCTCACAGTCCAGCAGAAAACCACGCGTAACGCAGCATATCGCTGAGTGCGTGCGAGGATAGCTGGTGGTGTATAATGGAATGTAGTTTGAGGCAAGCTTCTCGGGAAGTAATTCCTTCTTCTTACCCGATAAAGCAAGTGAAGTTATGACATTTTTATTAGGTTTTTTACCTACGATAAAAATATACATCGCGAGGTTGCGCTAGTGGCGTACATTTGGGGGAAATTACTTTGATACTGCACGCTGGAAATCCGTCTTCATCTTGGAACAGTTTGTCGTATATTTGCCAACGAGCACAAAAATATTTGCCGCTGGGTGCAATCGAACTCTTGACCTTTTCAATACTAATCCGTTCTCTTAACTTTTTTTATTAATCTCATTTTGTTCGTTATTGTTCCTTCTATTTGTTCGGGACGGTCATCCCATGACGCTTGTTCAAGATCATCGTTCATTTATTAACTCATTTTTTTTTATTACAGCGGGTAGCTAACCCTCTGACCGAACACGCTGAGCTACCGTGCTGGTATGCTAGGCAAAACACCGCTTCGTAAACATATTGTCCCAGGGACAATTGATAAGGTGCACATGGTGACAGATACGTATCAAAACTCCTTTTATTTCGTAAATGCTTGGCCATCTGAAGTTCCCACTTGGGGCGCTCTCATGTCATGAATTTGACGAATTCGACGATGACGAGTAGACGTCCTCTCCTCCTCTCCATGTAAGTGAAGGTGTGTCTCAAATATTTTCCTTGGCAACCCGTAAGAAAACCGCGTGATTTCAACGCTGAATGTTGCGATTCTGATCTCCATCGCAGAGACGTCAAAATAAGGGTGAAAATGTTGGTAAAAGAGGGTTGGATGAACTGCTGCCGGCCGCTGTGGCCGAGCGGTTCTATGCGTTACAGCCTGGAACCGCGTGACCGCTACGGTCGCAGGTTCGAATCCTGCCTCGGGCATGGATGTGTGTGATGTCCTTTGTTTAATTAGATTTAACAAGCTCTAAGTCTAGGGGACTGATATCCTCAGATGTTAAGCCCTATAGTGCTTAGGGCCATTTGAACCATTTTTGATGAACTTCTCATCGTGTGACACCCCCGCGATGTTGCAGTGAAATTTGGTGTCAATTACATGTCATTAATCCACCTTATACGTCACATGAACTTCTGAACTGCGGTTTTTTTCTCGCATGGGTCGACACATTGCTATCTAAAGCGTCTTCGAGCCCGAGAGTGATGTTGCAGTGATCCACGCTTTGGCACCATAGAGAGGAATGTTGTAGGCACTTTTATGCCAAACTCGGAGATGCTTAAAGGGTTTCAAAAAAGTGGCCTAATTGTGTTCCGCGGTGCATATAACGCGATGTTTGTTTCCAAAACGATCATTTCAAAAGTTTTACCATATCCGCATTAAAATATTACACAAATATCTTCCTGGAATGTATAATTTTAACATTTCCCAGTTTTAAAGAAAAATTTTGATGTTTAGAGTTCGCGTTATCAATTAGTGTTTTCTGGTAGGTTTGAGTATAACTTCTTCTCTGTGAAATTCAAACAAGTCTTCGACTGCAAAAGTTTTCCTATGTTTAATGAGCAGTTTACATCTATTCCTTCATCATCTGATGCACACACCATAAACATGTAAACAAACAGTTAGAAAGTTGTATCAATTATGCACAATACTATCGCGTTTTTAATCTTTTGATTGTACCTATCTTGGCTACTACAATACTTTTATACTTTACTTGTTTAGGAACACTTACTCATCATTTTGTGACGAAGTTACAGATCATAGAATAAAGAAAAAATAATGAAATGGAAGACAGTTTGTAATCTCACACATTTTAGCCATTGAGTCGCTGTATTCTTCAATGTGATTATCTCACTCTTCATATCTTTCATGCATTCAGTGCCTACCTAAGCGGAAAAGGCTTCCAGTTAAAAACTACATATAGATTGTTTGCATCAAACGGCGGTACACAACATGCAAGTAAAACATTTGGTTTTACTGTCGAAGTCATCTTGAGCGACAAAATGCGATCATTCTTTACTACCGTAGTGAAGCATCGTAGTAATTCGAGACTTGCAAAGCCGATGTAATGGCCACGCAATGAGCCAGCACGTAATGCATATGTGAATAGCATCGGTTGTTGTGTAGTCCTTCGGTTGCTTCAAATTGCAAATGGCCATTTGATGTACTGTTCTGAATCACGAAAGGAGACACAGAGACAATGTGTTAGTCGTGTATGGAACAATTGACCATCGATTTACATGGTAATAAAGCGCTAGCTTCAGCGCCAGGAATGTAAAGCTCCATCCGCTGTATTATTGCAGCGTGGAGTGTGTGCTGTGGAAGTCACTATCAACAAAGAAACAAAATGTAGAAACTTAATAAACAGGTGGTCATTGTAGAATTCTCTGGCATTTCTGGAAATAATTATATGAGATGCTACTAAATCGCAGATTTACCATAGCCAAGCGCAAAAAAAAGCTCATGTACACAGAACAGTCGAAGTTGCATCTTATTTAATTGATGAGCGTTTTTAAACCATCCACACAGAAAGAAGAGTATTTTCCCAAGTAGTATCTAAACCATGTCATTACTATACACATACATGTGATGTACATTTTGTTATACGTATATATATAATCCCGCAGTGACTTACCAGTATATGTTATTTCGGTAAATACGGTTTTGCCCCTGGATAAAGGACAGAGGACGCTACGCATGTACTGTGCGACAAATTGATAATTTGGGTTGGACGTTAGGCTCGGATAACCGAAGCGACTCAGGCGATTGCGAGCTTGAAACGAGAATTCCTGGTTCGATTCCCCGTCCGGCAAAAATTTTCAGTTGTCGTCAATGAATTTATTTCAGTTCCCGACTGCGGCTAATGTCAGAATTTAAATTCCTTCAGAACACAGAATCATGCTGCGCTATGTAGTGTCAGCAAGATTTACGTTGACAGAAAACTCTTGAAATCGTAGCTACGCCACAGTAATAGTAAAATGTACGTGTTTCTCACTATTCCAAGGAGTTTGCAAATTACAATTTGCAAATTACAGTTATGGAATAGTGCGTTGTAAGGAGGAGTATAAGTGAGTTCGGCTCGAGGACTTACGTATTATTTGCGTCGAAACTTTTACTTATTACTAACATTTGAAACCCTTCGATTTCAGAAATGAATTTCGCGTGTAGTGCTATGTAGAGTCAGTGATAGAGAAAAAAGCTCCGAGATAAGTTCCATATAGTACGAGGGCGTGCTAAAAAGAAATGCCTCAGAGTTTTTTACACCAGCAGTCTCAAAGCTTATTAAAGCAAGTAAACGTTATCAACCTTCTACATTTTTATTCTTCATGTCTACATATTTATTTCGCAACTTAGTCACCCTTGCGACGAACACTTCAACGAGAGATCGGTTTGTTGGCCATCGCTGTAGAATATTTGAGATTGTTGACGGAGCCGCAAACTCACTTCAGATTGCACCGCTTCATGACTATCAAGGTGAAGTCATCAAAGGTGTTCTTTAGGTTTTGGAAACAGGTGAAAATCTGACGGGTCAATTCAGGACTGTACTCAGGATGATCGATGATAGTGAACCCAAGGCGTCGGACTGTTGGGTATGTAGCTCTAGTGTGGGGTCTGCCATTGTGATGCTGAAGGATAGAGAGCTTCATGTGGGGACGAATTCTCCGCATTCTAAACCCGAAAAGAGCACGTTGTTTCTCATACGAGGACATAGTTACGTTACACACCGATATGTTACACGCTAGTATTTGGAGCCCTTTAGCGGCAGAGCGCTAAAATATGTAGGCCTGAAGAATAGAGATATAGAATGTTATGGACGTTCGTTTCATTTAAAACAGTTTCAAGAGGTTTCACATTAAAAATTCGGACGCATTACTTTTCAGCACACCCTTGTGTTTAGGCAAGCAATCACAATTACCGAACAAGCTGTAAACTTGTGTTTCGGACCATTAAAATCTTATTTCATCAACCTTATCCTGATCTTTGCGTAACTAGTACAGATTCTGACTACTCGTACGAGCGCATTTTGAGAATGAACTTACTTGGACTATTCGTGCAAGACAACAGTTCATGATTGGTCTCTGAGCTGCCGAATATTTAGAGGACCCAGACTATTCCATGTAAACATAGCCCACACCATATGGATCCACCACTAGCTTGCACAATGCCTTGTTGACAGCTTGGGCCCATGGCTCAGTAGTGTCTGCGCACACTTGAGTCCTACCATCAGCTCTTACCGACTGAAATTGGGACTCATCTGACCAGGTCATGGTTTTCCACTCGTCTAGGATCCGACCGATATAATCACTTCTGCTCCTCCTTACAACGCACGATTCGATGTCAGCTACATAATTGCTGTCAACAAAGGCATTCACGTCAGTCGTGAGGAGCCACAGCCTATTAACCAAATTTTCGTCACGCTGGCCTAACGGACACGTTCGTCGTACGTCCCAAATTGATTTCTGCGGTTATTTCACGCAGTGTTACTTGTGTGTTAGCGCTGACAACTTTACACGACCGCCGTTACTCTCGATCGTTAAGGAAAGGCTGTCAGCCACTGGGTTGTTAGTGGTGAGAGGTAATGCCTGAAATTTGATATTCTAGGCACACGCTGACAACTTTACACGACCGCCGTTACTCTCGATCGTTAAGGAAAGGCTGTCAGCCACTGGGTTGTTAGTGGTGAGAGGTAATGCCTGAAATTTGATATTCTAGGCACACTGTGGATCTCGGAATATTAAATTTCCTAAGAATTTCCGAAACGGACTGTCTCATAAATCTAGCTTCAATTACATTTCCACGTTCAACGTATTTTAATTTCCATCGTGCGGCCGTAGTCACGTCCAAAACTTTTTCACATCAATCACCTGAGTACAAAGACAGTTCTGCTACTGTATTGACCTTCCATAGCTTGTCTACGCAGTGCTGCCCGCACCTGTATATGTGCAATTCAGTGCCTGTACGTCCCATATCACCGCCCAAGTGACAGGATCAATTTCAACCAAATCTGGTACCTCATTCTTCACTATCTGGGAATAAGCACCTTCCTGTGGGGTGGGTGTGGGGATGAAATATTGCGACTGGGAGATCGATGGACAGAGAAATGAGGAGGAGATAGACGGGGGGGGGGGGGAGGGGGAGGAGGGGAAGGTATAGGAGGCAGGTGAAAGATGGAGAGAGATATTGAGTAAGTTTAAAACGAAGATAATGTGAAGAGCCAGGTGGTGTGGGGAGAGGGTGTAAGGCAGCTGGAAGTTGGAGGGGAATAGTGGCGGAAGTGGAATAGGGGCAGGTTGAGGGAGGAAGTGGAAGAAGTGTAGAACGTGAGTAAACAGGTGGAAGTGGAATAGTGTGTGATCAAGTAAAATGAAAGAAGAGAGAAAGAGGAATAGAATGTGGAAGGTACATTGGCAGTGAGATCTAAATTTTTCCTTATTATTTTCATGAATGCGTGTCAATAATATTGTGTGTATACATGACTCACTTCAGTACAAAGGTAGTGTGAGTGTGACATATCCTATACATCCTAGGGATGGGTTTGGTTTGAGAATGGATTGGCATGTAAAAATGTTGTAAAACAATCTATTGGCATTCCCATCCAATATTTATCTCGAATGGAATACGCTAAAAATAGGAACTGCTATTTGTTCAGCGTTTCAGCTAAGATATGAGAATGAGCAAACAGCACATCAAAGATCTGAATACCACAGATGATCCGGCCGGGGTGACCGAGCGGTTCTAGGAACTACAGTCTCGAACTGCGCGACCACTACGGTCGCAGGTTCGAATCCTGCCCCGGGCGTGAATGTCTGTGATGTCCTTAGGTTAGTTAGGTTTAAGTAGTTCTACGTTCTAGGGGACTGATGACCTCAGACGTTAAGTCCCATTGTGCTCAGAGCCATTTGAACCATTTTTGAACCACAGAAGAATTCAACATTCTCTGTGGCGTCGTGTCATATAAAAGAGCAGAGAATCAGACACACATGTATGAAATATATGTAGCGTATTTACACATGGGCCAAACCACACAGGGAAAGCTGCTTGTAATAGTAGCTGTATGAATATGTACTGTATATGTATATGTGTATGTATGTACCAGGAGAGGTGAATAAAAGTGGCCCAGACAACAGGGTACAAAGAAACACAGCAGATGAAAGGAAATACACTACTAAATTGACTGTAGCAGATGCTGAAAGTGACCACCATTCATCTCTTGGCCCTCTTCGGCCCTGGTCACCAAGTTGCCAAAGGTGGATCGAAGCTGGACTTCTGAAATTGCTGGAGTCTCATCCGAAATGTTCTGCTGCAGTTCTTGAAGACTATAAGGGTTGTTGCGATACACCTTAGATTTGAGAGCTTGATTTCAGATAATAATTTTGGAAGTTTTCTTGGTATTGGTATTAGCTGTGATGTATTAGTGTTATACAAGTGGTTGCTTGCTTAGTAGACAGAGAATTCCGAGATCGCTATTGTTAGTTCTATAAATACACTACTGACCATTAAAATTGCTAAACCACGAAGATGACGTGCTACAGACGCAAAATTTAACCGACAGGAAGAAGATGCTATGATATGCAAATGATTAGCTTTCCAGAGCATTTACACAAGGTTGGCGCCGGTGGCGACACCTACACCGTGCTGACATGAGGAAAGTTTCCAACCGATTTCTCATACAGAAACAGCAGTTGACCGGCGTTGCCTGGTGAAACGTTGTTGTGATGCCTCGTGTAAGGAGGAGCAATGCGTACCATCACGTTTCCGACTTTGATAAAGGTCGCATTGTAGCCTCTCGCGATTGCGGTTAATCGTATCGCGACATTGTTGCTCGCATTGGTCGAGATCCAGTGACTATTAGCAGAATATGGAATCGGTGGGTTCAGGAGGGTAATACGGAACGCCGTGCTGGATCCCAACGGCTTCGTATCACTAGCAGTCGAGATGACAGGCATCTTATCCGCATGGCTGTAACGGATCGTGCAACCACGTCTCGACCCCTGAGTCAACAGATGAGGACGTTTACAAGACAACAACCATCTGCAAGAACAGTTCGATGACGTTTGCAGCAGCACGGACTATCAGCTCGGAGACCATGGCTGTGGTTACCCTTGACGCTGCATCACAGACAGGAGCGCCTGCGATGGTGTACTCAACGACGAACCTGGGTGCACGAATGGCAAAATGTCATTTTTTCGGATGAATCCAGGTTCTGTTTATTGCATCATGATGGTCGTATCCGTGTATGGCGACATCGCGGTGAACGCGCATTGGAAGCGTGTATTCGTCATCGCCATGCTGGCGTATCACGCGACGTGATGGTATGGGGTGCCATTGGTTACACGTCTCGATCACCTCTTGTTCGCACTGACGGCACTTTGAACAGTGGACGTTACATTTCATATGTGGTACGACCCGTGGCTCTACCCTTCAATCTATCCCTGCGAAACCCTATATTTCAGCAGGATAATGCACGACCGCATGTTGTAGGTCCTGTACGGGCCTTTCTGGATACAGAAAATGTTCGACTGCTGCCCTGGCCTGCACATTTCCAGATCTCTCACCAATTGGAAACATCTGGTCAATGGTGGCCGAGCAACTGGCTCGTCACAATACGCCAGTCACTACTGTTGATGACCGGTGGTATCGTGTTGAAACTGAGTGGGCAGCTGTACCTGTACACGCTATCCAAGCTCTGTTCGACCCAATGCCCAGGCGTATCAAGGCCGTTATTACGGCCAGAGGTGGTTGTTCTGGGTACTGATTTCTCAGGATCTATACACCCAGATTGCGTGAAAATGTAATCACATGTCAGTTATAGAATGATATATTTGTCCAATGAATACCTGTTTATCAGCTGTGTTTCTTCTTGGTGTAGCAATTTTAAAAGGCCAGTAGTGTAGTTCTACTGGTATAACAGAACTTAGATAACGTAGACACATAAGTTTTTTTTCAGTAACTGTAACATTAAATTATGAGTAAGAAGTGTGGTTTCTGTCGCAGATTTGTGAGAAGTGGGTTACAGTGTTGTATTTGTTCAAAGTATTTTCATGGGGGGTGGGGGGTGGGATGGAGTGGGGAAGCCAGTGGGAATTCCAGCGGGATTCTCTCCAGGGAATGCAGAATCTGTAGTAGAAATAAGTGGATAAAGGAGCCCGAGCGTAAGATCTGTGCCCTTCAGGTGCAGTTACAACGCCCAAAGGAGGAGCTATATAGGTTGAGGAGGGTGAAGGGTGTGGGGAATGGGAACTGGCAGTTGGAAAGACGGCAGCTAGGAGGAGCAGGTATTCAGATAGACTTTGTGTATATGCAATAAATTTGACCAACTTTCAAAGTTCAGCAGAGAGGAGGCTCTTGTAGCTGTAAATGTAGGAAACATGCAGCAGTCCTCAGAAGTTAGGAAGTCTAGGTCAGTTGTAAAGTCTACCAGAAAGAAGACGATTCTGCTGCTAGGTAGTTTGCACGGTAGAGGTGTGGGTAAACAGTTGCAGGAAGTGTTGGGGAGTGAGTACCAGGTCACCAGCACTGTGAAGCAAGGTGCAGGGTTGGCTCAGGTGACTGACAGCATAGGGGATTTATATAGGAATTTTACGGAGGAGGATCAGGTAGTGATAGTGGGTGGAGCAGGGAACAGTCTTTATAGCGACAGGGAATATGATGAAGGTGGTGACCTGGTAAAGATAAAACTGTAGGCACTAATGTGCATTTCGTGTAACTGTTTCAGTGTCATGGTCGGCCAGATCTTAATGCGGCTTTTAGGCGCTTTAACATGGGGCTGGAGAGGGCGTTGATGACCGAGGGCATGGGTCATATTTCAGTGGTGCTAGTTGGGTCTATCAGTAGATCGGGTTTCAGTAGACATGGGCTGCACCTCAATAGGTATAGGGAGGGGAGGCTGGTTAAGCTTATAGGTGACAGTATAGTTGGTGGTGGGATCATTCAAGGAAAAATTCTATTGTAGTTGGAGTTAGAGGTGCACCTTTTATAGATTGAAGTCATCTGATACGTATACCTGCTTAAAGGAAGCCCCTCTACCTAAGGGCTCACCTTCAGAGGGCGTCATGTTTCCAAGTAGAGAAGGAATTAGCATATTTTATCAGAATGTAAGAGGTATAAGAAATAAAGTTAGTGAACTGCTTATAGATGTTGACTCTGAAATTATTTGTATATCGGAGCACCAGTTACATAATTTGACAATTCAGAGGCTTCCTTTACCAGGATACATATTAGCAGCTGTGTTTCAAGGAGTATCTTGCAGGCTGTGGGAGTGGCTATGTACGAAAAAAAAACAGTATACCACTTGAGTCCATAGATGTGTCATGGCACTGCACTGAACAGGTATCTCAATGTTGTGCAGTAGCAGCTGAATTTAATAAAACTAAACTTCTAATTGTTGTTGTTTATAGGTCTTCTGACTGACTTCAGAGCATTTCTGCTCAAGCTATGGAGGGTTCTCGATTCACTTTGTAGGAAGTACTAGAAATTAATTACATGCGGTGACTTCAATATGAATTTTGCATATGATGGTGCAAGAAAGAGGATGTTGGTAGATCTACTAAATTCATATGATTTGCTGTAGACTGTTTTTCCCACTAGGGTGCATAGCACAGCCATAAACATTTTTATTCATTCTTCGTTACTAGATGGGCATTCTGTTAGTAAAAGGTGAATAGCCATTCAGACCATGATACACAAATTTAAACTCTAAAAGGCTTTTGTACTCCAACAAATGTCACATATAATTACAAATTATGTAGAAAAGTTAATCCAACAGCAATACAGAGTTTCTTAAACCTTGTCAAGGAACAAGAGTGGCAGGATGTTTATAGTGCTGATGACATGGATGATGAATATGCATTCCTTAACACATTTCTCATGCTCTTTGAGAGTTGCTTTCCATTAGAATGTTCTAAATGGGGTACTAGCGACAATAGCCATACCGGGATGCTGACTAGTGGGATAAGGATATCATATAGAACAAAGTGGGAATTGTATCAAAATGTTATAAGTAGTCACAATCAAGATACAGTACGTTATTACAAACGGTATTTTAAGGTGCTTCAAAATTTTATTAGGAAGGCAAAGAGTATGTGGTATGCAATTAGAAATGTTAATTCACAGGATAAAATTAAAACCATATGTTCAGTTGTGAAGGAAGTGTCCGGTCAGCAGCACAATGTCGACAATTTAAAGTTAGTTCGTAGCAAAAATATCTCTGTTACTGATAAATCAGATATATGTACAGCATTGCTGGTGAATTAAATAAAAATTTAGTTTCTACTGGTATTCATATACCTTCCTTCGCAAATGCCTTTCCGAGATTGATGTCTGAAATACTCCTTCGTTATACAGACAAGGGGGAGATTGAGTCAATAATTAAATCACTGAAGACTAAGGACTCTCATAGTTATGATGGAGTGCCTAGCAGAATATTAAAGTACTGTGCTGCTACACATGTTAGCCCCGAATGGTCATATTTGTAATTTTTCCTTTAGAAATTGTCAGTTTCCTTAATGATTAAAGTACTCAGTAGTAAAGCCGCTTTATAAAAAGGTAGAAAGGGATAATGTAGACAATTTTAGACATATTTCTATGCCATCAGTGTTTGCTAAAGTCATTAAAAATGCTGTGTATATAAGGATAACTGATCATTTTATTTCACACGATTCACTATCAAATGTACAGTTCGACTTAAGAAGTCGTTTAACAACTGTAAATGTTATATTCTCTTTTCTTTGTGAGATACTGGAGGGGTAAAAGAAAAGGTTTCGAAGGCTAGGCATATTTTTTTATTTAACTAGGCATTTGATTGTGTTGATCACAAAATATTGCTCCAGAAGTTGGACCATAACAGAATACTACGGGGAGTTGCTCACAATTGGTTCACCTCTTACTTTAGCAACAGACAGCAAAAGGTCGTTATTCACATTGTTGAGAATGGCTGTGATGTGAGGTCTGAAAGGGATACGGTCAAGTGGGGGGTGCCCCAGGGATGTGTTGGGGCCACATCTGTTCCTTAGTCATATAGATAATATGCCCTCTAGTGTTACGGGTAACTCTAAAATATTTCTGTTTGTTGATGACACTAAATAGTGCAATTCATGACCTAAGTTCATGGCTTGTAGAAAATGAACTAAGGCTAAATCACAGTAAGACTCAGTTTTTACAGTTTCTAACACACAATTCAACAAAACCTGACGTTTTAATTTCACAGAATGGGCATATGATTAGTGAAACGGAACACCGCAGATTTTTAGGTGTTCAGATAGACAGTAAACTGTCGTGTAAATCCCACGTTCAGGATCTTGTTGAAGAACTTAAAGCTGCTATCTTTATTATTCAAACGGTATCAGAAGTGAGTGATCTTTCGACACGAACATTCGCCTACTTTGCTTATTTTCATTCGCTTATGCCGTATAGTATTATATTTTGGGGCAACTCTTCCCATTCTAAAAGGATATTTTTGGCTCTGAAACGGCCGGTTTGGGCAATAGTGTAAGTTCACGAACCTCTTGTCGACTTTTTTTCACGAGTCTGAGTATTTTGACATTGGCCTCTTAGTATATATATATTCCCTACTGTCATTTCTTGTTAATAATGTTAGCTTATTCCCAAGAATAAGCAGCTTTCACTCAGTTAATACTCGGCAGAAATCAAACCTTCATTTGGATCGGACTTCCTTAACTCTTGTGCAGAAAGGTGTGCAGTATACTGCTGCATCCATTTTCAATAAGCTACGACTCGAATTCAAAAATCTTAGCATTAATCCACGCACTTTCAAACCGAAACTGAAGAGTTTCCTCATGGGTCACACCTTCTATTCTGTCGAGGATTTCCTTGAAAAATTAAGCTGATTCTTGTTGTATTGTTTATTGCGTTTACGTAAACTTATGGATTGAATTTTTTCGAGTTTATAAATATTTTAATTTTATCTGTTACTACTTTTATGTTGAAATTTCATGTACTGACGCGTTCCATGGCCTTGGAGATTAGCTCCTTAATTTCATCCTACGGAACTTGACGTGTAAATGAAATAAATAAATAAATAAATAAATAGAGCAGGAGACCTGGAGGGCCAGCTAGGGTCGCGACTAGAGATGGGCAAACTCGTTCATCCTTGGGAAGTAGTTCACTGGTGATTTATCTTTTTTTGGAACTGTTCAGTTTTACTCGTTCACCGTTCATTTGCGCTTGGTGTATGCTTCTTATGAAAAATTGAAAATCAGTAGCATAGGTGACTGAAGATGGAAGGCGCCAAGAGAGGGCACTTGCCTCCGCCCTGGAGTACAGAGTTTTTATTCATAACAGAATTCTCACACATTTGTAATTTTCGTAATTCTGCAAAACCCCTCGTTTAGCGTTATGTTGCTGATCGCAGTTAAATAATATAAGGTGGCGCACTAAAAACCGGCCCCGCGTACAGACTGCTCGCCAGTTACGCAGGATTTGTTGACTACTACGAGCAAATAGAAAAACATGTAATAATTAGGCAGTGAAGAAATAAAAAATAAGCTAATGTAAGCAACAACTTCGAAACAATACATGACGACTGGTAGGCGACAATGAGCAGTCTAGTACTCGGGACCGATTTTTCTTGCACCGTCCTGTACCACTGAAATAATATTGTAGAAGTTATCATATTCTCTTTACAAAATGTGACACCAAACACTCGATTATGGAACGCTGACTTCATTCGGTTGCCAGACGGTCAGCCTTCCATAACAATGAACATGCTCTTTTACCTTGGATAAAAAAAAAGACGGAAAGTGGGCACTCGTGTGTGCCGTGTCGACTTCTTTTGCATGTGTAATAACAAAAATATCTTGCCCTTTTACAAGTATTTCTTTTGCTGTTTATCGAAATAGTGAAGTAAGCTGACATGCCGTGTTGTTACCTGAAAAAGTGTACGTAATTTTTATGTAATTTACTTAATTATAAAATACATTTTAATTACCGGTCATGGACGCTGAATAGAATACCACGAAAAGAACCAGAAAATTCAGTGTTCAAAACGGGTTGGAACGATCTAGATTGGGCATGCGCAGCGAACGAAACGAACAACAGCTCGATACTGAACTATGAGCAGTTGGCAGGGGAACTGCAACGAGTGGCCACGCAAAGGACGACTCCTGCCGAGCGAGACCGAGACCGAGACAGACGGGAACGGGACCCTGGCTGGAACGAGACCGGCCGACGTGCCTTTGCGGGAACGAGATCGACCATTTCCCGTTCCTTGGAACTATAAGTAGAAAGCCGCGACAGAAGTGAACTATGAAAGACCGTTCCTTAGAATTCGTTCCTCGCTCGTTCCGTTCATCTTGATGAACCGTTCCTTTGGACCCGTTAGTTCGCGAACGTCCCATCTCTAGTCTTGACCAGGCTGCAGGTCGAGGTGGAGTATTCGCCCACGTGATCGAGATGATTTGGCCGGTCTCTTGCGACAGGCATTGGTTGATTTGGAAGGACTCTGAAACGTTTTCTGATGAACTGCTGCCACATTTTCTTGTATGTGGGCACATTTTGGAATGTTTTTTCAGTTGTTCAAGGCAGGTCCTGTCTGATGCCATTTTCAGACCAAGCGTTGTACGGTACTCTTTGCTGGCACTTTTAAAATTCTCAGCAAACAACTGACCACGACTTTCTTGCCACGTAACTTTCCACAACGAAAACAACCGCTCCACTGTCAGTACCATAGTCATCTTTGCACTGCTCCACTCTCATTGACACGGCCCGCACTTCTCTCTGAACCCGTGTGGATCACAAGGCGGGTGGACACTTGGTGTGCACGCCACGGCGTGTGGTTATATGTGTACATTCGCGTCCAATCGTGTTCACTCGTCCGGGCCACTTTTATTTACCTCACCACTAGATGATTTGAACGAAACTTCGTACACGCATAACTCACTGTTAGGGAAGAATCACTGCGGGGTTATAACCACCTAGCACCTTTTGAAGTGGGAGCGAGGGTGAAATCGAGTGACATAGGAGATGGACAGAGAGAGAGGTGAGAAGGAAGGGGGCGAGGGGCGGGGGGCGGAGGAAGGTGTAGGAGGAAGTGAAAGGTGGAGAGAGGTATTGGTTAGGAGGAAAAACGAGATGGGGTGGAGAGGTAGATGGTAATGGGAGAGAGAATGAGGCGGTAGAGGGCGATGGTGTGAGAAGACAGGTGGAAGTAGAAGAGGATGTGTAGGGACAGGTGGATGAGGGACGAGTGTGGAGGAGTTGGTGGAAGAGGGACAGGGCCTGATGAAGCAGGTGGAAAGGGAGAGAAAGGAGTAGAGTGCGGAAGACAGATTAAGGATGATATTTAAATTATTCCTGATTATTTTCTGAAACCATTTCAACTAAATTTAGTGCATATATGACTCATTTTTGTGTGAAAGTCGTGCGACAGTGTTATACCCATGCTCTTCCTACAGACGAGTTTAGGATGCGAAGGGGACAGTATTTAAAAATGTTATAAAACAGTATGTTGGTATCCCTCCTAGTACTCAGTTGGGCTGGAATACATTAGAAGTATGAACTACAATTTGTCTCGTTTTGTGTTGTTCAGGTTTTCAACCAGGGTTCAAGAATATGCACAACCAACAGCCAATATCTTTCTCGACGTGTTTCGGGACCAAATCACGTCACAAGGCTGAATACCACGGATAAATTTAACATCGTCTCTTCAGTAGTATGATGTAAAATAACAATCAGAATTTTATGAATGAAGAATATGTAATACATGCGTACACGGGCGAAGCCGCTGCTAAATAGTTCCACCAGTGGTTTAACACATGTAAAATAGCGGCTTAAACAGCCAGTTAACTATCTCGGAAACTCGGTGAAGCTGGTTTGCTCTGCCGAAAGCGGCGCGGACGCGACGCGGTGGCGGAACGTGTCTGCTTGTTAGTCCGCCAGGCCGAGACGCTAAGGACCGCAGCAGCAGGCAGCCGCGCCTCGCTCGTTAGAACACTTCTCTGCTGCCGGCTGCGGCGGGACGTCTGGCGCAGAGCGCAGAACAAGCAACAACAGGATTCCCGCAGCACGCGAGCACACCTAATTATAGCCCATTTTCTGGTCGGAAACTGATATTCTGCTACGCCTATGGTTGCCACGGGGCTGTCTGTAGCCGAATATATACAGCTTTTCACGGTCGTGTACGGCGGAGTATATACAAGACCGATCTGCTCAGCTTTTTTTTTTTTTTTTTTTTTAAGATTTTTAGCGGGGAGGTAAAGAACGCACAACTGAAGCCCATTCCAGGCTAATGAATTAAGTAAAAGGAATAAGTGTAAGGAGGAATAAGGAGATACACCTTAAGGGTATATAGACACACCAACCAAATCGTAGTTATATATGTGTGCTATGTTTTCCTTTGTAGGCCAGATAAGCAGAATACTCAGTTTCACAACCACGCTAGGCATACAGCGAGCGGAGCAAAGGAGAATTTGCCGATCAGGTAGAAGAATTTAGATCAAACGGAATTATACCCATAATGTCGGACTAAATGAATACATCGAAGGAAATCAGAAGCGAGCTGTCAAATTTGTTACCGGGAGGTTCGGTCAATACACGAGTATTACAAACAAGCTCTGTGATCAGAAATAGGAATCCTTGGAGGGAGACGACTTTCTTTTCCCGAAAGCCAATTGAGGAAATTTAGGGAAAAAGCATTTGAAGTTGCTGCAGAACGAGTCTACTTCCACGAAGGCAGATTTCGCTTAATGACCACGAAGGTGAGAGAAATTAATGCTCGTACTGAGGTATAGAGTGAGTTTGCGAATGGAACAGGAAAGGAAATCACTAGTAGTGATACAAGGTAAGCTCCGCCACGCACCATACGGTGGCTTGCGGGGTATGCTTATAGAGGCAGATGTAGAAGTCGATATAGCCGTCCAGGGGGTGGCGTTGATGAGGATTGGGCGATAGCGTACACTTCTGCGTCCGCCCAAGACCGCGAGGGAATATATGGCGCAGCGTTCGAATCGTAAACCATTTCAAGAGATTATGTACAAAGCGATATTATGCCGTCAATTATGTGATAGAATACAAATTCTAAACTTCCTGGCAGTTTGAAACTACGTGCCCCTTTCAAGGGCAAGTGCTATACCAACTTTTTTTATCCTTTCATTATGATCGTCTTTGTTATCACGTTACGGTGTGGGCCGGCCCTCTGACCGAACATGCTTATCTACCGCGCTGGCCCGACTCAGCTACCTAAACCTGATCCACAGTCCGTCCTAACAACTTCACCTCCCCTACTATCTTGTCTCCTATCTTCTAAACTTCGGAGAAGCTCTTCTACGAAACTTTCAAGACCAGCACTTCTCGTAGAAAGGATGTTGGGTTCAAATGCCTCAAATGGCTCTGAGCACTATGGGAATTAACATCTGTGGTCATCAGTCCCCTAGAACTTAGAACTACTTTAACCTAACTAACCTAAGGACATCACACACATCCATGCCCGAGGCAGGATTCGAACCTGCGACCGTAGCAGTCGCGCGGTTCCGGACTGCGCGCCTAGAACCGCTAGACCACCGCGGCCGGCAAAGGATATTGGGAAGACATGGGATTAGCCACAGCTGATATCAGCGCACACTTCGCTGCAGAGCGTAAATTTCATTCTGCAAACATTCCCCAGACTGTGGCTAAGGCTTGTGTCCGCAACATTCTTTCTACCAAACGTGCTGGTCGTGCATGTTTCGCAGGAGAGCTTCTGTGAAGTTTGGAAGGTAGGAGACGGGGTACTGGTGGAATTACAATTATGAGGATGAGTACTGAGTCATGTTGGGGTAGTTCGGTCGCGAGAACACTTGCCTGCGAAAGGAAAAGATCCCGAGTTCGAGTCTCGTCCGGCACACTGTTTTAATCTGCCGGGAAGTTTCTTATCAGCACGCACTCCGCTGCAGAGTGAAAATTTCATTCTAGGACAAGTAGGTCGATGACGAGCACAAGCCTGTAACCCTGAACCTTAAATTCAGTCGGCCTAGTGAACTAGGTTATGAATCAATCTAAACCAACGTTCAATAATGTGACGACACAGCATGAAATTAATCTTGTTTTGCTTTAACAACAGTTGCAATTTGGACTAGTGAGCTTTTATACCCGAAACGCTTGAAAAAAACAAAAAAAAACAAAAGAACAAAAATTAAATGGTTCAAATGGCTCTGAGCACTATGCGACTTAACTTCTTAGGTCATCAGTCGCCTAGAACTTAGAACTAATTAAACCGAACTAACCTAAGGACATCAGACACATCCATGCCCGAGGCAGGATTCGAACCTGCGACCGCAGCGGTCACGCGGTTCCAGACTGAAGCGCCTTTAACCGCACGGCCACACCGGCCGGCTAAAAATTAAATGAAAAAAGGTCTATTATTAGCAGTATGCAGATCATTCACGGCAAGACACAGCTGTGAGAATCTGTTTTTAAAATATCTCATAACGTAGCTGCTTCCTGAACCTGATTTCATGAAAGAATGAAATGTAATAGTGGCTGAAGAATTTTATACATAATTGGCTTGTAACATGGAGTTTCATACACAAAGAAAAGCTAAGGAACCAACTAGGAAATAACAGAAAACTATTCTGCACTGATTTCGCGCGTCTTCACTGCATTTTCATTTGTCAGTGTTTAATAGCAGTTTGCTGGATACAGTGATGAGTGATTAGCTTACTCATTTTTCTCGTAGTTGCACTTATTTCGCTGAAAGGTTCTCACGCAAGGAAGCGGATTCCGGTACTGCCAGTGATCACTGTCATTTGTTACAGAAAAACAGTTCTCAGGTGTCCGCAGCTCGTGGTCTTGTTGTAGCGTTTTCGCTTCCTGCGCACGGGGTCCCAGGTTCGGTTCCCGGCGGGGTCAGGGATTTTCCCTACCTCAAGATGACTGGGTGTTGTGTGTCCTTCATCATCATTGACTCGCAAGTCGCCGAAGTGGCGTCAACTGAAAAAGACTTGCAATACGGCGGCTGAACTCCCCTACATGGGAACTCTTGGTCAACACTGCCATACGATCATTTCACTTAAATTTACTTCTCAGGCACTGGATGGCAACCTGGGGAGGTTCCCAGGACCTGCTCGGCGTATTTTGAAGTTGCTGTTTCCCGAAGTTAATAGCCGTCGCACGGCTGCAACCGTTCCCTGGCCCCAACGTGCCCACTTGAGTTTAGCAAGTACCTATTCACCATGGACGACAACAAGAATCCTACCGTTCCCAAGAAACGTGAGAAGTTACACATCATCTGAACAATATTTCTGTTCTTCCCATCCTACGTATTGCCTCCCCTTCTAGTCACTGTGCATGCTATGTCAACCAATATTAACAGAACGTGTAAACTTGATACCTGCCCTAAGAAATGTTTATGCATATTTGTACACCTTATTATAGAAAATATTTTAGCATTCCCACTATTTTCATGCTGCAAGGCAATTTCATTCGTTCACATTGGCTACAAACATGCTGCTGACCCTCCATTAGAGTCTAGGCTAATGAGAGAGTACTTAATATTCTGGCAAATATTAGCTAGTAACCACCACACTCCCCTTCATTCCTCCCACCGTTATCGACCTTACCGCCTAACGTACCCTTAGAATGCAAAAGAAATTTCTTTGGACACTTTCATTTTTAAATTGGTGGAAGATAAACTTTATTTAGTTTTTACAGGTGCTTTATTCAACTAAGAACTAATGATTCAGTGACAAAATTGCTGCTGATTATTTCAAAGACAATTTTTTTCAAGAACGGTGAAGCAATTTTCAGTGCATCGCGAGTGTTACCTGTAACTCCTCCTTAGAAGGGAAAGCCAACTAGAAACAATGAGGATTGACACTTGTTACAAAATACGCTTCCTCTGCACCACTCCTGTTCCTGCTGGCACTTCGTTGGCCTACACTCTGCACTCCTATTTGAAATCAACCAAAGTAAAATCTGTGCACTACAATTAGGTCTGCTGTGTATACATCACTTGACTGCTGCACTCCTTACTTCCCAAATATCAGAAATTGGAAGACATCAAGCTGACATGCTTTGTGTCTCACCACTGCCCCTATAATAATAATAATAATAATAATAATAATAATAGTAATTATTATCATTAATAATAATAATATAGTAAACGTCCTACAACAGCTTAGCAGCCATTACGTAGTTACTGTTGTGTTGTGCTGTCTGTTCGTTCGTTTATTTTTACAAAGGGAAAAAGAAGCAATTTATGTTCTACTGTGGGAACTATTTACAATTCGGACAAGATATTTTCAAACTGTACTGTCATAGCTGCAAGGCACAAATTATATACACTATGTGATGAAAAGTATCCGGACACCCCAAAAAACATACATTTTTCATATTAGGTGCTTTGTGCTGCCACCTACTGCCAAGTACTGCGTATCAGCGACCTCAGTAGTCATTAGATATCGAGAGAGAGTAGAACGGGGTGCTTCCCTGTATTCGCGGACTTCGAACGTGATTAGGTGATTGAGTGTCACTTATACGTAAGATTTCCACTCTCCTAAACATCCCTAGGTCCAGTGTCACCAACGTGATAGTGAAGTGGAAATGTGAAGGGACACGTACAGCACAAAAGCGTACAGGCCGACCTCGTTTGTTGACTGACAGAGACCGCCGACAGTTGAAGAGGGTCGTAATGTGTAATAGGCAGTCATCTAACCAGAACATCACACAGGAATTCCAAACTGCATCAGGACCCACTGCAAGTACTATGACAGTAAGGCTGGAGGTGAGGAAACTTAGATTTCATGGTCGAGCGGCTGCTCATAAGCGACGCATCACGCTGGTAAATGACAAACGACGCCTCGCTTGGTGTAAGGAGCGTAAACAATGGACGATTGAACAGCGGGAAAACCTTGTGTGGAGTGACGAATCACGGTACACAATATGACGATGCGATGACAGGGTGTGAGTATGACGAATATCCGGTGAACGTCATCTGCCAGAGTGTTTAGTGTCAACAGTAAAATTCGGAGGCGGTGGTATTATGTTGTGGTCGTGTTTTTCATGGAGGGGGCTTGCACCCCCTATTGTTTTGTGTGGCACTATCACAGCACAGGCCTACTATGATGTTTTAAGCACCTTCTTGCTTCCCACTGCTGAAGAGCATTTCGGGGGTGGCGACTGTATCTTTCACCTCGATCGAGCACCTGTTCATAATGCACGGCCTGTGGCGGAGAGGTTACACGACAATAATGTCCCCGTAATGACTGGCCTGCACAGAGTCCAGACCTGAATCTTATAGAACACCTTTGGGATGTTTTGGAACGCTGAATCCGTGCCAGGTCTGACCGACCGACATCGATACCACTCCTCAGTGCAGCACTCCATGAAGAATGGGTTGCCGTTCCCCAAGAAACTTTCGAGCGCCTGATTGAACGTATGCCTTCGAGAGTGGAAGCTGTCATCAAGGCTTAGGGTGGTCCAACACCATACTGAATTCCAGCATTACCAATGGAGTGCCCACGAACTTGTAAATCACTTTCAGCCAGGTGTCCGGATACTTTCAATCACATAGTGTATGAAGGGGGTGTTCTGTGTGAGGTAGATGTTGTTCATGTTTTCGTTTCGTAAGCTGTAATATTTACCGCGTTGTCACACATTAATGCTAGTTTTAAGAAAGTGCAATTACTGGCAACTTACGTAATCAATATTACAGCCTAATGAAAGAGTGTTACCATTGGTTTTAAAGATAACTTAGTGTCATGACCGAAACACAATTCTACTCTATTGGTTTTACCCCTCAGAAGACTACATTTTACCCCTCGCGGCGTGATTATCCCCAGGTTGGGGACCACTGTGCTAGACTGACAACGACATGATACAGGCATTCGGTTGAGAAGTCATTCTGCACCCATCTTATTCACCTGATCTTGCGGCCTCAGTTTCTCGCGTTTTCCGCACTCTATCGAACACCTTCAGGGAACTTCCTTTCTGGATGAAAACACGGTCCGTACATTGTTCGACGAGTCCCTCGCCTCAAAACCACGTAATTTCCACAGCGCGGAAACCAATAGTTACACAGAGGTGGTAGACTGTTGTAAATAGTGAAGGAGAATATACAGGATCACAATTACTGAACCATATGAAAAAAAGTAAATTACTTACAAACTACGGTATACACACACTTTATTCAACATGTAAACGTCACCACCGATATTCCGATTTAGGTTGTGACATGTACGATATGCCTGCAATCATTGGCGATGATGTGGCGCAGACGAAGGCGAAATTCTACATGTCCCATAGCAGTGTTGGAACGTCGATGCTTTCGATTACCTCCTGAATGGCTCCTTACAGGTCAGAAATGGTTTTAGGGTTATTGCTGTACAACTTGTCTTTAGTATAACCCCATAAAAAGGAGTCGCATGCGTTCACATCCGGAGAACATGGCAGCCAATCGCGGCCCATGCCAGTGGCCTCTCGGTATCCTACAGCCAGAATGCTGTCCCCGAAGTGCTCCCTGCTTCGATGGGGTCGAACTTCGTCTTGCATGAACCACATCTTGTCGAAATCAGGGTCACAAGGGATAATGAGGATGAAATCACCTTCCAAAACATTCAAGTACCGTCCGGTAGTCACCTCACCATCAAGGAATATCGCACCGTTTATTCCGTGACTGGACACTGCACACCACACAGTTATCCGTTGATGATGAAGAGACTTCTCGATCGCGAAATGCGGATTCCCAGTCCCCCAAATGAGCCAGTTTTGCTTTCTGACGACCCATCCAAATGAAAGTGGGCTTCGACGCTGTACCAAACCTTACACCGCCTACAAGTTCCCATTATTCCCCGGGGATAACCGTGCAGTCTGATTGTCTTAACGCAAATCGTGCAGAAGTTATGACGATTTTATTTCATGTAGTTCACTACTTGTCACCTGTATCATCGATGACTAAAGTCTCTGTTATATGCATCTGTTGTTTTTATTGAACATATGGAAAAACGCTATGAACTTACGGACCAACCTAATATTTCAGAGTCGAAACTGTTACTAATGTACATCAGTTTGCTTCTTTTACGTTATAATCTATTCGTAGTTACGTTCACTGTTGTCTTCTTCTTCGTCAATTGTTTAACATCTTTGCTCAGAATTTCTGTGTAAATGAAGGCAACATAAAATAAACTGTAGGAAGAGATGAATGCTGGCTGATATTCATTGGGAGAATATTAAGGAAAGGGAATTCATCCATGAAAGAAATGGCTTGCAAGACTCTTTTTTGACCAGTCCTGGAGCACTGTTCATAAGTTTGTGAGTCTCCTCAGGAAGGAGAAATATAAGGTATAGAGATGACAGAACGGAGCGCAGCGCGTTTCGCAAAGTGACCGTTACGTAAGCAGAATAGCTTTACGGAGATAATCAACAAACTCCAGTGGCAGATGCTAAAAGAGAGGTGTTACGCATCGCGAAGAGGTTAACTGTAGATATTTCAAGAGCAGACATAACTGTTTACTCAGTAACAAATGCTGTTTCTGATCATGTTGCACAGTTACTTACCATAAATGAGATAGTGCCTTACAATATGGATACTCCTCAGTGGGATAATTAATGACTCCAGGGCAAATATTTTTGAAGAGTAATTTACAAGACATGACCTGGAATGAAATTTGTACTGAGTAAAATGCTAACATAAAATTTAATCTGTTTCATGATAAATTCATATGATTATTTGAAAATATCTTTCCACATAAGCTAGCCAGAAAGGACGCTAAACAGCCATGTAAAAAACCACGGATCACTAGATGTATTAAAACACAGTGTGAAAGGAAAAATCCAAGAACAAGCAGAGATTCGGTATTAGTTGCATACCGCAAAAACTACTCTACTTATTGAGAGAAGTTGATAAAAATTCAAGGAACATTCACATGGCGTAAGAAATCAATAATTCCGGTAGCAGACTTAAGGCTATATGGAATGCACTGAATCGAGACACAGGGTAGCCAGCCACAGAACAGGATAAAATCTCTGCTGAATAGAAGGGCTATAAATGATGGGCCACAGGTAAAAAATGTTAATAATCATTTCTTAAATGTGGTAAGAAGTATAGGGACAAACAGTTCAAAAGATAAATCACAGCTGTATATGCCGGGCGGAGTAGCCGTTCGGTTCTAGGCGCTACAGTCTGGAGCCGAGCGACCGCTACGGTCGCAGATTCGAATCCTGCCTCGGGAATGGATATGTGTGTTGTCCTCAGGTTAGTTAGGCTTAATTAGTTCTAAGTTCTAGGCGACTGATAACCTCAGACGTTAAGTCGCATAGTGCTCAGAGCCATTTGAACAGCTGTATTGTTGAAAAAGCAGCTCTCATGAAATTCAATCATATAATTGCAACACTAACGTCTCCAATCTGAAATTAAGAACATTATGTACTCTCTCAAAAATTCTGGTTTTGATGGTGTTTCCAATAGAGTAATAAAAAGTGTTCCCATGTAATAAGGTCTGTCTTATGAAAAATATGTAATATGTCACTAACTCTTGGCATTTACCTAGAGAGATTGAAATATGCCGTTGTCAAACTTCTCCCTAAGAAATGTTATAGGGCAGATGTCAATATCTACCAACCTGTTTCACTACTGAGACCGATTTCCAAAATTTTTGGGAAAGTGACGTAATCTAGAATAGTATCTCACCTGAGCTACAATAATATCATCAGCAAATCACAGTTCGGGTTTCAGAAGAGTTGCTCTACTGAGAACGCCATTTACATGTTTACTTACCATATTTTTCAAACATTAGATAAGAAAATTTCTCCAGATTGTGTTTTCTAAGACTTATCTGAGGCATTTCCTAGATAAATTTACGTTTCATGGGACTGATGGTATAGCCAACCAACGGATGTCATAACTAACCAAAAGAATGCAGAAAGTTGTACTCAGTAATTCAGCCAATGTAATTCTGGGAAATTATTCTGTCTGTGGAAAAATCACCTAGAGGTTTCCCAAGATCAATCTTAGGTCCACCATTGTTCTTAATGTATGTGAACGATTTTCTGTTCTTTATACCAAAAACAGAAGAAACAGAATTTGTTCTTTTTGCTGTTGACACTAGTATTGTAATCAGCCCAAACCACGTCAGTAATCAGAATAAATAGTAAACAATGATCTTAAAAGTATCGTTGACTAGATTTCTGTGAATGGTCTTACCTTAAATTTTAAAAAGACGCAACATATTCAGTTGTGCATATCTGGGGATACTACATCAATGAAAATTGTAACATATGGTGAGGAAATAATAGATATAATGGAAATATCAAAAGTCTTAATTGTCCATACTGGTGAGAATTTAAACTGATAAAAGCACATTTGCATTTAGAATCATTGAAAATCTTGGGAAGTGACATATAATACCGATAATTTGACATACTTTGGAGATTTTCATTCAGTAATATCATACGGAATAAGATTGTGGGGGTAACTCATCTGTAAGAAATAGTCTACATTACTCAAAAACGTGCTGTAAGAGTAATATGTGGTGCTCACCGACAATCTTCTTGTAGACATCTGTTTAAGGAGTTGGGCATTCTGATTACTGCTTCACAGTATATTTATTCCCTCTCGAATCTGGTTGCAAATAATCCACTTCAGTTCAAAAGAAACAGTGCAGTACATAATTAAAATACCAAAAGGAAAAGGACAGTCATTATTCCACATCCACATTAAGGTTGCCATTAGTGCAAAACGGACCAAATATCTGACAGAAAGCAAAGTAGAATTTGAAAAAAAGAATGAAAAAATTTCTCCTTGACAACTCGTACTCCATTGAAGAATTTCTATTTTTGTAATGTGTAAAAGCTGGATGGCAGTAATTACTAACTCACATTTGTACAATAAAGAAAATTTGTAAATATTCAACATATAGCCACATTTACAAATTAATTTGCGATGTGAATGTACAGTGATTCGTTTCACATCATTACGATTCATCATGCAAATGGTCCATGAAACATTATGAAACCTATTAACCAGTAAGATTCAGTCACTATAGAGTGTCTCTGAAACGAATGTAGGAAATGAGAGGGCTGTAGAGTGGGGCATATCAAGCATAGTTCACGTAGCAACTCATATTCGCATCACTTTGCGTACGGGGCTAGGCGTTGTTGAACAGCTTCACCACCGCCAAATGGGTAGGCATACAACATGACATCCGAGCCGTCGTGGTAGCAAAGCTGCAGGGCAACAATTTGAATTTATTTGCGGCATATAGGTAGATGAGAAGTCAAATTAAAGTTTTATGACCTTTATTTGATAACAGTTACAAAAAAGTGCTCAAAATTACGCCTTCCTGCTTGAATGCACGTAGTGCAACGACGTGGGGTGCCTGTCTTCTTCAGACACTCCTCGCAAAGTGGAAATTGCATGGGTGGCTGCCAAAATATGCGCTATCAGAGGCGCGATCTTGGTGACCGCGAGCAAAGGCGGCGCGTGCATTTCCCCGTGCCCACACATGCTGATTGTGGCTGTTGAACACACCCCTCGTGTAAAGGATGCCTCATCCGTAGAAAGTACGTAGTTCTGGAAGTCCGCCTGAATGGCACACCTTTGCGTAAATCACGGCAGAATTCAATTCGACGTGGTAAATCTCCCGGGGTTAAGGCCGCGAACCTTCTGAAGGCGGTAGGGGTGCTAATCATCTTCATGCCACACACGCCAAATTAAAGAATGGCTTACACCCATTTCCCGCGCTACACGCCGCGAGTTTGTTGAGGGCGTGTTTTTCAGCAGTGCTAATGCCTACGCTTCAAGCCCTGATGTACACACTGTGCGTTGACGACCGCGTCCGTCAAGCCTTCGCACCTGTACCTCTAATGTACACTCCTGGAAATGGAAAAAAGAACACATTGACACCGGTGTGTCAGACCCACCATACTTGCTCCGGACACTGCGAGAGGGCTGTACAAGCAATGATCACACGCACGGCACAGCGGACACACCAGGAACCGCGGTGTTGGCCGTCGAATGGCGCTAGCTGCGCAGCATTTGTGCACCGCCGCCGTCAGTGTCAGCCAGTTTGCCGTGGCATACGGAGCTCCATCGCAGTCTTTAACACTGGTAGCATGCCGCGACAGCGTGGACGTGAACCGTATGTGCAGTTGACGGACTTTGAGCGAGGGCGTATAGTGGGCATGCGGGAGGCCGGGTGGACGTACCGCCGAATTGCTCAACACGTGGGGCGTGAGGTCTCCACAGTACATCGATGTTGTCGCCAGTGGTCGGCGGAAGGTGCACGTGCCCGTCGACCTGGGACCGGACCGCAGCGACGCACGGATGCACGCCAAGACCGTAGGATCCTACGCAGTGCCGTAGGGGACCGCACCGCCACTTCCCAGCAAATTAGGGACACTGTTGCTCCTGGGGTATCGGCGAGGACCATTCGCCACCGTCTCCATGAAGCTGGGCTACGGTCCCGCACACCGTTAGGCCGTCTTCCGCTCACGCCCCAACATCGTGCAGCCCGCCTCCAGTGGTGTCGCGACAGGCGTGAATGGAGGGACGAATGGAGACGTGTCGTCTTCAGCGATGAGAATCGCTTCTGCCTTGGTGCCAATGATGGTCGTATGCGTGTTTGGCGCCGTGCAGGTGAGCGCCACAATCAGGACTGCATACGACCGAGGCACACAGGGCCAACACCCGGCATCATGGTGTGGGGAGCGATCTCCTACACTGGCCGTACACCACTGGTGATCGTCGAGGGGACACTGAATAGTGCACGGTACATCCAAACCGTCATCGAACCCATCGTTCTACCATTCCTAGACCGGCAAGGGAACTTGCTGTTCCAACAGGACAATGCACGTCCGCATGTATCCCGTGCCACCCAACGTGCTCTAGAAGGTGTAAGTCAACTACCCTGGCCAGCAAGATCTCCGGATCTGTCCCCCATTGAGCATGTTTGGGACTGGATGAAGCGTCGTCTCACGCGGTCTGCACGTCCAGCACGAACGCTGGTCCAACTGAGGCGCCAGGTGGAAATGGCATGGCAAGCCGTTCCACAGGACTACATCCAGCATCTCTACGATCGTCTCCATGGGAGAATAGCAGCCTGCATTGCTGCGAAAGGTGGATATACACTGTACTAGTGCCGACATTGTGCATGCTCTGTTGCCTGTGTCTATGTGCCTGTGGTTCTGTCAGTGTGATCATGTGATGTATGTGACCCCAGGAATGTGTCAATAAAGTTTCCCCTTCCTGGGACAATGAATTCACGGTGTTCTTATTTCAATTTCCAGGAGTGTATATACCGAGTTTCGAAGTAGGCCATAAATGCACACGTGCCAGTATGAGAACGAGCCAGCGGAAAATGTACTTCAAGGGAACGTGTCTCTCGCAGGGGCCTGCGGATGGCAATAAATATCCTCGTATCTGGCACTCAAGGATTCGGAAACGGCTGCAAGTACAAACTTTGGGCAGCGTGAGCATTTCCATTCGCCGCGCCGTAAACACAGTGCATCCCTGCCCTTTCATCCCAAGAATAGCTCACCATTTCTTATCCGCTCCATATAGTAACAAACACAAGAGTGTGTTCTTTTTATAACAAACTAAAGCAGGGCGAAGAGACGCAGTGCAACAGCTGCTATCTCTACGTAAAATCTTTCAAAGAGGCATTTGCACAGCCGAAAGCAACGCGTTCACGTCCCAGTAAGAGGTGGAAAACCCATAGTGTTGTCCACCTTTAACATCTACAACTATGTCGACTATAGCGTTTGCAAAAATGTTCATGAGACTTAACCCGACGTCGCTTGTACCTTGACGTCAGATATAGGTTCAAATCGTTGCCCTGCTGATCTGCTAACACGACGGCTCCGATGTCATGTTGTGTGTCTATCCTCTTGGCGCGACGCTGTTCAACGACGCCTAACGCCGAGTGCTAAGGGATGCGGACGTGGGTTGCTATGCTTGTTATGACAAGCTCTACCAGTTCTCTAATTTTCTACATTCATTTCAGATACAATCTGTATTACTTCCTCCCATTAACGTCTAGCGCGAAACGAGCATCAGAGAAATGCGAGCTCATATGGAAGCTTATTGACAGTCGTTCTTGTCATGTATGGTTCACTAATGGATTATAGAAGGTGGAAATCACAGCGGTGCCACAAATACACATGGCTACATTGCGTATGGTGGATTACAAAGTACAGGGTGATTTGCTACTTGGGAGGGTCCGTATGTAAAATGAGTGATCGTAGGACAATGAAGCTTGACGGAAATATTTGCAAGGTCATGCGGCAGAGCAACAACGAATAATCAGTTGAGAGAAACACATTTTAATTTTCAAAAGAGAGGGTGAAATTTGTTAATTACGTACCATGTTTATGTTCCAGATTACAAATTTTGATAAATGTGATGACCATTAGTATCTACTACAGCCCGGAACCGCACTAGAGATATCATTTCACAATTATTTGCAGCAATTTTCGGTCGGTGTACCATGGAATTGCGACACTGGTAGCGAACTCTTTGAAGGTCGCACATTGCGTCCAGTTTTCTTAGCCATAGCAACGGTAACTTCAACAATCTGTGGCGCGATTGGCCGACAACCTCTGCCAGGAACAATTCCCGAATCACTAGTTAACTCGAACTTCCGCACCATCTTCAACCCCAGTGCAGAAATAGAACTTCTCCGTATTCTTTTACTGCGCCGATACTCGCGGAAGGCAGCAGTATTACTGCTGTTTTTTTTTTTAATTTTATTTTTATATACGAGGGTGAGTCAAATGAAAACCTTAAATTTGTAATAACAAATCCCAATTTCGCACCGTTATCCCGTAAGTTGGTAAGCTTGCTGCAAACAGCGTGCAGAATGGCCTGTTGGTGTCAGCATAGTGCACACATACCGTCGCAGTATCAGAATAAAGATGGCTGCCCCACTTCCGACTTGCACCAGGGAATAACAGCGTTCTGTTATTCGGTTTTTCCGTAGTGAAGGTGTGAAACCTATTGAAATTCGTCGACGTATGAAGGTTCAGTACGGTGATTCATGTTTGTCACAGCAGCAAGTCTACGAATGGAGTAGGAAGTTCGCAAATGGTGTGGCTTCACTGGAAGATGCTCCTCGTCCAGGTCAGGCACAACAAGTTGTGACTCCACAGAACATTGCAGCAGTTAAAGCCATAGTGAAGGAAAACCGACGATGAACACTGAGTGATATTGGAGCATGTTTACAAATTAGCCATGGGTCAGCACACCACATTGTGCGTGATGTGCTCCAGTTTCACAAAGTGTCTGCAAGATGGGTGCCACGGCAGCTGACTCCTGAAATGAGAGAACGACGTGTTGATGCTTGTGAAGAACTTCTTCAGCGCTTTGAACGAGAAGGTGATGACTTCCTTGCAAGAATCGCTACTGGGGACGAAACCTGGGTTCTTTTCCACCAACCGAAAACGAAGAGAACGAGCAAGGAGTGGCGCCATTCCTCATCACCAAAACCAAAGAAGTTTCGACCAGAACCATCAGCAGGGAAGGTTATGCTGACTCTCTTTTGGGACGAAAAAGGCGTCATTTTGGAACATTACGTGCCTAGAGGGACCACTGTCACCAGCGCATCATACACAGATCTCCTAAAAAATCATCTGCGGCCTGCAATAAAATCAAAGCGACCTGGATTGCTGTCAGCAGGTGTCATTTTGCAACATGACAATGCAAGGCCCCACACTGCCCGCACAACAGTTGCAATAATCACAGACCTGCATTTTGAGTGTGTTCCTCATCCACCATACTCACCAGACCTTGCCCCAAGTGAATTCCATGTGTTTGGACAACTGAAAGACGCAATGGGAGGTTCCGTCCTGATGAAGAGGTAGCCACGCGGTGCGTGAGTGGTTGCGCGATCTAGTAAAAGAATTTTTTTCTAAAGGAGTTTATGCACTTTGTAAGCGCTTGAGGACTTGCATTGAGTGTGGGGGAGATTATGTTGAAAAGTGATACAGCTTTGTACCACTTCTGCACAACAGATAATATTTAAAAAAATTTAAGATTTTCATTTGACTCACCCCCGTACATATACAAAACAGCTTTGCTAGTAAAGTGTTACTCATCTTCTCCAGACCCATGCTGACTGTCTGCAACTATAATGCACACTGAATTTCATCGCTACCTGATCATACCACTACCGGCGCCTAGCGGCGAGTCGTGACAGTAATAATATTATCAACGCAAATATTGCAGCGCACTGAGTGAAAATCATTACTATAAATTCCGGTAGCCACACAGTAAATAGTTTTCCGTCTATGACAGTAATACCATTATCAAATGGCTCTGAGCACTATGGGACTCAACTGCTGAGGTCATTAGTCCCCTAGAACTTAGAACTAGTTAAACCTAACTAACCTAAGGACATCACAAACATCCATGCCCGAGGCAGGATTCGAACCTGCGACCGTAGCGGTCTTGCGGTTCCAGACTGCAGCGCCTTTAACCGCACGGCCACTTCGGCCGGCTAATACCATTATCAACGCAAATGTTGCAGCGCAATGAGTGAAAATCATTACTATAAATTCCGGTAGCCACACGGTAGATAGATTTCCGTCTATATTAGCTCAAGTAGCGAGAGTTTAATTAGAACCATCCTATATATGGCGATTCAAGTTCCCCTACCGACGTCATTTTACGTGGCCTTCGACAACCACGTGCTAGATTTTCACTCTCTCTCATTCGTCACGCGAAAACTATGAGCCCCACAGAAAAAGTGAACAGGACTCTTTTCTAGAACGTTTAATGTAGTCAAATATATTACTGGGATACGTTTTCGCTAGAGGGCGTATTTTTCGAATTGTTCCATAAAAAACGTATAGAAGTGGCGTTCAAGCGCATACCCACTGCCACATTCAGCCACTACCGGTCAGGATTTCTAGTACGTTATTCGTGAAATTACCCCCTACGACTGTACATAGATTTGTGACTCCACGAATTATTTCCCGAATTCACCCATTTCTGGTCTTCATTGATTGGCAGTATTACGCCACCGGCGTAGTCGAGCACATAAAAGCTTTAAAACTGACGTCTGTGTAACTTTTACCTATTGGTTTTGTCAATTTTAAAAGCATAAAATAAAAAATTACATCGTTGTATTAGTTAGGATTTCCGACTACGAAACGGCTGTGCTTCTAAGAGTTATGTTTGGGTCGAATTGTCAACGTAATTAGCTTCAGCGTAACCTTTAAAAAAACCGTATTTATTTCGTTGGCCCGCTTAAATTTATAATGTTAACGTAACAGCCGACTATACTGATATAAGAGCCCAATTAATCGTTATATTCGTCAGGTCTCCCGACTACGAATCTGCTTTGCTAGTAAGGACTAAGTTTGGCTCGAACTGTCAAGGTAATTACTTTTAGCGTAAGGTTGAGGAAAGTTGTTTTTATTTCATTACCCCCATGAGCAAGTGTACGTTCGTAACGTTATCGCAATAGTCGACTATAATGGTGGCGAAACAGCCAGTCAATAGAGACAAAAAATGTCGGATATCGGGAATAGTCTGTGCAGTCGTAAATTTTTGTAGAGTCTTATGAGGGAGCCGGCCTGAGTGGCCGTGCGTTTCTAGGTGCTACAGTCTGGAGCCGCGAGACCGCTACGGTCGCAGTTTCGAATCCTGCCTCGGGTATGGATGTGTGTGATGTCCCTAGGTTAGTTAGGTTTAAGTAGTTCTACGAGGGGCGTTCAGAAAGTAAGCTCCGATCGGTCGCGAAATGGAAACGACTATGAAAATCCGATAAAGCTTTGCACAGATGTGTTGGGTAGTGTCTCTAGTATAACCCCAGTTAGCATCACGTCGCTCTTCTCATTTCTGAGCTCGCAGTGAGTGCGTAAAGATGTCTAGAAAATAGTGTCTGCCGCCAAGTACGAGGGCCTGGTGAGAAATTTCGCCTGAAGCTATGCAGCTAACATTACATAACTGTCGTGCTGTTTCTTCTTCAAGACAATTCTCAGCCGCATTCTGCAGGGGCAATGAAGATGCTCCTGCATCGTTTTCAAATGGAAATGTGAGATTACCCACAATACAGTCCGCAATTGTCTCCCCCTGAGTTTCATCTCTGGTCACATGAACCGCTGTCTTTGAACACAACATTTTGACACAGACAACGAGGTGTAGGCCAGCGTGGAGAATTGGCGGAAAGCACTGGCGGCTGCCTTCTATGATGAGGCTATTGAAAAGTTGGTACAACGCTATGACAAAAGTCTAAGTCAGAACGGCGACTACGTAGAGAAGTAGCTGAAAGGTGTAGCTAATTGTTACAAGTAAAACATTTCTGATGTTCACTGTGGTTTCAATTTGGCAATCAATCGGAGCTTACTTTCTGAACAGGCCTCGTAAGTTCTAGGGGACTGATGACCTCAGAAGTTGAGTCCCATAATGCTCAGAGTCATTTTGTTATGAGGGAGTGCCACGAACAACACTAGAAATACTGACCCGTGCGGGCTGGGTGTGAGGTTGAGGTTGAAGGTAGCTTTAGTACGTTTTTCTTGTATAACTCGAAGACTACGGTGTCTAGTGAAAATGTACAAAAGTTAACTACATTAAATTTCCTACGAAAAGGTCGCGTTCATTTTTTCTGTAGCACCAACAGTTTGCGAGCTGTGAGCGCGCGAATATGAATATCTCGTGGGTGGATTCTGAACGCCAGATTTATATTGTGGTTTGCATGAACAGAAATCGGTAGGGGCAGCTGAAGCACCCAGTATAATACTTTTATTTGATGAAGTGGGGGGGCGGGGGGGGGGGGGGGAGGGAGGGAAGAGGGTTAGGAGCGGTTACAGTAACGAGCTGTGATCCCCTTTCAGAAACGAAGCTTGAAACAGTGCCTGCTATATGGCAACATTGTCACACAGAAACTTTCTACTTTCGATATCTGGAACCTTCAACTGATACTATCACATAAGTTACCCAACGTTTTATTAATATCTCTCATTATCTACCCGTGAATGTACAACGGTCTGTTCGAGTAATGACCCACTGGGATTTCTCAGCCAAATACTAGATGATTTGACAATAGGTTATAAGGAGACCTATTCTGAAATATTAGAAAGGGGATTTCCAGTTCCGACATTTGTCTTACAACCAAGGGAACCTTGGGGATCTGGTCAGAACCAGAGGATGGCACCTATTTTTACATTAAGTTGACACGCCGCTGGTTAATGTAATAGTATTAAGAACGTGACTAGGAGAGCAGAAGCTTTCTTCCTGCCTAACGTATCACGCAACGCACAGGGACTGAAGCTGCTCGTGTGTCGGTTATCTGCCCAGACGGTATCAGCCAGACAAGCTGAGCAAACGCAGCCGAGCTTTCATTACGTCCCACAACAAATTAGCCGACTGCCTTTCGCAAAATGCAGAGCGCTGGTTACTGTTACCACAGTAACAACACTTTTCAGCCTGCAGGCGTATAGGCCTCTTATTTATACTACTATGACGTCAGCCGTATATTGACGAACTGCGAGGGTCTTTATGAAGCACGACTGCTTGTTGTGTAATCTAAAGTAAATACGTGAAATGCCACGACCAGAACCAGATGCCACGCGGGATTGTGCGACCTGAGCTTGACTGCCATCATATACGAGGGCCAGGTGAAGGTAATGCCTGCGAAGTTTTTGATGTGAACGCTCTTAAGCCTTTTTAAATACAACAAATGTCACTAACATTCTACATCTGTGTTCTTCGTGTGTACATATTTGTAGCTCTGTGCAGTGAAAGGCCTCCGAAATGCAGACTGTAACATAAAAACGTATAACGTAGCTATGTCGGTGCGTAATATACAGAGCGCGCTGTAATCGAGTACGGAATTGGAGAGTTCGTCCACACATGGAGCAGCGTCTCCTACAGCGTGAAATGCGCTGCAACCACTGCATCAATCCGACGCCTTTTGGTTCACTATTATCAATCACCCTCCATTCAGTCCCAACTTGGCCTCATCCGATTTCCATCTATGTCCAAAACTTAAAGAACACCTTCGAGAAATTCACATTGATAATGATGAAGCAATGTAAGCAGAGGTGAGATAGCGACTCCCTCAACAAAGTCAAAAATTCTATAGTAACGGTATGAACACACTGGTCTCTCGTTGCGAAAAATGTGTTCGTCACCACGGTGACTATGTTGATAAATAAATATGCATACAAGAAGATTAAAGAGGTAGAATGTTAATAATTTTGTTTTATTTAAAAAACGTTAAAATTTTTCACTTCGGAGGCGTTACTTTTCAGCATGCTCTCGTTCTTTAGATGCGAATAGTATTTGGGCTAAATCAGATTTCACAGATACGGGACTACAGCGCAACTCAATGGGATGTCATATTTGTGGGCACGAAGCAGGAGTTATTTCAGACGTTATAGGTCTGAAGACCGACCAAAGGTACCTGTAAATTGCACTGCTGTCGGGTCAGTTCATTTTAAAGTCCCCGCTACGTCCTATCTTTCCCGAAGACCCCAGTTCCTCGCCCTTTCGAATTTATTTACGAGTTCAAAAGATACTCGAGTATGACCTGTTAAATTATGATATCTAAATGCAAATGGTTGCCGATAGAAGGTCGATTATAGCATAAATAATTAAATAATTAATTCCGTCGAGTCACATAAGGCTTGAGGCAGCACATTGTGAAAGGGTTTTAGCAAACCCATACGGGAAACTGACTCAGCAGGCCCGGCACAACACTGATGTCACTCGGCAGATTTTATGACAGTCAGATTGACGGTTTTAAATTTAATAAATAATGATTAATTAATTAATAATTGAACACTAAATGTTCTGATGCAGAATCCGCGTGCTATCATTTAATTAGTTACACTGGCAAAGACAAAATAGATTTCCATTACGGAAATAATGGCTTTTCTGTTGCCTTGGAGCCGCCAGTCATAGTCCAAATAGATGGTTTTAAAATAATTTATTTTCCGTTGACAACGTGGTTTCCTCACTGCTTGAAGTGAACTACGACAATGTATCATGCGACCTGAAGGCGGCCTGTGACCCGCCGAAACCGGTCATTTCGTATTGAAGCTGGTTTCATGTCGCCGAAAAATAAATTATTTTCGCGACAAGATTCCCATTAATTCTACGCTGGAGCGGCTTACAAAAGGTTCCATTACTCGCTACAGATGTGAAATGAATAGTCTGGTAAGTGTCTTAATTGCGAAAGCTCTAGAATATGGTTATAAAGATACTTTTTATTTCTTCTTTCATTTGACTTCACTTCGCTGCGATTCTGGGACTTTACAGAACATGCTAACAAGAAATTAGAAACATAGTTATTAATTAGGTAAAAGTACATTATTTTGCATTACTGTGTGCTGAAAGGTGCTAATCTACATTCAAATTCCAAAGAAAAAGAGAAAAAACAACGTAATAAGGGATCATTCAAGCTATATAAACCAGGCTGTAACTTAATAACATTACGTTTTGTCGTTCCGCGACTTTCCACATTGTAGGAAATAAAGTAGTAGAATGTAAAAATTAATTACGCTCTGCTGCTATGGTACCGAATGAACAAACTTTATTTTCTTTTACACAAGTGTATACCAGCACAGTAATAGGCTCATGCTTACAGGGAGTGGATGGAAACAGCAAACACGCACCCCACTACCATTACTAATACGATGTAAGAATATCTTTAGCATTCAAAGTAGCTTCCAGTCGCCTGGGAGTGGATGATTAATGATCCTGTATGGTTTTTCCAGGAAATCTAGAACCATTCTTCCCGCACGTGGCAAGTCATGTAATCAAGATGGAGATACAGGACTGTCACGCATGTTGCTCTCAAAAGTAGATCACAAATGATGAATAATATTGACATGTGCTGACTTTGGGGGCCAGGGAAAAAGCAGCAGTTAACCTAAGTGCTCGCACAACAAGCACTGGACGGTGTGAGATGCTTGGTCAGGGGCCCTGTCGCCTTGGAACACAGAGTCACCATCGGGGAATAAATACTGAGCCATGAGATGGAGCTGATGAGCCAAAGTAGTCACATAATCCCTGGAAGTAATTCGATCTTGCAGAGTGACCATGGGGCTCATGGAATATTTCGTTATGACTGCCCAAAGTGACGCCAAACTACCACCATGTTTCACTCTCGGCAGCTAACAGTCTGCATTGGAGGCTTGAAACATCGTACATCAGACGTGAATTTGGCCAGAAGTTCAAAACAGCGTGAAACAAAACTCAGCTGACGAAAAGACTTTCTGCCATTGCTCCACACAGGTTCTATGGCTGCGGCACCATGTTTACGGGCATTTGCTTCGCTGGTGTGTGGTTTTTGAATTCCAGCTCAACCTGTAGTCCCCAGCTTCTGGAACTCCCTTCATGTTGTTTTGGTGCTGACAGGTTTCACGCGTGCAGCATTTAGTTCTGCAGTGACTTTCGTAGTTGCCTTAGTATTACATATCCTCACAGTCCTGATCAGTGAGTGTCACGCTCTGATGATGTCAGTACGACCGGTGTGATGCGCGATACGACGATACGACAACACAGTCTCAAATACCCCCATGATATGGGCGCTATCGCACTCTTCTAGCTGGTCACCCTGCTGTCGAACCTGACGTCTCGGCATAGCGCACATCCAGGTGATGCTCCAGTGACGCTACCCGCTATCGAGTTGACCGGCAAGACCTTTTGGAGCCCTCTCATGTCAACCGACGGGCGTGACATGACGGCCCAACGCAATTTCCCTAGCCCACGGTCCACCGTCAAAAAGTAATTTTTGGTACCGCTGATAGTATGGAATACATTCACCCAGTCTGCAGTTGATCGATAGGTCTACACCTACGTCTACACCCACGTATCTACTCCGAAAACCTCCGTATGCTGAGTGGCGGAGGGTACCCTGTACTACAACTAACCATTTGCTTTTCTGTTCTACTCGCAAACAGAGTGAGGCAAAAACGACCGTTGTATCCCTCCGTATGAGCCCTAATTTCTCGTATGTTACCTTCATGGTCCCTAAACGCAGTAGAATTGTTCTGGAGTCAGTCTCAATTGCCGGTTCTCCAAATTTTCTCAATAGTGTTCCTCGAAAAGAACGTGACGTTCCCTCCTATGATTCCCACTTGAGCCCCAGAAGCACCTCCAGAATACTTGCGTGTTGTTCGAACCTACAGGCAACAAATCTAGGAGTCCGCCTCTGAACTGTTTCGATGTCTTTCTGTAATTCAATTTGATGCAGGCCCAAAACACTGGAACAGTACTCAACGATGGGTTGCACTAGTGTCCTACATTCAGCCTCCTTTACAGGTGAACCACACTTTCCTAAAATGCTCGCAATAAACCGAAGTCGACCATTCGCCTTCCTTACGACCTCACATGCTCCTTCCTTTTCATATTGCTTTGCAACGTTATGTCTAGATATTTAATCTTCGTGGCTGTGTCAAGAAGCATACTGCTAATACTCTATTCGAATATTATGGGCTCGTTTTTCCTACTGATCAGCATTAACATACATTTTTCTACATTGAGAGCTAGCTGCTGTTCATCAAATCAACCAGAAATTCTTTCCTTCTCTGTACCTCTCCTCCCAACAACTTTGGGTAGACTGCGACAACCCCTTGTGACAGCTTTGAATGCTCTAATTTCAGAGACGCTTTTATGAGTATGGGACAAGTTTGACAGGTGTTTGTCTGTTTTCCATGCGTCGATCGAGGGTACATTGAGCGCATGTCATATGTAAATGATAAGTTTGGCCCTAAACGTAATCCTAAAATATATATAGGTTCGAATATCATGTATGTACAATACCGCCCTCATAAAATTGCGAACTTTTTGGGATAAAAGGAAAACGAGGCTTTTAAGTACAATTCTTTAGTTAAAATTCACCCCAAGTTCACATCATTATTCGTATTGAAAGTATGATTCCTTTTGAAAGTACTCTATTCTACACCGGCAAGAAACTTGCCACTCTACCGAGCGAGGTGGCGCAGTGGTTAGCACACTGGACTCGCGTTCGGGAGGACGACGGTTCAATCCCGTCTCCGGCCATCGTGATTTCCCTAAATCGCTTCAGGCAAATGCCGGGATGGTTCCTTTGAAAGGGCACGGCCGATTTCCTTCCCCATCCCTCCCTAACCCGAGCTTGCGCCCCGTCTCTAATGACGTCGTTGAAGACGGGACGTTAAACACTAATATCCTCCTCCTCCTCCTTGCCACTCTATAATGGCACGAACTCCTCTGCAATTAATGATGGACCGTGTACTACAGTGATTGTGTTTTTAATTGTGATTGTTTAAACATATGGAAAGTAGAGGCTCAAATAAACAGTGTTTCAAAAACAGTCATTCCATTTCATAAAGTTGTACCTGTATCTATGGTGTTAGCCCCACCTCTCACCCTGCACAGCACCAAAAACTCTACGAAGAGAACAGGTATTTCACTCTCCACGACGCAATCACGCTTGATGACTGTGTGCTTCCACTTCTTTCCCTTTTTCTGGGAAAAGTTTCGTTCAGCGTCAATATTCAAACCAGTTGCATACTGACATACACTAGAGAGTGTTTACCACGTTGTTACGAAAGCGAGATAAATAAATTACGTATGTTGTGGTTTATGTAATATCGGTCGCTATGTGGTCGGCCTCACTTTCAAATACGCGCTCCGCCAGTTACGCAGTCGCACGAGGGAGCTGCCACGGCGATTACGCCGCCACCAATGGGGTGCAAGCACCCCCTCTCCGGAGCTCCAACGGTGCGTATACTTAACTTCGAACATTCTTGCATTGACACCATTTTGTGTGTTTCCCAGCTGAATAACATTTACCTGCTTTGACAGTGGCCTGCGGTCGTGATCTTCTGAGTAGTTATTGTATTGAAGACTGTCTGATTTGTATATCTCCTGTTGATGCGTAGTTCCAACATCTAAAGCTAATGTTAGCAACTGGCGCTGCAACTAAGCATAAAACATGTGTATTATTTTTACTCTTGATGTTAGGTTTACAATAAATGAATACCTGAGTTCTCTGTTCATGAACAGCATCTGTTCCTCGCTCCTGTATCCACTAAAGAACCACAGAGTGTGAAAGGAAGTTAAACAGTTTGTAGCGATGAATGAAAGCTGACACGCTATCGGTGTCTGAAAAGCACTTGGTGCGTGCAGTAACTCGTTTGGAATGCACTAGGGGATCACAACTTACAGAGATGACACTGCCACCAATAATTACCATGGTTAGTAGCTTTTAAGACAGGGGAGAAGGCATATGCCCTCCATAAAATTCCGAGTTTGTTGATGGAACCCACCTAACCAGGTTTATTAAACGTAGAATTTAATTTGAAAAACGGTTCAAATGGCTCTGGGCACTATGGGACTTAACATCTGAGGTCTTCAGTCCCCTATAACTTAGAACTACTTAAACCTAACTAACCTAAGGACATCACACACGCCCATGCCCGAGTCAGGATTCGAACCTGCGACCGTAGCGGTCCCGCGGTTCCAGACTGAAGCGCCTAGAACCGCTCGGCCACTTCGGCCGGCATTTAATTTGAGCCTGAGCCGGCCTTGCCTGGTGCTCGGTGCAGAGCACCACCTGTGTTTCACAAAAACGAATACTACGAAAATTCGGATCACATTCTCAAGCGGAGAGAGAGCAAAATATGGTATGCAAGGTCGCAGGTCGAGCACCGCTACGCCAGAATCGCACGTGATGGTGGCGGCGGGTGGTGCACTTGGGCAGAACACCGAATAGAAGCCTCCACAACCCAAGACATTAAACCCACCAGACAAAATAACGGTGACCTTCCTTTAAAAAAGCACACTGGTAATTTTGGACTACTGCGTAGATTCTGTATAACTGGTACCTGGCGGCAAGAAATTGTCACACTTTGTCGTACCCATGACCGGAGAGTGAATGAAGTGGCCCGAGTTGTTCATTATGTCAAGGCCGACAGTCCAGCGTGTCCACAAGGAATGATATACGAATGACAGCTATGCAACACTGCGTGAGGACAGCGATAGTGAAAAAGATTCTAACCGGAAGCGTGCAGAGACCAGTGTCGCATTTTTCTATGACAACTGGTTCCAAACGGCCCCTGCTTGCAGCGATATATAAAACTCGATGGGCCAAAGAATACAAAAGCTATACGGTGCTGGACTGGGGATGAGAAGCGTGGTCCGACAAGCTGTGATTTAGCCTCATTTTAAGTAACGCGAGGGTAGGAGTGCAATGACAACTCAGTGAGATATTCAACCCAGAGTGCTTGGAGTGCGTAGTTGAGACAGGAAGTATTTCTGTGATGTTTTGGGGGTGTCCCACAACTTGGGGCTTCATTCCAGTTACTGTGAGGATGAAATACGATCTTCATTCCAACATTCTCGATGACCAGATGTTAACCTTTCCGATACACCTTAATGATAACTATGCCGTGGCACCCCCCTCTTCCGAGATGACATAAGCCTTGTTGACAGAGCTGCACACAGACCTTCCTGATATGACGAACACTCAGGTACCCCATCGTTCTGCGGAATTAACCGGTTGTAATCGAGGAGGAGGGGGATGTGCAGGAGGAGATCGGTGCTTAACATCCCGTCGAGAACGAAGTCATTAGGGCCGGCCGAAGTGGCCGTGCGGTTAAAGGCGCTGCAGTCTGGAACCGCAAGACCGCTACGGTCGCAGGTTCGAATCCTGCCTCGGGCATGGATGTTTGTGATGTCCTTAGGTTAGTTAGGTTTAACTAGTTCTAAGTTCTAGGGGACTAATGACCTCAGCAGTTGTGTCCCATAGTGCTCAGAGCCATTTGAACCATTTGAACCTACTCTCTTTGTCCACCCTGTCTCTTTCCATACCTTCCAATTTCCTTTCCGTTCCCGGGTCTTCATCTCCCCTCTTTCTGTCCATTTCCTCCACCTCTCCGTATGTCAATTCTCACTTCCTCCTTATTAGTGTCTATCACCTCTTTAACCCCCGCAAAGTCTTCATCTCTTCCTCCTGACCCCATCTCTCTCTCTCTCCAAGCTATTATAGTCATCCCAACGGTACGCTGATGGATCTTACTCCCGTGGTATATCTTTCAACATAGTAAGTGTATCATATTTGGTTGAAATCGTTCAAGGATATTTAGGATGAGCATTTGGCCAGCGGCTTTGCCCGTGCACTCGCATGTCAGATATGTTTCACATACATTTAACATATTCCACCCATATTTGTACAAATATCTCACCCGTATCTCAGTCGAATTTCACCCCGCAGTTTCATTTTCACACAGATTAATGTTTATGATGGCATGGCTCCTAAACTATTTGTCGTACAATGATATATTTTTGTAAGTACATTGAACGACGTACGAAGTATTTTTGTAGGTACGTTCACCAATATATGTAGGTCAGTGATGAGAACTGAGTTAGTAATAACTTAAACGTCTTGCAAGATGTGGCAGATTTTCACACATGTCAGTAATTGTGACGTCATAATTTCTAAAATATGTCGCACCCCCCCCCCCCCCACCTCCTCCCCTCCACCCACGCTCAAGAGCGCGCATACTGTGTCGTGCTGCCTCTCCGACACTACCCTACAGTGCATAGTCTGGCCTTGGCACTGACAACATATTGATATGGAAGGACACAAAAGGAGCTTATGTTTTACAAAAACTGAGCATTAAGTTGAAGCATTATGAACATTAATAAAGGATATAAATTCCCAAAGTAATTCTGCTTCACTGTTAACTATCTAGATGGCTTAATGCTTCATTATTTTTTTTTGTTTACTAAACTGTGTGTGTTTGAAATGTGTTAATTGAAATAACGTCGTCGTTTCCCCACCAGAACGACGACATGAAAGCAAAAATAATTTATTTTTAATATACAGTGTTTTATTGTAAATTGTTGTGTTAAAGATTTCCGTGTTTCCTGCCAGTTACATGCCGAGCACACGAATAGCTGACAGTGCGGCCGGGTGGTCATCTACTTACGTGACTTGCAGTTCAGGTTAATACAAGATGTCAGCCGACGGCAGCTTCCGGGACAGGTACAAGGTTGCAATATCAATAATTCGGCGAAGAGTATTAATGAAATGAGATGTGTTAATGTTATAAAGAAAGTATATTCTCTCACGTATCCGGTCTTGAAGAGTTAACCTTAAATCTGTGGGAAGATTATATGTTGTCGATTACGTTACTGAAGGACTGTGTGAATTACGTGCAAAATTACGTTCTGAACTGAAAGTTAATGTGTGACTTAAGAAATGTTCTGATCTTTAAATGTTTGTCAGTCAGTCGTTGTTTTTTGGGTCGGAATATCAAGAGTGAAGGAGTTAAGTATTATATCTGGACTGCTTTAAAGTGAGGCTATGACTAATTGCATTATTAGAGTAAACTTGGCCCGAAAGGCCTCGGAAGGAACAACGAAACCGACCGACCGCCATGTTATCGTCAGTAGATAGGCGTCACTGGATGCGAATATGGAGGGCCGTGTAATCAGCATACCGCTCCTCCGGCCGTTGTCACTTTTAGTGACCGAAGCCGCCACTTCTGAATCAAGTAGCTCCACACTTGGCCTGACAAGAGCTGAGTGTACACCACTTGAAAACAGCGCTCAGCAGCTCTGGACGGTGAACCATCCGAGTGCTATCGTAGTCCGACAACGCTTAACGTTGGTGATCTCGGACGGCATGGCCGAGCGGTTCTAGGCGCTACAGTCTGGAACCGCGCGACCGCTACGGTCGCAGGTTCGAATCCTGCCTCGGGCATGGATGTGTGTGATGTCCTTAGGTTAGATAGGTTTAAGTAGTTCTAAGTTCTAGGGGACTGATGACCTCAGAAGTTAAGTCCCATAGTGTTCAGAGCCAATCTGACTGACACCGATGTTACCACTGCGGAGAAGTCGTTCGCCTACTTGCGTTAATAGCTCTTCACCTAATCACTACAAAAAATCATTCAAAAAAACTATCACTGAAAGAGTCAGTGATCGACGTACTGGAAACTATCTGATTTTGTTCTGGCAGGTACGATCATTTGAGATAACAGTTTTCAAAAAGTTACGAAAATAATTTCACAAATGGATCGCATCTACTCGTCATCACCAGTTTCCTTCAACTTTATAGAATATTTAGGGTTTGATCGGAAATAAAAGTGACAAAAGCGGAAGTTCCAGATGGCTAAGCGTTCAGGAAAAAAGGCGTTTTTGGAGAGGTTCGGCTGAGAGATGATCGATTTATACCGTGGTTTCCAGACAGAGGCTGGCTCAGTGGAATCGGTTCACAATGGTAATTCGAGGGGTGCACAGTGGAGACTCTATGCGGAAGCTTCTTTTTAGTTGCAGTTTTTACGGTACTTACATAGCAAATAAACCGGAATAATGATCGAAATCTTTTTATATTCATATTGCCAATAACTCACGAAATGGGAGGGCAAAGGAAAATTTCGGGTTATTGATAAATTTACGATAAGGGTCTGCACATTAAACTTCATATTACATATACAGGTACCGATGTTTTGATAACGGATATCTTAATATGCCGCCAATTCTGAGTGTTAGTTGTTTTCCCTCTAAATGGTACAAGTGGCTCTGAGAACAATGGGACTTAACATCTGAGGTCATCAGTCCCCTATAAATTAGAACTACTTGAACCTAACTAACCTAAGGACATCACACACATCCATGCCCGAGGCAGGATTCGAACCTGCGACCGTAGCGGTTGCTCGGTTCCAGACTGAAGGGCCTAGAACCGCTCGGCCACACTGGCCAGCGTTTTCCCTCTACATCTAACTGTCTTCCCTCAAACGCATCACATAATTTACTGTGTGATTTTCTCTGTACTGTCGTAGCTACGCCTCTCAGTACACGCTACCCTTTTTGCGGTATACTTGTATACAGTCAAATTACTGACTTGTTCCCCACGGTTAAATAAGCATTAAAGGCTTGCTTGTGTGACAAATATGGTACTGGGTGGTACTAAGCAACCTAAAAACACACTACTCATAATAGATATAGTCTGCAAATGAAGTAAATACTGATGTAACGTTGTTCAGCACACTGTCCTCACTGATCAGTCGAAACATCCGTATAAAATTAGATGTTTTTATTGTTTTACTGTTAATGATTTACACGTGCTGGGGTGATAGCCATCACTACAACAGAGACAACTTGCACTCGTTATAAACGCCACGTTTTAACGACAAAAATAACTTTCTTTGCATTTATAAAAGATTCTCTCTCATCTCAGCAACTACGGACAACAACAAGCGATCGAAATGAGGTAACGCCCGACAAGTATGCAAGACACGTAACGAAAAGGTAACGTTTATACCTTAACGGATGAAAACTACCAGGAAAACTACAGTAGTCTGTGCTTACTTATGATACTTTACAGAAGCCTAGGGTAGTTTTATAATTCTTGTTATCCATCAATATAGGATGCATTATTGACCGACAGTAGCTGCTAGCCGGCCGAGGTGGCCGAGCTGTTCTAGGCGCTACAGTCTGGAACCTCGCGACCGCTATGGTCGCAGGTTCGAATCCTGCCTCGGTCATGGATGTGTGTGTTGTCCTTAGGTTAGTTATGTTTAAGTAGTTCTAAGTTCTAGGGGACTGATGACCTTAGAAGTTAAGTCCCATAGTGCTCAAAGCCATTTGAACAGTAGCTGCTAAGGAGCAACAGTATTGTAATGAATAGCATCTGTCTTTGCAGAAAAACGTGTCGCATGGAGCCGTAATATGCAGTGATGTCAATTCAGCACACGTGTGATTTGTGCGAGTCACATTCTCCAGTAGTTAAGATTTGCCGCTCAGAGCGCAGTAATCTAGTTTGTCAGTGTACACGAAACCGGAGCAGCTCCACGAAGTCTAAGAATGGTGCTGTGCGGTCGTGCATCGGCGGGGCGTGTTTGTGCTGCGCAAGAGTTTGTTTACCTGGTCGCCGCACGCCCTCTGCAAGCACCCGGGCTGCGGCGGCGTGACGCACGCCGTGACCTCTGGCTGGAGCACAGGACGGAACCTGAGTTCGTTCCGGTGGCTGCGGGACCAACATCCCGATGACCTGCGGGACCAACATCCCGATGACAACCACCCGCTCCCTGGACTGCCAGAGATCACACCCCACTGTCTTGTTCGGCTGCGCTGTCTCGTTTTCGCGGTGCTTCATATACAGGACTTGCATAGTGCAGAACTTGCACCGTGGGATTTCCATCTTTTCGACAAGCTGAAAGAATCGCGACAAAAATAAAAGCACCTACAGCCGACCTTATAATTTTATTTTATTTTGTAGCTACCAGTTTCAACGCTTCATTGCGTCATCTTCAGGCTGTTATTGATGCGGTACAGGTTGATATGATCTCCATACATAACCCATCACTTCCCAGCCTGCTGACACATTGTCCGCGTATTCCGCGTATCCAGTAATGCTGGCAAGTGATGGGTTATGCATGGAGATCATATCAACCTGTACCGCATCAAAAACAGCCTGAAGATGACGCAATGTAGCGTTGAAACTGGTAGCGACAAAATGAAATAAAATCATAAGGACGGCTGTAGGTGTTGTGTTTTTTTTTTTTTTTTTTTTTTTTTTTTTTTTTTTTTTTTTTTTTTTTTTTTTTTTTTTTTCCCCGCGGTAGTAAACTCCCGTCGTCCCAGAGACCTCCTGCTAAAAGGATGGACATACAAAATTTGAAGCAATATCTTTTTTTTTGGGGGGGGGGGGAGACTTTTGTAAATCATGACGTTCACACGTCCGCAGCTCGTGGTCGTGCGGTAGCGTTCTCGCTTCACACACCCGGGTTCCCGGGTTCGATTCCCGGCGGGGTCACGGATTTTCTCTGCATCGTGATGACTGGGTGTTGTGTTGTGATGTCCTTAGATTAGTTAGGTTTAAGTAGTTCTAAGTTCTAGGGGACTGATGACCATAGATGTTAAGTCCCATTGTGCTCACCGCCATTTGAACAATTTGACGTTCACACAGTGGTACTCCAGTAGCTCGGTGAGCGAAGATCTACCCTCGAGGAAATGAGCGATTGTTCGAATGTTCCGACGGTTGTTTACCTGTATACAGACTTGGTGACTATGTCGAAACTTTGACGTCTAATGCAACATTCATTGAATGTTATTTGGCCTGTATAATAATCTGTAGCTAATTTGGTTCAAATGGCTCTGAGCACTACGGGACTTAACTTGGTTCAAATGGCTCTGAGCACTATTGGACGTAACATCTATGGTCATCAGTCCCCTAGAACTTAGAACTACCTAAACCTAACTAACCTAAGGACATCACACAACACCCAGTCATCACGGTGCAGAGAAAATCCCTGACCCCGCCGGGAATCGAACCCGGGAACCCGGGCGTGGGAAGCGAGAACACTACCGCACAACCACGAGCGGTGGACAGGGACTTAACTGCTGAGGTCATCAGTCCCCTAGAACTTACAACTACTTAAACCTAACTAAAGTAAGGACATCACACACATCCATGCCCGAGGCAGGATTCGAACCTGCGGTTCCAGACTGTAGCGCCTAGAACCGCTCGGCCACTTTGGCCGGCGTAGCTAATTTCTTTTAGTCCTATCGCACATAATGCTGACAGTAATATATGTTTATTTGGGACGCAGTCACATTGCTTGTACAGTTTTAAGCAGTTCCGTCCTATAATGGCCATTTTCAGTTGCTGCAACAGGAGAAAAGAGAAGAGTGCATATTGAGGTCTGAAGACGTACAAAAAGTTTTGCCAGTTCTGCCTGCAAGTTAAATAAAGTAAAATCCTGGATGGAATGTAACAATATTATGAGAAGAAAAGTTGCAGGTTACCATACAGCGGAGATGCGGAGTCGGAGATAGGTACAACAAACCGACTATCACAATTGAAGCTTTCTGTCATTGGCCTTCGTCAACTGGAACCACATTCAGTTGCCTGAGACTGCAGTCGTGTGTGTGTGTGTGTGTGTGTGTGTGTGTGTGTGTGTATGTGTGTGTGTAGGTGTGTGTGTGCGTGTGTGTGCGTATGTCTGTCTATTGTTGACTTATGCCTTCTCATGATATTGTTGAAAGTTCAATAACATGTAGTTAAAATATATGCGTTTATATCTGTTGGTCATGAGCGACATTCAGTGAACATAACGTTCGTTATAATCGCTGTCTTAGTAAATCTAACAAATATCAGGAAATTATATAGTTACTAGCGAACACAGCAATGCTTTGCAATTGCTAAATATATATAGGAACTGGATATATGTCCTAATCTTTTTCTTCCTTCTCTCTCTGTCCATCACCTCCTCTTCCGCCTCTTTTTCCACCTCCTGCTCCAGACCCTCCCCTTATCACCTCCTCCCCACCTCTCTGTGCATCTCCTCCTCCTACCTCTCTCCTCCTCCAACTCACCCTTCTCTCTCCGCCTCCGTATTCCTCTTATTGCTGACACTCAGCCTTGTTTATTGTTACTGCTAATGAAACTTTGATTGGGAACTAAAGTCGCTTAAAATAATTGGGTTAATTGGTTGGGATTATTGGTGTACGGGTTACGACAGACCTCTCCTGCTACTTGATATGTCAGGATAGCAGCTTCCATGACAATATTTCGCATAGTTTTAATCTGCAAATTGGAAGGATAGCAGAGTTTTGGATATCCGAAATCTGTAGTAGTACTCTAATCGTAAGCTAATATGCCATAAATACAACTTACCTGTTTTCTGTTAAAACTATCTCGGAGGAAGAAAACAAAACAGCACACAGTTTTGCGTACAATTTTTGTTTAAAATTATGGTGGAATCAATTAATCCGATGGTTAAAGTCCCTGCTACTGTATTTAAAACTGATTGCGTGAAAGAAAATAAACCCGTATCTCCGCAACACACAATACCACAGTATTTTCTTTCTCGCACTCATTTATAACAGAAAATATGTACAATGTTCTTTAAAAATGTGTAGTTTATGTCAGTCTAAATGTTTATTGCAAAGCCGTTTAGCAATCTGAATTAAGTCCGCTAAGAATTTTCCGAGATTTTAGCTAAAAACGCTGCGCCTGGATTCGTCCGAACGTTTATTGGAGTATCGTGTAAAACTTTGCAATATATTTGTCAAGAACTTGCCAACATTTCCTCAGTCAACTTTCTCTCTTTATTTATTATGAAATGTGTACCTTTTGTACACCATATACATTTTTTAAAAATGTTACCTATGTCATTCCGGATATTTATTAAAATATCGTGTAAAATTTTTTCGATATTTTTGATAACAACGTTAAACAGTTACTGTTCTTTACATTGTAGCGTAAATAACTAGACATGCGGAGCTTTCCCTCTGCGTAGCTCTACCTGCGAGTATTCTGTTTACGGGAAATCTTTAAACTTAAAAACAACAACATACGTCAAATATACAGCGAATTGGCACAAAGAGCAGAGAGAGCAAAAGGCACTTGCTTGTGCGACTGGCGGATCATTTAATACATCTTCTCACTGGCTCGCAACCAGCTGTAATTAAGCGTCGACGTACGCGACCTTTAATCTAGCACTGTTAGTTACTGCGTATTAACGCTGTGTCTATCGGGCGGAATTAACTTGCAAGCGGTTCATGTGTTACCCCGAATGCTATATGGATGCACGAACAAGGATTACATCAAAGCTCGCAATAGTAGAAAGCATATGTAAGTATTAACTAATTATGCTGATAGGAACATCTTTGAAATATTTGAAGCAGCAGTCACGCGAGGTGCGACTCACCTAATTTGTTGTGATTACTGTCTGCTGTTCTCACGAATTCCGTAGTAACTGACATCCCAAGTACGATATAACGACTGATAATCGGATGACATCTCACGAAGGCAGAAGATTTCTTGTAACTGAAATTCAGCTATCCAGGATGAAATTTCCTCTCTACAGCGGAATGTGCGCTAAAAGGCCAAGGTCCCGAGTTCCAGTCTCGTTTCGTCACACAGTTTTAATCTACCAATAAAATTTCGAAGTGAGCTATGTTTCACAAATTCTTAATTTCGATCCGAGAATGACAGTATCTGAAAAACGACTCCAAATGAAGTGTTAGTAAGAAGTTATGAAGATATATTTCTTCGGATTTATACACTGAAGAGCCAAAGAAACTGGTACACCTGCCTAATACTGTGTAGGGCACCCCTGAGCACGCACTAGTGCCGCAAGACGACGTTTCATGGACTCGACTAATGTATGAAGTAGTCCTGGATTGAATTGACACCATGAATCCTGCAGGGCTGTCCAGAAATCTGTAAGAGTACGACGGGGTGGAGATCTCTTCTGAACAGAACGTTACAAGACATCCCAGACACGCTCAATAATGTTCATGTCTGGGGAGTCTGGTGGCCAGCGGAAGTGTTTAAACTCATAAGAGTGTTCCTGGAGCCACTCTGTAGCAATTCTGGACGTGTGGGGTGTCGCATTTTCCTGTAGGAATTGTCCAAGTCCGTCGGAATGCACAATGGACATGAATGAATGCAGCTGATCAGACAAGATGCTTGCGTAAGTGTCACCTATGAGGCTCGTATCTGGACGTGTCAGGAGTCCAATATTACGCCAACTGCACACACCCGACACCATTACAGAGCATCCACCAGCTTGTACAGTCCCCTGCTGACATACAGGGTCCACGGACACATGAGGCTGTCTCTGTACCCGCGCACGTCCATCAGCTCGATACAATTTCAAACGAGACTCGTCCGACAGGCAACATGTTTCCAATTATCAACAGTCCAATGCCGGTGTTGACCGGCCGAGGCGAGGACTATGGCTTTGTGTCGTTCAGTCAACAAGCTAATATCGTTGATGCTTCGTTGAATGGTTCGCACACTGACACATGTACAGAGCCCAGCACTGAAATCTGCAGCAATTTGCAGAAGAATTGCACTTCTGTCACGCTGGGCGATTCTCTTCAGTCGTCGTTGGTTGCGCTCTTGCAGGATCTTTTTCCAGCCGCAGATTTGGATTGGTGGTATTCATGGTACACTCGTGAAATGGTCATATGGGGAAATCCCCACTTCATCACTACCTCGGAGATGCTGTGTCCCATCGCTCTTTCGCCGACTATAACACCACGTTCAAACTCACTTAAATCATGATAGCCTGCCATTGTAGCAGTAGTAACCGATCAAACAACTGCGCTAGACATTTGTTATATGGGCGTTGTCGACCGCAGCTCCTTATTCAGCCTGTTTACGTATCTCTGTATTTGAATACGCATGCCTATTCCAGATTGTGTGGCACTTCAGTATAGGACAAGATTTGGTTTTCGTTACTATTTGTTACCTGCAGAGCCGTGCTGCCACGTCGCTAGTACTCTCTGCTTCATAATATCTGTTGATGGACATTTTGATAGATTTCCTGATATTTCAGTAAAATATTTTCTGGTTGGAAGTACTTTGACTGTGAGAAATACATCTAACAAGAAGACGGCGCCGACTAATCATCACCGATTTCCTCCAAATTTTTGGTATGTGCGCGGCTTGAACAGAAATGAAAATGACGGAAGTGGGAGCTCCAGATAGCCAATCGTTTAGAAGAAAAAAAAAAAAATTTGAACGGGTCGGGTAAGATCTGAGCAATTTGTTTGAATGTAGTTTCCAAGTGGGGAGTGGTGCTGCGAAAAAGAGTACAGACCAGCTATCGAAGGTTCGCGGTATCAAGCTTCCCTCCAGAAAACTTTTTTATTTTTTATTTTCAATTATTACGTTCCTTCCGTAGCATATATACAGCAATAATGCTCCATACGTTGTATTTATTGATATTGTCATAAAAGGCATAAAAACGAAACGCAAAAGATAATTTTGATTCGCAAAATAAATTTTCAAGCAAGGATTGTAGTTGAAGCGTACAGGACTTCTTATTTTGTTAATTTTATTTTGAGCTTCGAGTAGCCTTCGGCAGCGGCACTCGAACAATATCTCCCCAGTGCAGGTAAAGTCGGATCATCGCCCATTGGGGATAGCACTAGTCTCGGCTATAGAGCTGGTTCTTATGCCTATTAGAGACGACTGGCTCTTTTATTCCGAGGATTCAAGATACGATCGATGAGTACGCTACAAAATGTAGGAATGTCGTCAATACTTCATCAGAATCTCAAAAACTTACGGCAGCCTTTATACAAAATGTTTTTGACTCATATGATGGAGTCCTACATGCAGGAGAACAAATTTCTGTTAATTAACTCTGGGGGAGAACAAACAAACCCGCAATTGTATGACGAGATATTTCAAGATGAAGAAGGATTGCCATTGTGCAATATTAAAGTGGTCCCGCCCAAATGCAGTCGCCGGACGGAGTGGCCGAGCGGTTCTAGGCGCTACAGTCTGGAACCGCGTGACCGCTACAGTCGCAGGTTCGAATCGTGCCTCGGGCATGGATGTGTGTGATGTCTTTAGGTTAGTTAGGTTTATGTAGTTCCAAGTTCTAGGGGACTGATGACCTTAGCAGTTAAGTCCCATAGTGCTCAGAGCCATTTTTGAACCAAATGCAGTCCGCTGGTGCAACGTAAAGTATCATCACTTCTTTCTCTATGTTGTTAATTTTTGGAACGCAACCAACGACCAGCTTAGAGACAGAAGTGATAAGACTTCTGCAGGACCTGTCCATCATTTTGCAGGACGACGCTCAAGCAGGAACAGTGCAATCTGTTATTGATTTGTTTGACTGATGGGGTTGCTAAGTGCTATACCACCTACTGCACTCCCCTAACTTAAGCCCTCGTGAGTTCAACTAGATTTCTAAACCGAAGGAAACACTTCACGGTATTCGCTTCAGAACTGCTACAAATTCGTCGTCCAATAGACCGCGCCGCTCGAACTGTCATCGCAACTGGCGCTACACAATGCTGGTGACTACTTTGAAGGTCAGTAAAACTTTGAAACACGTATATATTTTTTACGTGCTGTAAATAATTAGCTGACACTATTAAAGTTCCAACCCTCGCATCTATAGCATAATTGAAACTGTCAATATTTAATTCACGTTTTATTCACAAACTGTTGATTTGTAGCCGCGCGGAATAGCGCTGCGGTCTAGGGCGCCTTATCACGGTTTGCGCGGGTCCTTGGCCACCCCCCCCCCCCGCACCCCCACCCCCCCTCCGCCGTCCCCGCACCACTAAACTTAGGGACCAATAACCTCAGCAGTTTGGTCCCATAGACCATACCACAAATGATTTTGTTGGTGTGTAAAGTGGAACAGAGGGATGTTGCAGTAAAAATAAAGAAAGCAATACAATTTTCTCATGTAGCCCTAGAAAACGCAATTTCCTCTAAAACGCAAAACAGAAGTATACCAAACATCGCTTCATTATTTTGTCGAACTCATATAAATTATGCCGCTCTAGCTCATAAACAACTTTCGCATTTATCAATAATAATAGGAAACTCTTGCTTTTGAGCGTGATGATGAACGTTCTATTGAACGAAAAATAGCAACAGTAAATATATTATATATATTTTTATTCATGTACATGCAAAAGTAATTGCTTTGGTTGTATAAAAGCGCAGAATTTACGCGATTAACTACTTTTTATTGCCATAAAATCCCAATTATATTCCGTAACGATACAAAATAGATAATGGACTAAAACTGAATGATTTTCGGTTCCAGTGATGTGTAAAACACAACCAACGAAACAAAAAGGCAAGGAAGTCTTTGGCACCACTTTCTCTCTTACACATTCGTTTATGTTTCTTTCCCTACCAGTACAGCCAGAACTACTTGTAATCCTACCATTTAGTATGTTATTTATTGTACGAAAACTACTGAACCGCAATTTTGGGAGCGCTTCTCTAAGGGTAATCTATAGACCACAAGGAACTGCTGTCTAATTTATGAGGGCGTACTGAAAAGTAATACCTCCCAACATTTTATTCTGTTCCCACTATTGACTGAATTACTACATGCTATGCGTGTGTGTCTGACGACTGTTTCGCTAGGCTGACGCCAGTTGCAACCCATTGACGGTAGAGAGCTCCGAAATGTAGCGAGTTGTGGGACGTCGTCGCCGTCATTTACAAGAGCCAGAAAACTATTTCTGTGATCAGCCAGAAAGCGATGGAGAACATACGGACCATAGTTTCCAATGTGCTACTCCACATTCTTGTCCAGCCGACTGAAAGAAATATTTATATCCTCTATTTACTCATCGGGATTAGGAACTACGATTATAAATGATGATTTTGAGCCCTCATTGATAGATATATTTGACCAACTGTCACACGCACAACATAGTAATGTTCTTGACGATAATAATAATAAATGGGGTCACGTAGTAAGGCTTTTGTATCTCTCTGAGGATTCATTCGAATTTTTTGCTTTCTAGCATTATCATTTAGCCCCACTTATTTTTCGTAAAAACGTAGATTCTGACTAAAAGTTTGTTCCGATCAAGGTGAAATTTGTACGCACAAGAGATATAGTTTTCAGTCAACATTGGCTCAGGTAGCGAAAGTTTAATTATAGCCGACCTGTACGTCTGGTACTATTGCTAAACATTCCAGAATCTTCGATTTTTGACTGTATCTCCCGAACTCGCTCATGATGCTATAAAAACTTGATGTGTGTTCCTCAGATTTGTAGACAAACGAGACAGATACAGATCTAAAGTCACTACGAATATTTGTGAATTCATGACGTGTCAACATATTCCACACAAGCGCAAATACAGGGTGTTAAAAAAAGGTACGGCCAAACTTTCAGGAAACATTCCTCACACACAATGAAAGAAAATATGTTATGTGGACATGTGTCCGGAAACGCTTACTTTCCATGTTAGAGCACATTTTATTACTTCTCTTCGAATCACATTAATCATGGAATGGAAACACAGCAACAGAACGTACCAGCGTGACTTCAAACACTTTGTTACAGGAAATTTTCAAAATGACCTCCGTTAGCGAGGATACAAGCATCCACCCTCCGTCGCATGGAATCACTGATGCGCTGATGCAGCCCTGGAGAATGGCGTATTGTATCACAGCCGTCCACAATACGATCACGAAGAGTCTCTACATTTAGTACCGGGGTTACGTAGACAAGAGCTCTCAAATGCCCCCATAAATGAAAGTCAAGAGGGTTGAGGTCAGGAGAGCGTGGAGGCCATGGAATTGGCCCCCTCTACCAATCCATCGGTCACCTTCGTACTGGAAATCTGTCTCGATACAAACGTATCGCGCCACAGCTATTGCCCCGTGCTAATCCATACATCAAATGGGCATCTGCCAACTCTGCATTTGTAAACATTGCACTGACAGCAGAACCACGTTCGTAATGAACACTAACCTGTTGATGCTAAGCATTGATGTGTTTGATGCTAGTACTGTGGAGCAATGAGTCGCATGTCAACACAACCACCGAAGTCAACATTACCTTCCTTCAATTGGGCCAACTGGCGGTGAATCGAGGAAGTACAGTACATACTGACGAAACTAAAATGAGCTCTAACATGGAAATTAAGCGTTTCCGGACACATGTCCACATAACATCTTTTCTTTATTTGTGTGTGAGAAATGTTCCCTGAAAGTTTGGCCGTACCTTTTTGCAACACCCTGTATATGTGGATGACGCTCACCACTTATCTTCCTATCTGCAGCGCCTTTCTTTTCCAGCGACCAGTAAAAATCTGGAACTGACTGTCTCTCATACTTAAATGTTCTGCAATTCATCTGAATATTCCTTACACTCCATGCTCCATGTCGATGGGTGTTTCCCTACAAGAACGAACTACCAAACAACACTGATCAGCGATCCCAATACATCACGAGCCGACTGTTAACAGGCAACGTTAAATGCATGGCCAGGTGGCCACGCCACCGAGTGATGTTGTGTGAAGGCGGCTAGCGGTCGTGTAGCGGTGCTCACTGGTGGCGGACTACCGCCACAGAAGCGTGATGGCGCTGCACGTCTGAAGGGTCACATTTAACCCAACGCTTCGCCAGCGGAAGCGCCACCAAAAAACGCTTCTCAGTGGCTCCGAAGGCCAATTGGTGTTCAGAAAGTATAGGCTAAACACAGTTGGTGGTCGCGTGTTCGTTGCTAATAGAAGCAATTTATCTTGTAGCGAAATTGAGGCATACAGTTCCTGTGAGTTAGTACATGTAGAGATCATTCTTGCAAACGGAATAAAATTATGATAGAATCCTTTTACCGACCTACCAACTAAGAAGATACAATTACTGAAAGTTTAAAAGAACGTGAATCTAATTTCAAACACTTATCCAACTCATAAAACTATACTTGGCGGTGACTTGATTTTATGTTGGCATATTTATGTTTAAATACGGAATTACGCTTAAAACATCATCTGAAATTGTGCTAAACGCATTCTCTGAAAATTATTTCCAGCAGTTAGTTCATTAGTCCCCAATAGTAAACAGTTGTGAAAACATACTTTACATCTTAGCAACCAATAATCCTGAGCTAATAACGAGCATCAAAATGGATACAGGGGTTAGAGGACTGAGGGTTCTCGCACCGACATTTATCATCGTAACTCCTAAATCCTCCAAAAATAAAGGAAAAATTGCCAGTTCAAAAAAGTAGGTGATAGTTCACTTGGCACCTTCTTGAGAGACAATGTCCATTCCTTCCTGATTGGCAGTGTGTAAGTAGGCTGTTTATGTGTTTGTATGTTGGCAGCGCTATGTAGCGCTCTGCATTAATAACTCTGACAGCGCTGTGCACACTCTGTAAGAGGCTCTGTGGCTGGTCGGACTCGCAGTTGGAGTTGAATAGCCAAGAGTGATGGAGGTTGAATGTTAATAGTTGCCAGTGATGGAGGTTAGAGTTCTGAAGTGTTAGCGAATGGTCTAGATGTGTGTTCGTCATGGAAATTTAATTTTGTCAATGATTATATAACTTTTGGAACTGATATCACAGACGATTATATAATTTTTGAACTGGTTGTCACACTATTAAGGTAAATACATTGTTTGCCCCCCCCCCCCCCCCCCCATGAACCATGGACCTTGCCGTTGGTGGGGAGGCTTGCGTGCCTCAGCGATACAGATGGCCGTGCAACCACAACGGAGGGGTATCTGTTGAGAGGCCAGACAAACGTGTGGTTCCTGAAGAGGGGCAGCAGCCTTTTCAGTAGTTGCAGGGGCAACAGTCTGGATGATTGATTGATCTGGCCTTGTAACATTAACCAAAACGGCCTTGCTGTGCTGGTACTGCGAACGGCTGAAAGCAAGGGGAAACTACAGCCGTAATTTTTCCCGAGGACATGCAGCTTTACTGTATGATTAAATGATGATGGCGTCCTCTTGGGTAAAATATTCCGGAGGTAAAATAGTCCCCCATTCGGATCTCCGGGCGGGGACTACTCAAGAGGACGTCGTTATCAGGAGAAAGAAAACTGTCGTTCTCCGGATCGGAGCGTGGAATGTCAGATCCCTTAATCGGGCAGGTAGGTTAGAAAATTTAAAAAGGGAAATTGGCAGGTTAAAGTTAGATATAGTGGGAATTAGTGAAGTTCGGTGGCAGGAGGAAAAAGACTTTTGGTCAGGTGATTACAGGGTTATAAATACAAAATCTAATAGGGGTAATGCAGGAGTAGGTTTAATAATGAATAAAAAAAATAGGAGTGCGGGTAAGCTACTACAAACAGCATAGTGAACGCATTATTGTGGCCAAGATAGACACAAAGCCCATGGCTACTACAGTAGTACAAGTTTATATGCCAACTAGCTCTGCAGATGATGAAGAAATTGATGAAATGTATGACGAGATAAAAGAAATTTTCAGGTAGTGAAGGGAGACGAAAATTTAATAGTCATGGGCGAATGGAATTCGTCAGTAGGAAAAGGGAGAGAAGGAAACATAGTAGGTGAATATGGATTGGGGGGAAGAAATGAAAGAGGAAGCCGCCTTGTAGAATTTTGCACAGAGCATAACTTAATCATAGCTAACACTTGGTTCAAGAATCATAAAAGAAGGTTGTATACCTGGAAGAATCCTGGAGATACTAAAAGGCTGGTTCAAATGGCTCTGAGCACTATGCGACTCAACTGCTGAGGTCATCAGTCGCCTAGAACTTAGAACTAATTAAACCTAACTAACCTAAGGACATCACACACATCCATGCCCGAGGCAGGATTCGAACCTGCGACCGCAGCGTCGCTCGGCTCCAGACTGTAGCGCCCAGAACCGCACGGCCACTCCGGCCGGCTATACTAAAAGGTATCAGATAGGTTATATAATGGTAAGACAGAGATTTAGGAACCAGGTTTTAAATTGTAAGACATTTCAGGGGCAGATGTGGACTCTGACCACAATCTATTGGTTATGAACTGCAGATTAAAACTGAAGAAACTGCAAAAAGGCGGGAATTTAAAGAGATGGGACCTGGATCAACTGAAAGAACCAGAGGTTGTAGAGAGTTTCAGGGACAGCATAAGGGAACAATTGACAGGAATGGGGGAAAGAAATACAGTAGAAGAAGAACGGGTAGCTCTGAGGGATGAAGTAGTGAAGGCAGCAGACGATCAAGTAGGTAAAAAGACGAGGGCTAATAGAAATCCTTGGGTAACAGAAGAAATATTGAATTTAATTGATGAAAGGAGAAAATATAAAAATGCAGTAAATGAAGCAGGCAAAAAGGAATACAAACGTCTCAAAAATGAGATCGACAGGAAGTGCAAAATGGCTAAGCAGGGATGGCTAGAGGACAAATGTAAGGATGTAGAGGCTTGTCTCACTAGGGGAAAGATAGATACTGCCTACAGGAAAATTAAAGAGACCTTTGGAGAGAAGAGAACCACTTGTATGAATATCAAGAGCTCAGATGGCAACCCAGTTCTAAGCCAAGAAGGGAAGGCAGAAAGGTGGAAGGAGTATATAGAGGGTTTATACAAGGGCGATGTACTTGAGGACAATATTTTGGAAATGGAAGAGGATGTAGATGAAGACGAAATGGGAGATAAGATACTGCGTGAAGAGTTTGACAGAGCACTGAAAGACCTGAGTCGAAACAAGGCCCCGGGAATAGACAACATTCCATTAGAACTACTGATGGCCTTGGGAGAGCCAGTCATGACAAAAATCTACATTTGGTGAGCGAGACGTATGAGACAGGCGAAATACCCTCAGACTTCAAGAAGAATATAATAATTCCAATCCCAAAGAAAGCAGGTGTTGACACATGTGAAAATTAGCGAACTATCAGTTTAATAAGTCACAGCTGCAAAATACTAACGCGAATTCTTTACAGACGAATGGAAAAACTGGTAGAAGCGGACCTCGGGGAAGATCAGTTTGGATTCCGTAGAAATGTTGGAACACGTGAGGCAATACTATCCTTACGACTTATCTTAGAAGAAAGATTAAGAAAAGGCAAACCTACGTTTCAGGCATTTGTAGACTTAGAGAAAGCTTTTGACAATGTTAACTGGAATACTCTCTTTCAAATTCTGAAGGTGGCAGGGGTAAAATACAGGGAGCGAAAGGCTATTTACAATTTGTACAGAAACCAGATGGCAGTTATACGAGTCGAGGGGCATGAAAGGGAAGCAGTGGTTGGGAAAGGAGTGAGACAGGGTTGTAGCCTGTCCCCGATGTTATTCAATCTGTATATTGAGCAAGCAGTAAAGGAAACAAAATAAAAATTCGGAGTAGGTATTAAAATTCATGGAGAAGAAGTAAAAACTTTGAGGTTCGCCGATGACATTGTAATTCTCTCAGAGACAGCAAAGGACTTGGAAGAGCAGTTGAACGGAATGAACAGTGTCTTGAAAGGAGGATATAAGATGAACATCAACAAAAGCAAAACAAGGATAATGGAATGTAGTCAAATCAAATCGGGCGATGCTGAGGGAATTAGATTAGGAGATGAGACACTTAAAGTAGTAAAGGAGTTTTGCTATTTAGGGAGTAAAATAACTGATGATGGTCGAAGTAGAGAGGATATAAAATGTAGACTGATAATGGCAAGGAAATCGTTTCTGAAGAAGAGGAATTTGTTAACATCGAGTATAGATTTAAGTTTCAGGAAGTCGTTTCTGAAAGTATTTGTATGGAGTGTAGCCATGTATGGAAGGGAAACATGGACGATAACTAGTTTGGACAAGAAGAGAATAGAAGCTTTCGAAATGTGGAGCTACAGAAGAATGCTGAGGATAAGGTGGGTAGATCACGTAACTAATGAGGAGGTATTGAATAGGATTGGGGAGAAGAGAAGTTTGTGGCACAACTTGACTAGAAGAAGGGATCGGTTGGTAGGGCATGTTTTGAGGCATCAAGGGATCACAAATTTAGCATTGGAGGGCAGCGTGGAGGGTAAAAATCGTAGAGGGAGACCAAGAGATGAATACACTAAGCAGATTCAGAAGGATGTAGGTTGCAGTAGGTACTGGGAGATGAAGAAGCTTGGACAGGATAGAGTAGCATGGAGAGAGCTGCATCAAACCAGTCTCAGGACTGCAGACCACAACAAAACAACATTGTTTGCTCTGCAATAAAATATTTCCTTTGCTAACTACATGCCTATCAGTAGTTAGAGCCTTCAGTAGTTAGAATATTTTATTTAGCTAGCGGTATTGGTGCTCGCGGAATTGCTGTAGTTTGTGTAATGAAGAGTTTTGTGAGGTAAGTGACTTACGAAATATATAGGTTATTGTTAGGATTTCTTCTCATTCAGGGCCATTCTTTTGTATTATTTATTTGAAGTCAGGTAATCATTTTTGAGCAGTCAGATTACGTTGCGCTAGGATATTGTGGGTAAGTGTTGAAATGATAAACAATAGCAAAGTCACTCTTGCATTCAATTTCACTCATCAGTTTCAGATTTAAATAACCTGGAGGTTTCACCGTTATTGCAATTTATACAGGGTGTTACAAAAAAGCACGGCCAAACTTCCAGGAAACATTCCTCACACACAAATAAAGAAAAGATGTCCGGAAACGCCTAATTTCCATGTTAGAGCTCATTTTAGTTTCGTCAGTATGTACTGCACTTCCTCGATTCACCGCCAGTTAGCCCAATTTAAGGAAGGTAATGTTGACTTCGGTGGTTGTGTTGACATGCGACTCATTGCTCTACAGTACTAGCATCAAGCACATCAGTACGTAGCAATAACAGGTTAGTGTTCATCACGAACGTGGTTTTGCAGTCAGTGCAATGTTTACAAATGCGGAGTTGGCAGATGCCCATTTGATGTATGGATTAGCACGGGGCAATAGCCGTGGTGCGGTACGTTTGTATCGATACAGATTTCCAAAACGAATGTGTCCCGACAGGAAGACGTTCGAAGCAATTGATGGCGTCTTAGGGAGCACGGAACATTCCAGCCTATGACTCGCGACTGGGGAAGACCTAGAACGACGAGGACACCTGTAATGGACGAGGCAATTCTTCGTGCAGTCGACGATAACCTTAATGCCAGCGTCAGAGAAGTTGCTGCTGTACAAGGTAACGTTGACCACGTCACTGTATGGAGAGTGCTACGGGAGAACCAGTTGTTTCCGTACCATGTACAGCGTGTGCAGACACTATCAACAGCACATCAGAGCATCGAGTGACATTATACTGAGTGCGCTATCCGAAAATTACCTTGAGCAATTAAACAGAGAACCGACTCGTGGAGATAACATCTTGGACCTACTGATAACAAACAGACCCGAACTTTACGACTCTGTAAGTGCAGAACAGGGAATCAGTGATCATAAGGCCGTTGCAGCATCCCTGAATATGGAAGTTAATAGGAATATAAAAAAAGGGAGGAAGGTTTATCTGTTTAGCAAGAGTAATAGAAGCCAGATTTCAAACTACCTAACAGATCAAAACGAAAATTTCTGTTCCGACACTGACAATGTTGAGTGTTTATGGAAAAAGTGTAAGGCAATCGTAATATGCGTTTTAGACAGGTACGTGCCGAGTAAAACTGTGAGGGACGGGAAAAACCCACCGTGGTTCAACAACGAAGTTAGGAAACTACTGCGAAAGCAAAGAGAGCTTCACTGCAAGTTTAAACGCAGCCAAAACCTCTCAGACAAACAGAAGCTAAACGATGTCAAAGTTAGCGTAAGGAGGGCTATGCGTGAAGAGTTCAGTGAATTCGAAAGTAAAATTCTATGTACCGACTTGACAGAAAATCCTAGGAAGTTCTGGTCTTACGTTAAATCGGTAAGTGGCTCGAAACAGCATATCCATACACTCCGGGATGATGATGGCATTGAAACACAGGATGACACGCGTAAAGCTGAAATACTAAACACCTTTTTCCAAAGCTGTTTCACAGAGGAACACCGCACTGCAGTTCCTTCTCTAAATCCTCGCACAAACGAGAAAATGACTGACATCGAAATAAGTGTCCAAGGAATAGAAAAGCAACTGGAATCACTCAACAGAGGAAAGTCCACTGGACCTGACGGGATACCAATTCGATTCTACACGGAGTACGCGTAAGAACTTGCCCCCTTCTAACAGCCGTGTACCGCAAGCCTCTAGAGGAACAGAAGGTTCCAAATGATTGGAAAAGAGCACAGGTAGTCCCAGTCTTCAAGAAGGGTCGTCGAGCAGATGCGCAAAACTATAGACCTATATCTCTGACGTCGATCTGTTGTAGAATTTTAGAACATGTTTTTTGCTCGAGTATCATGTCGTTTTTGGAAACCCAGAATCTACTCTGTAGGAATCAACATGGATTCCGGAAACAGCGATCGTGTGAGACCCAACTCGCTTTATTTGTTCATGAGACCCAGAAAATATTAGATTCAGGCTCCCAGGTAGATGGTATTTTCATTGACTTCCGGAAGGCGTTCGATACAGTTCCGCACTGTCGCCTGATAAACAAAGCAAGAGCCGACGGAATATCAGACCAGCTGTGTGGCTGGATTGAAGAGTTTTTAGCAAACAGAACACAGCATGTTGTTATCAATGGAGAGACGTCTACAGACGTTAAAGTAACCTCTGGCGTGCCACAGGGGAGTGTTATGCGACCATTGCTTTTCACAATAAATATAAATGACCTAGTGGATAGTGTCGGAAGTTCCATGCGGCTTTTCGCGGATGATGCTGTAATATACAGAGAAGTTGCAGCATTAGAAAATTGTAGCGAAATGCAGGAAGATCTGCAGCGGATAGGCACTTGGTGCAGGGAGTGGAAACTGACCCTTAACATAGACAAATGTAATGCATTGCGAATACATAGAAAGAAGGATCCTTTATTGTATGATTATATGACAGCGGAACATACACTGGTAGCAGTTACTTCTGTAAAATATCTGGGAGTATGCGTGCGGAACGATTTGAAGTGGAATGATCATATAAAATTAATTGTTGGTACGGCGGGTACCAGGTTGAGATTCATTGGGAGAGTCCTTAGAAAATGTAGTCCATCAACAAAGGAGGTGGCTTACAAAACACTCGTGCGACCTATACTTCAGTATTGCTCATCAGTGTGGGATCAGTACCAGATCGGGTTGTCGGAGGAGATAGAGAAGATACAAAGAAGAGCGGCGCGTTTCGTTACAGGGTTATTTGGTAACCGTGATAGCGTTACGGAGATGTTTAGCAAACTCAGGTGGCAGACTCTGCAAGAGAGGCGCTCTGCATCGCGGTGTAGCTTGCTGTCCAGGTTTCGAGAGGGTGCGTTTCTGGATGAGGTATCGAATATATTGCTCCCCCCTACTTATACCTCCCGAGGAGATGACGAATGTAAAATTAGAGAGATTCGAGCGCGCTCGGAGGCTTTGAGACAGTCGTTCTTCCCGCGAACCATACGCGACTGAAACAGAAAAGAGAGGTAATGACAGTGGCACGTAAAGTGCCCTCCGCCACACATCGTTGGGTGGCTTGCGGAGTATAAATGTAGATGTAGATGCAGATAATTGGCCTCCACGTGTACACTTCTGAGAATGGTTCATCCAACAAAGTGTCAATCCTCATTTCAGTGCAGATGTTCTCTTTACGGATGAGGCTTCATTCCAACGTGATGAAATTGTAAATTTTCACAGTCAACATGTGTGGGCTGACGAGAATCCGCATGTAAGTGTGCAATCACGTCATCAACACAGATTTTCTGTGAACGTTTGGGCAGGCATTGTTGGTGATGTCTTGATTGGGCCCCATGTTCTTCCACCTACGCTGCTAGAACATGTGCCTTTACAAGTACGACACAACATGTGGTTCATGCACGATGGAGCTCCTGCACATTTCAGTCGAAGTGTTCGTACGCTTCTCAACAACAGATTCGGTGACCGATGGATTGGTAGAGGCGGACCAATTCCATGGCCTCCACGCTCTCCTGACCTCAACCCTCATGACTTTCATTTATGGGGGCATTTGAAAACTCTTGTCTACGCCACCCCGGTACCAAATGTAGAGACTCTTCGTGTTCGTATTGTGGACGGCTGTGATACAATACGCCATTCTCCAGGGCTGCATCAGCGCATCAGGGCTTCCATGCGACGGAGGGTGGATGCATGTATCCTCGCTAACGGAGGACATTTTGAACATTTCCTGTAACAAAGTGTTTGAAGTCACGCTGGTACGTTCTGTTGCTGTGTGTTTCCATTCCATGATTAATGTAATTTGAAGAGAAGTAATAAAATGAGCTCTAACATGTAAAGTAAGCGTTTCCGGACACATGTCCACTTAACATATTTTCTCTCTTTGTGTCTGAGGAATGTTTCCTGAAAGTTTGGCCGTACCTTTTTGTAACACCATATATATATATATATATATATATATATATATAGTGTAAGTACAGACCAGATGTGGACTGAATTCCAAGAAATAGAATCGGCAGCAATTGACTGTTCCGTACCAAATAAATTAACAAACGACCGAGCTGATCCCCTTGGTGCCCAGAACAGGTCAGAATATTGTTGCAAAACCGACATAAAGATTATGCGAAAGTCGAACGAATGAAAAATCCCGAAGTTTAACCATCTTTTTACAGAAATTCGAAATTTAGCCCCGACTTCAATGTGATATGCTTGTAATAAGGTTCCATACCGAGACTTTGTCTCGAAAGCTGGCTGAGATTCCGAAGGTATTCTGGTCGTATGTGAAGTATGTAGCGGCAAAACATAATCAATGCCATCAATGCCTTCTGTGCGCGGTAGAAATGGAAATACTATCGATGACAGTGTTGCTCAAGCCCAGTTACTAAATAAAGCCTTCGGAATATCCTTCAACAAAGAAGACGAAGTAAATATTCCAGAATTAAATTCAAGAACAGCTGCTAACATGACTTACTTAGAAGTGTATATCCTTGCAGTAATGAAGCAACATAAATCACAAATATTTCGGTCCAGACTGTGTACCAATTAGGTTCCTTTCAGGGTATGCTGATGCAATAGCTCCACACATAACAATCATTCAAAACCGCTCGCTCAATGTAAGATTCGTACCCAAAGACCGGAAAGTTGAACAGATCACTGCAATATTCAAGAAAACAATAGGATTAACCCACTAAATTACAGCCTCATATCACTGTCGTCGATATGCAGCAGGATTTTGGAACGTATATTGTGTTCGAAAATTATAAATTACCTCTATGAGAACAGTCTACTGACACACAATCAACAATGATTTAGAAAACATCAATCTTGTGAAACAAACAAAACCTTTAATCACATGAAGTGTTCAATAGTGTTAACAAGGGTTTCCAAATTGATTCCGTATTTCTAGAGTTCCTCAAGGCTTTTGACTCAATACCTCACAAGTGGCTTGTAGTCAGATTACGTGCTTATGGGATATCGTCTCAGTTATGCGACTGGATTAGTGATTTTTTGTCAGAGAGGTCACAGGTCGTTGTAATAGACAGAAAGTCATCGAGTAAAACAGAAGTGGTTTCTGGCGTTCCCAGGGTAGTGTTATAGGCTCTCTGCTTTTCCTTACCTATGTAAACGATTCAGGAGATAAGCTGAGCGGCCTTCTTAGGATTTTTGCAGATGATGCTGTCATTTATGGTCTATTAAAGTCATAGCAATGTCAATGCAAATTGCAAAACGATTTAGAAATGATATCTGTATGGTGGGAAAATTGGCAATTGACACTCAATAATGCCAAATGGTTCCAATGGCTCTGAGCACTATGGGACTTAACATCTGTGGTCATCAGTCCCCTAGGACGTAGAACTACTTAAACCTAACTGACCTAAGGACATCACACACATCCATGCCCGAGGCAGGATTCGAACCTGCGACCGTAGCGGTCACGCTGTTCCAAACTGAAGCGCCTAGAACCGCACGGCCACACCGGCCGGCCACTCAGTAGTGAAAAGTGTGAATCATTCACACGAGTGCTGAAAGGATCCACTAAAGTTTAATAAGTCAATGTAACCTAAAGGGCGCAAATTCAATTAAATACCTAGGAATTACAGTTACAAACAACTAAGGGAAATAACACATAAGAAATGTTGTGGGGAAGCCGAACCAAAGATTGCGATTTATTGGCATAACACTTAGAAGATGCAACAGATCTACTAAAAAGACTGCCTTGACTATGCTCGTCCGTCAACTTTTGGAGTACTGCTGTACAATCCAGAATCCTAAACAAACAGGATTGAAAGAGTACATCGAGAAAGTTCAAAGAAGGGCAGGACGTTTTGTACTATTGAGAAATAGTTGAGAGTTTGTCACACACACGAAACAGGGTTTGGGATGGACATCATTAAAACAAAGGCGTTTCTTGCCGCGGCGGGAGCTTCTCACGAAATTTCAATCTCCAGCTTTCTCCTTCGAATGCGAAAATATTTTGTTGACGTCGCAAGGAAACATATAAGTGTTGATTTTTTCCGCTCGCTGTTCGAGAGTGGAATAATAGAGAATTATTGTGAAACCTCTGTCAGGCATTTAAGAGTGATTTACATAGTATCCATGTAGATATAGATGCAGATTCCACATGAACTTGTTAGCTACGTTGGATTTCCACCGAACCTAGTTAATATTGCCAACTTCTTGATATATTTAAGGGTTTACCGCAATTGCTGACATAACTGTGTTCACCTCACTAGGAGAGGTTTTAGAGGAGCTGAAAAAGCAAATGATGATGAGTTCTGAGAATGAGGATGAAGACAAGCATGATGAATCTTGCTCCGTGACGTCGGATGACGTGTTATTTGATGATGAGGCTATCGACAATGAATTCTAACTGGAGGAGGGCTTCCTACAAGGAGGAGGACAGTGCTCCAAAGACAACGACAAAGAAGCTAGATATTTTGCGCTAGGGAAAGATTTTGAAACAAATTGGACCAGCACACCTCTAAAATTTAAATATGCCAAAACGCCTGCAAAAATACATTGTTACACCTTCTCTTACCTAAGGTGTCTAAAGCTGTGGCGAATGACCGAAGACTAATTTCGTTGTTTGTCAATGAAGAAATGATTGGTAATTTGGTAAAACACGCACACACAAGGAAATCGAACCAATATCCGGCGATTCAGTTCTGTCCAGTGATATACGGTACCCACAAAAAAATTTGAGGTGAAAGAGCTTTATGAGTTACTATATAGGAGTGCATACATGAATAAACACGAAAGAAATGATTTCAAAAATTGACGGAACTCCGAGTTTTCAATTTACAGTGGCTAAAATCCGGTTTGAATTCGAGGAAAATGGAACACGAAATCAAAGGAAACAAACCGACAAATTCGCGACCTTTGGAGATTTCAAGACTCTATTTACAATTCAGTGTGAAGGCCATTATTCGTCACCTGAGGACTTGACAATAGACGAAACGTTACTTAGCTTCAGAGGACGATGTCCTTTCAAAATATTTACGCCCAAAAAGCATAGCAAATGTGACTTAAAAGTGTCAGCATATGTGAAACAAAAATATTTTGCTTTTTGGATGGATATTCTCATATTAGGAAGGAAACAAAGAGAAAAGAACCATCAGCCCATCCATGCCATCAAGGTATATCCTATAGCTTTGTGACTCGGTAAAAAATACGAGTAGGAATACTATGAAAGACAACAGGTTCACATCATGCTAATTGGCTGACGAGTTGACTAAAATGAAACTGACATTAGTCGGCAGGCTACGCTAAAATAAACTTCATACACCAACGGAAGTAACCAACTCCAGGAACGCGCCTCCTATGTCACTCCGTTTTCTCTGCCACTCTGATAAAATGCTCATTCCTTTTACACCAAAGAAATATTTGATCATGCATGTATGATTCACAACTCAAAGAGGGCCGCTCTGGTATTTTTACGATGTTCTGAACGTTGCTGGTTTTAATGCATTTGGACCTTCAGAATGAATCACCCCTTACACATAGTTTCTGTAGTAGTGACTGTGGCAGGTTGCTAGAAAGACTTTTCCTTGAAATACTGCAGCCACATTCGCCAAGCCACCGCGAGCGGCTGTGACGGAGGAAGGAGCCGGACTCCATGGGGCGAGCCCCGGGTGCAGTCGTTCTGCAAGCACGCAGCAAGAAGCCGGGTCGACGTGCTCGCCTTGCTCAAGAAGGGACACGACGCAAAGGGCCCGTCTCACAACGAGATGCGTACCGAGAGCTCATGGACACCTGCAACCACTAGGACAGAACGCCAAGTATGTACGCGCGAAAGCATCTCAGTTCTTCTGGCCTTGCGGCAGTCATTTTACCTGCCTTAGAAAACAGGGATGTGCCGACAATAGCAACATCACACGGGCACTGAAACAAGCACGCAAAAAAAAAAAAAAGAAGAAGAACCGCTGGCAATCGGCGCAAGGAGGCGTGTGAAAGAAGCCAGCATTCTTAAGAAAATGTTTTCGCTAGACAGTGGGGCCATTCTTTGTAAATGACGGACGCCAGCACATTTTGAGACGGAGGGCAAACATGGATCTGTCCAGGGCTCAAGTAAAGAGAGAGAGAGAGAGAGAGAGCAGTTATAAAGAAGTGTTGTGTAGCCGCTCTCCCAACAGCCTCAGAACGCAGGTAAACATCTTAAGAATGTGAAACCGTGAGAAAGATGCCAGTTCACGAGGCACACACCAGCCCACGCCAGATGGAACATTTCCACCCTACACGGAGAGGCATGGCGATGAAACGGCGATCTGTCATTGGGCTAGATTGAATATTTCGTCCGCCAGTGACAACGCCGAAAGGCATTATGTTTTGAATAGGAGTTGAGCAGAGAGATGGATGAGAAACGAAAAAAGGAGTCGTGGAGACAGCGCGTAAGCGAGAGGACGTTGGCGCTCTTCCACCCACCGCCAACATCCGCCTTCCGATTCCGTGATAGTACAGCTTTGGCTACGCAGCCGAAGACGGGCAGACAACGTGGATATCGTACCTGGGACCCGCCGCAAAAACGCGATTACTAATGAGGGCAGCCAAACCCTGCAGCACAACTCCGACGCAGCGCCGTACCGACACAGTGCCTGCAACCGACAGCAGTACACGACGAACGATTCAAGAATGCTGAGACGATTCGTTCCCGCCTACTTCCGCTTATTAACTGAATCGTGTGCACGCTAGGTCAAATCGGCACTGGGATTCACAATTTTGTTTTGTTTTTTGTAAAAAGCACGAAAATACACTACTGGCAATTAAAATTGCTACACCAAGAAGAAATGCAGATGATAAACGGGTATTCATTGGACAAATATATTATACTAGAACTGACATGTGATTACATATTCACGCAATTTGGGTGCATAGATCCTGATAAATCAGTACCCAGAACAAAACCCTCTGGCCGTAATAACGGCCTTGACACGCCTGGGCATTGAGTCAAACAGAGCTTTGATGGCGTGTACAGGTACAGCTGACCATGCAGCTTCAACACCATACCACAGTTCATCAAGAGTAGTCACTGGCGCATTGTGACAAGCAAGTTGCTCGGCCACCATTGACCGGACGTTTTCAGTTGGTGAGACATCTGGATAATGTGCTGGCCAGGGCGGAAGTCCAACATTTTCCGTATCAAGAATGGCCCGTACAGGACCTGAAACATGCGTTCGTGCATTATCATGCTGAAATGCACGGTTTCACAGGGATCGAATGAAGGGTAGAGCCACGGGTTGTAACACATCTGAAATGTAACGTCCACTGTTCAAAGTGCAGTCAATGCGAACAAGAGGTGACCGAGACGTGTAACCAATGGCACCCCATACCATCACGCCACGCTTCCAATGTGCGTTCACCGCGATGTCGCCAAACGCGGATGCGACCATCATGATGCTGTAAAGAGAACCTGGATTCAGCGGAAAAAATGACGTTTTGCCATTCGTGCACCCAGTTTCGTCGTTGAGTACACCATCTCAGGCGCTTCTGTCGGTGATGCAGCGTCAAGTGTAACCGCAGCCATGGTCTCCGAGCTGATGGCCCATGCTACTGCAAACGTCGTCGAACTGTTCGTGTAGATGGTTGATGTCTTGCAAACGTCCCCATCTATTGACTCAGGGATCGAGACGTGTCTGCACGATCCGCTACAGCCATGCGGATAAGATGCCTGTCAACTCGACTGCTAGTGATACGGGGCGTTGGGATCCAGCACGTCGTTCCGTATTACCCTCCTGAATCCACCGATTCCATATTCTGCTAACAGTCATTGGATCTCGACCAACGAGAGCAGCAATGTCACGATAAGATAAACCGCAATCGCGATAGGCTACAATCCGACCTTTGTCAAAACCAGAAACGTGATGGTACGCATTTCTCCTCCATACACGAGGCATCACAACAACGTTTGCCGGCCGGAGTGGCCGTGCGGTTCTGGGCGCTACAATCTGGAGCCGAGCGACCACTACGGTCGCCGGTTCGAATCCTGCCTCGGGCATGGATGTGTGTGATGTCCTTAGGTTAGTTAGGTTTAATTAGTTCTAAGTTGTAGGCGACTGATGACCTCTGAAGTTAAGTCGTTTAGTGCTCAGAGCCATTTCTGAACAACAACGTTTCACCAGACAACGCCGGTCAACTGCTGTTTGTGTATGAGAAATCCGTTGGAAGTTTCATGTCAGCACGTTGTAGGTGTCGCCACCGGCGCCAAACTTGTGTGAATGTTCTGAAAAGCTAATCATTTGCATATCAGATTATCTTCTTCCTGTCGGTTAAATTTCGCGTCTGTAGCACGTCATCTTCGTGCAGTTGCAATTTTAATGGTCAGTAGTGTACATATATTTCTTTCATGTTTTGATCATATAAGAAATCTTTCACAATCATACATGAACCCCTTAGTTTTGTATTCTTTTTTGTTTGATTTCATTTAATTTCACGTGTTCACTACATGTTTGGCTCCCAGCGTGGGGCCACCTGATTGGTAATTTTCATGGTATGTGATGTCTCGAAATATTTCACGAGTTCACTACAATTTTGGCATCCAACGTGGGGCAACCTCATTAGTCATCTGCTCGTCATTTCACATCTGACAGCAGAGAGAGAAGAATTCTCCAGAGTTCAGTACATCCTTAAGTTAACAGAACCATTTGTGAAGAAGGCAGGTTATAATTCTTGTCTACCAAGAGAACTTCCACTTTCTATCCAGTTATCTCGACGAAGAAGAAGGTGAGCCAGAATACGAGAAGCAGCCAAAAAAAAACTTAGTCAATGAGATGTTTGCAATGAAGTATAGTAATGATAGAAACGGTTAATATCTTCTATACAAAGTCCCGTGGATGTTTGTGTGATGAACATTAGATTGTAGCTTGTACTAATTGTCTTGACATATAGCAAAGTAATGATAATAATTACTTTATTTTTGTTATTTTTGCATTATTTCATAATAAATTGTCTGCCTTGTTGGACTATAGTAGTCAAGCAATGTGATGAAAAGTATCGAGTTGACTATGATGTTATACTAGTAAAATGATACATATAAGACTGACGATTTTTGGGAATACTGTTACGTGTTAACTGTTTCACTAAATATAGTTCTTTTGTTGATTTTACTTCCAATATCAACTAACATTTGATTTATTAATATCAATTATGCTACGTTTAATTATGGTTAAACATACAACTCTATTTCAGTTGGTGGTAGTCCACCCGATCTTGTTATTAACGTACTTGCAGTCTACTTGTGGGCAGAATGTTAATTCACTCTCAAAACTCTTTAGACTAATATCATATACTTTCTGCAGACTACTGTAAAGTATATGGCAGGGGTGCGTCCTGTATTACTACTTACTGAGGCTTCCTCCTATTTTATTATCATTTTGACCGTCGGAAGAAGGATTAGTTAAATGCCCTTGTGCTTGCTGCGATTACGCTGAACCTGCCTTCGCAATCCTTTAGACATTCCTAGTTCCCCCACTTAAAACTGGCTTTTGAAACGTCGTAAGTAGACCTTCGATGGATAGTCGTCTATATTCAAGCATCTAAAGATCAGGTTTTACAGCACCCCATTGACGCTCTTACATGGCTCGAACAAACCTATGGTCTTATGAGCTACCCTTTTCCGCATACCTTCAAAAACCTCTGTCAGTCCAATACACTTGGGCTGTACTAGATACAATGAGTCGCACGTGTAGTAAGGAATCGGCTTTGTAGAATATTTGTATTTTCCGAGTTACCTACCCATAAACTATGTGTGAGCCTATGTGGTCGCTCAATTTCATATCTCTAGAAATTGTAACAGCCAGATATTTATATGAGATGGTTGGTTCTAACAGTACTAATTCACATCTTAATGTTTCAATACAAGGTGTTATCTTTTTGATAAATACACATTTCTCCATTTCTGAAAGTTTAAAGCACGTGCCATATGATTGCACCACTTACAGACCTCAGTAACTTCTGAGTAAATATTAGTGCGGCTTCCTTTCAGACGCCAATGGCATCTCTGCAAGGCTAACATCGGTCCACGTCGGATTACCGAAGTTCAGCGCTGTCGGGTTTGGCTAGAACTGGGATTGGTGACCATCTGTGAGCATGTAGGGCTGTTGACAAGTTAGGTTCTCTCAGCCCTTGTGAGGCCAATTGAGGAGCCACTTTTTTGAGAAGCAGCTGCTCCGATCACGAAACCCGACAATGGTCAGGAGAGCGGTGTGCTGACCACATGTCCCTTCATATCGAAATGCAGTGACGCGTATGGGCCGAGAATGACACGGCGGTCGGTCGGCACCGCTGCGCCTCCGAGGTCTCTTCGGACAGAGCTTCTTTCAGACGGTACTTTGTTATAGATAACTGCGTAATGTGTGCGATGTCTGAGGTTCCTAATAATATTGTCTTCAAGATCATTGACATGCAACACAAACAGCAAGGCTTCCAACGCATCTCTCCTCTGATCTCCTAAGGTTACTTCCAAATTTATTTATGATTCTAAGTACAAAATAACTTACTACCTCCTCCGTACCAAGAAGTCCTCAGTCCAGTACAAATCTCGTCTGATACCCCATTACAATGTATTTTTCTATTTCGTTAAGATCTACGCCGTTCTCCAAAACTCTTAAGTGTGTTTATTTTGGGCACATGCTATCTCTGTGAGGATTCACACAAGTAAATCAATGATAAAAGTTAATGCAAACGTAGGCTGTTCTTCTTACGTTATCCGAACAACAAAGTTTCTTTGATATCACCAGTTATTACCATCGTAGTTAAGAGAGTTAACACTACTAGCGTGATTAAGACACATAACCAAACTAGACGGTAAGCGTAATCAGCCGTAAAAATACTTACATTATCCGAATGCTGAATAATGCTCTGTATCGGTCCCGTCACTTTACGGAGACGCGTTTCTCAGTGTCTGCAGTCGCCCAGCAACGGAACTATTATTTCTACTACTCAACAATGTCGTATTTATCATGGTTGATTCCTTAGAAACAGCGACATCCGGCCCGACACATGCAATCACTCCTCGGTTTCTGAAGACCATGAGCGATGCTCGTTGAGAAATGTACTTCATTAAGGTAATTTTTAACAAACTTACGTAGTGTTAATAACTGCCATAAATTCTAATGTCCGATTCCACATGTCAGCTTTGATCGATGACGTCATAGGTAACCCAAAGATGGTACAGAGTCGCAATATTTTGAAACTACCAAGGGAAACAATGAAGTTCATTCGTGGACAAAGTAATGCAGCAAAGCACCAAATGATAATACACGCACGTAACATAAATTACAAACATAATTCAAACGACTAACTACTTTCACGGTAATTACGTGGAAAACAAATTACTGTAACAAAAAGACAGAAAAGAACTGAGATATACACATGTGAAATAAATTATTCTCACAGTTTACGCGAGTAAGTAGAGGATTCAGAGACAGCCCTCAGCGACCACTACAATACTCATCGTTAACTGACGATCTTACAGAGTCACGGTAACTCAATCTAATGGGACTACCGCGGGAGGGGATGTGGTGGTTTGGCACGGGGACAAACTAAAACATAATATAACCGCAAAATCAAAGAAATAGTGGAGTGTATAACCCGCAAAGACTCCCGAGACAGGAAATAGCGGAAACATAGCAGAGATATCACAAAAGCAAAAGCACTACAAACGGGTAACAACTACATGAAAGACAACGGAACGACCAACAGAGGTCAATCCTGGCTGTCTGTTCCGAGGTTCGCTTGTTTTCAGCTCTAGTTGTAGATTCCACGTTCTAGTATTCTTAGTGATTAAGATTTTAACGTCTGGTACAGCTTTCTGTAGTACTGCAAAAACGCAAAATATACGAAACTTGAGATCTAAACCTAGAATTTACCTATGTAGGTCAATTCTAATGGTTAATTCTAAGGTTTATTTTTCACGTTTTTGTAGTAGGTCTGCACGGTGTTTTGTTTTGGGATTTTCATTTTTGAATATCTCAGTGTACTTGAGCTCTATAGATCAGTCATAATTGTCTGTGATATGTTCTGTTTCTGTCCATGATTATTAGGTGTGCATCTTACTTTTGTTAAAAATTTGCGCTTTTGATAGCGCTGTCAGTACTACAGGAAGAAGACAATTAATAACGAAACGTGGAATCGACAATCAGAATTCACCTATATAGCTCAATTCAACTATACAGGTCAATTCTTGCTGTCGATTAGAAGGTTTCTTCATTTTTGCCTTTATCCTGTGTCTTTTTATGCTTTTCATTGTTGGAATCTCTCTATGTACTTGAGCTATACAGTTGAATTCTAATTGTCAGGTCCACATTCCGTTACTTCTCATGATTTTTATAAGATAGTTATTGATATTTCCTTAAGGATTTAACTTTTGATATCACTTTCTGCTCTACTGCAACAACGAAGTAAATAACAAACCTTAGAATCAACTACTTAGAATAGAGACATGTCAACCAATAAAGCAAATCCTTAAAGAAATGACAAAAACCACTTCACGAAAAATCACGAAACTAGGAACTATAGTTGACCATTATAGCAGTCATATTACGTCCACGTCTAACCTCACTCTCGGAAATCGTGCCAAGTTCGGAAAAAAACCCAGCCGAGTATTTGTGAGAACCAAGATTATAAATATGATTGCAGGTCATTTCACTTGCAGCAGTGTATGCCGTGCTCTCAGATTCCTGCCTAGCACAACAATCTAAACTCGTGCCACATTCGGAGAGAAACAGCCAAACATTTGTCAGAACCAAGATTATAAATATTATTGCTACTTGATTCACTTGAAGCAATAAGTGTGCACTTAGCTTCCCGTGTATGCACACCATCGAAAACAGCGACGTATTAGGAATAACCAGCATGGTCTACGTCAGTTATTAAGACAGCCACAGATAGCATTCAATGACAGGCAGCTTACATCCTTCGCATCTTAAACTGATGACGTCACACACGCCACTTGTCAAAAAAGATGAGTGGGACTGGACACCAGTAATTGACATGTACACTGCTTCAGCGTCGCTATTTTACGCGAGGTATTGGTGTCTGAGGCTAGCGAGAATGAAAATAGCTCGCGCAATGTAGCCATTCCTGGCCAGTACTAGCTTCACTCAAAATTTCTGGGCTGACACTTGTGGTCGTGTACATACCAGCCACGGTCTGACGGTTCGGATGTCTTACGTGAAGGATGAAAATAGTTGCTACAGACAACCAATAATAAAAGAAAGCCGGCCGGTGTGGCCGTGCGGTTCTAGGCGCTTCAGTCTGGAACCGAGTGACCGCTACGGTCGCCGGTTCGAATCCTGCCTCGAGCATGGATGTGTGTGATGTCCTTAGGTAAGTTAGGTTTAATTAGTTCTAAGTTCTAGGCGACTGATGACCTCAGCAGTTAAGTCGCCTAGTGCTCAGAGCTATTTGAACCATTTTTTGAATAAAAGAAAGAATATTCTACAAATCAAGAAACCGAAATTAAACTAGATTCATGAAGTTCTCCACGTTACTCTATCCAGTATGTGCCTCTTCATCTCTGCTCAACTACTGCAATCCATATCCATTCTAACCTAGGTGCTGCGTTGGGGCTTGGACTACATATACAATTTTTATCCTCCCCCGCCCCCCCCCCCCCCCATTCACATTGCACACACACACACACACACACACACACACACACACACACACATCCATCCCTGACCTATCCTTAATGCCCAGGATATTTGCCACCAAGCGATCTCTACTTTTAATCAGGTTGTGCCATTAATTTATTTTCTTTCGAAACCGATTTCTATAGCTCTTTGTTAGTTATACAATCTACCCGCCTAATCTTCAGGATTCATCTGTAGCAGCACATTTCTAAAGCTTCAAATCTCCTACTGTCTGACCTGCTTATCATTCAAATTTCACTTCCGTTCCAGACTACATTGCAGATAAATACATTCAGAAAATATTTTCTAACTGTTAAATTTGTATTCTATTCTAATAAATTTCGCTTTTTATGAAATACTTTTAATGTATCTGACAGTCTACACTTTATATACCTTCTTCTTTGGCCACCTTCATTTGTTTTAGTGCCCAAATAGTAAAACCCAACTAAAACACTTAGCGTCTCATTTCCTAATGTAATACTTCCACCATCGCTTTATTCGATTTCTTAGCATTATTTATCCCTTGTTGAACATTTGTTTCATATTCATGTTGTAATCTCTTTGCAAGACCACATTGGCTGCAGTCAATTGGTTTTTACGTATGTATGTATGTATGTATGTATGTATGTGTTGTGTGTGTGTGTGTGTGTGTGTGTGTGTGTTTCTGTTTGTGTGTGTTTGAAAGTCCTTTGCTGTCTCCAACAATATTTAGTGTTTTCATCAAACTTCAAATATTTAGCTTCATCTTGTCTTTTTACCTTTGAAATTTTCCCTGGCTTCCTTTACTGATAAGATACGTAAAGAACCTATTTTCAAAAAGGGACAAGTACTGCATCAACAGAATTACAGAGCAGCATCCCTGACCTCCGTCTGTTGCAAGATTATAGAGCAGGGGCGGCCATTCCCTCGCACGGGTCCCACGTCGCTCAGCCTAGCTGCACATTTACCCCGCCGCCAGGGCCCACTGGCTCAGAGTGAGGACGGGGCAAGAGGGGAAAATGCGAACGCGCTGTGCTGTCATATTTCATATTCCTCCACAACAAAGATCACAAACAAAACAAATATTTAATCATTTATGGGCACTGAAGACATAATATTATTTCTATCTGCTACAAACTATTGTCATACGGATAGACGCAGACAATTTCACAGAGTTTCGCGCCCTCGATTCATTTGGTTTCGTTTCATTTTTTGGATCATCAGTCTTCACGTTGCTTTGAAGCAAACCAACAAGAATCCTCTCCTGTGCCAACCACTTCATCTCACAATAACACTTGCAACCTACGTCCTCAATTATTTGCTGGAGTTATTCCAATCTGTCTTTTTCTACTGTTTTTACCCTCTTCAATTCCCCGTCGTACCATAGAAGTTATTTTCTGATACCTTAACAGATATCCTATCATACTTTCCCTTCTTTATGTCAGTGTTTTCCGTAAATTCCTTTCCTCGCCGTTTCTGCAAAGCACCTCCTCATTCTTCACCTTATCAGTCCAAGTAATTTTCAGCATTTCTCTATAGCGTCATATTTAAAAGATTCCGATTCTCTTCTGTCCCGCTTTTCGCACAGTCCATGTTTCACTACCATGCAATGCTGTGCTCCAAACGAACATTCTCAGGTTTCATAGTGGATGAAAGGTCTTCCACAGACATATGTTGAGCGAAACGTTGTAGCACTTTATGCAATCTCTTTATGGAGACCAGGAAATTCTGCCTGAGGAAAATGTCCTGGATAGTCTTAACGTAAAAGGATGTGTCTTTAAAACGAGAGGCCGGCCGCGGTGGTCTCGCGGATAAGGCGCTCAGTCCGGAACCGCGCGACTGCTACGGTCGCAGGTTCGAATCCTGCCTCGGGCATGGATGTGTGTGATGTCCTTAGGTTAGTTAGGTTTAAGTAGTTCTAAGTTCTATGGGACTGATGACCACAGAAGTTAAGTCCCATAGTCCTCAGAGCCATTTTGATTAAAACGAGAGGGAACTGGACTGTGTCAAAATTTGTCCCTTTTACATTTAGATTCTCCTTTTAAAGGCATCCCCATCAGATCAGTAATAAGCTGTTGCTCACGTTGCCTTGTCTTATTGCGGGAAGTGTGCAGTCAAGTCTACTTCATGCAATCCATTTCGGATATTTTAGTTTTATTTCCTACACTCCTCTTGCCTTCATAAATTCGACAACAGCCCCCTTTAAATGGAAAAATCGTTGCCGGCATGCCGCCTGACTTAACCAATGTGCTTTTCAGTAATTTGTAAAAGCTTACTCTTCGTTCAGTGCCATCATAAACGATTGAAGCTGACAATGGAATAATTTGTGCAACCTGAGAAACTTTGCTATTAGTACCATCAATGTCTTCGTCTGCTCCATGCCTGGGAAATTTAGCACACAGTGCTCCTTGATGTACAGAACAATGAATCCGATCTGTTGGTCCTTGTAATTTTTGGTCATTCATTGTGAAACAAACCTTGAAATTCTTTCAGCGTTTCATAGCAAATCTGCTGTGCCTGTCACTTACGCGACTGTATCATAGATACTGAGAGGTCTCATTTCTTGCTTCCGGCAATCTCATTCAGTTTTAAAGACTTCTGACGGTAGATCGCTAAACTGCCTCTTTTTGTGCAAGCAGCCACAGCTGTGAACGTCCTTCATACGACAAACAAATAGCGAAGCATAAAGGGCGCTGACAACACTATTCTGCCGAACTGAAGAGTGTTGTGAAGACTGAAAAATGCCATATCGCAAGACTACATGAAAAGTCGTGCTGTACAGAATACGTCCAAGGAGAACAGAGCAATCCCAAGAAAGGCCGAACTTCAGCCCGCACGTGACCTGCACATCCGGCTCATGTGCAGTTTTGGCACGATGTGGTTGGTCCTGTTCTAGAGCATGTCTACGCTCCAACATGAAGATTTTCCTGGAGGAAAATAAGATTTTCGCCAGAGACAGTATAGCTTCAGTAGACAGACAAATTACGAAATACAGCTTGCCTTCTTCATGCACAGTGCCACGGAAACATGAAATGAAAGTTAACAGGTAGAGTCCACCTTCGTTTCAAAACAGCGTTCGACACTTACGACGTGTCCACTACTGACTTTGATACCATTATACAGAATATCATCGCACGTACTGGGTCAATGCATGTTCTGCACCGAAACGCTGACATCAGCATCAGTGCTTTCTTATCTGTGCTATCATATTACAGCTGAGAAAAATACCCTTGTTATATACTACTGACATCATCATCAGCACTTTCTCATCTTCAAGGTCATACTGGAAATCATGGAATCAGCATCAGCACATCCAGAGAAATGAAAGGCCATGGAGGGAGATGTGACGCAATGGGAGGGCAGGGTAACTATGCGAGAATAAATATCAACAGCAACAGTTTCATTTTACAATATTCTCACTGTACTCTGTACTAATTATTGACCAGATGGAGTGGCCGAGCGGTTCTAAGCGTTTCAGTCTGGAACCGCGCGACCACTACGGTCGCAGGTTCGAATCCTGCCTCGGGCATGGATGTGTGTGATGTCCTTAGGTTAGTTAGGTTTAAGTAGTTCTAAGTTCTAGGGGACTGATGACCTCAGATGCTAAGTCCCATAGTGCTCAGAGCCATTTGGACTAATTATTGCATGTGTTGGTGTAATTTAATAATGCAGACTCCTAAGGAAAGTAATACTAGCAGTGTATATTTAAACTTCGAGTATTTGCGTGTCTCTTGCTACCAATAACTCAGAAGTTAATTTGATAACTGCTGACACAAAGGTTCGTTAGTAGGGAGCAAAGCTGGTTTCAAGGAAATAACAACAATGATATATATTCAGTGGTAGAATAACTTGATCAACCTATAACACAATTAGTTTGCTGGTTGATGTATTTCTATACTTTTTATTTTACTTACGTTGATAAAATTTTGGACAAGCGAAATTTTACTACGCCATGCGCCTCCTAAAAGCAGCCAAATTAATTAGAATGTTTTCTATCAATTTTAGATTTTTCAGTATTTAAATCTAGCAAGGCAAATTTAAAAACTAATAACGCCTTACATTAACATACAGCCGAGTTTTCTCATATTATGGTTGGTCAGAATTTTTTCGTGTTACTACTGTTTCATTGTTCTGATGACTGTCAGAGCATAATTAATAGACCTAAAACTTTTCTAGATAACTGAAAAACTGTCTTTTTGTCAATCATGTTAAATTATAAGGAAAGAAAAACATTTATCAACTGAAAATTCCTTGGATTCGATCGTATCTTGCCACACAACTAGACGCAGATTCGACATCGGTCATTTTGGATTGTGAAGAATGTTCTTTTTCCAAATTTTAATCATATCATCACTTTTCCATTTCCCTGTTGTATTATAATGAGACATGTAGTACGAGGGTAAGTGAACACATTCTTCATCTCATGGCACTATTTCTTCACTGCGTGTGTTGTCTTTCTACTGCAGTGTAGCTCTTTGATTCAAATGCGGGTTGCTGTTAGATATGTCCAATAGTTGTTTGACCGTGTAGGTGACACTCTTATCTGCTGCACTCCGTCACCAAATCTTTAACAACTACACCGCACGATACAATTAAAGGATCACGCCGTAATTGTTTCCCACTGTGACGTACTATTTGAAATTTGGCTCAAATGCGGATATAACGTTACTCTGTAATGGTGGAAAAGCGCGGCTCCCTGCGACGTCACACTCGGGTTCGGAGAAGCTTCAAACAGCAAGGTGTCGACACTTTCGAAGAAAGGGCCACAGCTTAGACGTTCAGATGAGGCACAAGGTTGGTTGATGATGTCATGTTGGCACCGAATTGCAAATAGTTCAAATGGCTCTGAGCACTATGGGACTTAACATCTGAAGTCATCAGTCTCCTAGAACGTAGGACTACTTAAACCTAACTAACCTAAGGACATCACACACATCCATGCTAGAGGCAGGATTCGAACCTGCGACCGTAGCAGTCGCGCAGTTCCGGACTGAAGCGCCTGGTATCGCTCGTCCATCGCGACCGGCTGCCGAATTGCACCCCAATTTATTTTGTCCAACGTCATAGTGGACTTGTAACACGATGAGAAGGTCACCACAGCCTTTTTAGCCACATTTCATCCCGGGCTCTGTGATGGAGGGCAGAGCTACGACACCCTCTGTTAAAATCACGAGGTTTTCTTGTGAATGACCTGGGACAATATTTCAGACACACTGCTGCTAAGATTCTACACGAAAAGGGCTTAGGGGATTTCATAAATAGCGTCAATGAAAGAACCTCATTCCATGGGACGTTGATTCCCCACAGATTTCTCAGTCGAAAACGACAGTTCGCATTGCGATGAGCTACAGGAGAGCCCACCAGCTAATACTCAACATGATCACAAACCTTTCGATGGCAATTCTGTTTTTATTCTGGTACCACTAGGGATGGTTCGAATCCATTCGACGAAATATGAGCGCGATCCAGAGCAGCAAAGTGTGCTTTGGCTTTTTCAGCGCTGCTGCTTCGTGCTCACCTGTAGCGTGGTGTTTTGAGGGATTTAGCATTGACATATCTGTGAATAAAATGGCTAAGGCTGGCTCTAAGCTACCCAGTTCGGTAACACCTTGGGTGTCACGCTCTTGCCTTTGATGAATACTTTAAAAATGTTTCCACACAGAGATAACATAGTGATGGAGTCCCAGGCCCTTGCAGACAGACAACCCCTTGAATCCCTCCAATTTCTCATGCCCAATAGCACGTGCAGAAGCTGCAGTGTAGACTACCTTCATATCAAGAAATGTGTGTGTTCAAATGTGTGTGAATTCCTAAGGGGCCAAACTGCTGAGGTGGTCGGTCCCTAGACTTACACACTACTTAAATTAACTTAAACTGAGAACAACACCCCCCCCCTCCCCCCCCCCCGCGCTCAAGGGAGGACTCGAACCTCCAGCGGGGCGGGCCGCGCAAACCGTGACAAGGCGCCTCTAACCGCGCCGCCACTCCGCCCGGCTGCCTCCATCTCCCTAGAACTTCATCACAATTTGTTCTGTACAAAAACAATATTAAAGCGGTCAAGAAAGACGGGCAGGTTGCACCGAAGGTGTTGCCACATTAGACAGTCTTAAAGAGACTATTTATGGTTTTATTCTCGCATGTGTCAATATCACACTTCTCGCGATCGAGTTTGAGGAGCGCAAGAAACAGAACGGCTGTATAAACACTAGCAACCTTTTCTGCTTTTGATCACATTCAGATTTCGTTGAATGGTTTTGAACGGTCCAAAGTGGTTCTACTCTGTAAGCTAGAGCAATCATTGCGGTCGCACTGCTGTCCAACGGTGTGCGATACAGTTCAATGTGGTTGTCGGATCACTATGTTAATTCAGAAGGTTGAATCGTCCAGTGGGTATCAGTGGTATAAAAAGTTGACAACAACGTCGTGGTGTTGCTCACTGCACTGCGAAGGATCGTTTTCGACCATGAAATGTGGAAATTATTTTGGAAATTTGTGGTAAGTTCCTATGGGACCTAACTGACGAGGTCATCGGTCCATAGCCTTACACGCTACTTAATGTAACTTACACTAACTTACACTAAGGAAGACACGCACACCTATTCCCGAGGGAGCACTCTAAACTCCGACGGGAGAGCCGCACGAACCGTGGCAAGGCGCCCTAGATCGCGCGGCTACCCCGCGCGGCATGAAATGTGTGGCAATCAACGCTCCAGGGCATTGGGTGGTTTCAATGAAGCAGTTTTTACCACTCTCTAAGCGTTTTTCGTGTCGGTTCTGAGCAGCGGTTTCGGTTCTGACCTCCGTCGCGCAGGCGTCAAAACAAGAGGTTAAATGAGACTAAGGCGGGGTGCGACGGCCTTCCCATCATGTGACACGTCCAAATGGCGTTGGGCAGAGTTTTCGTGAAATTTGGTACCAATGCGACATAGTTAACCGACCTTACATCTCACATGAACTTATGAGATATAGCTCTTTCTTCGCGTGTGTCGACTCCTTGCTTTTTGAAGCATCGCCTAGACCGAGTGTGACGTCGGAGGGCGCCACGCTTTCACACCGTTACACGCGTACATTTAGGGCCCTTTGAGCCAAATTGCAAACTCGTACATCGCAATGGAAGACAATTACGGTGTTTCTAAAATATGATCTCTTAAATGTGTTGCGCACTGTAGTTTAAATAAAAAAAACGTGATCTTTTTCTACATCACGTCTTGGAAATGAAATCTTCACACTAACTGTAAGTTAACATGCCATACATTTACCTGCCGCCGGCCGAAGTGGCCGTGCGGTTAAAGGCGCTGCAGTCTGGAACCGCAAGACCGCTACGGTCGCAGGTTCGAATCCTGCCTCGGGCATGGATGTTTGTGATGTCCTTAGGTTGGTTAGGTTTAACTAGTTCTAAGTTCTAGGGGACTAATGACCTCAGAAGTTGAGTCCCATAGTGCTCAGAGCCATTTGAACCATTTACCTGCCCTTCGAATACAGTGACAGTTGATATTAATCGAATGAGCTAACAACTTCCGAATAGAAGATTAATCTAATCCCTAAAGTTTTTTCGATTTGCTTTGGAACATGTTACTACTGTTAAAACAGGAGTTCTTTGGAAATCTGGGCATGTCCAGGGCGGGATGGTGAATCAAGGAATACGTATCCCGGATCCGAGTATGTTCAGTGTGGGCAGAAATAAAACTGAGATAAAAACTATTAAGTAAACATGGGCGTCACCTAATCTAACCCTACGGAGCTCAAAGTGGATGAAATATTTCCCACGCCAGTTCTGTTTATTACACCCTGTCTCGCTAAGTCACCGTCCCATATTGTAGACACACGTCATCCCTTAACAAGGATCTCTAACAGCAAACCACATCTGAAGTTAACAGCTACAACGCAGCAGTAGGGCAACACATACCGTGGACAACTAATGCCACCAGAGAAAGAACGTGTCACCTTAGCGCCTCATTGTAACACAAGAGTGACCTAGAAAAAAATATATGATTGCGTGGTGTCTGTTTTTTCGGAAATGTCCGAAAGAGCAACCACCATGCATTCATATAACTGATTCACCTCGACGGGCGTTCATATAGCTGATTCGCCTCAATGGGCAATGAACCCACAACCTTCAGTGCGGATGCAGAATATCGTCCGACCTCCAGCGGGAATCTAAAATTAGCGAGCATGGAGAATATGGACGGGGAACAGCGTAGAGGTGGCTCTGGGTGGGAGTGTGGGCTGTCAAGGGAGCGTGCCGAGATAGTCCATGAATTTGCCATAAACACTGTGTGTGGAAGACTCAGTGGTTAAGACAACTCCGAAGTAAGGGGGGGATCCCACTTTCGAGTTCCTCTCTGGCTCCCATTTCCAACTCGTCACCGCTGATTCCTCATGAAGTATCGATGCAGCTGACATCCATACATCCGTTCCTTTCCTTTCCTTTCTCCCCCATCCACCTCCAGTTTACCCAGTAAGTAAAGGAAGGCTGACAAAATTAAAATTGGAAAATACATGCTCCGCAATACAAGATAACCATTATCGAATTTGCGTCTCCTTGTATGGGAAAATACAATCGACACCAAGGAATTGCATGCTGATCAATTTTTTGTTTTCCTCACAACTTAACATGATTAAAAAAACGCAGTTTTTCAATTATTTAAAAAAGCTTTGTGCCCATCAATCTATGAATTCTATGATTATCACCAGAGTACACTATGCCGAACGATGAAACAGTAGTAGCACAAGAAAACTCTAACACATCAAGTAGATGAGAATGTTCAGCTGTATGTTAATGTAAGGCATTATCTAGTAAGTGCACTGTTTAAACCTGTCTCACTAGATTTAAATTCTGAATAGCTTAAAACTGGTGGGTAATATTTTAATGAGATACGGCGGTTTTTGGAGGGGTATAACACTCGTTTGTTTGTTAAATTTGCAAGCCCAAAATTATATCAAGATAAGAAAAAAAGGTAGAAACATAGCAACCACGAAACTGATTATGGTATAGGTTAACTGAGTTATTCTTTCACTACGAATGTTATCAAAATGAAAATATCCACGAATATTGCTGAAGTATGACCACATAGCTCTAGGAAGATTAAAAAGGGCAATACCATATTTTGAAATATGATATCACTATTAACTACAAGTAACCGATGAAGGATCCAACACAAAAAGAAGTCATAGAACATGGAGAAATAAAGTGTTGTCATAGTGTGACACTAAAACATAAAAAACTGCGTACAAATGTAGTATGTAGGTGAGAATTTGTGATTAAATTATTCCATAACCACACATTTATTATTACAGATAGAATATTATTATAAATACAACGCAGAACAATTCAGAAATTTGATCATAGGGCAAGCGCAATGACCCGAAGGCGGTGATGAATAAGTGAAAAGTTTCGTGTGCTGAGTGGAAACAGTTGACTCCAAACGCAGGGAATTCTGAGTGTTAGAATTTAGGAATACTCTTTCTGATAGAACACTCAAGTCACTACTACAATCACCCATCTCCAAATGCCAAAGACATTCACAGATGGCATTAGCAGTTAGAAGAAACGAAGAAAATAGTACCGACTTCCCGCGTGCACAGCATAAAAAAATGTAAGAGTCCACTTTTCGCTTGCACTTATTCCATGCAAATCGACCTAAGAAACCAGCAGAGAACCACACATGAAACCGTAATCGTTCGCACTCGGCTAGACGACGCTGTGTTGTGCTGTACACCTCCGGGCTTGACAAAAAAAAATTGGTTCAAATAGCTCTGAGCACTATGGGACTTAACATCTTAGGTCATCAGTCCCCTAGAACTTAGAACTACTTAAACCTAACTAACCTAAGGACATCACACACATCCATGCCCGAGGCAGGATTCGAACCTGCGACCGTAGCAGTCCCGCGGTTCCGGACTGCAGTGCCTAGAACCTCATGACCACCGCGGCCCGCTGGATTGACATACATGGATTTACTTTTATACGGCTATATGGAAGACATTATATATGTGCCGCCTTTGCTGGAAAAAATCACAGAACTCGAAATGTACGTTTCTAATGGTCTCCTAATCGGTAACTTCACATATGCTTTAGAATGTATGGCTTGGAATGAATTATTGCTTAGATGTTGCTCGTCTGATGAAGAGGAGACATGTATAACGTGTATGAAGTAAGTAACTTTATTACAGGTTTCATTTACATCTGTCATTTGTATCTATGTATAGAAATTCGTGAAATTTTTGCAGCTGTCTGTGTTTGCTATATTCATTTTGAATCAATAATCTCTCATTAAACAGTGCGCCAAACAGCAGGTTCAGAAATAAGGAGTCATAGCTCGGCTTTTTCGACGTATCATGTTAGTGACTACCGGCCTCCGACAGCAACGAGGTTGCTGTTGTCTTTTCTTTTTATACAGCTCTCTTTAGGCATATACTAGGTGGGGTCTAAGTGAAACTAACCTAGTAGTCAATAGTATGATTCGTAGGAAACAGGCACAATTCTCATTTACAGTTTAGAAACGGAGCTGTTCTGGCGACAGAGAGCACATTCATCCAGAGAAATAGGAGTAAAATAAATCATGAACGAACGTTCCTCAAATAGGAAGCCGCCTTGCTTGAAACAATAACGTAGTGAATAACAATGCCGCTACCGCTTGAAACAATATAACGCTATTTGTTTTGTATAATTACATCATAAATTATGTACTTCGTTGACAGTATTCTTCCGATATTTAAACCAGTGGTGTTGCTCTTGAATTCCCAGGCTGCTAGTGTGTTAATGGCCGACACTACGTGTGTGTAGTTTCTGCAGCTACGCATAACATTTGCGTACGCAGAATATCAGCCGCACGAAATAGGAAAATATTGTTCGTTTACTGTTCAAACAATAAACATATCACCCGCTGGCAAAACACACTTTGAGGCACACGCACTCACGTCTATATTATAATTTCTGTTATCGAACACGTACTATTGCTGTTGAACAGGGTAATATTGCATGCTAACTGTTGATGCACAAGAGCTATCAATGATAATCGATCTGAACGTAATTAAGTGGAAGAAACCGAAAGAATTTACAACAGATATAACAAGTTGCCAATCCTTCAAGAAATCTCTTGCATTAAAAAGATGGGAGATTATTATACTCACCTCCGATGGATGTTGTTGCTCCAGCACTTACTGTGAAAACTTACCAGCAGTCTTTATTATAATGTATGTTCATGAACAAGCTGTAGACACCTTTTAAAACTACTGGAGGTTAAGTTATTAAAAAGAGTTTTTACTATAAATTTTGCAGAAAGTTGCATAAAGAAATGGGTATTACTTCTTTTCACCGAGCGAGATGGCGTAGTGGTAGCACACTAGACTCGCATTCGGCAGGAGGACGGTTCAAACCCGAATCCCTTTAACAAACACCAGCCAAAGTTTTGGCATACGCCAGCAAGTGCATTATTACAATATCCTATGTATCTCTAAATATGATCGGCATGACTTTCCCAGTTCACAGATGTGCCTTGAATACTTTCGTGGATTGAGATGGTGACGGCTTGAATTTCAACTATTGTCTCTTGTACCCAACTGTACAGACTTCTGTAACTTCGAGAAAGCATCTTTATGCTCAACTGCAAACTGGCCCTCCCAACTTCAAAAATTAAATAATTCTTATCACTTATAAAACACAATTTATGTTGTGTAAGGACATTAAATACACAATGAGCTAACACTAATTGATGTCTGTAAAATTTGTCGGTTCCCATTTTCTCTCTTGCACATTCATTTGTGTTTCTTTCCCTACGAATTATACCAATAACACTCGTAATTCTAATAAACGCTCATTTATCTAGTGTACCATGACTACTGACCTGTAGCTTTGGTAGAGCGAAATTCTAAACACAGATGCTTATTTGGTTTCAATATGGCAGACTTCGCACATGCGCACTAAATTTTGGCACATGAATTTAAGCCGAGTTTCCATTCCGTACACGGTACTCGCCATTCTGTGGTGACGGTATCGACTGACTGGTCTCTCGTTGGAAGAAATGTGTTAATATGTTATTAACGTTTGTCATATTTAGAAAGCTTTAAGTCGCAGACATTACCTTTCACCGCGCTTTAAAATGTGTAACCACAAACAGCGCAGTAGCTGGAATCGCGTAGTTTACAGAATTTAAGATATTTTTCCTAACAAATCTCGAATAATGACTGTAGCAGTCATCTTTCAAAAGAGCCCATGTTAATAAAACAGACATTTGTTATTTAAGTAGAAAATCGGTGGCTCTTGACACAGTTGTACAGAGAAACTTCCTAGGGCAGGTCCCAGACTGGCTTGGCTAATCCATATGAGAGTGGAGCCATCAAACGAGTACGTTTTCACCTTTGGAGTTTCCTGGCAGTATGCGCGCGCGCGCGCTCACACACACACACACACACACACACACACACACACACACACACACACACACACAAGAAAAAAGGAAAAGCACAAGGCAACAACAGTGTGCTCAGCTGTCATGGAGGATGTGGCGCAAGCACTGAACCCGTCTTCAGGATGACAGCAGTTCACTTCCTCGATCAGTTTTCCAGTTTCAGATTTCCTGCGGTTTTTCTAAATCTATTATCCCCTTATCAACAATGAAATGTATGTACCCCACGACAGGTGATTAGAGACAATTTTGTATTTATCAACGTCCTACTCGTAAAGGGAGTTCCCATAAAGGTTTGTAGACGTTTTATAATTACGGCTTGCACCTGTCGGTCGTGCTGTTTTCAAGTTTCGGAGTTAGCCCTCTGCTCCGTTCCGCTCCGTCTTGTCGCACCAAATTAGATCGTCGCTCCTTCAGAGAGGCAACCCAATGGACAGATCTGCAACGTAGTTTGGCGTCTCGAGTTCCTAGATAGTATGTGTCAATGAACAGTCCGCACGTATTCGCGTTTGCCACGCCACATATGTTGACCAGCACCTGTAATGTGAGTTGAAAACTTGGGGAGATATCCCCTGTGAGAGGTACACTGTGCCATTTTTTCCTTTGTCTTGGAGTTTTAGACAGTTTTCTAAAACTCCAATTGTACTTATGAATTACGCTGTATGGACCCCCTCCCTACCCTCACCCCCATCCACACACTGGAAAACAATACAGCGGAAAATATTTTCTTCAAATTGTTACCTTTTACTATAGCGTTTAAAATATTGTCATTTAATAACGTTTCACTCCCCACCACTTTCCCTCTCCCCTCCCTCCAAAATGTAGTGGAATGGTTAATTGTTTTTGTGAAGAGGGCACCGCTGATTTCCATCCCAGTACTTCGTCTATCGAAGCTTGTGCATCGTCTCTAAGAACTGAAATGCTACTTCCTCGGACGAGAAATGAAAATCAAAAATTAACTCCAAAACTCCCAAAGATTTCCCCAAAACAAGTTCCAAATTCCGTGAAAAATGAACAAGCAAACAAATTTTCAGTTACCATTATTATTTGGATATTAACCAGTAATTGAATCTGGAATCTAATCCTTAGTAATTTATTAACATACGAAAGAAAGATAAGATTCCAGTAAAATCAAACTCAAAATTCAAGATCATAGTAAATCGCAAAATCATTATAATTAAAATTCGCAAAGTAGAACCAACGTTCCCAAAGAATACTCCGTGTGATTGCTCTCGTGAATAATGGCTAAGGATAATTCAATCCATTGTCACTACGTCACGAGAGTTAGCCGAAGCTGGTCATACTTTTGAATGCTCGTATATGTAGGCGAAATTAGATTGTTTTTTCAGAACTGATTATTGCGATCTACTATGACGCAGTGAAACGATACTTTGACTTCAAATACTACGTTATTTAGAATTCATGTAGAGGACTTGCATATATTAGACAGAAGTGAATTTTAATTAGATAACTTGAAGTTAACACTATTTAGGAAGTGAACACAGACAGACAATTTCATTCGTAATAACTAATGGACTATGGAACTTGGCGATAGTTACGAAGCATATAATTACAATTCCCCCAACACCTGGGAAAGCTTCTTCCTCACGGCTCAGTTAGGAAGTGACTAATATTGTGTAATAAACCAGCATATCGTGTCAGTTCACGCATTTATTATTCAAGTTTTACAGTATTATTTATAGAGATGACGTGCTGCGATATTATTTGACTAAAGCGCTCGGCCCTTATATAGAAACTCCTTGACGTTAGGAACTAATAACACTGTTACGACTGATTATAGATTTGAGATTACAACCAGTCTATAGGGAATTTGGTGTCGCTGGAACTAAATTGAACTTGTCATTAATATTTAAATAGCAGCTGATAAACCATCGATTATAAACGATTTAATTACGACATTTGGTGAAGTAAATATCTCGCATTAATGTTCTTTTTGTAATGTCGATACCAATACATAAGAAATAACAATCTCATTGCTCTATCGCTGAGTGTTAGCCAAGTCCGCAGATTCGATGGACGTTACAGAACCTTGTCAGCGAGTGGAGCGTCGAACCCCTACCTTCCTCGACCTTCGTTGCTCTTTGTTGAGACCAGCTAGCAACCACGACATGGCGGAAACGCAGAGCGGCGACGGAGATCCCGCTTACGGGCGCGCGCATCCCACAAAGCTGCACCAGGGGACATATCGGGCGGAATATGGCGCCAGTGATGTCTGCTCGACGTGCGTCATCCGAAATATGATGCATAAACCGGGAACGACGAGCACATTGATCGCGTGCCTCATAGCGATGGCCCTCCATCCACGCCCGCGGAAACATTCGGTAGAACCCGGCACCTCTCATGAGGAGGACGAAGGCCCGGGTAAGAGAGGAGTTACACACAAGGCACAAAAGGTAAATGGGGCCAGCGTGTTCCCTTGTCTGAATAAAAATTATGCTAAATACGATACAAAATATCATATTTAGATTCACGAGGGTCATTTTAAAAGTGATATACGACGGATATTCGTCTATTATGGCGCGATCGGTTGCGAAGTGGAAACCAGAGTGAAACCCCGATGAAGCTTAGACAGATGTGTTGGGCAGTGTCTGTATAATGATCGCCTATGGTCTCACGGCGCTCTTTTCAATTCTGAGTGTACAATGAGTACTTGAAAATGCCTAGAAAATTTCTTCCGCCAAGTATGCTGAGACATTTCGCCTAATCGCAATGCGGCCCACATAACATGACTGTCATGCATTCTTTTCCTCATGACAAGATTCGGGCACACGCTTCAGGGGCAATGAGGAGGCCCTGCAATCGCTGTTCAAATTTAAAGATTTGTCATGGCACTCCACTAGCCTGTATATGCCTTTTGCATACTCTGTTGGCGTTTTTTAACCAGTCACTAAATCCTATTTCAGTTTGTTGTCATTTCCATAACGTTTGCCATCCAAAAAGTCCTTCAGTTTCGGAAAGACACTGAAGGAATCATTCTGGAACAAGTCTGAGTCATAAATAGAGCGATGAAAAACATTCCATTTGAACTGCCGAAGTAAGTCATTCGCCACCGCAGCAAAACACGGGCGAGCATTGTCGAGAAGGAGCACAAGGCCGCTGGACAACAACCCAGGAACTTGGTATCAATCGGCATCGGCGGAGGGTTAGACAGCAGGCTGCTGCATTTACGGTCTCATCTCTAGCCATAATCACAGAGCACTGTGGCCATAAACAATTTCGTGCTCAGACTGTGTTTGGCTTTTTTTGGTTTTACCGAGGGTCAAAGAGATGCCATTATATTGAGGACGTTTTTTCCCTGGATGTTCATGCAAAACCCATGTTTCGTCACAGGCAACATTACGGCTTAGAACTCTTTACCTTCCTTGTCGTATCGAGCAAGAAAAGTCAGTGCAGCTTAAAATGGTTGTTTTCAGTGTTCCTCTCTCAAAAGTTGGGAAACCCACACAGCAAACGCTTTTCCATATTCCAAATCACCAGTAATAACTTCATAAAAATTTATGATAGTAAAAGTTAAGTTCAGCAGTTCTCAGTTCTTCATTTAACAGTCACAAATGAAGGTCGACCAGCTGGTTCTTCATCATTTACATTCGTTCGCTGCCGTCAAAGATGATGCACCATTTTCGAACTAAAGCTTCATCGATGACATGACCATAAACTTGGCTTATATGTCTATAAATTTCGATACGGAGGATTCTTTGCATTCAGGAATCTTATGACACTACGATCCCCACACTACGCTGGATCGTTAATTTTGTCACACTTTTTAAAGTCACAAAAGTAAACAGTGTATGACCGTTTTTGCCCCCTGTTAGCGTCACACTGCCACCAACGATTGACAATGTCTATGGCAGGGAGGCAGGGTTGGGGGAAGAATTGCACTGCTCGTCAAATTAAGAGTATACTCAGTGAGTGAAGCTAATAGGGGAGAGAGAAAGAAAGAGAGAGAGAGAGAGAGAGAGAGAGAGAGAGCACCATTTACCACTCGAACGCCCAGAGGGGTCAAAATGACACTTCTTGAAGTGCCTGCTTTGTTTTGAAGAATGCTTCTAGCGACATTTACTTTCTTGACATTTATTTATTTGACATGTACTTTCATTATATTAAAAAAAAACAGTGCATTTCGCTTAATTGATAGTGATATTTTTCGTGTTTTACCTTTAACACCAAGAAGGGTCAAATTGACCCGTTTAGAAAAAAGTTATAGTTTCGTTTATAGTTCTGCCATACATTTATCTCATGCATTCTCAAGCCTCGGCTACTTTACTCTGTAGTGCAATAATTTACTTTCGTTCACATTATTGCCATATGAAATGATAACAATGGACTTGGTTCACCATTATTCGTCATTCCTTGGAAGAATCAACTTTTCAAAGCTGATTGTGAACTGAAGACTGAAATTAATCGGATAGAGTACTTACGAGATGAAGAGATTCTTGCAGAGTTATCGAGTATGATTCTGATGGTGGCAAACTTTTTTCTGAAGATTCAGAGGAAGAGATTTTACCGCAGACATTGAGAGAAGATGAATCATCTAATACTAATGTTTCTGATTCTTCACATCTAGACAATGGAAGTTTACAGTCTAGTCAGTATATCATTATTATTGCTGCTAATTTATAATCATCATATTCTTATCTATATATAATATTACTGTACATAATTTAAAATTTATTGTGGCTTTCTTACATTTGCTCTATTATTCGTGCTCTATAGATCGAGAAGAATCATGTAACAGAAGCGCAGGTAATCTTGATCCTCGGAGTGTAGAACAAGTGACTGCTTCTTCATCGTCTGATGAAAGACATAAAGAGGTTGCTTCTGGTGGAACAGTCAGAATAGAAGCAGTGTCTAACCCACAAGGTGGGCGTCTTCCCAATCAGAATATTTGGAGGGAATCTCCTGGACCTACACCACATGCAAGAAGAAATGTAAGTGATGAAGTTGCTTCAAGTGCTTGGCACTTGTTTATAGACAATGATACAATCAGAGATATCTGGAAATGTACTACAGCAGAGGCACACATAGTACTAGGAAATGAGAGCTGGTCAACGACCACGGAAAAACTATAAGCATTTATTGCAATTATTTATGCTCGTGGTGCGAGTGGTTGCCAAAGTGCAGTCCTTCACAGCTTATGGTCAGATACCTGGGGCCCACCATTTTGTGTGGAAACCATGAGTAGAAATACATTCTGTACGGTTATGAGATTCCTGAGGTTCGACGACAAATCTACACGCTCTGCACGATTACACAATGATAAGTTTGCATTGGTTTCTACCGTCTGCAACAAATTCATAGAAAACTGTACGATGTGTCAGAAACCTGGAAGTGACAATAGACGAGCAGCACTTCCCAAGTAAAACTAGGTGCCCGTTCACACTGTTCATGGCTTCAAAGCCTGACAAGTACGGTCGAAAATACTGGTTAACTGTAGATGTTAAAAGCAAGTATATACTCAGTGGTTTCCCTTATGTTGGCAAGGATACTGCACGATCTCAAGACGAAAGGGTTTCAGATTATGTAGTGATGCGTCTTATGAAACCATATCTGGGTCAAGGCAGAAAGGTCACTACAGACAATTACTTCACTCAAACTAGCCAAAAAGTTGAAAGAAAAATTAACCTCCGTTGTAGGAACAGTAAATATGGCAAGAAGAGAAATACCACATGCTCTGAAGTCCTTGAAGAGTCCTCAGTATTCCTCAAAGACATGATGATATTTCCTTGACAATCTATCAAGGAAAGGAAGCAAAAAATGTGTTAATAATGTCTTCCCTTCATAGTAGTGTTACCATAAATACAAATGCGACAACAACTCCACAAACCGTATGTTATTACAACAAAACAAAATTTTGGGTTGACATAGTAAACAACTTGGCGAGGCATTATTCAGTCAAGGCTTCCTCAAGAAGATGGTCAGTGCACTCCTGCTACAATATCCTTGACATAGCAGGAATAAATGCATATGTAGTATTTAGGGTTGTTACTAGGAAGGAGATCACAAGGAAACATTTTATTCAGCAGCTTGTAGATGAACTACGCTCTGAGTATGTGAAGAGTCGTTTTCCTCGTATGACCACAGACAAGTAGTAAAAGCATGAATATTAAGAAGAAATTCCACAGAATGCTGTAAATGTCAAGTTCTCAAAATCTGCAAATGTAATAAAACTATTTCCAAGTGCAGTGTCTGTAGGAAGATGGTTCGTGGAAAATGTAGAGGAAACTGATTACAAATGTGTCAATTGTTTAACACAATGAAGTAGCTGAAATATCTGTACACATGAAGAGATCAATCTTTTATGAATTTATAACAAAGAAAAGCCTGTCACTTGCTTACACTTATTTGGGTGTTGGCAGGTTCAGTGACATTTGTTTATAAATTATTAAACAATATAATTGTGTCTGTTTTTTTATTCACAAATCTGTATCTGAAATGGCTATAAATATTGTGAACATTAAAATATAATAAATGCTTAAAATTTCTAAATAATAGTTCAGAAAACTTTTTTTAAATTATAGAGGACCAAATGACCTTTCTAGGCGTTCGAGGGAGCAGACAAAGTCTGGCCGTCCGAGTGTTACCGTGTTACACTTCTCCATTTTTTCTTATTTCTTGAACATATTCTGCTACACAAAGTTAACTCTAACTGACATAATTTCATTTGCAAGTTTCCTAAAGAAGCGGTTGATTTTGAAACGGTATAGTTTCCGCTCCACAAGCAGCAGGTTTCGCTGCTCGCTCGCACCGGGAAATACAAACGGAGGCGGCTCCGCCGCCAATTTTGTTGCTCGACGAGGCCGGCCTCGGGTGCAACAGAACGCATTTGGGCGGGTGGAAAGAAATGTGTCAGGTTTCATAATACATATTTATATGTGTCGTGTATTATACATGTGTTGCAGATTCGCCATGAAACGTTATTCCAACACCACTCAGAAAGAATTCAATAATTTAGCTGAGACTGAAAGGGCAAAGTTTGCAACGATCGATAGATGAGATTCATTGCTCTCTACATAAAGAAGCACTTTGTGCTAAACTTTCAGGAATGCAGCATGTGAAGAAATTGGCGGTATGAATATCAAAATTTCTGAAGTCGCTCGCATTATTCCACTGTCTGTTGCAACAAGTTTTCATGGGACTGAGCGATGATTATGGAGACCTGATAGAATGCTTAAAATACCATGGTTAAGTCAAGGGGCATTCCTGGAAAAATTTATCGATTTAAAACTCGCTAGTGTCGAATTTTTGGAGGAGAAAGGAGTGCAGGAACAAGCACTATAACATCCTGAATGGACTGCAGACCTCACATGTTAAGAGTACTTCACGGTACATTGCCCACAGTAAGACTGCAGATTAAGAAACAACTGATTTCTGATTTGCTTAGGAGGCATACAAAGAAAAATATCGTTACTAAATGGATACATTCTGACACATACACACAGCCCATTTCCTTTAGATCACTGGTTTTAAAGAGAACACGAGGTTTGAAGAATTCGTTGTGGACTAGAATGAATCAGAAGCATCGTTCCCTAAATTTTTTAAGGACACTGACAACCTCACATCCATTTTCGAAACGCTTTCGAGACCATATGCTGTATAGTTGAAAGCGGTCCTGTGCATATATAGACGAATCTGACTGACTTTTAAGGTGATTTCCGTTTTAATGACAAATCCTTTTACGTTAAAACTGCCGAGGACGTCTACATTGCTTTCGTCAGGGAGAATTTACACTTTTCCATAATGTGGCTGTAGAACTGCTACAATACGAGGATTGTCCAGAAAGTATGTTCTGATCGGTCGCGAAATGGACACCACAGTGAAAACTCTGATTAAGCCTGGTACAGATGTATTGGGTAGTGTCTCTATTATGACCGTCGATCACATCAAGACGCTCTCTTCAGTTGTGAGTGCACTGAGAGTGATTAAAGTTGCCTGAAACAACGATGTCTCCCACCAAGTAGGAGGGCCCACAGAGAGGCTTCGCCTTAATGAATGCGGCCCACCTAACACAACTGCCACGCACTTCCTCCTTCATTTGCAATTCTCAGCTGCACTCTGCAGGCAGTGAAGACGCTCCTGCAGTCTTTTCGATGGGAAGTGTTCGATCACCCACAACACAGCCCTAATTGGCTATCCCTGAGTATCATCTCTGTTCACATGAAACGCAGGATACGAAGACAACACTTGGGCGCAGGCTACGCGCTACAGACCAGCGTAGAGAATTATCGGAAAGCACAGGCTGCTGCCTTCTATGACGGTGGTGTTGGAAATTTGGTATAACGCTCCGACAAATGTCTAAGTCGGAGCGGCGACTATGTAGACAAGTACCTGGAAAGTGTAGCTAACTCTTGCAAATAAAATATTTCTGATTTTCACTGTGGTTTCCATCTAGCGACCGATCGGAACCTACTTTCTGGACAACGCTCGTATTTCAATCCACATGTGCGTGTGAAACACTTTTCTCGATTATAAAAGTAAAAAGTCACAATTACATGGGAACATGAGTCATATGGTCTGCGTCTGACTGAATGACAAAATTTTATACCAGGTAAAAATTATATTGTTCTCAGCGCGACAAAAATAATTTAATGATAATGAAAAATTTTTGTTTGTGATTTATGTTAATGGGAAATGTGAACATAAAATCAAGTCACGTACGCAGTGTGACTACATTGTCAGTTACATGTGGAGTGTTTGCAGTTTCCACCTCTTCCTCAGACAGCGAGGCGTGACTGTGGAGGGAGTGAGGCTGAGCCCTGTGCCAGGCCACGGTTCGCCAGCCAAATTCATTGCCCCCTCCACATCCGACCTTTCCCTCCCTCCCCACCCGCCTTGCTTTAGGTGAAGCAGCATTAGTTATCATCAGTAACTTCCACCAAGCTGTGTGAAATTTATTCGCACTCTCTCCTGTACACGACACCTGCATCCAGGCCACATTGATGGCCAGCGCTTCTGTAGGGTTCTGCCTTTCAACCCCAAGGAAGATCCCCGATAACAGGCTGAATAGACCTTGGGCGCACCTGGAGGGTTTAAAACGAAGAAAACTCCTGGCCTCAAACCGGAACTGAACTCACATCCTGCATTGCTGGAGTCCACTGCTGTAGCGGCCATCCCACCACCGCCAAAGTTACATTACAGTTCAAAGTCTTTGCATCGTACATCTAGTGGTGATAGATTACGTCATGGTGAACGACTTTTCTTAGCCACAAAACATTCGATGACGCTTACTGGCGATGTCAGGTGGGATTTTGTTCTTGTTGCCTCTCAGAGGCTGCATTTTATTGGTATTCTGCGGCGTGGTTACGCAGTGTTTGTTCCTTAATAATTCTGTCATTTGCTTTTCATAAAAGGTGATAGGCGAGCCAATTAAATTTCCTATTCCGCTTCTATAATGTTTTCCCCACTTAGATACACCCAATCTTAAGATTTTCTTACTAAACATCACTCTTCCAATTTACACGGATACATAGTAAGCAACACACCTTGTAACTAGACTTGCTAGTCCCTTGAACCATGTCGCCCCATACCGGCGGATACTACAAGACTCCTAGCGTTGCCGGTAAGCGTCGACGAACATTTTACTTCCAGTAACAGATGTTCACCACGACGTGATCTATCACTCCTACATTTTTGATGCAAAGAATCTGAAACAGTCTGTATATGTGATAATTCAGTGAATGAGTTCTGATGTTTGCTGGTTTATTCCAGAGGACTACAGCACAATGTGATGAATCACGTAGGCAATGTAACTACATATACAAAAGGGGTTTTAGCAGTTTCACGATTAAGTAATGTGATATAGGATCTTTTATAAAGACACTCTAAAACAGAAAAAAAACGCACAACGAAGGGATTATCCGAAAGCGATGGAAATCTGTACAGGCAAACAAATGATTAAACCTTCAGAAAAACTGAATGATTTATTCAATACAAAGAGATTCAAAAATTGAGCAAGTCAATTAAGCGTTGATCTAACGCGGGCCCTTATGCAAGCAGTTACTCGCCACTGCACAGATCGATAGAGTTGTTGGAAGCCCTCCTGCGAGACATCGTGCCAAATTCTGCCCAGTTGGCGCATTGGATCGTCAAACTCCCGAGCTGGTTGTAGGTCCCTGCTCATATTGCTCCAGTCGTTCTTATTTGGTGAAGACCTGGCGGCATTGCTGGCCAACGTACGGTTTGACAAACGCAAAGACAAGCAGCAGAAGCAATCGCCGGGTACAGGCAAATACTGTCTTGCAGAAATGTAACCCAGGATGGCTTGCCGTCTACGTACCGCTTTGCTGTAAGGGTGCTGCCGGTGAAAACGAAAAGGGTCCTATTATGAAACGAAATGGCACCCCAGAGCATCATTCCTCGTTGTCGGGACGTAAGGCGGGCGATAGTGAGGTTGATATTCCACAGCTGTCTCTGGCGTCTCCAAACGCGTCTTCGCTGGGCACTGGGATTCGATTCAAAGTGGGATGCATAACTAAATGCAATTCTACTCTAGTCAGTTAGATTCCAGGCTGAATGTGCCCGACACCACTCAAACGGACCTGATGGCGTACAGTGGCCTAAGGCAGTCGGCGCACTGGGCGCCGTGAGCCCAACCTCTTTTCTGTGAACCACCATTTGGTATTTCTGTGATCTTTTCAGGGCATTTGACTGTGTGGATTATGTCACACTCTTCGAGAAACTCAGGTTTTATGGAATTGAAGGCTATCCACACAGCTGGTTGGAATCATACTTAACGAGCAGAAAGCAAACAGTTGTGCTAAATAACACAAACAATTTTTGGAGGGTGGTAAATTCTAGTGAATAGGGAGTTATCGTAAAGGGAGTTCCACAGGGTTCAATTTTGGGTCCTCTGCTGTTCCTTATTAATGTGAATGACCTCTCACTTAACGTTCAGCAAGCAGAACTAGTATTTTTTGCAGATGACACGAATGTTATAATAAATCCCATTCCAGAAAAAGCAGCTGAAATATTATTAAGGGTGTCTTTCAAAGAATTATTAAGTGGTTCTCGGAAAATGGACTCTCCCACAATTTTGAAAAAAACTCACTATGTCCAGTTCTGTACACCGAATAGAGTCATACCGACAATTGATGTAGCATATGAACAGGGCTCAGTTAATAGGGTGGATTTCTCCAAATTTTTGGATGTTCACATTGTTGACAACTTGAACTGGAAGAAGTATATTACTGAGTTTCTCAAACAATTAAGTTCAGCTTCTCTCGCTCTTGGTATAATCTCCAGTCTTGGTAATAAACAGATTAGTCTCCTAACGTACTTTGCATATTTCCACTCAATAATGTCTTACGGAATAGTTTTCTGTGGTAACTCACCACTTAGACATAAAGTACTGATTGCACAAAAGAGAACAGTGAGAATAAGTAGAGGTGTTCACCCAAGGACGTCATGTAGGTGCCTACTCAAGGAGTTAGGTATTTTAACTGCACCATCAGAGTACATATATAAGCTAATGAAATTCGTTATAAATAATCCATCTCAATTCGCGAAGAACATTGATGTTCATACGTACAACACTAGAGGAAGAAATGATCTTTCCTATTAGTTATTGAAGCTGTCAGTTGCTCAAAACGGAGTACATTATTCATCAATAAGAATCTTTGATCATTTGCCCAACAACATAAATTGTCTGGCAGGTAGCAGATCAAGTTTTAAATTTAGCTTGAAATCATTTCTATTGGACAACTCCTTCTATTCCATGGACGAGTTTCTGTTTCACAACTGGTAAAAAAAAATTGTACCTCTAAATGTAGTAGCATTTGTAGAACTTAAAATTTCAGTAATATTAACACTATTCATGTGTGTACATGTATCTTGTAATCTACTCGTTCCACATTATATCGATAAAATAATCGTGAAAATGATCTACGGAACATAACGTAACTAAAGTAAACTATTAGTGGTCCACGAGGTCACTGAAGCACCGGTTACACATCCGATAGATGCTAAAAATGAATCTGGGTTTCTGAATGCCCCTCTGACGATTGCTCGTTTGTAGCGTTCTGTCGTCTGTCTAGGTCGACCGCTTCTTTTTTGAAGCAGTGTTCGGCAATGGTTGACCCATTCCTGCCTGCCAAAATCGTTGAATAGTGGCACCGCTCCTATTCAAATGTCGAGCTTTTGTCAGTTACACCAACCGGCTTCTTTGAGCCCAACTACACATCCGCTCTCAACTACTGACGTTTGCGTATACTATTCACGCGTCTGACTACGAGGTAGAATTTATGACCTGGTATCGACATGTGCCCAGGTTACTATCATCCCAGCTGCATGGTGCGAATGCCCTGCCGCAACACACATTGATCCATCTGCTGACAAAGGTTACAATTTTGAGCTTTCCATCGATGGCTGTATGAATACACGTTTGTGACCAACTGACCCAATTGCGTCACTCATTTATGGTGCAGAATTTTTTTTTTATCTTTCAGTGTACATTCTGCTGTGCTATCTTGAAAAATTCTTCCAAGACTAAAAGAAATTAAATTTCAAGCCTAAAGACATCGAGATCCCCTAAGTATTCAGCAAAAACGAAAAAGAAGAAAGGTAACGAGAAAAACTACGCTATTGTACAGGAAAAATAAGTTTCTTGTAAAATGATTGTAGTGCTTCCTCAAGAAAATAATGTCAGCAACCTTGACATGAAATATGTAACAGTAAGTACCAAATATGAATAGTGAATGCATGAAAGAAATTACACTGCTTAACACGTAGGAAGCAGAAAACGAACAAGGTAAAGTCCTGCCTGTAACAAAATACTGTCACGAAGAAGGAAACGGAAAAGACGAAATTTTTCGGATTTCAATGAAACTGTTATGCTTGCCTTTAGAGTGAAAATATCTTCCTTAGCACTTGTTTGTAACCAAATTCGTCCGGATGACTGTATTGCCCTTTATCGTAATCAATGTAAAAGGAAGTACGTTGTCGGAGGATTTCACATCGGTCCGACGACGCATTCACTGACTTGCCAGAATGGTGTTTGGAGCAAATGAAGCGTTGCGGACATTCTGCACGACAACGACGCCGTCTCTTCTCAGATAAAGGGCAGAAGTCGATGCCATAAATGTCGGTGACGCATGAGGTCGTTTATTCCGCTAACGGCGGTTGAGCGCTGTTCGTACCTCAGTGTACGTCATACGGAACGGCCCCGGTCCAGAATAGACGCACGCGTAGCACAACTGACATAAATAACAGGTTATCGTTGATAGCAGCAGCATCGAAAGGCATTCGTTCCTCCCGAACTGTGCACCAAAAACATTGCTATGTTCATTTTTTTCTTATTTCATCAGTATTGCTGCTGTTTGTTCCTGTTCTGCATCTCGTAATTTTCTTCTAACCTTCGTACATCTACTAAATACAAAGGCCCACACACATTGGCCGCGCGGGGTAGCCGTTCGGTCTGAGGCGCCTTGTCACGGTTCGTGTGGCTGCCCCCGTCGGAGGTTCGAGTGCTCCCTCGGGCATGGGTGTGTGTGTTGCCCTTAGCGTAAATTAGTTTAAGGTAGAGTAAGTAGTGTGTAAGCTTAGGGACCGTTGACCTCACCAATTAGGTCCTACAGGCTCTTACCACAAATTTCCAAAAAAATTTAACACTAGTCACATTAGCTACCCATTCTCCTTGTAACAGCTTTCCACGGATCATTTTACTTAACTGTAACATCGAGTTCTTTTTCATATAATTGTTATATCTCCACCACATTTTATAGTGATTCTGCAATACAATAATACAAATATTTTCTTTTACTTGTCCTTTGGAGTCCTCGAATATCATGGTTCACTTCCAACCTCTTCCCTGCTCTAGCAGCGCAATTAGATCTCTTTTGTTTCTTTTCTTGCTTTTGATATCATTTTGTTCAATCCTGATAGCAATTATATCAGTGTTTCAATCTATCTACATCGAAATATTCACACCATACTCGAAGTAAAACTTCGTTCCACATTAAAACTGTGTGTCGGTCCTCAACCAGAACCTGGGGCAGAAGACTTCCGCGGGCAAGTGATTTACCGACTGAACTATCCTCACAACCCCACTTCCGACTGTACCGCATCTGATACTTCACAGAATTTCTCCTATATACCTTGCGGGGCTAGCTCTACAGGCAGAAAGGTATAGCGAAGACATGGCATAGCAACAGCTTGCGGGAATAGAAGCATACTCTTAGTAGTCACTTCATGCTAAAGACTTCCATACGTTTCATTCTGTGATCTAAACCATATAGGACACCATGTAGGGCACGTATAATAATGCCTTATTTAGAACCCATACCTACAGCCAAGGCTGGATTTACAACCCACACCTCTGCTTAATGACACATCGACATTGCACCAAAGTGAAAAACGCGTTAATCCCTCGTTATCAGAAAGGTACATCAAAGCTTCGTTAGTGAAAAGTTCATATCTAGTATCCTTCATCATTTTAATCTTTAACAAAATCCTGTGCTTAGTACTTGTACGACTCTCTCCTCCGTTTATTCTGTGAAATTTACTTTAAGTGTTTGCGTTTCTGTCTCGATACGCAAGTTGAAAACGCCAAGGATAATTGAAACCGTTTGCTACGCTTCTCGTAAGATGAACTTGTTTTCCATCGTGGATGGTTACAGTGTCTGTGTTTATACAGTGTATTTTCACATTACAATGTTCTTGAGATATGCATGCACCTCTGAAGGAGCAGACACTTTTCTGACGATCACAGCCGTGGTACATTATACGAAATGGATTCTCATTTTGCGAATCCGGAGAATGACCTTAGCTGTTTGCGACACACGAAAATTTATGCAGGATTGGGACTCAAAACCGCATTTCCCGGTTGTCGCGAGCGGTCGCCACAACCATTCCCGCTGTCTAAGCGCGTTCCAAGCATCCATGTCACCGAGTCCACAACCCTACCCTTCCACATTTCGTGTTTCCTGCGCAGGTTGGCTCAAATGGCTCTGAGCACTATGGGACTTAACATCTGTGGTCATCAGTCCCCTAGAACTTAGAACTACTTAAACCTAACTAACCTAAAGACATCACACACATCCATGCCCGAGGCAGGATTCGAACCTGCGACCGTAGCGGTCACGCGGCTCCAGACTGAAGCGCCCAGAACCGCACGGCCACACCGGCCGGCGCTCCTGCGCAGGGAGAGACAAATATTTTACCGCCATTTTAATCCGTCGAGGCACGGATACATCACGGATGGATACAATGTCTGATTTTATATAGTGCCTGTTTTATTTCAGTGTCCTTCAGACATGCACGCATGAGTCCCGGTCCGGTGAAAATTTTTAGGTCTCGCAAACAGCTGGCGTCAATCCGGATTCCCAAATGTGAATTCGTTTCGTAGAACTTGTTTCCACTTTGTCTCTATTTTGTATTTTTTTTTATATTGTAAGTTCTACGACTCCCTGTATACAATGTCCTCATTCATATCAGGATTCTTTTCTCTAGGAAGAGAAATAATGACAAAATACTTCAACTCGACACAAGTTACATTCCTTCTCAATCCCTCAAAGACTTTTGCACAATACTGTGGTAATGACACTTCCGTGTCTAGTTGAAGGTTTGAAGAATTTGGTGAATTAGGGACGATCCAGATAGAGGTGTGCCAGCAAGTGGCGTATATTCGTATTAAAACAGGGTTGAGTTGGCACTATTAACATGTCATTTATGATCAACAAGTATCCAAAATTAAACTTATTAGCTGTATTATTATTGATAACGAGTTAAAATTTGCGTGTTTTGTATGTATAAATAACGGTGGAGCTATTGAAAAGAAAAAAAGGGAATATTGCATTGTTTTTGTGAAGATTATATAATACAAAGGGTAATGTGAAACACTACTTCAGCTAAAAAATTATCGTCTGGAGACCTGGTTTGTTTTTCCCTTATTGATTTTTTTACTCCTTTCAAAGTGCATGAAGTGTAGTGAACCGTCGGTAGTACTAACTTTTTACTTCTCGAACCAGTATGTATCAAAAACATTTATAGGTGCAGTTAAAATGAGATTTACATTACTTATGAAATAATTTAAAACATAATTCTCGTTGATTATATTTTTAAAAACTATAGTTCAAGATATTTCTCGTTTCCAGAGGAAAATCTAATAATGAAACATAAAAAAAGTAAAAAATTGACGCAGGAAGGGAACGGTCTTGAAAAGAGGCAGTTATTAGTTGATAGAGAAGGAATTTCATTGGGAAAATGGCAAAATTAGGAAAAGAACGGTTGGACATTTTGTACCGAATAGTGAGCGGGTACAAGCAAAGGAATCCAGTGTTTTGTAAACGTAGATGTATGCTTGGAAACAGAAATGGGATAGAAGAATGGGGTGTGTGCTGAGCCTTGGTATAAAGACAACAGGTATAGGGAAATATGGGGATGGAAGGTGGAAGACCGGCTGTAGCGCGGATACAGGGAAGAGTCTTAAGGCTGACAGGATAGGTAAACATTAGGACGCACTTTAATGTCTATATGAGGGAGTCGATTGAAGTTCCGTTGGGAGCGGGGAAAAAAGTGTATGTAGTTGTAGGGTTTACGGGATTTGTTGGTGATGACAGCTTATCAGGATTGGAAGCAAAAGGAAGAGTAAACGAATTTGGGAACAATATAAGTAGGATATAAGGACGTATTATGTATGGATGAAACCAGGTAGGAGTTTAACGAGATGGTAAAGTACCATGAATGTAGTTGCCAAGGTGGGGTGCATGGAAGTGTAATGAAACGTTAGTGGAACAGATATCCAAGCAAGCTAGGGGTAGGAAAGAGTAGACAGATCCAGTCAATAAATGTATGTCTCACCATCAAGTGAAAGCTGATCATCATCATCATCATCATCATGTAAGACTGATTATACCTTTCAGCGTTCAGTCTGGAGCAAATTCCTCCATGATCCCCTATTCAGTGCTAACATTGGTGCCTCTTCTGATGTTAAGCCTATTACTTCAAAATCATTCTTAACCGAATCCAGGTACCTTCTCCTTGGTCTGCCCCGACTCCTCCTACCCTCTACTGCTGAACCCATGAGTCTCTTGGGTAACCTTGCTTCTCCCATGCGTGTAATATGACCCCACCATCTAAGCCTGTTCGCCCTGACTGTTACATCTATAGAGTTCATTCCCAAATTTTCTTTGATTTCCTCATTGTGGACACCCTCCTGCCACTGTTCCCATCTACTAGTACCTGCAATCATCCTAGCTACTTTCTTATCCGTAACCTCAACCTTGTTGATAAGGTAACCTGAATCCATCCAGCTTTCGCTTCCATACAACAAAGTTGGTCGAAAGATTGAACGGTGCACAGATAACTTAGTCTTGGTATTGACTTACTTCTTGCAGAAGAGAGTAGATCGTAGCTGAGCGCTCACTGCATTAGCTATGCTACACCTCGCTTCCAGTTCTTTCACTATGTTGCCATCCTGTGAGAATATGCATCCTAAGTACTTGAGACCGTCCACCTGTTCTAACTTTGTTCCTCCTATTTGGCACTCAATCCGTTCATATTTCTTTCCCACTGACATTACTTTCGTTTTGGAGATGCTAATCATCATACCATAGTCCTTACATTTCTGATCTAGCTCTGAAATAATACTTTGCAAACTTTCAATCGAATCTGCCATCACAACTAAGTCATCCGCATATGCAAGACTGCTTATTTTGTGTTCACATATCTTAATCTCACCTAGCCAGTCTATTGTTTTCAACATATGGTCCATAAATAATATGAACAACAGTGGAGACAGGTTGCAGCCTTGTCTTACTCCTGAAACTACTCTGAACCATGAACTCAATTTACCGTCAACTCTAACTGCTGCCTGCCTATCCATGTAAAGACCTTTAATTGCTTGCAAAAGTTTTCCTCCTATTCCATAATCTCGTAGAACAGACAATAACTTCCTCCTAGGAACCCGGTCATATGCCTTTTCTAGATCTATAAAGCACAGATACAATTCCCTGTTCCACTCATAACACTTCTCCATTATTTGCCGTAAACTAAAGATCTGGTCCTGACAACCTCTAAGAGGCCTAACTCACACTGATTTTCATCCAATTGGTCCTCAACTAATACTCGCACTTTCCTTTCAGCAATACTTGAGAAGATTTTACCCACAACGCTGATTAAAGATATACCTCTGTAGTTGTTACAATCTTTTCTGTTTCGATGTTTAAAGCTTATACATGCAAAAAATCGTATAAATTAATGTAAAGGCAGAAAGAAAGCACAATAATAGGTGCGAGTTGGAGAAAAAGTGACTCACCGGTGGAGGCCCTGGTGAGCAGCGTCAGTTCGGTGTCGGGCTGTGGAGAGGCGTCGCACGTGGGCCCCCGAGCATCGAGGCAGCTGCGGCCTGACAAAACAAACGCACAGGCTTCAAATTATAGCACTGCGTTGTCAAACTGTGTTTTCATACAATTTGCGACGTAAATGTATAAATTCGGCAGAATCGGAGTATGCTAGCAGTGAATTCGTCGAATATATACACTTTTCGAGCAATGTTCATCTTCAGATGTTCTTCCCGTTAATCATCTTCAGTGCCTATCTTCAGTATTCATAAGCTTTGTATAACGTGTGAATAATTTTATGCGATTTATGTGAACATCGACTGAAAAGACTATAACTGAAAGTAGGAAGAGATGGACTTCCTCTCCGTATTTCAAAGCAAGAGAAACTGATAATTTGCTACATAACATAGCTCCAAATATGTCATTTGCCGAGACACTTTTACTATCTCATACTAGGAAGCCATTTCGCAACGTCACTGCAACATAATTTGCAAAAACAGAGACGCAGTAATACGAAAATGCAGTACAAAGCCTAAAATATACGGTGACTTCCTCCTCTTGTAACCAACAACAGTGACAGCGGAGCTGTGAAACTAGTCGCAAAAAAAACGAAACACCCTTGTACTTAGAACGAAATTTTCACTATACAGCGGAGTGTGCGCTGATATGAAACTTCCTAGCAGATTAAAACTGTGTGCCAGACCGATACTCGAACTCGGAACCTTTGCTTTTCGCGGGCAAGGGCTCTACCAACTGAGCTACGCAAGCACGACTCACGCCACGTCCTCACAGCTCTAATTCCGCCAGTACCTCGTCTCCCACCTTCCAAACTACACAGAGGCTCTCCTGTGAACCTTGCAGAACTAGCACTCCTGGAAGAAAGGATATTGCTGAGACAGCTCACAGGAGATCTTCTGTGTAGTTTGGAAGGTAGGAGACGAGGTACTGGCGGAATTAGAACCTTTGTCTTTCGCGGGCAAGTGCTCTACCAATTGAGCTACCCAAGCACAACTCACGCCCCGTCCTCACAGCTCTAATTCCGCCAGTACCTCGTCTCCCACCTTCCAAACTACACAGAGGCTCTCCTGCGAACCTTGCAGAACTAGCACTCCTGGAAGAAAGGATATTGCGGAGACAGCTCACAGGAGATCTTCTGTGAAGTTTGGAAGGTAGGAGACGAGGTACTGGCGGAATTAGAACTGTGAGGACGGGGCGTGAGTTGTGCTTGGGTAGCTCAATTGGTAGAGCACTTGCCCGCGAAAGACAAAGGTCCCGAGTTCGAGTCTCGATCCGGCACACAGTTTTAATCTGCCACGAAGTTTCACCCTTGTACTTACCTCTTAAAACATTTAAGGCATGTTCATTCCAATCATGTAAATGAAAACTGAGACACCTAAGACTTGCAGGTACAAAATTCACAGTACTATAGTAGTCTCACTGCTAGTGTCGATATAAGTTAGCGTCAGAAGCCCCGTTCTGCGCATCTTACTTCTCAGTCCATAGATCAGCCACCCTCCTGGTGTGGGGAAGGCCGGGGGGGTGAGGGACGCATAGAGTAAGAGAATAGAGGAGGCCACCAGCTTTCACTAAAATACTTATATTTCATATTATGTACTCGTAATAAAACACTTCCGATGAAAAAATATTGCTAATGTCAGATTGTCATTTCTCACCAACCAAATTCGAAAGCTCCCCCATTGTTAATTTGCTCCCTCATTTCACAAGCACTAACCGCCGGATCCTGGCAGCAGGAACATCGAGAAAAGTAGCTAGTAATATTGTGTCAGACAGTCCCAGTCACCGAACAACGGCAGAATTAGCTACTTACCAATAATTTTAAAACATAGCCGTTTGACAGTGTGACCGCCACTTCCTTGCAGCATTGGCTGCAAGAATAGATTTTTAATCATAGCCATTGTGACTGTCCACTCGAGTTCAGCCAGAAGTCCGGATTCAGTTCAAAGATATTTTAGTTTGAAGTTGAATTCTAATGCGTGTTCAGTGAAAACAGCTAACCGAATTTAAAATAAAGTCATACATGCTCCACCTTGTCGTTGTACAAGTGGCTGATCTGCAGTGGTAACAGGAGATTGTGTGGAAATGATTCACAGAGTGTATCTTCTCCTTAAAGATATGCAATTCTAATAAGGAAAATGATTCGAATTTAATCAAAGTACATTACTTCGCATCGACCTTTGTTCCTGTCAGCAACATTACTTCTAAACGCCAAACCAAAGAGCGTAAATACCAAGTTGATTATCTGAAATTATGCTTTACCAGCATTTTTTTGAATAATGAGGAACAACCACAATGTGTTCTTTGCTTAGAGATTTCAGCCAACGACAGCTTGAAGCCTATAAAACTAAAGAGAAACCTGCAGACAGAACATGCAGAAGCCGGCCGGAGTGGCCGTGCGGTTCTGGGCCCTTCAGTCTGGAGCCGAGCGACCGCTACGGTCGCTGGTTCGAATCCTGCCTCGGGCATGGATGTGTGTGATGTCCTTAGGTTAGTTAGGTTTAAGTAGTTCTAAGTTCTAGGGGACTGATGACCTCCTCAGATGTTAAGTCCCATAGTGCTCAGAGCCACTCCTAGGTATTTTACGGTAGCTACTATTTCCAGCTTTTTGTGACCAATTGCGCAATTGTACTGTAGGAGACTTCTTCTTGTATGTATGCGCAATTTGTTACATTCATGTACGCTGAGTGTCAAGTGCCAGTCTAGGCACCATTCGTCAGTCCTGTGCAGATGTTTCTGCTGTTAGCTACAGTTTTCCGGCATTGCACATTCTTATCGACAACCATACCATTTTGTAGTAGCCTCATGGCGGATCTGACGTTATCTACAAGCTTACTCGTATGCACTGTAAACAATGATGCACCTTGGCACTCCCTGGGCACACATCGCGGCATCTGGCTGGTGCCTCATAACAGAGGCCGCACATCAGGGTGCTGCGGGTTGCCACCCTATCAAGACGCCTGCAATTCAGACGCAGCTCATCTTGGCTGTGGCAGCCGTTGCTGTATTTGAAGGCGCCACATCCGCCGGATGCAGCCGGCACTAGCTCGCTTCCGTAAGTACGTGATGCTAGACAACTTCCTGGTATTCCTCTGATGGGCGGCCTGTATAGGACACCGCCCAGCTAATCTCCAATCAATGTGAATTGCAGTCTCAACGTTCCACATCGGTAGTCCTCGAATATATTCCGTAGGACTCGTCGCCGCTAGCCAGCGCCTAAGACACCGCTGGTGCGCCCTATGCAGACTCTGCCTTCAGCGGTGTTTCTTCGTGGCAATCGATAGTGTACGCACCTTGCACCTTAAGAACTATGATTGAGTTAGTGACAAACTCTCGTCTAATCAGGACAACATTTAGTTTCCTTCATTACGGTTTCAGTTGCTATCCAGAACCAACATCAGCCACAATGGGACACTAAAGAGACGATAAGGTAACCGCTCTTTTTTTTGTTTGTTTGTTTTTTCTGTACTCCCTCGTCTCACCGCCAATGACTGTTTTGCTTCCGGGGCTTCATGCCATGTCCTGTACTCAACCAAGTAGTATTACTCTTTCATTTTCTGTTCTCTGCCTACTTTTCCCTAGTTCTCCTTGTATCTAACTCATGATAACGCAGCTTTCTTCCTTGTTCCATCACGCATCCACTTCTCTTGTCGATATTGGACCCTCTTTCATGTTTTATTCTGTGGTCTCGTTTCTTGTTCTTCCATGGCTTCTTCCACATGGAACTATCGCTCCTGCTGCTTGGGCTGTTACGAGGTCAACAGTTGCATTATTTGACATTGGACCACACAGCGACTCCATTGTGCACAGAAGTTCCTGAACACCACCTAACTCCTGTGATGGCCCATCAACAATATTAAACCCTGAACTAATTCAGACACTCCTTCAGCAAAATGAAAAGGAATTTGCTTAGAGGCAAAACAAGCTAAGGCTAAGGGAAAAGATAATGTAATTAAGGCTGTTGCTCCTGATCCCTTCAGAATTCAACAATGTCTTGGATTCACAGCCCACCTGCCTTGTTGATACGAGCCACCTCCATTATGGTCCTGTTCATTCCAATGTTTCTCTCCTGACATTTTCCGGCCTCCAAGCCTCTGTTCCCCTGCTGATCAAAATGTAGTGCTTCCTCCTCTGATATAAAAGTGGCAGCCCCCAACAACAGCTTCTTCTCTGGCGCACTTCCGGCCCTGTTTGCGACTCTAGCTCCAGTACTTCATGGTCCACTGCTTCCTGCTCCGACTCCACCTGCCACATCACCACCTCCTCCATAGCCTTCTGCGCTATCGCCTCCTGCTCCAGAGCTTCCTGCTCCAGAGCCGCTTCGCCATCTCCCACTGGCACAACTGGGCTTGGTACCACCTCTTCAGATCTCGCCACTGTTGGCTATCTCCTCATCACTGGCCTGCACTCCACTGGCATGCATTGCTCCTGTTGACGTGCAACCAGCTCACACACCACCAGCCTGCATGTAACTAGCCCACATACCAGTGGCCTGCACACCATCGGCCCATACACTGCCATCCCTTGTGCTTCCTGCTCCTTTGCCTCCTGTCCATGTCGTCCTTCTCACTTCAGTGGTGACAACATTCACTCTCCTGTCGACCTTGCTGTCCATGCCTTGTCCCTTTGTAACATGTTGCCATTGGTTTGACCTTCTCTTCAGCCTGCTGTGGATAGGTGGTCCAAACTGCAGGAGCACCGTTCCTCTCTCAGGTCACCTCCATACTCATTGTGAATCTCACCCATTGCAGGTTATCACCACCTCTTTCGACAGGCACATGCACTGGCACATTCTGCCATATGTAGGAATTGATTTGATTAGCGCCATTCTTTCCCTCTTGCATCGGACCAGGATATCACACCTCTTGTTCACCAGCCTGTTACGTCAGCAGCTGCTTGCTTGCACCTTCAGCCAGAAACCTGCAGCCATAGGAAGCCTTCCTTCCAAGTCTGGCTGTTTTGATGGGATCATGTTACTGCTGCTGACATGGCATCTAATGGCCTCTCAGGACATTCATCTAGCACGAATATGTTTGGGGGCAGCTGCCATCGACTACTCTCCAGCTGTTGCTACATTGCTTGCTTGCATCCTACATACTGGTGGCCACCTTTGGTTCCAACATCTGTCTCTCATCTGCTGATGTCACCCTGTCAGCGTTCTCTGGCCAGTCTGTGTCAGAACCACATGGCGCACCATGTGGGCCGCATACTGGATACCATCCTTCCCCCCCACCCTCCCCCAGCATCTTAATGATGTCTGAGACTCTTTCATATGCTGTGCAGAATCAAACATCACCTACTACATGACAACAAAATTGCAATGAGATGAAAATTTATTTTATTTAAGGTCTGCTCTCCTCTCACCTGGCTACGTCTTGCTTCTGACACTTTGACCCCAGAGTCCAACGCTCAACCAGGTATTTTTCCTGTCTCCTCTTCTCTATCTTTTTTCCCATTCTCAACTTGATTCTGTCTTGTACTATCACAACTTTGCACTTTACCCTGTTCATTTCACCCTATTGCTTCCTTTTGATACTAGACTCTGTTTCGTGTTTCTTCTTTCGTTTCACTTGCGCTTTTGCTTCTTCTATGTCAGAACTCCAGAAGCTTGGCCCGTTATGGAGTCACCAGTTGCACCAACTGGCCCAAGACATTGCTCGATTGTCACAACACTCTTCACTATCGATGCACACAAATGCAATGGATGGGACAGCACAACTTCCTGTGTGCCACCTAGCACCCACCAGTTCTATCTGCATTTCCTTCAAAATTCGACATTGCTTTGGATTTATGGCTCACTTCCTCACTGCAACGACACACCTCCATAGATTTTTGTTTTTCTGACTGTTTCACTCCTTGCACCTCTAGAACTTTGGCTTCTGGCCCCTTTGCCTCTCACACACCAGCATTTTGTGCTGCCTCATATAACCTCGCTCCTGCACCCCCTAACCCAGTGTACCCTGCTTCAGTGCTCACTGCTCCAGTACCTCCTAGCCTGGTGTTCTGTGCCATGGTCCCCACTTCTCTGGTGCCCAACTCGGTGGCACCCACTATCCCAGCGCTCTTTGCCAAAGTTCCCCTGCCCCAGCATCGTCCCTCTTGGTCCCCATCATAGCTGGCGCCATCACCACTGGCCTCAGAGCATCTACAGCTTCCAGTGCCACCAGATCCAGTGCCACTGGCTCTGATACCACCAGCTCCAGTTTCTTTGGCTCCAGCAGCCACAGTTACAGTGCCACAGGTTTTGGATGCACTGGTTCTAAATCATCAGCAGCACCATCCCCCACTCTGGTGCCCCCAGTGCGAGCCTCTAGCCCCAGCATCCCTATCTCTGGCTTTCACAGCTCCCATGGCTGTGGCAGTGGCACCTAAAGCTTTGGTGCTCATGGTTCCAGCACAACCAGCTCTGGCCAACTGGTTGTGGTCCCACTGGACTTGCACCACTGGCTCTACTGCAATCAGCTTCAGCACCAAAGATCTGACGCCTCTGGCTCTGGTTACACCAGCTGCAGCGCCACTGGCTACCATGCTTCTAGCTTTGTCGCCACCTTCTCCAGCGACCCCAGTTCCTGCGCCTCTGGCTCCTGCCATTCCAGCCCTGTGAACCTGTCAAAACCTCCACCATCCCTGCTCTGTTGCCCTCTTCTCCAGTGCCACCTGGTCTGGTGCTCCTGCTCCAGAGTCTGCTGCTCTGTTGTCTCTATCTCCAAAGCTTCCTTCTCTGTCTCCTGTTGCTCTGGAATCTCCTGCTCTATTGCAGCTGCATCCAAGTCCTGAAACTCCTGCTTTGATGTGCCCTCATCTGTCAACACCTGCCCTAGTGCCAGTTCTTCAGTTTCCAGCACTACCAGCACTCTCCTCACTGCCAGCCCATACCCACCCAGCCCACATGCTATTATTCCACAAGTTTCCAGCTTACATGTTACCAGCCTGCATACCACCAGCCTGCAGACCACTGGCACATGTACCACCAGCCTACATGTCACTGGAATACACTTCACTCACCCACATGCTGCCCCTATGCATGCTGCTGACTCACACACCACTGGCTCACAAACTGCCACCTTGCATATGGCTGGCTTGCACCCTGCCAGCATGCACGAAACTAGCCAAGCATCACCAGCCCACAACCTACCAGTCTACGTCAAAACACCATGAGCCCACAAGCTACTGGTCTACTTCACACTCTCCTCCTAGTCTGCACGTCCTGCTCCTTTGACTCTAGTTCTATTCATTATGTCTGTTCCTCAATGGGATACTGATCACACTATGTCCCCTAAACAGTTTGTGACGTTGCTGAACAACAGTCATACAATAAGTTTTAAATTAATACGCTGCCATTTGACTGTATTGTTGTTTATTTAATTATGACCCAGGTATCTGCGTTTTATGTCGTTTTCAAGTAATTGACATAAACTCAGTTACTTGAAATGGCATACAAGGCCAAAACCTGGGTGGTAATTAATATCAACACAGTCAAATGATGGTGTGTTCATTTAAAACTCTGTCCTCTGCTCACTCAGCTGACGGTGCCTTGTTCCCTCTTGACATGTTGCCTTTGGTTTGGTCTCCTGCCTGTTGTCAACATTCAGCTCGCATCCTCAGACTCCTGCTTCCCCTTCCAGGGTACCACGCAACATGGCGCAAGTCTCGCTTGTCTCACATTCTCAGCTTCTTCTCTGACAAGCATATTCAAGGTGCGCATACCGTTTTCTGCAGGAATGTGACTATGGCCACCCTGACTTGGTCGTGGTACCAAGACCTATTTCATTGCAGTCGTCACATGCTGCCCCACAAACGCCTTTGCACCTGCTGTACACCAGTTGTGGAAGTTTAGCTGCAATACCTGGCCACACCAGGTCTCTCCAACTTCTGTAGTCTTATTATGCATTCTTGATATGGCCTGCATGGCTTATGTTTCCCAGGTCAACTCCCTCTCTGCCTGGTAGCAGCCCTCCACTAACTGTAATGAGTCCTGCTTGCACTTTCTTCTACAGCCACAGTACATCTTCCATCCAAGGGTGGCTCGCTACCTTGAGCTACTCTTACTGCTGTTGACAGGGCATTCATGACCTCTTGGGGAATTTGTCTAGAGCTTTCACTTTCAGACCCACCTGCCACCTTGTCCTCTCCAGCCATTGCTACCTAGTTGGCCCACTTGGGGTCTTCACATCCTGGTTGTTACATGTGTTTCAAGCACTTATCCTCCATTGGTTGCCAGGGCACTGCTGATGTCCTCTGCCCAGCCTGTATTGCCACCACATAGCATGTCTTGCAGTCTCCTCACTGGGCACTTTACACGACCTTGTTCCAGCATCTTGTGCACGCTAATTGCACCCTCTGTGTGCCTTCAGTTGGATGTCACAGGCGTCCCTGTGATCTGGTCCTGAAAGTTTCACCACGAACCTGGCCTTGCCTGGTCACACTGCCTTCAGTGGCCCAGTACCCTTTTTCGAAAACGCCCTTACCTGATTGGTGTCTTTATTTCTCAGGTCTGTTTGTCTGAAATGGCTCTGCCGTCTTCTCCGTGGAAAGGAGGCTGTGTTGTCTTTGGCTATCGTCACTACCACAGTCACCACTTACAAAGCGAGAGGGCTCCGCCATCTCCTCCATGTGCAAAAGGACCACCTTACACTCGGCTGTCGGCTAAGGCACAGCCGCCATCTACACATTTTGCGATTAAATGCTCCTTATCATTTCTGCCTGAAGTTTCCGTAGAAATCGATTTATGTTCTTTCTGTGTTACATTGCACCAAAGCCACTGAGATGTCCATTTGATGACGTAGCTCCCCTTTAATCTTGTGAGCGGTCCTGATTTATTTCAGGCTGGTGGCACCATGGGGACTCAGCTATTCCATTGTGAAACCTGTCTGATGTGCTGCGATATCGAATGTTTATTGCAGTTCCCTTGTCAAGTATGTACCTCACGACACTCTGAACTTCCTGGGTCATATTACTCCATTTCACCCGGCACTTCTTACATAACCATTACTTTCAGTTCACAGTTAACACATTTTAATGGTACAATATAATATTTTGTAAATATGAGGAAATAAGTTTACTGTAATTATTTACCATTGCTTGGTTTCCTGGTTCACAGTAGGTACCTGGAATATATCGGATGACGTAGGCATTGAGCACATTCTGGAAGAAACAGTAAAAGGCACTCCTGGCTGTTAGGTTGGAAACTTAATTACTTTTGGTGACATTACATTGTCATACGTGATCCTTGCAAGGTTTGCTAGTCTAAGGAATGACAGTCTTAACTGATCTTAGTAAACATGCTCCATCATGCCACACAACCGTGGAGGACCAAGGCATGTTATATGAGCGGTATATACGATATCATGCGATAAAATAAATCCCTACTGTTCATTTTCTTTGAAATGAACATTAAGGTAAAGCATTTAATTCTGTGACGACTTTCGTAAAAACAGTGAAACATTACCAGAAAAACCAAAAACTATATTTGATTATTTTACTTTACGATTAGATGTTACGACTTCGAGTCACTGTCCTTATTATAGCATTTTCTCACTCGACCTCTCTTGTCACAGTCGTCTCAATTCGGACTCGAGATATTCCATATGATCTCTGGGCATCCAGCAATCTTTAGCACTCATAGGCTTTAAAAATTAAACAAAGCTATGCATTATCCTAAGGCAGAATGCTGTTTCAGATGCAAAAAGCTTCAAAGAAACCTTTTCCGCAAGAGAATGTGAAACCGACAGGTTATACACTACTACCTGTGTAAAAATAAAAGTTACTATCGTTTTCAAAGAAAGTATTCCCCCTATGACGATGAGCCATATTGATTATAAACCGATTAAGCGGCAGTAAGTAAAACACTAGGGAAATTGTAGTTCGTTATGCTTCTTTCAAATTCCTCTAACTAGGCGAAATCAATGTGCTGTTTTAGACTCTTTGTTAGCACCAAAATACAAACCAACAAAAATGTAATACACAATTACACACTTAATTCATACCGTTGTTATGAATATCACACCTTATAGTAATTGTTAGCCCGTTTTATAAATTGAAATGTAATGCAAGTTAGATACTAATACAAGGAACACAGATCAGTCTTCTGAAAATTATCTATACAATATACAGCTCTTCACAAGAAGTAGATACAAAATTATGAACGAAATTAATTTTATGCATTATGCAGCTTACTATAAGACAATCTTAGGGAAATAATTACACACTGACATAACAAACACATTGCAACGCAAACAATTTTATGCTTTACAACAACGTTCTTCAGGTTATTGCTGTATCCGACAACAATAAAATGAGATTTAGATTACGAAATGTATGAAAAACGTCGTGGTGTAAAAATTGTGGACTGCCACCCTACAACTCTCACGTAAACCCTTCAGAAACGTATTCTAATGTCAAAATTGTAAATGTGGCAAAGTTGGCAAATATTTACTTCGTGCCGAGAACAATTACAGCCTCCAGGCTACACCCACGCACGATATTCTTCTGCGGTGTGACCTTATTCACGTCAATAAGGAATATTCGGCACACAACTGGTACAACTGGACATCCATATGATAAGCATAATTTAGATACCCTGTTCAGTCTATGAATTATCGTCGTGGAACCAGCGATTGACATCTCGTACGGAAACTGAAGATTATACTTACACTGTCTGAAAAAAAATGAAGCAAACTGAAGTGCAGGAGAAAAAGAAACGAAGCTTCACTGTTGGAGGGGTACTTGATATTATCTCAGTAATAACTAAATCGAGTTCAATTTACAAATAACTTGACAGCAGGAGCCCAATTAGAGTATGAAGTTGTACCCTCTCTGGTCTCGATAAATGGCTGGTTCAGATGGGAGGGATGTGATACAGCCATTTTTATACTCTCGTGAGGTAAGCTGGTCCATAGATGATATAACTGGTTCTATATATTCTGGGCACTGTCACTGGGACGGAGTTGATGTCCGAGATGATCCCACGCACGTTAGTTTGAGACAGATCTAGGGATATTGCTGGCAACGAAAGTGTCTCAACACCACATAGACAGTTCGTAGAGACACGTGCCACGTGTGTGCGAGCTGTGTGACACTGTCACATGAGAGGTAACACATCAGAAGGCAGGATGTCCGTGACGCAGCGTTGTGCCGTCAGAGTTCCCTCAGTGACGTGAAGTGATACCAGATGGGTCACCACACCATGACGCCAGAAGCAGTACCATTGTGGTTCTTTAAAACATTGGAAGAATAGGGCTGCCCATCAGGCTGCCGCCACACTCACCGACGATGGTCATCCGCACTACTGCAGAATTGCGATTCCTCGCCCAGAACAATGCGACGGCGTTCACCAGTGATCTTTTGTTCCCGCTCATAGTGCCCCTCCAGACGCAGCCGTTTCTGTTTTGGTGACAACAGTTCTCTAGTTCTGCTGCTGCTAATACCCGACGGATGGTGTGGAATTACACATAATGTTGCAAGGGGTCATTACCCGCTTGGCGCACAGTACGGCGATTCTCTTTTGTGGTGGTCAGAGGTCGTAGACCTGAACCTTGTCGACGGGTATGCGTACTCTCACGGTTCCATTAAATCCAACATGAGGCCACTGTCACTTCCGAATGCTCCAAAAATGTGGATATGAATACTGCACGATGCGACCAATCAGCCAACAGTGAAGTCCATGTAAGACTCTGCCGGGTGCCGATAACGCTGTCTCACACGTACAAGAGGCATCTCATGGGCGCTAATGACCATAGAAGTTTTGCGCCCTAAAACCACAAACAAAAAAAAAAAAAAAAAGAGGCATCTCTATGTCGCACTGTGTGTCTCTCAACAGCTGGCGATCTTCACACTCCTTGTCTACCCAATCAGGTTTGGTAAAAACACTACACACGAACAACACTAATGCCCTCTCCCGGCAGTACTACCTCACAGAGACTTGCAACTCTAGTCTGTCACACATCCGCCGATGATGTGTAAGTGCGCTAAATTACAATGACATCTGGTCATGTCTTCTGACAAGGGAACCTCCCCATCGCACCCCCCTCAGATTTAGTTATAAGTTGGCACAGTGGATAGGCCTTGAAAAACCGGACACAGATCAATTGAGAAAACAGGAAGAAGTTGTGTGGAACTGAGAAAAAATAAGCAAAATATACAAACTGAGTAGTTCATGGGAAGATAAGTAACATCAAGGACGCTGGGACTGCAGGAGCTCCGTGGTTTCGTGGTAACGTGAGCAGCGGCGGAACGAAATGTCCTTGGTTCAAATCTTCAATCGAGTGAAAATTTTAATTTTTTATTTCCAGTTTATGTGACAAACTCTTATGTTTTCATCACTTTTTTGGGAGTAATTATCACATCCAGAAGAAAACCTAAATCGGGCAAGGTAGAAGAGTCTTTTTACCCATTCGCAAAAGGTACAAGTTAGGTCGGTCGACAACATATTCCTGTCATGTGACGCACATGCCGTCACCAGTGTCGTATAGAATATATCAGATGTGTTTTCCTGTGGAGGAATCGGTTGACCTATGACCTTGCGATCAAATGTTTTCCGTTCCCATTGGAGAGGCACGTCCTTTCGTCTACTAATCGCACGGTTTTGCGATGCGGTCGCAAAACACAGACACTAAACTTATTACCACGAGACCACGGTGCTCCTGAACCCACAAACTCCGTGATGTTTCATATGTGACCCATGGACTACTCAGTTTATACATTTTGCTTATTTTTTCACAGTTCCACACAACTTCTTCCTGTTTTCTCAATTGATCTGTGTTCGGTTTATCAAGGCCTATCCACTGTGCCAAGTTATAACTAAATCTGAGGGGGGTGCGATGGGGAGGTTCCCTTGTGAGTGTTTCACTGTTGTTGTTAGGTGGAGTATATATGATCCCTCCAGCGTAATGAGACCGAAAAAAAATCGCTACATAATCTTCCATTCTGTTTCCACCTGCCGATTAGCAATGTACCCACTTCAAATAGCATTGAACCAAAGTCGAGTTTTTATTTGATCCAGAAACAAAATTGTGTAAAAGTAAATTATAGTCATCCATATTAACACAGTGTTCGGGTAGATTCAGCGTTTTATTGCGAAGCTTTTTCATGTTAGTAGGCAGAGTGACCTGAAAGGATATTCTGCTCGTCTCCGTTTGCGAGGAACTCCTTTCATTTAAATACGACGAGGAAGAATATCTTGCCGTAATTATAATTCCTACGCGAATGTGATATTGGAAGACAGCTTGTATAGTACTGAACAACAGTGAAAGACGTTCGAGTAATCACTAGATGAACTTAACTTCTTTGTTAATTTAATAGTAACAAAATAATTTCCTAATATGCACTATGTAATCAAAAGTATCCGGACACCTGACTGAAAATGACTGACAGATTCGTGGCACCCTCCATCGGTACTACTGGAATTCAATATGTTGTTGGCCCACACTTAGCACTGATGACAGGTTTCACTCTCGCAGGCATACGTTCAATCAGGTGCTCGAAGCTTTCTTGAGGAATGACAGCCCATTCTTCACGGATTGCTGCACTGAGGAGAGGTATCGATGTCGGTCGGTGAGGCCTGGCACGAAGTCGGCGTTCCTAAACATGCCAAAGGTCTTTTATGAGATTCAGGTCAGGACTCTGTCGAGGCCAGTTCATTACAGGGATGTTACTGTCATGTAACCACTCCGCCACAGGCCGTGCATTATGGATAGGTGCTCGATCGTGTTGAAAGAATGCAATCACCATCCCCGAACTCCTCTTCAACAGTGGGAAGCAAGAAGGTGCTTAAAACATAAATGTGAGCCTGTGATGTGATAGTGCCACGCAAAACAACAAGGAGTGCAAGTCCCCTCCACGAAAAACATGACCACAACATAACACCACCTCCTCCGAATTTCACTGTTGGCACTACACACGCTGGCAGATGTCGTTCACCGGGAATTCGCCATACCCACACCCTGCCATCTCATCGGCACGTTGTGTACCGTGATTCGTCACTCCACACAACGTTTTTCCACTGTTCAATCGCCCAATATTTGCGCTTCTTATAGAAAGAGAAACGTCGTTTGGCATTTACCTGCGTGATGTGTGGCTTATGAGCAGCCGCTCGACCATGATATCCAAGTTTTCTCACCTCCTGCCTAACTGTCATGGTGCTGGCAATCCTGATTCAGTTTGTAATTCCTGTGTGATGGTCTGGATAGATGTCTGCCTATTACATATTAAGACCCTCTTCAATTGTCGGCGGTCTCTGTCAGTCAACAAACGAGGTCGGCCTGTACACTTTTGTGCTGTATGTGTCCCTTCACGTTTCCACCTCACTGTAACATCAAAAAAGTGGTCCTAGGCATGTTCAGGAGTGTGGAATTCTCGCGTACAGACGTATGACACAAGTGACACCCAATCACCTGACCACATTTCAGGGTTGTGAGTTCCGCGGAGCGCCCCATTCACGATGTCTAATGACTACTGAGGTCGCTGATATGGGGTACCTGTCAGTAGGTGGTAGCACAATGCATCTAATATGAAAAACGTATGTTTTTGTGGATGTCCGGATACTTTTGATCACATAGTGCCTCTCTCTAAAAAAATAAAATAAATAAAGATCTAAATCTCTATAAGACTCTCTGACGCAGGATCAGATCATCCGCAACACGTAACCTTTCTTGTTATAATAAGTCAGTCCCTTTAGCTGAAAGGCAACGCGTTCTACCACAATGCAACCGGCCCGGTTTCGATTCCCGGCCGGTTGTGAGATTTTCTCTGTTTTGTGTTGACCTACTCATCATTAAATCTTATCGACACGAAATCTGCCAAGTGTAGCGTCGGCTTAAAAGACTTGCAACTCGGAGACCGAACTTCTCCATTGCTATCAATGCCACAGGATCATGTCTTTTCATAGTAATGAAGATACGATTAATAAGACACATTATGTTCCTAATATTGTGAGTTACATACGTTATATAGATACTGCAACATATTTGGTTTCATAGCAGATATTTTCATTGTAATCATGTTTGCTGAATACACCATTTACGTCATTATACATAATCTGATCTCACTGCAGAAACGTTGATGTACCGTTCGTAATATTCTCGCAGTAATCAATCAATTCCTTATCACAATCAATTCTACTTACTCATGTAGTTTTCACTAAGTTGTTTTCTATGCAACGTTTACAACTTTTCGCTTATTTATTGGTGTGTCTGTGTGTGTGTGTGTCTGTGTGTGTGTGTGTCTGTGTGTGTGTGTGTCTGTGTGTGTGTGTGTCTGTGTGCGTGTGTGTGTGTGTGTGTGTGTGTGTGTGTGTGTGTGTGTGTGTTTGCTCGCTGCCATAATCTAATAACAGCAGACGACTTCGTTGATAAAAGTGGTCGGGCCAATGACCTAGAAAGAAACATCTTTGGACACGTGCTAAGTATCTAAGAAGTTTTCATTCGTCCATATATCAATTATTGCTTCGGACTAATCAAAATGTTAGTACCAAAATGATTTATAGTTCTATCTTGAAATTTGGGAAACATTTAGTGTTCGCTGAAAGAAGAGTCGGGGACTTCTATAGAATGCACTTCTTTTTGTGGATATAGATGTTAACACATTAATGTGCATATTGTCAGACTATCAGTCTGAAACCTCACTTTTGTGATCTACATTCTGGAACAATGCACAGGGTAATCTAAGAGGAAAATTACGAACATGTTGAGCTACGATTATTTGGTATTACAAAAGTTTCAGAAATAAGTGGAGCAATTGGTAAAACAAGACAGAGATGAGCTGCGTGCCGACTCTTATCGGTAAGTTGCCAGTGCGCCAGCGACGTCGCTAGTCCGTCACTGTGTGTCGGATTCCGTGGTGTCGCGATAGGGGCGCGCGAAGAGGCGGGCCTGCGTCAACCTTCACTCTGTCTGTAGTAGTCACTGCTTAGTCTCACCTGTTTGTTGTGTTGTAGACTGTGCTTCGGATGGACTGCAACAATTGTGTACGCCAAGTATGAGACAGGTTGACTTCTTCTGTTTGAGTTTTCAAGAGTGAGGCAATGACTATAGGGATGCATTGTTGCATTATTCCATGGTCACTCCCCGTGGGTGGTGCGTGGCCAACCGAATGACGTTTATCGTCGAACAAGTCTCAAACACTTGCCATTGAGTTAAGGTAGATGGATGCTCGGCACGTAATGCAGCGGTTGGTAAAGTGCATTTACATTCACCACCACTCCGGAATCCCATTGAATCTGATGAGCCTGAATTTTATTAAACAGCAAGCTGCTATGACAGACCCATCGAAGATCAATTTACTTATGGTGCTCCTGGCCGGATATTGTTGGAATTAAAAATATAATTAAGTGATTATTGTTGTTACATTGAAAAGATGTGCCCTGTAACGCCATGTGGCACTTTGCCAGTCAAATGCAAAGTCTTGGAGTTACGGCGCTAAAGGCTGTAAATATGTTGTCACATGGACGTCTAATGTGCTGAGAACAAACTTGTCATTTTATGTGAATATTTGTACTACTTTAGCAACTTATGAGAGGCAAAGTGTGTCACTCATAATTCAAGTGACTTTCAGTTTTATGTAGCATGTGTCATCGTAATGCGTTCCTTTTCATATAGATGTCCAGTTGTATTCAGAATATTCCTTATTGATGTGAATAAGTTAACACCGCAGACGAATATTGAGCGTTGGTGTAGAGTGGAGGCTGTAATTGTTCTCGGCTCGAATTTCATTTTCATTGCTGTTTATCATTTGCAAAAAATGTCAATGTCCCCTTTTATGTAATGATTTTGTTACCTGTTTGTAACTGTGCTCTCTTGCGTTGTAGTAATTTCGGCTGCTAGTATGGGTTACTTTCGTAACTGAAGTGATAATAATATGACCATGTTTGGGAAACCGTTTTAGAATGGTGTACCTAACCATTACATACTTCAGAAAAGGATATTTCATTTAATGATTGAAATGTTTTTTTATTGGTTAGTTGTAAAAGTGTATTCTGAATACACTTTTAAATACTGATTTTTCTGTTTTTAAGATTATATTGAATACCGATTCTAAAAATTTTGAAGTTGTTTTGTTAATATTTAACTAACTTCCCTTAAAGATGATGCCATTGAGGAGCAAATACAATATGTGAATGAAGTTGTTTTCTGGCCTACCATAGCTCCCCGCTCCATATATTGCTATCATTTGAAAAGAAATGAAGTACATAAATAAGGCGCAATTGAGAGTAATAACAGAGGAAAATTAAAGTGAACGATGAGATCTTAAGACGAATGTAAGGCACTGCAACAGATAAAAGCGCTGTTTTTAAATTCTTATCTCCAGCTGACAAGAAAGGAAATGAAAATAAATAACAGAACAGGAATAAACGTGCAAATGAATTAGATGTCAATGCCAATATGCATAAATAATGTAGCCATTCCTGTTGATTATGGAGTTATAGAACAACTGAGTGTTATGCGTGCTAGGTGGGGAAAAACGTGTATTAAACAACATTACTAAAACAACCCAGACAATGAGAGGTGGATGAAGTCATTATATCTAAGGAAAGGCTTATGACTGATAGGTTTCAGTTTGGGAGACAGACATTGCATAGCAATCTGTAGTTCTCACAGTTTTATGTTATCATCCTTTACCCGAAACATCTACTCAACAGAACAATCTTATCTGAGACACCATCCATCATTTAAATTAAACACCGGCTCGCAAACACAGATATCCACTGTAAAACTCGTTAACTTCATCGTATGCTGTATCTATAGATTAAATATACACACATATAATTAAATTATAGTCGTTCTCTCACTACAATATATTGGATCTCGGAGAAATATATGAATTTCAATATAAAAAACGCTTGTATACCTTTAAAATATAGTATTACCCTTTGCACACCTATATTTTTGCAGTGGCTGCATTATGATCACTTCCGTAATTTACAGCTCCTGTTCATCTGTAACGAATCAGTGTCAGTCGTATTTATTGTAATTTTTCTAGCCTAGAGTTCATGCTATTATATACACTGATGGTAGGTGCTTTGTGAGTAGTTTATAAGCCTTCCAGAGGGTATTTATTTGTTTTATACAGATAGGAAAAGGATTTCTAGCCACAGTTAGGATAATTTCGTTTCAGAGACACCGACATGCTGGCTGTTAGGAGTACTACTGTGTGGTTAGTTACATGCCTCTCCTGAACGTTATGAACCATCATACAATGCCACAGTTTGTTACACAAGCTATGTCAATCTCGTAACTGACTTACAGACATCTCGTCCATGGAGCAGGTTTATAAGGCGCTTTCACCTTGTCTTGAGGCAGTGGACGATGAATTCCCCACTGTAAAGGCCGATAAGAGTTGGTATGGACTAGGATATCACATCTGACTTAGTGAAAATTCACTATCCTAAACACTTTAAAGGCAAGTAACTTGCTATTGACACACCGTAAAACTGCAGAATACGTACGGGATTACAAATAAATCGCATTTCATAAGAAGCAAAACCTTCTGAATGTGGTCATTAAAGCTAACCAGCTTAAAAATACTCCTGTCAGAGCACAAAAAAGGCGAAAATTCTCGTCTTTAAACGACACTGACAGAAAACAGGGGCACCAGCCGCCTTCCTCAACAAACATTTTGGCATGCGAACACTTTCGCGTTCTTTTAACACAGAGCATTCTCAGTTCTTTCGACCAGGCTCTCCTTGTAGCGAAGCCATCATACTCAGCATCTCCCTATCACTGCCACTGTCTATATACAATACGTCTCTCTAACGCTGTCTCCTTTTTCTCCCGTTGGCACTTTGTCCTGTATGTCTCTCTCATTATGACTGTTTCCATCTCACTCACTCGCTGTTTCTTACCACTGTCTCTTTCTAGTCCGCCGCTCGTGGTCGTGCGGTAGCGTTCTCGCTTCCCACGCCCGAGTTCCCGGGTTCGATTCCCGGTGGGGTCAGGGATTTTCTCTGCCTCGTGGTGACTGGGTGTTGTGTGACGTCCTTAGGCTAGTTAGGTTTAAGTATTTCTAAGTTCTATGGGACTGATGACCATAGATGTTAAGTCCCATAGTGCTCAGAGCCATTTGAACCATTTGTCTCTTTCTATGCCATGTTAACTGTCTCTGTTTCACACTGCCATTGATTTGTTCCTTTATTTCTCTCTACTACTGCCACTGTCTCTTTCTTTCTCGCTTAGAGTCTTCTGTCTTTCTCTTCTGTCACCATAGTTTTTTCTTCACATATATCCTAGGGGAGAGTCTGCTCGAGATTTCGACCCCTACACCGTGAAACTTTAACACTTGATTACAAGGGATGGGGTAAAGTGGACAAAGGTTCACCGTTCGGTGAGGTGGGGGGAGGGGGATTTACAGACGCCCCAAGCCTATGCATGGTCTATGCTCATCTCTCTGTTTCATTTCCACTCCCTTCTCTCTCTTGGGCTTCCACCGCTAGTGTCTTCATCCACCTCTATTTCTCTTTTACTGCTGCTTTCTCCCACCAACACTGTCTCCTCTCGCTTTGTCTCCCGTTGGCACTGTTTCCTGTTCCTTCCACAGCAGCCGTCTCTCTGCTACTCTCTCTCAACAAAAAAAGTGCGAATAATTAGCATGCCAAAACTTTTGATGAGAATGGCTGAATGAGGGCTGAGGTAGCTGGTTCCCCACTGCTCTGTGCGAGTTGTTTAAAGAGGGCCATATTCACCTTTTTGTGTGCGTTTCTGAACTGGTTCCCTTCTTCTCCATGTTACAGCAAAGTATGCTGCTTATGTGAAACAAATTATGTAGGTCAATTAACACTAAAGTTTTGACGTTTTATTTACATACTTTGAAACATTTACATACTTTGATACATATAATCAACAAATAAGTACATATAATATGAAGTCAACACAAAACTGTCTCCCATCAAAAACAATTTCACTTTAAACTACTGTACATGAAAGTGGAAAACATTTTTTGAATAAACCAATGCCAAAAAATGCGGTGTTTGATTTGCAAGTACAAAGAATTCCGTATGATAACTCTTTGTGATATGCTTACGCCAGGTGGCCAGGTGGCATCATGAAATAATTTCCATCTGAAGACAGCCTCTACAGCCGTGAAGTGACAGTTTTCCAGAGTCACGTCGCCATATAGTTTTACTAACTAAAAACAAAGTTTGAAGACATCAGAATCATTGTTACGACCGCTGAACCATTGCCGTTTGTTGACTACTACAGCTAAAATTACATTTACACCACAGACCAGATATTATGTGCATCTTTTTCGTGCATTAAACTCTGTGTCTCGGTAACGAACAATGATCTGTAAAAAAAAAATTCAAGATTCCCAGAGAGCATCATCTTAAGAATATCTTAAAAAAATTTCGACGATTTTCCAGGAACAGAAATTATAGAAGTTGCCATCCTCACTACTGGCACACTTGGATCCAAAAAGTCAGGATTTTTCGCTTGTGTCATGATAACGGATACATACGTTCGAAAACCGGAAAACGGAGTTTCTAGATAAATGTCAAAAGAGTGTAGAGTTAACATTTGACCCAATTTCTACGATTAGTTATTATGGTAATTGTGGCTCACGGCTCAGAACCGGACAAAACCGGGTTTTTGAGGTTTTCTGCCTAAGTACGGTAACCGTGAAACTTCAGATTTCATTAACAGATAATGATGTCGAAAAAATTTACAGGGTTCCCTGAGAATATCAGCTTAAGAATATATGGTAAACATTAAGATGATTTGCCATGAACAGAAATTATAGGAACGATCATTCTCACAACTCGTACCCAAAAATCGTGGTTATTCGAGATTTCTCAGGAATCGCCCACGAAGAAATGGAGCTATTTAGCCGTCTAAGTCCCACCCTAGACCACACCTAAAGCAAAAGAAGCCAACCGATTTCGTAGATAAGCCTGGGCTCCAAAAAGTGCGTAATGTTTGATTTTTGAGCCTGTACTCTACGATAGCTACAGTATACCAGTTCTTCCGATACATATAGAAATGGTCAGTAGGCCAGAGGTCTATACAAAACACTTGAACTCTCCATCTCTGTGATCAACAGAATCCAAAGTAAGACCGCCTGTAGTATTGTATTTTCACATTTGGCCTTTAGTACTTGGCTCAAATGGCTCTGAGCACTATGGGACTTAATTTCTAAGTTCATCAGTCCCCTAGAACTTAGAACTAATTAAACCTAACTAACCTAAAGACTTCACACACATCCATGCCCGAGGCAGGATTCGAACCTGCGACCGTAGCGGTCGCGCGGTTCCAGACTTCAGCGCTTAGAACCGCTCAGCCACCCCAGCCGGCGGCCTTTAGTACTCATTACTTGTTTGCAGACTTGTGAATGTCATTCTGCACACAGTTTCAGATTGACAGTCCTCGAATATTGCTGAAATACTGCTGATGATGATTTTATGGCAATTCTTCGAAATGTTGGCTGCGTGCTCTAAATGTTACCATCTACATTACAAAAAACTATTTACGATTCGTCGCTGTAAGTAAATAACAAGGGGTATTATTGCAGTTGACATATTATGACAAAAGCTGTAAATAGCATTTTTTGCTCTTCCGAAGATGAGGGAATAAACATCTTCAGCACATAAATAACACTTTCGCTGGTTGTAGAGTTCCTTCATTTTCATTTATTTTGTGCCATTCGTAGCGTTCGTGGTATCAGTCAGCACTGCTTCGTTTGCCAGTCAGATTGAACAGACTATGGCACTGTGGAGACAATGATGATAGCAGAGAACACATTCCCGAATATTGTAAACCTCGACAAGATCGACACCTTCGATAGTTTATAGTCGTTTACGATTGATGGAACGTCAAGTACTGACTGCACTCTATCTGATCTTGTTCGACTACTTCAAGAGTACTTAGTGATACGGGCTGTCGGAAACAGTCTCAGATGGGTGCACGTAGGGCTCAGTCCGTGGGCCGATTTTTATGACCTCATTACTCGTGCATTCCTATAATTAATGGAAGGGTATGGTGACAAAGACGCCACAGAACCCCTGCTGACGGTATTCTTGTGTTTATTGTTGGTACCTCGTAGTCAATCATTGGGAGAATCAATAGCATGAAAAATAGGAAGTGATAATATGTGGATACAAAAGCCCTTTAGTTACGAGGGGAAATGCCAGCGGATAATCAGCTTCCAAATAAAATAACGAATTTATTACTAGAAAAATTGCCTGCTGATATTTAGAGGCACAGATGATACGCTCAGCTTTTGGAAACGTTAGAAGGTAGTGGCGCATAGGACAGCAAAGATATTACACGCACTCAGGTATATACGAGCTATCACATTTAGGGCAAAGCAGCCCACGAAGCAAGTTCACCACTGCTGATTCTTCTATACACTCAGTGTTGTCTACCAACACTAATACATCGCGTAAAATGAGGTTTCCAAATCCTGAAAAATATCTTGTAAAACATGAATAACTTCGAATAAATGACAGATTGTGACAGTTAACATGCAGAAATACGGAAAAAAAACACTAGGGAAACGTCGCACAATCAGTACTCTGCCTCTCGGAGTTCATAAAAAAATGGTTCAAATGGCTCTGAGCACTATGGAACATAACTTCTGAGGTCATCAGTCCCCTAAAACTTAGAACTACTTAAACCTAACAAACCTAACGACATCACACACATCCATGCCTGAGGCAGGATTCGAACCTGCGACCGTAGCGGTCGGGCGGTTCCAGACTGTAGCGCCTAGAACCGCTCGGCCACCCCGGCCGGCTCGGAGTTCATACTCCTGGTTGCATAATCTGTATTGCGGTGAGACTTCCAGTAAAACTAATCTTTTTCTAAATTGTGAAACATGATTTGCATGACAATGCTAAAACCCAAGCGGTTAAAGACCTTTTGCTTCTACCGGAACAGATCTTTTGCCACAACAGAGGTTCGTGGGGCAATCTTGGTGTTCAGGACTGCTTCAGTGGACGGTCCGTAAGTGGTACCCAGGATGTTCCTCTTAAATATCAACCTAAGATACTAAGCGGGTGCCTGTTGTATAAAATAGGGTGACGTAAAAAGATCGCTAAGTATTTCTGCAACAGAAACCCAACACGAATTGCAGCATAATCGCTGGCAGGAAAATGCTTGGCAGACTAAATGAGACGATTGTTTCTTGCATGAATACAATATGTAACAAAATCCTAATAGAGGAGCAGGTGAATCCCACTTGGGATATGGTTCAATAATTGTCGGACTGCAGCCTTTATAACGTGCATGCACAGCGATTGACAAAAATATGGAAACTAAAACATAATAAATTTCTATGCCTAATACGGTGTAAGAAACACCAATGGTATTGAAAACAGCTTCCACTCGTGTATATGGTTTTGAAAGGAAATCTTATACCATTCTTCCTGCAAAACAGTGGAAGTTCAGGTAACGATGATGGAGGTGTGTAACGATACGCATGCTTCTCTCTAAAGTAGACCACAAAGGCTGGGTAATGTTGACCTCTGATGACCCTTGGAGCCAAGCGAGATGTGACATTTCATCTTCGTGCTCACGAAACCAGTCCTGAACAATGCGAGCTGTGTGAACAGAGGCCCTGCCGTTTTGGAACCCAGCATCACCGTTGGGGAACAAATACTGTGTTATGGGATGTACCTGATCAGGTAAAATGGTCACATTGGCATTAATGCGACCTTGGACCCATGGAATACCACGATATGGCTGCCCAAACCATGACTGAATTCCTGCCATGTTTCGCTCTTGGCAGTAGCCACTCTTCATCTTAGGTTTGGGACGGCGTACACCAGATGCAAGCTCTGCCAGATATTGGTAAGAATGTCAAACAAGACTGCTTTCATTGTGCCTTCGGCAATACGTTTATGTATTATGGGTATATGCATCACTAATGTGTTGTTTTGGAATTGCAGCTAGCCTTGTAATTCCCAACTTATGGTGCTGTTTTCGTGTTTTTATGATACTGACAGTGTTATCGAGTGCGAAATTTAGTTCAGCAATAACTTTTGCAGCTCTCGTTCCCTTATTTTTCGTCACAATGATCGTCTGTCAACATCGTTCGCACTGACCTAGAGGTTAATGTTTTTCACTTTCCCAGAATGCGGTAGAGATCTTCGATAAATTGACGTATGAAAACTAAATGAAGTCAAAATTAAAGTGAGGAGGGCCTTACCTGAAGCGTTCAACAAATTCGAATGCAGAATTTTGTCTACCGACTCGACAGAAAACCATAAAATGTTTTGGCCTTACGCCAGATCAGTAAACGGATGACACTCTGTGACAATAATGCCATGGAAGAGGAGGATGACACAGTAAAGTTTGAAATACTAAGGGTCTCTTTCCAAAACTGTTTCACAGAGAAAGATCGGGCAATAGTTCCTCCTTGATATAGTCTACGAATGATAAAAGGACAGATACGGTAATAAGTGACCAAGGGCTAGTAAAGCAACTGAAGTCACTTGACAGACGAGAGACTACTGTATCTGACCGGATACAGTTGCAGTCTAACAGATTATGAGAAAGAACTTACCACCTCTTTGAACACCAGTACACCGCACGTCTCAAGAGCAGTGAAGCATAACTAGTGATTGGTAGAAAGGAAAATCATTCCCGTTTTCAAGAACGGTCGTCTGCCAGACGCACGAAATAGTAGGCCTACATCACTAACGTCGGTCTGTTATAGAATTTTGGAACGGGTTTTATCACATTTCTGCAGACCGGAAGTCTCCTCTTTAGGAACCAATATGGGTTGCGGAAACAAAGATCGAGTGAAACTTCGCTCGTTCTATCCGTCTACGAAACCCAGAAGGCAGTGCATACCAGCGTCCAAGTATACACACTGTTCATTGAATACCGAAAGGCGTTCTACATCTACATCCACGTACACATACCGCAAGCCACCATACGATGCTTGGTGGAGAGTACCCTGTACCACTGTCAGTCGTTTCTTGTCCTATCCCACTCGCAGATAGAGCGAACAGCAGGTACCTCCATCCACGTATACGCCATGTTCCTTGACTACCAAAAGGCGCTCTGTATTTCCATCTACATACATACTCCGCAAGCCAAAGGACGTTGCGTACCACCACTAGCCGTTCCTTTTTCTGTTCCACTCGCAGATGGCGCGAGGGAGAAACGTCTATCTATATACCTCTGTGTGATCCTTAATTTCTCGTAGCTTATCTTCGTGGCCCCTACGCCAAAAGTATGTTGGCTTCCTGCTTTCAGCTTCAAATGCCGTCTCTCTATACCTTCTCAGTATTGTTCTTCGAAAAGGATGTCACCTACCATTCTGGGATTCCCATTTGAGTTTCAGAGGCGCGTCTGTGTTGTTCGAACCTACCAGTAACCACTGTAGCGGCCTGATTCTGAATTGCTTCGATGTCTTCTTTCAACCTGACCTGGTGCGGATGCCAAACACTCGAGCTGTACTCAAAAATAGATCGTTCTAGCCTCCTATAAGCGGTCTCCTTTACAGATGAACCACACTTTCCTAATATTCTCCTAATAAACAGAAGTCGATAATTCTCCTTCACTGCCAAAATCCCCACGTGCTTATTTCATTTCACATCGGTTTGCAACATTACGATCAGGTGTCTGAACGACGTGACACGGTCAAGCAGTAAACTACAAACATTACAGGTTTGTTTTTCCTACTCATTCGCATTGTTACTGTTTTATAGAGCCAGCTGCCATTCATCGCACCAACTAGAAATTTTGTCTAAGTCATCTAGTATTATCCGACAGCCATCCATCTGCGACCCCTTCCCATACCACAGCATCATCAGCAAACAACCGCATATTGTTGTCCACCCTGTCCGCCAGATCATTTACTTATCTAGAAAATGGTAGCGGTCCTATCACACTTCCCTGGGGCCTTCCCTGGGGCACTCCTGACGATATCCTTGTATCTGATGAACACAGTTCTCCACAACCGCCTCATAAACAAAACTCGAGCGTACGGAATATTAGACCAAGAGTGTGACTGGATTGAAGAGCTTCTGGGAAACAGAATATGGCGTGTCGATCTGAATGGAGAGGAGTCTTCAGAAATAAAAGTAACTTTGACCGACCTCCAAGGGCGTGTTAGAAGCTGGGTACTTTTCACTGTGTATAGATGACCTAGTGGATAATGTGGGAAGTTCCATGAACCTTTTCTCGGATGATGATATGTTACGCAAAGTGGTCGTAACCCTGGAAAATGGTAGTGAAATTCAGGAAGACCTGCAGAGGATGGGCGTTTGGTGCAGAGAGTGGCAAGTGATCCACAACATAAAAAACTGTAACGTGTGGCGAATACATAGAAAGGAATATCTTTTGCTGTATGATTACACAGTTGCAGAAGAATCACTGGAAACATTTACTTCCATAAAACACCTAGGAGTACGCGAACGGAGAGGTTGGAATAGAAATGACCACATAAAATGATAGTGAGTAGGGTAGATGCCGGATTGAGATTCACTGGAAGAGTCCTCAGCGAATGTAATCGATCAAAAAAGGAAGTAGCTCAAATAAAATACTCATTAAATATTGCTCATCAGTCTGGGACCCGTACGAGGTAGGACTGATAGGGGGAATAGGTTTATTTATTTTGGTTTCGATATGCCAGATGCCTTACAGTACAATACACATTCAGCATGGGAAACTTAATTAACATGCAAATGTAACAAATCATTATTCACTATAAATTTAGTTATACATATAACAGTACTTATAAACCTATAGGGCATACATGTTGTCATTTGTCACAAAAAATTAACAATTAAACACTTAAATTACAAAGCTAAGAAATGGCACAGTCTATGAGTCTATGCAGATCCTCTAGTGAACAGTCCCGAAAACCATGAATATCACACTCGATTATGTGCTGCATCGTCTGTATTTCACCGCAGTCATAGTGGGGATCGTCCACGTAGCCCCATTTGGTCACCAGCTCGTTGCACCGTCCAACACTAGTTCTAATACTGTGTCGCGCCATCCAGGTTTTTCGAGGGATGTTGAGGCCAGGAACACAATCAGCCGGGTTCTTAATGACGTGTCCAATGTTAACATCTGCTTGTTACCATGGGTTTTTCCATACTGATATGGTATTCCTATTGTTCGAGGAGTGGTTCCAGAGGGTGATTTTTGACTTTAATCGTGTCGGGCCATGCAGATCAGCGCGTCTTAAGAGTGTGGTGTCAGCAGCAATTTTTTGAATTTCTCCTTGGATTGCGTGTTGTCTGCGGAGTGAGGGAGGTTCAGTGTTTGCCAGCACAGAGAGCCATGGTGTTGGGCCAGTTCCAGTTATTGTTCGCAAGGTGTCATTTAGGCGAACACGTACTTTATTGACGTCCGAACTGTTGGCCCGTACAGGTGCACAGTATTCTGCAACGCTGTAGGCTAGAGCCAAGGAGGAAGTGCGAAGTAACGTAGCATTAGTCCCCCAAGCACAGCCTACGAGTTTCTGGATGATATTGACTCTGCCTCTGAGTTTTTGGCTGACGTCCTGCAGGTGTTCTTCGAACGTTAGGCTGCGATCCAGGCTAACACACAGGTATTTCGGTGCTCTTTCATGTACTATATGATAGCCTGCTATATTCAAGCACAGCTTCCTGTCTAATTGTTTGTTATTCAGGTGCATCACTGTGCTTACCGTTTTTGATGTATTAAGTTTCAGATGCCAGATCCTCTAGTAGTTAAGAAGCTGCACCAAGTACAATTGTTCGAGTGACTCGCCATACAAAGCAATAGCTAGATAATCGGCATATGCGAACTTTCGTGATTTGAGTTCGGCTTATGAGAGATGTGTAAATTAAACAGTAAAGGAGCTGCACAGAGACTTACGGCAGTCCATTATTGAGGATTCGGGCTTTGCTTGTTTTTCCGTGAAAAACTACTCTGTGCTGCCTTGAGGATAGCATATTATAAAAGAGCCGTAATGACTTCTTACATTTGTCTACTGTAGTAAGCTTATACAGCAACCCTTTAAACCATACTGGGTCTTATGCAGCTGAGAGACCTATAAATATTACAACGGTATTTTTTTTTTGTTCTGAAAACCACGTTCAATATGCGTGGTTAGTGTCAGGACTTGATCGCAGCATCTCCTCTTCGACCTGAAACCAGCTTGCTCCACGGGTATTGCTGCATCTATTAGGTGGGTCACTCTCTTTAGAAGAATTTTCTCGAGAAGTCTGTATATCACACACAGCAGAGAGATAGGTCTGTAGCTCTTGCGATCTCTCTTGTCCTTCAAGATAGCTATTATCTTCGACTCTTTCCATTTATTTGGGATGTCTCCAGTTTCAAGTGTCGCGGAGAAAAATGTTTCAGAGCAATGTGCGTGCTCTTGGACCTAGGTTCTTTGGAAACTCCGGCAGGATTCCATCAGGTCTGGCCGCGTTCCTTGATTTGATGTCATTTATTGCAGTTATCAACTCTTCAGAGATAGTGCTCACAGTGTCTGACTGTTCTGCGCAGTTCTTTAGTGCTTCAGCTATGAGATTTTATGAGATTTTCAAAGTCCTTCTTCTGTTGTGTAGGGACATGGATATTAAAGTTTTCAATAACTGAGGTTATTTTATTAGGGTAAACAGCGGGAGATTAGTGGACTTTCTATGACTGGTATCTGCAGGCCAATCTCCACAATGACTGGTGAGTGTTGGCTTTTCGACAGAAATGTCAAAACAGTTCGCTTTGCTTCCATTGGTTTCCCGTCATTGCTAGTCGTCACAAAACAGAGATCTGGCAAAGGTGAAGTTTTCCATGCATTCTACGTAAATATGTCCTTGTCTTTAGTATCGTATATGTGTTGGATATTGTGGACATCAGCCCAATATGCTAGCTGGAGACATTGGCCATCATAGGAGTGGTATTCCCATCTGAAATGGTGAGAACTGAAATCCCCAATGTACACTGATGGGTGGCTTACATCAGGAAGAAGAGGAGATGCCCAGTATTTGGATGGAGATTTGTACACTTTGACTATGGTTGTGATTTACTTTTATCCCTGTGGCAAAGTCACAGGGATAGAGAAGAGAACAGAGATGATCCTAAGAAGAGCAACATGTTTCATTACAGGTTCATTTAGTAAGCTAGGAAGTGTCACGGAGATGTTCAGCGAAATTCAGTAGCAGACGCATTAAGAGAGGCGTTGTGTCTCACGGTGTAGTTTACTGCTAAAATTCCGTGGGCGTACAGTCCTAGAAGAGTCAACCAATACAGTGCTTCCTCCTACGTATATATCGCGTAAAGCCCACGAGGATAAAATCAGAGAGATTCGAGCCCAAGTGGCTTACCAGCGATCGTTCTTCCTGCGAACCATAGGCAACTGGAAGAGGAAATTGGAAAGTGACATTGATACGCGAATTACTCTCCACCACACACCTAAAAGTGGCTTACAGAGACCATATGTGAATGTAAATGTAGAAAGACAAAGCTGACCGGCTACTTAAGTTACAGAAGCATCCACAATACGAGCACCTAGAGTTTTCTCACGTTAGAATTCACTTAGCCCCGACGTAATGGAGGTACCATTATAGAGAACATTGTCATGACAGACATTTGCAATGTATTGCGGTCATTACACATGTGCCTTTCGTGGTCAAATACAACAGTGCCTCCTGCGTGCTTGGCTAGCCTCTTCATTTACGTTCGATCAGGTATCTCTCGCGGTGTTACATATATTTGTCCAGTCATTACAGGGAAACAGTGATTCCGCCAGAGATGCTTTTGTCGAAACGGAGATAAGACCATCCACATTGTACTTGATGGGTACCTTTTGAAGTACTTGTTATACAACGCAGCCAAGAGAATAACTCTGTTACAATGGAGAAATTGGAACATATAACAGTATTCCTAGCATCATCTTAGCAGAATATTATAACAGGTTGCAACTAGAGACCAATTGGGGTGACGCGTGTTGACAAGCCGCGGAGTGCGGTGTGTAGTGCAACCAGTGCGCTGTGAGACAGGGGAGTGTCAGGTGTTGGTAGAGAGGAAAGCAACAGAGTGAGGTGTGAGTGCATCACTTAGTGCAGCATAAACTCCCACATCCAATGGCCTTCATCTCACCAGCACATCAGCCGCCTGGGATTTCCTCATCCTGCTCCGCCAGCGATGCGTACCACCACACACCGTGGCATCTGGCCTTTAGCGGACGCTGCATACACAGAGAATTGCAAGAGCTTTCATATATAATTACCTCTAGTTATTATAGCATGGGCTATAGCTGCAGAACTAGACACTAGCTGAAAGCGTACATTAATGTAAATGTAAATTGCTACACTGTGAACACGTTGACGAAATACTAATTAATTGATACACCAACATTTACATATTTGTAGGATATTTTCACTCATACCTGAGCTAATTTATTGTTCATTTGCTACAGAAGGAAACAATTCCTACAACTGAAGAATGATGTAAGTATGTGACTGCTATTTGCGTGTCTCTAATGTCACAGGAACTTAGGGAAGAACGAAACGCAGGATAGCTAGAGAATGTGTAAGTACAGTTTATCGCCGTACTTTTGGATTTCAAGAAAGGTCTGATCTTTGTCATGCGAGATATAGAAGCACCAGTCCACCTCTTGGAGCACAAAAAAGGCGAACATGCCTCTGTTTAAAAGACTGTGACTGAAAAGTGGGGTACAAGCTGCCTCACTCTACCTTCCTCAGCACCTTTAAAATTTTTCTCTAAACTTGTGGCACGCGAAGAAAGTCACGCTCTTTTTAACGAGCTCTCACTCCCACAAGATTCCATAACCGTAACACTTACTCACCCGGTTGCCCACTCGTAATCACTCACTCACCCCAGTTCATTGTTATTATCTTTTTGCGTCGCTCTGTCACTGTCTTCTGTCCCACAGCCACAGTCCCCTTCGTTCTGTCCTAGTAATACAGTATCCTGCCACTGTCATTGTCTCCTCCTTACGCTCTCTTACTGCTACTGTATCAGTCATTCATTCCCACTGCTGCTGTCTCTTCTCTTTGTCACCACCTTTCTCTTTCTCGATGTCATTGTCATAGACTCTCTTTCTCATTATCACTTGCTGTCATCCACGTCGACTTTCTCTTTCTTTTTATTGCTCTCTCACTGATACTGTGTTCTTCACTCTTATTCTGCAACTGTTCGTAGCATTATTCTGTCATTGTCAACTACGTTGCACTGTCACTGTGTCCCTCTCTTTCTCTCATTCTCCCACTTTCTCCTTCGCTCTTTCTATACCACAACTACTGTCTACTATCTTCCAGAACTTATTACTTTCCCGTCTGTTTCCCACTTTCACTGTCTATATCTTTCTCAGCATGAAAAATTACGAATATGTTCGCATGCTAAAATTTTTGGGAAAAAGTTTAAAGAGCTGAGGAAGGCAGAATGAAGCAGCTGGTACCCCACTTCTCAGTTAGAGTATTTTAAACAGGAACATATTCGCCTTTCTACGTGTTGTAATAGGATCGTTGTTCCCTGATTGTTTTCCCTGCTACAGCAGGGCATATTACTCATACTAAAAGAACTTCTCCGGTCAGAAAAATTTTAAACGATTTACTTAAGTGTAATAAAAATAACGGAAAAATAATTTTACACCTCAAACAGTTTTTTATCTACACAGAATTCTGCATGTCCTTCAGCACTATAACACGGGGTCCCAGACCCCTTCTGATAATAACAGAGACGCATCACAGCATATTTCTCCGTGCTAGCACAGTTTATAAACTATTTTTTCGCCTCACGCCATTCTTTGCGTGTATAACTAGGGTAACTTTGAATCTCTGCATCTCGGAAACGGATAAGTATTTCAAGAAAATTTTCAAGGTTGTTGGCCATCGGGATCCTATGAATACCTTGTTACAATTGTAGCCCTTTGTTTATGATAGCCGTCTTGGAATCCGCGGATTGGTTTTGGTACCGAAAAGCCATGTGTTTGAAGTGTTTCTCGATAACGGAAAAATATTTTCAAAAACGGGCAGATGGCAATTCGAGATAAATGCCTAGATGATATACCGCTAAAATTTGAGCAATTTTCTGTGATTGATTGGTAAAATATCGGCTGCTGACGGCCAAAAAATAGTGAAATACGCTTGTTTCGGTTTTGCTCAGGAAACGCCCATGAACTAACTCATGCTTACACAAGCCCCTTAATGGACACCGTAGACTGCATACAACGCGAAATAACGAACTGATTTCCCCCATTCCCTATGGTGGAGACAATGTGAAATCTTCAAATTCTGACCCCGTACTGTGGGGTGGATACAGTAAGATGTTCCTTCTTTTGCGTATACAATTGCTCCCTAGTCGATGGGCTATCCACAGTAGTTGACGCTTCCTACCTGTTACCAACAGATCCCGAGTTATGAGCTCAGAAAAGTTTCGTTTCCATGTGTTGCGTCTTGGAATCTGTTGGTAGCGCATGCTTTCGCTTGCATACCGATTGTACCGACAGAACGCTCAGACAATTGGCTCTATTGATATGTCTGTAGGACCACTGGTGACGAGAGATTCTCAGGACAGCAGTGTAGCAATAAAAGAACGTACAGGACCGTTGAGAAGGTCTATGGTATGGGAATGTTGGCATGTGAACAGCTGAAATACCGGCAGAATTTACAAGCTAAGTATCAGCACAAATCGTCAGCAACAAGTTACTGGAAACTTTAAAGCCAGAATCAACTGGGACACTGACTACCACAAATGAGAGTCTAATGATTTGAACTGTACTCGTCGTGTCGCCCAGCTGTACTGTCTTGGGACTTTGACAGCGTCAGTAGCGTTCGACGACAAATGATATATTCAGAAACGTCTCATTTGGACACCTGTTCTGCCATTAACTTCGGTACATGGGAAACCAAAATTGTTCATGTGCCATCGACTGAATCCTTCAGTATATGCTGCACTTCTGGAGTTTTGTCTACTAAGACCCGACGTTTTGAGTTGTATTAAATGAAAGCAGTGCTATAACCAGCGTCTTTCAAATAATTTAATTTTTAGTTGAGGTGTACGTCAACGGCGAGGTGCCGGGACACTCCGTGTTCTTGTTGTCCTCTGCTAAAGAATGTTACAATCTGTGGATGCCTAGTGAAGGTACATGTATACTCTTCACTTTAGACGAATAGCTGCCTGCCCAACCAGGCGTAATTACTGCTGCTAGTGGTGGAACCCCCAAACAAACGGTTTCCTTTTGGTCTCTACCACCGATGCCTCTTCGTCCATCGACGGCAAAGGTTTAAGCAACCGGCTTAGATCTTCCTTGTCATACTGCCTGTAGAGTGGTACAACAACTTCTGCTCGTTTCTGCTGTTCTTCAGCTACGGCCCTCTTGATGCCACGCAGTGTGTGAGGAATAACCCTGTAATGATGCGTTGCGCTTTGGAGGAATAGCTACCTAACCAATCAGATCTCAGAGCGCTAGAGTTCGTAGATAGCGTGCCCCATGTAGACTGCGGTGACCAAGGTACTCTGTGTTCTGTATTCTCTGCTTCTGTAGCGCGCTGGCAGTACATGCATCGTGACGATGGTGTGTACACTCGTAAGATGAGTTCTGTGACGTTCCATTTCGATGGTTATTTCAGTGCTGCAACACTTTGGAATTTATGCTGAAACTATTGCCAGCAAATGCAGCAATATTTCAAATCATTGCAGATCTTTCGGTTTCATGGATATGCTTTCTTTTGCGTCCAAGTGTATGACCCACTGTTCAAGGACAAGCTGTTCCAGGTTTAAAGAACAATCTCGGTATTTCCTTTATTCATCCGTGAGTGTAGGCCATGGCGTAAGTTAACTTCGTATTTATTTAACATTAATACGGGAATTACTTATCGTATGAGGTACTCATTCTCCTGTAATATTCGTGTTTTGTGGAACTGCACTCCACGTGAGCTGTTGTAGGATGACTGTAATCTTCATATTGCAATTTCTTAGTTAATTACTAAATTACAACACGAAATCATTCCAACATTCTTATGATTCATTTCCACCGCAGTGCCCTTTATGAAATCTGTAACTCTTTTTAACGGTGGTTGTCTCGTACTCTTATAGGCACATTTAAAATTGCAGATGACATGAGCAAGAACTTTGAAATTCATTTTGCCTTCAGTAGACTCGTTATTAAAAGAAGCTGCCACCATCAGCAAAATTTCTCAGTTCCTTGCGAATACAAGGTAAGTTAGGGTTATCGAGAAACTCGAGACTTCATGCTGATCCTGAATATGTATGATGTGGCTCGTATTTCAGTTTCATTTATGAACAGTTCCTACAAGGGAACCTCCCCATCGCACCCCCCTCAGATTTAGTTATAAGTTGGCACAGTGGATAGGCCTAGAAAAACTGAACAAAGATCAATCGACAAAACAGGAAGAAGTTATGTGGAACTATGAAAAAATAAGCAAAATATACAAACTGAGTAGTCCATGTGCAACATAAGGAACATCAAGGAGAGTGTAAGGGCAGTAGCGCCGTGGTCTCGTGATAGCGTGAGCGGCTATGGAGCGAGAGATTCTTGGTTCAAGCCTTCCCTCGAGTGAAAATTTTACTTTCTTTATTTTTGCGAAGTTATGATCTGTCCGTTCGTTCATTGACGTAACCGTTCACTGTAATAAGTTTAGTGTCTGTGTTTTGCGACCGCACCGCAAAACCGTGCGATTAGTAGACGAAAGGATGTGCCTCTCCAATGGGAACCGAAAACATTTGATCGCAAGGTCATAGGTCAACCGATTCCTCCGCAGAAAAACACGTCTGATATATTCCATACGACACTGGTGACGGCATGTGCGTCACATGACAGGAATTTGTTGTCGACCCACCTAATTTGTACACTTGGCGAATGGGTAAAAAGATTCTTCTACCTTGCCCGATTTCGGTTTTCTTGTGGATGTGATAATCACTCCCAAAAAACTGATGAAAACGTAACAGTTTGTCACATAAACTGATAATAAAAAATTAAACTTTTCACTCGAGGTAAGACCTGAACCAGGAACCTCTCGTTCCGCAGCTGCTTACACTAACCACTGGACCACGGCGCTCCGCAGCTCAAGTTATCCTTGATGTTGCCTATCTTCCGCATGGACTACTCAGTTTATATATTCTGCTCATTTTTTCGTAGTTCCACACAACTTCTTCCTGTTTTCTCGATTGATGTGTGTTCGGTTTTTCAAGGCCTATCCACTGTGCCAACTTATAACTATATCTGAGGGGGTTGCGGTGGAGAGGTTCCCTTGTTAGGGTCCACAAAGTGAAGTCACACGTTTCTTTTTAGAACGGAAGTAAAAAAGAGATTTATAGATTTTTCCACGGTATTAGGTGTGATTATAGTGTTGGAATTATTTGAAATATATTTCAAGCCACCCCTCCCCCCACCCCCCAATTATATTCTTCGTTTGGCACTGAAATGTCTCTGTACTTATGAATGTATCAATCAAATCGAAGTCATATGATGTTAACATTCCTTATTAGGTTAAAAATATTACAAAATAAGATGCCCAATTTCACGAAATTTTCAACGAAGACATGTCAGTTATGTGCACAGTTTGTTTGAAAGCAGAAGTTGGAGGCTCTGAAAATGCTCAGTGGTGAATAAATACTGTAACTGTAGCTGTTTTATTTCTTTTCTTTGAGATTTAGTAACTACCATGTACAAGATGGAACGAGACAGTACTGAATTTTACGCAAGAGTCAAAAACGTTTCACAATTAAGGGGATGTGTAAGTCCCCTCACTGCTGAGCGGTCAATTGTAATTTTACGAGGGTAAGTACAGAAAGCTTCAATTGCTTATCAATCATGAAAGTAAATTATTTCTATAAGAGCGTTAACATTATCACTGTTTTGCAAGACTGCAACTGACTCTGTAAGTTACCAGTAATTACATTTCTTTTTCAATGAATCACAATGTGGTGGAACCAATGTATGGAAGAAAGGAAAGAAAGCATCTTCCTCACATGATCCACCCACAACACACGTAGTTGTACAATAATTCTATGTCAGAGAAATTGAGAGACACTCCTTACATATGTTTAAATACACTCCTGGAAATTGAAATAAGATCACCGTGAATTCATTGTCCCAGGAAGGGGAAACTTTATTGACACATTCCTGGGGTCAGATACATCACATGATCACACTGACAGAACCACAGGCACATAGACACAGGCAACAGAGCATGCACAATGTCGGCACTAGTACAGTGTATATCCACCTTTCGCAGCAATGCAGGCTGCTGTTCTCCCATGGAGACAATCGTAGAGATGCTGGATGTAGTCCTGTGGAACGGCTTGCCATGCCATTTCCACCTGGCGCCTCAGTTGGACCAGCGTTCGTGCTGGACGTGCAGACCGCGTGAGACGACGCTTCATCCAGTCCCAAACATGCTCAATGGGGGACAGATCCGGAGATCTTGCTGGCCAGGGTAGTTGACTTACACCTTCTAGAGCACGTTGGGTGGCACGGGATACATGCGGACGTGCATTGTCCTGTTGGAACAGCAAGTTCCCTTGCCGGTCTAGGAATGGTAGAACGATGGGTTCGATGACGGTTTGGATGTACCGTGCACTATTCAGTGTCCCCTCGACGATCACCAGTGGTGTACGGCCAGTGTAGGAGATCGCTCCCCACACCATGATGCCGGGTGTTGGCCCTGTGTGCCTCGGTCGTATGCAGTCCTGATTGTGGCGCTCACCTGCACGGCGCCAAACACTCATACGACCATCATTGGCACCAAGGCAGAAGCGACTCTCATCGCTGAAGACGACACGCCTCCATTCGTCCCTCCATTCACGCCTGTCGCGACACCACTGGAGGCGGGCTGCACGATGTTGGGGCGTGAGCGGAAGACGGCCTAACGGTGTGCGGGACCGTAGCCCAGCTTCATGGAGACGGTTGCGAATGGTCCTCGCCGATACCCCAGGAGCAACAGTGGCCCTAATATGCTGAGAAGTAGCGGTGCGGTCCCCTACGGCACTGCGTAGGATCCTACGGTCTTGGCGTGCATCCGTGCGTCGCTGCGGTCCGGTCCCAGGTCGACGGGCACGTGCACCTTCCGCCGACCAGTGGCGACAACATCGATGTACTGTGGAGACCTCACGCCCCACGTGTTGAGCAATTCGGCGGTACGTCCACCCGGCCTCCCGCATGCCCACTATAGGCCCTCGCTCAAAGTCCGTCAACTGCACATACGGTTCACGTCCACGCTGTCGCGGCATGCTACCAGTGTTAAAGACTGCAATGGAGCTCCGTATGCCACGGCAAACTGGCTGACACTGACGGCGGCGGTGCACAAATGCTGCGCAGCTAGCGCCATTCGACGGCCAACACCGCGGTTCCTGGTGTGTCCGCTGTGCCGTGCGTGTGATCATTGCTTGTACAGCCCTCTCGTAGTGTCCGGAGCAAGTATGGTGGGTCTGACACACCGGTGTCAATGTGTTCTTTTTTCCATTTCCAGGAGTGTATCTTATGATAATGACTCCTGCGAATTGTAGATAGTGCCACAATAGGTCAGAAATTACTGAATTATTCACCTGACAACAGTAAATGAATGTAATCGCTGCTACACTGTTGTAGTGTCCGCAATGCGTTATTATTATTATTATTATTATTAGTGGAACTAGACACACACAAAGCATTGATAGCCTGAAGTATTCCAACTTCTGGCAGTTCAGAAGTAAGGAGTCCAGCAATCCGGTGAGTTGCAAACAATAGGCTTAAGTATAGTGCTCATATTTTAATTTGGTTGATTTGAAACAGGCTTGCTGGGTGTGGATGAAGCAACTGTCGATAGGAAGAGTGGTGCAAAGGAAGCATATTCTGTACCCTCCCAGTCGACAGTTAATTTTGGTTTCGGAGAAGGAATTTTAGGTAGCACTTGTGATGCACTAACAATTGCTTCGTCATTCTAGAAAAAAGTTAAAAATAAGCAGTGCCAATTGTCTCATGGATTCATAAGTCCGTTGTTTAGAAAAAACTTATGGAAACTAAATATCGTCTACGCCTTCGACATTTTAAATATATAAAGATTCAGATAAAGTTTTGTTTCATTTTAAACTTTATTTTGCCTCCAATATTGACGACGGTGGCGGAATGGGGAAGGAGTACCAGGTATTATCGGATTGCATTCGTGAGTAATGGACTCAGAAAGGTTTGGAACCACTGGTTTACGGTCACATCACCTCTCTGTCTTCAAGCCCGAGCGCTACGACTGCTAGATCAGAATGCGTCTCCAGCCATGCCAGACTCGCCCCGCCGTTGGTGTACTCACTGTCTTCCGGCCGCAGCTGCCTGGCGCCCCGCCTGGAGGCGCGCCGCTCGGCCGCGTCCTCGCCGCCGCCCCCGCCGCCCCCGGCGACGCTGCCGCCCCCGCGCCGCCCCCGGCCGGCGAGGCTGGAGCGCAGGGAGCCGACGCGCTCTCGCACCGCGGCCTGGGCGGCTGGCGCGCACGGACACAGCGCCGCCGCGATCTCCAGGAACTCCTTGCGGAAGTTGTCGTTGAGCCAGCCGTACAGCAGCGGGTTGGAGCACGCCGACGACATGCCCATCATGTGGCACACCGCGTACGTCACCAGCATCGCCTGCGACCCGCTGAACGGGTTCCACACGTCCACCTGCGAAACACGCCAGCTGGGTAGAGTGCATACGGACGATTAGGCGGAAATAGGGGAGGAGCAACCCAGTGGGGTACACAGTGACCGCCGCATGCATATTGACCGCATTCATTTTCATGAAGCAGAGGTGGTACTTGGAGGTTGATGTACACAGCCTGAAATGTAAAGTGTAAACCCATGCACGCAGTGACGAAATGCTACCAAACTCACACTCCAGAATATCCAAGCGGAACATGTCATATAAAGTTCCGCAGATACGTAAATTCATTTTCAGAAGGAAAAAGAAGCCACACTGTGCCATCGCGTTGTCACAACGTTTAGACCAGTTTCTCCTGGTCATCTTCATGCAAAAATGTCGGGGTCATGTCCAGTTCACTCCTTTATACTTGCTGGATTGTAGACTACTCTGAGGAGTGCCCAACGTTTGGGCCAATATGTGCCCCTGGGAAAGATTTCGCTGTGGCCATCTGGAAGGAGATCCACGTGTTGATTCATGCTGCTGCCTGTAAATTTCGCCCGCTGTTTCCAGCAGAGCTGTCCATGGCGGTCTAAGGCGCTGCAGTCATGGACTGTGCGGCTGGTCCCGGCGGAGTTTCGAGTCCTCCCTCGGGCATGGGTGTGTCTGTTGGTCCTTAGGATAATTTAGGTTAAGTAGTGTGTAAGCTTAGGGACTGATTACCTTGGCAGTTAAGTCCCATAAGATTTCACACACATTTGCATTTTTTTGCTGTTCATGGGATGAGGTGAGAGCAAAAACACGTCGGGAATGTTTTGATATGAAAGCGGCGGAGACAGCGGGAGAATGGAGAGGCAGCATTCCCGGACCCTCTACCATAAGGCCCTTTAGTACAAGGCAAAAATCCTCTTCCGGTGACACAGGAATGGCCAACACATTGTCCCCTTGGCGGAGGATGTCTGGTCGAATGGCTGCAAAGGAATGAACTGGACATGACCCTGATACTTCACCATAAGACGACATGAACAAACTCGTCGAAGCGTTGAGATAACACGACGCCAAGTTGGATACTAACGCAAGAAAATGGTATCTATCAAATTTGCCGAGAAATCCTACAGTACAATAAAAAAGCCATTCGTAACTACATGAATAACCCTGTAATTACATAACGGCTATAGGTTTATAGGTTGTGTGTGACGACACTGGAACTGTTCAGGCTGACATCCAACACAGCATATCTACGGGAGATACACGTCTTGGTCATCTCCATCTAAAGGAGGTTCAGACATCGCCATGAGAGATATGAGAGTGCGATACCGACATATTTACGCAGAGCGTTGCTGCAGTCCAGTCTACGTGTAATGTAGTGCAATGACGTGTGTTGACGAGATGGATTCAGTGCAACGGCGTGGCGAAAAGAGTTGCCAGAAGGTTTCTTAAAAGATTACATCATGAGAAGATTGTAGGATTCTTGACTGGCTTTGACGAAAGGTGTATGATAACAGCTGAAATCCGGACATTGTGTCACCACGTACAGTCAGGAACAGGCTACTCATCAGAATCAGGTTTCGAGCTGCCGTGCTTCGTTTGTCGCCGACAGTACACTGCAGATAATAGTGTGTTATATTGGAACCCAGATAAGTAGATGATCGAGTGGCGTTATGTAGTGTTTCGGGATGAGTCTCACTCTATTTGTTGCTATCAGATAGACGACAAAGTTCCCATAATTCACAACGAATCCGTCCAACACCAAGAACCATAATGTAGTGTAGGTCGTCGATAGGATCGCGCCCACTGCACAGGGGGACAGGGACAAGGGGAAAACGTCTTACACCAATCCTCGTAATCAACAAATTCGAGGAGCTGTGTTCCACTGAAACTGAAACTGAGCCAGTGGGGCTCACTTCAACTGTTGCGAAACGTGCAGCGTACCATGCCAGAAGTAGTCAGACACCAAAAGGTTGCGGCCTACTACTTGCGCCTTAGGGAAATAATTGGGTCAGGAATGCACTACACGCTAGAGGCCGACACACAGATACAACGATACTGCACACAGCTTTTTGGATTAGTTGACTACCACCCAGTCCAGGTAACGAATGCTGTTGCAGAGCTAGAAGTATCAGTGTAATACCCTAATAAATTATCCTAACAGATGAGAGTACTAAAATCCTACTGGTTAGCTGCCGAAACATTTGAAACGATGTGCTAGAGTTTGAAGCATTCATAAAAACCAGTGTAGTTCACATAATACTAGGCACAGAAAGCTGGTAAAACCGTTGTACAACGAGAAAGAGGAGGACTACAACGCATTGCAGAGACGCACCGTTCATGTGATGTATCCATTAATATTCCTGCACGGAGGAGACGGGTATCATTGTAATGTGAAACAAATCCAACTGGAAACAGTCATAGCAACAAACAAAAATGTCAATTCCAAGGAGATCTATGCTTATCGCGAAACATACAGTGACATTCTCAGGACTCGCCGTTTACTGCCTCCAATCCCGGTAGATATGTATGCAGAAACAGAAGCGAAACTGTTGCTTTACGTAAGACTGATTCAGAAGAAACTACGCACTGAAGAATACATCCACATTCCATAGTGGAAACATTGACGACCTATGAACATTGGTAATCTTACCCTCATAACACGTAGGAAGTCCGAGACACATGCATAAATACACTCAAGTAGCCATGATCTACATAAGAAAATATTGATTACCTGACTGCATAACATTCACACGCAACTCGTCGTGGCTAGACGTCAAAGAATAACTAGATAGGGACAAGCCCACATGCATCCACACGACATAATGGCCCGAGTTCTCCGACAAAAAGAAATGAGATTTTTGAAGTAATCACAAAATACCACATATTTGGTACGTTAGACGCTGGATGTACACAATCGAACGACGAAAACGAAGACTGCCTCACACACACAATCTCATATGGCTACACCACAGAATTCATCCAAAGGATATCGACAAAATTCGTCCAAGCTGAATTTCCCAGTCCTCAACGAGATCCATAACAGTACCACATATTAGCGAAAAACATGAATCACGGACCATGCTGGCGATGAAACACCAATTGACCGCGTGTGAGAGATTGAAAATGTACAAAAAGAAACTCAAACTGCGCTTGAACTACTAACAAAGCGGAACTGAGTACTGTCCCAAATACAGGAGGCGATCGCCCAAAAAGTTGGTTCCACAGCAAAAATAGGAGCACCTGGTAGCGAAGAAATGGAGATAGATGATGAACGTATAGTATCACATAACACACTACTTTTCAAAATGTTCCAAACACACATAAACGTAGAATATTGCAATCCATCACGTCTGTAAGCATATAAACAAAGGCAGTTACATGGCAGTATTTCAAATAGCCAAAGAGAGCGCGCAAAGAAACAGGAACAACGACATCCTCATGTACCAAATGGGAAGACACATCAAGAGTAACGAAGCAGCGTGGCGGAATTTCGGTTTTCCCATACACGAACGAGAACCAACTGTGCAACATCTAACAGTACAAATGGCTCTGAGCACTATGGGACTTAACATCTATGGTCATCAGTCCCCTAGAACTTAGAACTACTTAAACCTAACTAAACTAAGGACATCACACAACACCCAGTCATCACGAGGCAGAGAAAATCCCTGACCCCGCCGGGAATCGAACCCGGGAACCCGGGCGTGGGAAGCGAGAACACTACTGCACGACCACGAGCTGCGGACTCTAACAGTACAGTTGGAGAATGGACAGAGAGTTTACTTCACAAACGACAAGACAAAAAAAGCTGCAAGCGAACCAACACAACATTAATAGCTTTTTAAGAACTGTGCCAGACGGATCCAGTCGGGAAAATATTACTAAATGTCGACGTCCCTAACTGTTATACGTGGAACACAACAAGGAAAATCTTTCAATGACGAAAACAATGAATTCCATTAGGTCATCCACGTGTCATGAAAACTGCCGCACTAGGCCGAGTAGACCTCGTACATCAGAACAACCCCGAATGTTTCTATCTCTGGATGTGCTACACGAAATACGGGGACGAACAAGTATCACAGACCTCAAGACCGTTGACTGATACCTATTCCAGACGTACAGATAAGCATGCCAGCGTTTATGACTACTGGAAAATGACAAGCAGTGGGAGCTGACGCTACAGGAACCTTTACTCACAGCCTCAGCTGAACAAATGTGAGACTTGTTCGCCATGATTCTAACAACATGTAAGCTATCGAATCCAAAAGAGCTACGGATTCCTTCAAAGAGAGTATGAGTGATGACACACTGTCATCCTGAACTGGCCATCGAGTTCAACGACGACATCGTAATGAAAAATTATTCACCTTGACGAAGCAGAACTTAGTACAACTTGGGACACAAACACCACGAAAAGATGCTATCAGTATGCTAAAATTCGAAATTAGAAAGGGAAAAAGCTACACAATCAACGAACAACTTCAGTACATTGCTCACAACAAACCATTCCTCAATGACAATCAAAAGGAAATTTACAACGTTATCATGGGCCGAATCGACAATAACAATGGCGGAATTATTTACTTGGACGCAACAGGCGGCACCGCTAAAATGTTTCTAAGATACCTGCTGATGGCGGAAGTACATGCTAAACAACACATCGCTCGTGTACTGGCGTCATACGACATTGCAGTCAGACTTATAGAAGGAGGATGAACTGCTCATTCCGCCTTACAACTACCGTTCAATATAGCCGAGGAACAATTCCTGATAATCTGAAGACCATCTGGACGGAGTGAACCTGTAAAACAAACTAAAATTATCGTCTACGATGAATGCACCATGGCACATAAAAAATCCCTCGAAGACATGGACAGAATATTACAATACTTGGGAGGATACTCTGATATGGTGTAAGGAGTTCTACTCACACTCTCAGAAGATTTTCGACAAACACTTCCAGTTATTTCCAAGACATCACCAGCAGACGAGACTAATACGTGCTTTAAAAAGTCACATCTCTGGCCACGCATACAAAAACTGCGACTAACAAAAAATATGTAAGGTGAACTATCGAAAGGCGAAATAACAACACATTTTGCTCAACAGTATTTACAAACAGGCGAAGATACATATCCTACTGCCCAGAACATCGGCCTCATTAAACTCAACAGTCATTTCAGTAACGTAGCAGCTGCTGAAAACGAACTCATTGACCAAATTTGTTCCAAACCATGTTCACAAGTATACTACTCCGAACTGGCTATTTGAGTGGCTAGTTTTGGCAACTACAAACAATATTGTAGACGACATCAGCTTTAATAGTGGAAAGAAAATTCCCTGTGATGACAGAATATATAAATCGATCGACACGATGGTAAACGTTGAAGAAAGTGTGAACTGCACTACAGAATTTCTAAACTCTTTGCAAGTACAAGGAATGCCGTTACGCTGCCCTCGAATCAAAATTGGATCTCCGATCATACTATCCAGAAATATGAACGTACCAAAACTATGAAATGGAACAAGGATGATCGTCAAGTAGCTATCGAATAACATCATCGAAGCTGGACTTATGACTGGAATATAAAGGCTACCCACTATTTATTTGTCCACAGAATACCAATTATCTCTACTGAACTGCCATTCCAATCTTCAAGACTGCAATTTTCAATCAAATTTGCCTACAGTTTTAATATTAACAAAGTCCAATGACAAACTTTAAAATATTGTGACATCAACCTCAAAGGCTCCTGCTTCTCTCACACTCAATTATACATAGATTGCTCTCGAGCAGGAAATTCGAAAAAATTGTACATATATACCCCCGATAACAAAATGCAAACTATTGTTTATAAAGAATTACTGTAAATAGTTAAGGTACCTTTTCATTACAAATTTTTCACCCTTATACAAGTATTTTAAATGGTTAGAATATGTTCTCAATAACTTTTTTTAAATCTTCTTCTTCATGGTATAACACTTTCCGTGAATGTGATTGTGAACTATTCTGGAAGAAGGGACAGGGTAACAGGAGACATATTTGACACAAAGGTTGCCTTTTCGAGTTCAAGCTTGTACTCGACTGTAATCAAACGACGTTTAACCATCCATCCTCCCATATTTTAGGTCTAATAATATCTATCCTTTCGAGTACTGAGCCGAGTTGTTCATTTTTTGTACAGTATTTTTCTGTACGAAATTTTACTACCCACGCACTCGTCTTTGTGAGGTTTTGTTACTCTTTTGCTGCAACTTGGAGTCGAGCTCGACTCCCTCCCTTGGCTACGCCGTCCAATGTATTACACATTATAATGCGCATCACTGCATCTGAAGAAGACGACTGGGTCGGTTGCCAAAATATCGTACAGAAAGATGGAATGGACAGCTCGGCTCAACACCTGGAAGGACACACACCTAATCAGCGACGCTGGGAAAACCCGGGGGATGAGTATAGACGCCAGCGGGTGAGAGGTGAGGCGGCAGTGGTACTCACGACGAGGTTGAAGATGTTGAGCGGCAGCCAGCTGACGCAGAAGATGAGCGCGATGGAGTAGAGCAGCGCGTTGGTGCGCCGCATGCGCCGGTCGTCCTTGCCCTTGCGGGCGCGCGTCGACGCCGCGTACTGCAGCCCGCCTCCGCCGCCAGCACCGCCCCCAGCAGCGCCTCCAGCGCCGCCCCCGGCGCCCCGTCCGTTCGCTGCAGACGTGCCCGGCGTGCTGCCGCACCGCGACACCATCGACGCGGGATTCACGTACCTGTCAACACGGCGGACAGTAAGTGCACTGCCAAATACTGTGCTACTAGTAACCGATTCGCTTGGTAAATTGCATAACGCAAAATGGCAAGCAGTAATCATAGTTCCTCTTACAATAAAAACCAGAACATTATGACCAACCGCGTAATAAGTTCGACACACAAGATAGGGCGAATTTATTCTACACCAACCGCTGTAGCTCGGTTCTTGCCTTGTGACACGGACGGTTACCTCGATGGTAAGTACCATCGTCATTGCGAGACACATCAAACTTTACGCGATGCAGACGGGTCAACGATAACGATCACGTAATCCACAGCTTTTTTACTGCCTCCGATTACAACCACAGACCTGATGGAAGTGCGAGTGAATAACTCTCATTGCGTAATGCTGCTCCCACCACAGTCCTAGGTCACTGGTACATCTACATCTACGTGATTACTCTGCTATTCACAATAAAGTGCCTGGCAAAGGGTTCAATGAACCATCTTCAAGCTCTCTCTCTACCGTTCCACTCTCGAGCGGCATGTGGGAAAAACGAGCACATAAATTTTTCCGTGCGAGCCCTGATTTCTCTTATTTTATCGTAATGGTCATATCTCCCTATGTAGGTGGGTGCCAACACAATGTTTTCGCAATTGGTGGAGAAAACTGGTGACTGAAATTTCGTGATAAGATTCCGTCGCAACGAAAAAGGCCTTTGTTTTAGTGATTGCCACTCCAATTCACGTATCATGTCCATGACACTATCTCCCCTATTTCGCGATAATACGAAACGAGCTGCCCTTCTTTGTACTTTTTCGGTGTCATCCGTCAGTCCCACCTGATGCGGATCCCATAACACAGCACAGCAATACTTCAGAATAGGGCGGTAAAGCGTGGTGTAAGCAGTCTCTTTAGTAGATCTGTTGCACCTTCTAAGTGTTCTGCCAATCAATCGCTGTCCTTGGTTTGCTCTATCCACAATATTATCTATGGGATCGTTCCTATTTATGTTATTTGTAATTGTAATCCCTAAGTATTTAGTTGAATTTGCAGCCTTCAGATTTTTGTGACTTATCGCGTAATCGAAATTTAGCTGATTTCTTTTAGTACTCACGTGAATAACTTCACACATTTCTTCATTTAGGGTCAATTGCCACTTTTCGCACCATACAGATATCTTGTCTAAATCATTTTGCAAATCGTTTTGATCATCTGATCACTTTGCAAGACGTTAAATGGCAGCATAATCTGCAAACAATCTAAGATGGCTACTCAGATTGTCTCCTATGTCGTTAATATAGATCAGGAACAATAGAGTGCCTATAACACTTCATTGGGGAACTCCGGATGTTACTTCTGTTTTACTCCATTACTACGAACTGTGACCTTTCTGACAGGAAATCGCGAATCCAGTTGCACATCTGAGGCGATACTCCCTAGGCACGCAGTTTGGTTAGAAAAAGCTTGTGAGGAACGATGACGAAAGCCTTCTGGAAGTCTAAAAATATGCGATCAATTTGACATCCCCTGTCGATAGCACTTATTACTTCATGAGTATAAAGAGATAGTTGCGATTCACAAGAACGATATTTTCTGAAACCGTGATGACTATGCCGGCCGCGGTGGCCGTGCGGTTCTAGCGCTGCAGTCCGGAACCGCGGGGCTGCTACGGTCGCAGGATCGAATCCTGCCTCGGGCATGGATGTGTGTGATGTCCTTAGGTTAGTTAGGTATAAGTAGTTCTAAGTTCTAGGGGACTGATGACCTAAGATGTTAAGTCCCATAGTGCTCAGAGCCATTTCGTGATGACTATGTCAATAAATCGTTTTCTTCCAGGTACTTCATACTGTGCGGTGCATGTCTCGAGATGCTATTCAGCTTGATAACGGCGTATTTCGACGCGATCGTCCACCTGGTATAAGAAGAAATGTAATTCATTCGATGAGGTGACGCTGTTCTAGTAATAGACCGTCCTGTTTCGATGGTCCGTGCTCACTGCGATTGTAACTGACAATATCGTTTGGTGAACATGGGAACAGTTGCGGATCATCTGTTGCAGAGACCGATGTTGAAAAAAATGAGCAGAGCGCTGTGCTCTGGTACAGCCTTTCTCTACATTCTATTCTATCTCCAGACCTACCACTCACTGCCGCCTATCGCGCTTTACAGAGGAGGCAAGCCTTCGACATCGATCTTCAGTGATGATGTGTGTGTGCGTCTAACACCTTGTCGTCTAGTTGTGTTTCAACGGTCCTTCGACCACTCACGACAATAGCACGAGAACAGCCGATCAGCGTTGCTGTTTCCGAGATGCACATTACCAGGTGACAAGCCATATCAATGTAGCCTTTGATCATAAGGGGGTTGCAGCATCCCTGAATATGGAAGTAAATAGGAATATAAAAAAGGGAGGAAGGTTTATCTGTTTAGCAAGAGTAATAAGAGGCAGATTTCAGACTACCTAACGGATCAAAACGAAAATTTCTGTTCCGACACTGACAACGTTGAGTGTTTATGGAAAAATTCAAGGCAATCGTAAAATGCGTTTTAGACAGGTACGTGCCGGCTAAAACTGTGAGGGACGGGAAAAACCCACCGTGGTTCGACAACAAAGTTAGGAAACTACTGCGAAAGCAAAGAGAGCTTCACTCCAAGTTTAAACGCAGCCAAAACAGACAAACGGAAGCTAAACGAAGTCAAAGTTAACGTAAGGAGGGCTATGCGTGAAGCGTTCAGTGAATTCGAAAGTAAAATTCTATGTACCGACTTCACAGAAAATAGTAGGAAGTTCTGGTCTTACGTTAAATCAGCAAGTGGATAGAAACACCGTATCCAGACACTCCGTGATGATGATGGCATTGAAACAGAGGATGACACGCGTAAAGCTGAAATACTAAACACCTTTTTCCAAAGCTGTTTCACAGACGAAGACCGCACTGCAGTTTCTTCTCTAAATCATCGCACAAACGAAAAAATGGCTGACATCGATATAAGTGTCCAAGGAATAGAAAAGAAACTGAAATCACTCAACAGAGGAAAGTCCACTGGACCTGACGGGATACCAATTTGATTCTACATATAGTACGTGAAAGAACTTGCCCCCCTTCTAACAGAGGAACGGAAGGTTACAAATGATTGGAAAAGAGGACAGGTAGTCCCAGTTTTCAGGAAGGGTCGTCGATCAGATGCGCAAAACTATAGGCCTACATCTCTGACATCGATCTGTTGTAGAATTTTAGAACATGTTTTTTGCTCGCGTATCATGTCATTTCTAGAAACCCAGAATCTACTCTGTAGGAATCAACATGGATTCCGGAAACAGCAGTCGTGTGAGACCCAACTCGCTTTACTTGTTCATGAGACCCAGAAAATATTAGATACAGGCTCCCAGGTAGATGCCATTTTCCTTGACTTCCGGAAGGCGTTCGATACAGTTCCGCACTGTCGCCTGATAAACAAAGTAAGAGCCTACGGAATATCAGACCAGCTGTGTGGCTGGATTGAAGAGTTTTTAGCAAACAGAACACAGCATGTTGTTATCAATGGAGAGACGTCTACAGAGTGTTATGGGACCATTGCTTTTCACAATATATATAAATGACCTAGTAGATAGTGTCGGAAGTTCCATGCGGCTTTTCGCGGAAGATGCTGCAGTATACAGAGAAGTTGCAGCATTAGAAAATTGCAGCGAAACGCAGGAAGATCTGCAGCGGATAGGCACTTGGTGCAGGGAGTGGCAACTGACCCTTAACAGAGACAAATGTAATATATTGCGAATACATAGAAAGAAAGATCCTTTATTGTGTGATTATATGATAGCGAAACAAACACTAGTAGCAGTTACTTCTGTAAAATATATGGGAGTATGCGTACGGAACGATTTGAAGTGGAATGATCATATAAAATTAATTGTTGGTAAGGCGGGTGCCAAGTTTAGATTCATTGGGAGAGTCCTTAGAAAATGTAGTCCATCAACAAAGGAGGTGGCTCACAAAACACTCGTTCGGCCTATACTTGTGTATTGCTCATCAGTGTGCGATCCGTAACAGGTAGGGTTGATAGAGGAGAAAATCCAAAGAAGAGTGGCGCGTTTCGTCACAGGGTTATTTGGTAAGCGTGATAGCGTTACGGAGATGTTTAGGGAACTCAAGTGGCAGACTCTTCAAGAGAGGCGCTCTGCAACGCGGTGTAGCTTGCTGTCCAGGTTTCTAGAGAGTGCATTTCTGGATGAGATATCGAATATATTGCTTCCTCCTACTTATACCTCCCGAGGAGATGACGAATGTAAAATTAGAGAGATCCGAGCACGCACGGAGGCTTTCCGGCAGTCGTTCTTCCCGCGAACCATACGCGAGTGGAACAGGAAAGGGAGGTAATGACAGTGGCACGTAAAGTGCCCTCCGCCACACACCGTTGGGTGGCTTGTGGAGTATAAATGTAGATGTAGATGTAGAAAGCCGATTATGTCAGAGAATTTCTGAATTTAAGCCCCTATCGCCGCTAGAATGATCCAAATTCCTCTCTGCTCTGCTCATACAATTTCTTTACCGCTTTGCCACCAGAAGGCATTCGTCATGCGGTGGGCCGTGATCACAATCTTTTCGCTCAACACCGTATACACGAGGGTTGTTCAATAAATAATGCCCCATATTTTTTCTCAGTACATATTTACTATTAATATTCAGAATTTGGTGAAAATATACATCAACATGTCTTGTACTTGTCCTATTTTCCTACGTAGTCTCCATCACTTTGAATGGCCGTACGCTAACCTTGTGGAATAGCATTTATTCCCTCCTGGTAAAAGCTCTTGTCCTGTATGCGCAGCCATGCTTTCACTGCTTGACTGACACTTGTCATCTTCAAAGTGTGTTTCCCGTAGAGATTCTTCAAGCTCCAACAATTCAGATGAAATGGCCTTCCTCTGAATCTTGGTAAACGCTGTAAGCATTCGTGGAACCCATCGTGAGCACCTTGAGCCGTGGCGAGCTGGCGCCAGTCTTATTTTGTTGAAGTATCGTTGAGATCGATTGTGGCTGAGATAAGCTATCTTTGCTTTTTTCGTGTCTTATCTTGCGGCTTGGCAGGCGAAACGAGTTCGTTGTTAGCCTTCGACAGATAACTGGAGTTCTCGTGACATTTGCGGTAAGACGAGTGTCAACGGCTGCCGAACAAGAGTGGTGACCGTTACACGATGTGACGTGAAATTGGTTGGGCGTTTTGCCAACATGGGCAGCTATGAGATACAAGTTCTGTGACTTTGCTGGGAACAAAGTTTGAAGGGAAGCGATGAAGCTGTGGAACCCGCTCCCTCGTATTGTGTACCTGATATGGAGTAAGTCGACGCTATTGTTTGTTCGCCGACAAGCATTCAGAGATTTTAAACTTTATTATTGTGGTGAGACTTTCATAGTCGAACCTTAACACGCTGTGGAAGAGTTCAGTTGGCCTAATTAAATGGTGACCGTTATTTGAAAATTTTCTCAGGCTTACTAGTCTCTTGCAATCAAATGATTTTATGTTGCCGTTTTTAAAACCTGCACTCTATTAATACAGTTCTCCATGTGTAAGTGAGTCAAAGGTTCTGCCGAGTGTTTCTATGTTTCAGAGTTACTGGAATGTCTTTGTGATTGGGGCAGAAACTTTTGGTTGTGCCAGCGCCTTGGCGAGGAGTGAGATGTCATCCGAGATCTAGGCCTGGCAGTGTTTAAGAACCTGGCCACTACCAGAGTTGTTCACATATCGCCTTCCAAAGTTTAGTATTTATCTTCCTTTCCGTCAAGGCAGGTTAAGCTGGTAGATATATACATTGTATGTAACCTGTTTGTATATGAACTTGTTTCCTTAAATATTAGGGACTGGCAGCTGGTTAAACCTTAAACTGCATAGCAGCTGCTGAGTTCCTTCTGCAGTTTTTTCTAGTAATTTTTACTTGACACGTCTGTGCAGGTGAACATTAATTTTTTTTAAGATCAGTGTTTCTGTTGTAGTTTTTTCTATTGGAATGGTTTTATCATATTATGTAATGGTATCTTAGCTTGGCACTAGTTTTCAAGTGTTATTAAGTCACCCTTTACCTGTCATTGTTTTCATTATATCTATTTTGAGGGAAGTCCTATATGGGAGTTCGAAGTTCTCACGTTTCTTAGTAACTCTTTTTTCTTAATTTGTGACTGTTTGTTAAAGTATTGAGTACGTTGGGTTTCTAACTGTATATTTGCAAAGCTTTATTTTGTGGCTCGTACACAATTTGTAGTTTTTTTTTTAACAGGGGTAATGTCAATAAACTGTCTTAATTATAAATTGTGGCTACCAACCATGATTCAATCATGCTTCCTCTCGTATGGTATTTAAGATATGGTGTGTAAGTGTGGTAGGATTAAGGAATCACGTATCACACCTCTTTGAATTACCGAGAGTGTTGATTTCAGATACACTTCCAATGCTGACCGACAACTATAGAGCCAATTGTCGAGTTTTGATGCGCCAACCGGCACGAATATTGGCATCGGCACCATTCAGCATGTCTGGAAAAGTCACTGTGACAGGACGTCCTAAGCGTTCTGATCATGGCCGGCCGAAGTGGCCGTGCGGTTAAAGGCGCTGCAGTCTGGAACTGCAAGACCGCTACGGTCGCAGGTTAGAATCCTGCCTCGGGCATGGATGTTTGTGATGTCCTTAGGTTAGTTAGGTTTAACTAGTTCTAAGTTCTAGGGGACTAATGACCTCAGCAGTTGAGTCCCATAGTGCTCAGAGCCATTTGAACCATTTTTCGTTCTGATCATGGAGCTCTGTTTCTGGATTTTCTGAGCCTATAACTTTCTTTACCCATCGCCCAACTGTACTCCTGTCAACTACAGCATTGCTATACACTGCACACAAACGTGTATGGATGTTGACCATGGTTTGCTTTTCTGAACACAAGAATTCAATAACAGCACGCTGCTTGTAACTTGAGCCGTATGTAGGCGCCATTTTGACGCTGTACTACGTATCTGCCATCTGCCAGAACGGTTCGAAACTTCACCGCCCAACAGATCAAACGTCAAATGTGAAGCATCAAAAAGAACGTTTCTGTATGTGTATTAATGGCTTTTTAAAAAACTGAGGGCTATCACCTATTGAACGACCCTCGTCCATATGATGTTCTCGTCTCATTTCTAAACTCTACTGTACTTTAAATATCATTTTAATAAGTGATATTGGACTATCCGCCTCGTATTATTGTTTGAGTGCTAGGAAATTCAATTTTTGATCATTTTTGTCTGTTAGCCACTGAAAGAGCAGTCCTTAATACAGAAACACAAAACTTGCCCTCAGAGTCCCCTCCACAACGGCTCTATTCTGTTCCAACGACCCCCATCGCCCTTTCTCGTTTCATTCCGCCCTCGAGGAAAACGGATGCACCAGGGCGAAACACCATCGATTGCATATTGAGAGACTATAGTTGGGGCATTTATGCAAGGACTCGGGGGTGGTTGCTTTGCGCGACGAGAGAGATGTGTGGTTTTCGGAGCCGTCGACAATCAATAAACCGATATATGATAATTAGTTCAGCGGTTGTTGATCTGGATATCTCCTCAACTTATTCGACGTATAGTGACCATACCAATGGAGAACATCATACCAATCAACGCCAGTATCACTCCACAAGGGGCCTGCTGGGTGGCCGAGCGGTTCTAGGCGCTACAGTCTGGAATCGCGCGACCTCTACCGTCGCAGATTCGAATCCTGCCTCGGACATGGACGTGTGTGATATCCTTAGGTTAGTTAGGTTTAAGTAATTGTAAGTCTAGGGGACTGATGACCTCGGAAGTTAAGTCCCATAGTGCTCAGAGTCATTTGACCCACTCCACACGGAGATGCTTCAAACAAGTAGACAGATGACTGCTTACGAATGTATGTAACACAGAGAGAAATCTGGTACAGAGTACCTTTCTCCTGATTTCCTCGAAGCGATGTCGCCGCATTAGATGCTTGCCAAACATGATGCCGAGATTCCGAGATAACGTGCAGTATCGCCCTAGGGAACTGCTATGCCGACGATGCAGATCCGCTGAAGGATATAGTGGAAGGGGTAAAGATGAGAGAGCACTCATGTAAACGACAACTTTAGCATTTTTCAGAGGTCACCCAGGAAAGCCAAGACAAAGTAAATGCGAAGGCCGAAACAAGTTATCAATTTCCAGTTCTCCTACTGCCATTCCAGTGACAATGAGTGTACAGCGTGCCATAATCAGGTTTAAAACATGATAATAGAATAGCAATAGACTCTTCTTCATTACAAATCTTTCGTCTGGATGAAAAGGTCTTGGGAGAGCTATCGTACTCTCGTGGCGGACGTGACAAATACACTGATTAGCCAAAACATCATACCCACCAGTTTTATAGCTTGTCTGTCCGTCTTTGGAACGAAATAAGTCATTGACACTAAGTATAAGGGATGCGACGGTTTGTTGGTAGTTTTCGGAGGCATGTGGTATAAGATGTCTACGCGCAGGTCATGTAATTCGCTTAAATAACGGGCGGCTGCTTTGCCAAAGCGATGGTCGTGCCAGACAGTGACCTAGATCGGTTCCATAACATTTACACTACTGGCCATTAAAATTGCTACACCACGAAGATGACGTGCTACAGACGCGACATTCAACCGACAGGAAGGAGATGCTGTGATATGCAAATGATTCGCTTTTCAGAGCATTCACACAAGGTTGGCGCCGGTGGCGACACCTACAACGTGCTGACACGAGGAAAGTTTCCAACCGATTTCTCATACACAAACAGCAGTTGACCGGCGTTGCCTGGTGAAACGTTGTTGTGATGCCTCGTGTAAGGAGGAGCAATGCGTACCATCACGTATCCGACTTTGATAAAGGTCGGATTTTAGCCTCTCGCGATTGCGGCTTATCGTATCGCGACACTGATGCTCGCTTTGGTCGAGATCCAGCGAGATGACAGGCATCTTATCCGCATGGCTGAAACAGCGGATCGTGCAGCCACATCTCGATCCCTGAGTCAACAGATGGGGACTTTCCAAGACAACAACCATCTGCACGAACGACGACGTTTGCAGCAGCATGGGCTATCAGCTCGGAGACCATGGCTGCGGTTACCCTTGACGCTGCATCACAGACAGGAATGCCTGCGATGGTGTACCCAACGACGAACCTGGGTGCATGAATGGCAAAACATCATTTATAGCATCATGATGGTGGCATCCGTGTTTGGTGACATCGCAGTGAACGCACATTGGAAGCGTGTATTCGTCATCGCCATACTGGCGTATCACCCGGTGTGATGGTATGGGGTGCCATTGGTTACACGTCTCGGTCACCTCTTGTTCGCATTGACGGCACTTTGAACAGTGGGCATTACATTTCAGATGTGTTACACCCGTGGCTCTACCCTTCATTCGATCCCTGCGTAACCCTACATTTCAGCAGGCTAATGCACGACCGCATGTTGCAGGTGTTGTACTGGCCTTTCTGGATACAAAAAAAGGTTCGACTCCTGCTCTGGCCAGCACATTCTCCAGATCTCTCACTAATTGAAAACGTCGGGTCAATGGTGGCCGAGCAACTGGCTCGTCACAATACGCCAGGCACTACTCTTGATGAACTGTGGTATCGTGTTGAGGCTGCATGGGCAGGTGTACCTGTACACGCCATCCTAGCTCTGTTTGACTCAAGGCGTATCAAGGCCGTATTACGGCTAGAGGTGGTTGTTCCGGGTCTTTATTTCTCAGGATCTATGTACCCAAATTGCGTGAAAATGTAATCAAATGTCTGTTCTAGTATAATATATTTGTCCAATGATTACCCGTTTGTCATCTGCATTTCTTCTTGGTGTAGCAATTTTAATAGCCAGTAGTGTACGTCAGTCGAATTTGATCGCCGAGACATCAACTTTAGTTGACCATAATGTTCCTCAAACCACTATAGTACGGTATGGTTCCGATACACGGACAGTTATACTGCCGAAAGACGACATAGTCGTCGGGGAAGACATCAAGGTTGGAGGGATGTAGGTGGTTCGCAGTCGTCAGGGTATCTTCGATTACCACTACAGATCCGATGTAAGCGCAGGAGAATGTCTCCTATAGCAAAATACTGCTCCCAATAGCTTGCGTCCGTGGCGCGCTGCACGTTCCGAGCTCACGTTCACCTCGGCGTTTGTGGAGACGGCCACCAGGCGGCATCCAACCTCGTGGTGGGCAGTGGTCGTAATGTTTTGGCTCGTCAGTGTATGTCAGTAGCAAGGCCGCGGTGATGGACTGATGTCGGAATCGACAACGGATCTTTGATGTCAATTTTCTTCATACCTGTTTATCGATCTAGTTTAAGGCTTGCATTTTGCTTATTACCCTTTACTTTTGGATTGTATTCTTTGTGATCAAGTTTTTTTTTTCCTATCGTGTGGTGTGTGGTGTTACATATCCGGTAGTAGAGTGATGCGTAGCCGTATGTCTGCCTAGCAGACTTATTATGGTTGCGAGTGTTAAAACATACAGCGATTTAGTAACCAAGAATATGAAAATGTGTGGGGATTTTTATCTATCTGTGTACGTCATGAGTGTTTTGGTACACTCGTATCTCTTCAGGGTACTGCGGTGATCGAAGTAGCACCACGATATTAGGTAGCTGCATGGGCTATGGGTGTGTGGTCGTCCAAGGTAGGACTAACGCAACACACCACCGACTAAATCCTCGCAGCGTGACAATACGGTGTCACGTCAGAAGAAAGAGAAGAAGACTGATGAGATGGAATTAATGTCAGAACTTATATGATGTTATATATATTGCAAAGTACTGAATGGAAGAATTTTTTATTTCTTTCTGAAAATAATAAGTCTATTTTGCAGACGAAACGCTACGTATTAATAAATAAAAATTCAGTATATGTTGCTACGTTTCGATTCCGGCATAATAAAGATTGCATCGGCAAACAAGTCCATCTCAATTGCATCGGCGGGGTTAGAAGATAAATTAATTTCAGAAGCAGACATTCAGTACTACGAGAAGCTCTAAGCTGAAGAAGCGAAACACTACAGGTGCAATTCAGCGTTGCCAAGCACCAGGTTCGACCATCTTGTAGGCGTCTAAGGTATAATATTTGTCTGAGCGCCTTGATGCTGATTTTGATGGTCATGCGTTTCCCTGCAGAATGATAGCGCAGTCTCTCGGGAGCGGTCACGAAGATATTGAACGCCAGCGAGTTGGTGGACGATATCTGTATCACTATTTTTCGATTCTGTAGATCTTCGAGCCCGTTCACTTGCTTTTCAGAGGCTTTACTCCATATCATCTCGAAGTATCCGAATACAGAGAATTACGTAGTATCACGCCGAGGTGTTAAAGCACTGTGTAGGTTAGACTGAGTGCAGGGAACGGAGTGGTTGGTCTTCTATAAGCGGTTTCCTGATATCTGCGTTGCATTGTCACCACGATAGACACTAGTCCAACGTGACTCCTAGACAACGTGCCTTGTCGCCCCAAGGAACTGTCATCCAAACGATGCTGATACGTTGGAGGTCCGCTGCAAGTCGTCGGCGGGAGATAACGGTAGACACGGTTTGGTCGCGTTCAAAAGGCGCCGAGACTTGACGTTCCAGGCATCAAGTTCGTCATAGCCACTCTCTAGTCGGCCGTGGAGGAGGGCGAAGACCACCCTGTCACTGCGTACAGCACCAACTGCAAGCGATCTGTCCTAGATGAGTCGGCCTTATACATGACAGGCCCAAGAACTAGTTCTTTTGACACACTTTCCCGGATGCAGCACTCAACGGTCGTGCAGTTTTGCGCCCCACATGGATCTTCTGGTTTATGAGATATATCTGGAGCAGATGAACATGCGACACCATTGACCCGTACACATACAGCTTGCACAGAAGTTTAGCCGAGAAACTGGAGTGACTCCTCACTCTATCTCCGCCCTGATGTCGGGATTTGCCCACTATCGTTCTGTCCAGTAATTCCAGCGTTAACTGACACAAATTTGCTGATGGCCTATGCTGCTTCATTTTCGTTCTCTGGTATAGTTCTCTAGAATACGCGCTGTAAACTACTGATCTCCATCTGTTACATGTTAACTTCATCAAACGTCATGGTTCCTCCATTATTTATAACTTGCCACTTCGAGGGTTCCTTGTAATTTCTTTCATTTTAATGTCCTTCCTAGAAGGAACAGGTGGTGTATGTACGACATGATTTATCAGTTCTTGACGTCTTCATACGATTACTTTTGTCTGGATGCTATTAGTTCACTGATCCTTCGGAACACTTTCTGACTGGTGATTCTTCCCGTCCCCGTTATAAGCGGCGATCAAAAAGTTTCCGTTCGAAGGCCACACAGTCCAAAATCGGTATGCCATTCATGAAAATGGCTGTGAGAATTGAGGCAGTCATTCCACCGACGGATCAGGTTCAGAACACTTAGTAAAACCCCGTGGCCTGCTATATGGAGAAGTACGTAACTGTCTGCTGCACATCGCCTTTTATACGCGACCGAACGCGTGATAATCGCATCGCGAGAGATCGAGCAGGTGCTAGAGTGTCTCCTATTTCAGTTGGCGTAACTTCTGCACTACGAAATTTGCGATATGAGGACGTGCGTTATCATGAAGCAGCAGCACCCATTGTCGTACCATTCCACATTGGTGGTTACCAACAGACATGCTGCCCCGTACTCTTCCTTCATTCTCCGATGGATGTCTACCTGCGTTTACCCTACGGCAGCCAGAGAGATAACAGCAGCACGTACGGCCTGTTTGGACGTATTTGGTAATAACGTGACCATAGTTCACGTTTCGGGCTTAAAGAGATGAATGCACACTAATCCCTTGCCTACATATTGGTGGTTGTATACCCGCATCGGAGTCGGGCTACGTTGCATATACGCGCCAGCAACGCCCTGAAACGGAAAATCTTTTATCTTGTCTTATACTTTAACTGTCATCTCCAGCACCAACCATCCTAATAAGCTTTTTATGAATGCGGATAGCGGGGAGTTTTATGTTTCCACAGAGCCATCTCTTTCAAGTACGTGAAGGTCCCTCTACTATATCTAAGTAAATGTTAAAAATCTTCTCACCACAGGGCTATCCACAACTTTTTTGAAGTTTCTGAGCATAGCTGCGTGAAAAATACATTAAAAAGAGACAGTTACAGTATATCTCAAGAATTTTAACTCACTTTACGGGTTTCTGTACGAGCACCGTTTGTAACACACCAAACGTTAATATCTACGTGCAGTTAAGTATTGTCGCTGACACGTGTTCCCGGGAAAGGCACGACAGTACCTTGCATTAGAAGTCTGTTCATTGGTTTGCGTATCTGCAGACGCGAACTAAAGCAATGCCACAGTATGCACCGAATGATTTTTCCATTCTTTCCAACATGTCTCACACCTTCACTCTAGTGCACGCCACGTTGCGTTTTAGGAATAGAAACTTTGAAAGTTGTAGGGTTCGTATCCCGATGGGTAAAAACGAAACCTCTGTAGTGCCACTTTGTTGTCCGTCTGTCTCTCCGACCCACTGTTAAAAACTCACTTTTTCAGGAACGGTTAGATATCTCAAGTTGAAATTTATGTTGCATACTTAGGTCAATGCTTCCTCTTAAGAGTAAAATATTAAAGTTTCTAGAATAAAAACAGTCTTAGTTGCGAAATAATGTAATACCAGTGGCACGTTTCACCCTTTTGTGGCGTCATCAGGATACCTCGAAAGGATGAAACGCATCATTAAGTAATTTCGAAATCAAGGCTGTTTTTATTCCGTAATAATTCGAAACTGGTTGCTGTACCACTCTGCCACAAATGGAATGGAATAATTTTTAAGCTGAAACTTCTTCGGGAACGCAATCGAAATATACGGCAGTTTATGTCACATATCTTGATACTCGCAAACTCGCTATCAAAACCTGTAGGGTATTTCCCGATGATTCAGAATCATAAATATTACTAGGAGCAGTATTTCACAGTGCAACTAAAGGAAAAATCCTAAAATTGTTAATCTGTAATTCTATCACTCGAAAATAACTTTGTTTTGTCATTTATTGTGTGACTGTCTGTCAGTCGATCTGTTGAGACCCCCGTTTTTCTCAGGAAATGGTACACGTAACAAGTTGAAATGTATGTGACATAGAAAGGTTTGTAGTCTCTTGACGATCGAGCAACTGTAAGCTGCTGAGTCAAAGCAGTCAATAGATACGGCCATTTGTGTCACACATTCTGATATTTTCAAACTCACTCACCAAAACCTGTACGGTACTTCCCGTTGATTCACAATCATGAAATTTGGCAAGCAATAAACTGTCACAGTAAAAGTAAAGAAAAAATTCCTAAGTCTGTTAGTTTGTATAAGGGCTGTTCAAAATGAAAGGAGCTGGAGGCATAATTACAAAAACCAGTACCTGTATGTTAGAAGTATTGACCCTGGGTGTTGAGACACTTGTCCCGCTGTGGCATAAGGCGGTGAATGGCTCTCACAAAATTCCCCGGCTGCGATGTTAAACAGTTCCGCACTTACAGCTGGAAGTCGTCGTCCGAGGTGAATCGTTTGCTTCTCAGAGCCTTTTTAAGGAGACCAAAAATGTCGTAATCGCAGGGAGAGGAGTCCGGACTGTATGGAGGGTGGCCGAGAACCTCCAATTTGAATTACTGCAGGAGTGCCACGATTGTGTTGGCCGTATGAGGCTTTGCACTGGCTTGCAGTAGAATGGCCTCATGGGTGAGACTGCCTGGTCGTTTTGATTCTATCGCTTGGCGAAGGGTGGTCAAGGTTTGCGAGTAGCGCTGGGTGTTCACTGTTGTCCCATGCTGCAGGATGTGAATCGCAAGGGGACCATTTTGGTCAAAGAAGAACGTCAGCATAACCTTCCCTGCGCTCGTGTGGATGGACTTGGCTTTCTTTGGTGGTGGTGACCCGGGATGCTTGCACTGGAGACTTTGTCGGTTTGATTCTGGTTCGAAGTGATGGCACCATTTCTCATCTACAGCCACCACTCGTTCCAGGAACGCATTCCCTTCCCGATCATAGTAAGACAGTGCGCAATTCGACATGCTTTCTGGTCAGTAACGCAATAAACTGGTAGCCAAGATCACAGCAATTCTTTTTTATTCCATGATTACCGGTTTCGGCGAAATTAAAGCCGCCATCATCGGTTCTTAGGACACATACGGGTTACAACATCAAGGCACACAATGGTGTGAAGACTGTGGGGCACGCATTGGGCACACGCATTGCGCATGTACAGTCGTTCCTTCATGATGGAGTGAACACTTCCGACGCTCAATCCGACCCCGGCGGCTATGGATTCCACTGAACTTAGCGATCCTGGATAACGAGTGCATCCACCAGCTGGACGATGTCATCGGTAATGCAGTGTGGTGCTCCAGACCGTGTATCACCGGCTAACGACACTCGTCCTTTCCTGAAGCGCCTGAGACACGCCTTGACCATTGCAAGGGACATGCAGTGTTCGCTATACACTTGTGACATTCGTCGATGAATGTCCGTTCCTCCAACTCCTTCCTGTGTCAGAAAACGAACAACACCTCTTTGCTCTTTTGACGCTTCCATGTCACTGTTTGCACTGCGCCTGGCAGCGTTGGACGATTGATGCATGTTTTTGCTAGCTCTGTATAGTCACGTGACGTGCACACGTGCCCACTGGCGACGGGCTGTAAACTACCACACTCTGGTCGGAACCACACCTCATTACACACCCCATGATATTACCCTTCTGTCTGCGGTCTGCGCATTCGAGATTCCAGACGTTTCTTTTTGAACGTCCCTTATTATTACGTCATCTGAAAAAATGCTTTCTTTTGTCGTTTCTTGTCCGAGTATCTGTTTTTGTTCCTCATTAACGGCTTCATGTATCAAGTTGCAATTTGTGTCAAAAACTAAGGTCTACGGTCCATTGGTACAAATGAAGGAACAAATGCGAAAAGTGTTACTCTGTAATTATATCACACGAAAAACTTTTTCTTTTCTTATTTGTTGTCAGACTGTCTGTTCGTCCGTGTGTTAATAACCTTCTCTCAGTAACGGGTACACGTTTCAAATTGGAGTTTATGTTGCATGCTAAGGTCTAGGCTCCGTAGTGAGAGTGAAAAATTAAGTTTCTACGTCATTGCAGTCGAAAGATACGTCCATTTGTGTTACATATGTTGATACTCGCTTACTCATTCATCAAAAGCCTTATGGTACTTCACATTGACCTACACTCATAAAATTTGGCAAAAATCAAGGGTTCATCGTGCAAGTGAAGGACAAAATCAGAAAATTATCAATCTGCAGTATATCAGACGAAATATATGTATATATTTTTCATTTGTTATTTTACTTCAAACTTAAAATTAAGACATTCTCGAAAGTCTTCGACTTATCGTTATTGGTATCTTTCCAGTATCAACGTCGACAACAGACAAAAATCGCTGAGATTTTCGATTCCTGGGAGGCGCGAACTGTCTGTATTCATAAATAAGTTTGCGCGAAGTCCTGATTGCGCTGTCCTAGTCGCACCTGGCTAATAATTTTAGCGGAGCCGCCTCCTCAAGTCTCTGAGGCTTTAGGTATAGCGGTGTGTGTGTATTGCCCATGGGTATGAAGAACCAAGTTCACCCTGCTGCTTCAGTGAAGGCTCTTTCCCGCCATAACATATTTAGTTGCTCACCTTATCGCTCTACGCAGCAAATGAGGGCTCTGTTTGCAGTCTGACTTATTGCGTTTAATACCCTGTGTCCTCTGCTACAGCGAGCTGAGCCAATTACCGGAGCAAAGTTTGCTTCATAAAGCGTTGCTGTGATATCGTCGGCAGTTCGCCTCCACCAACAAGTTTTCACAACACCTCACAAAACAGCTCCTGTTACCATGAAAGTGCAGCCGAATGAGAAGCACAGAACAGAAAACTGTTATTAAGCCACACTGCGATTCAAAGCACACCTTTCCGCATTTTCTCCTGCGATCTGCGCGCAGATCACAGACAGTTATCTTTATAGTTCTCTCTCCGCTTCCAACCCCATTTTCCGTCATATTAAATGAGGTCTTCTTTGTAATGATTGTTTCAAACGCAAAGTAAGCGTCATCCAATTTAGTTTACATTTTTACCTCGAGAATTTTTACTAACAACATGTGAGGATGGTAAACCTGATGTGGTTTCGGCGTTTGCTATCTACCAGAACAAAGAAAAAAATTGATATCAATATCAGTGCAGAGAAAAACATATCTGCGCTTCATGTCTTCATAGCAACGCAGTTGATATAGATTACAATTCTGTTGTTGTCTTTGTTGTTGCAGTACCGTCAAGTGCTCAGCATCTTTTCGTAACATCCTTGTTCCATCCTAAGTAGGAGGATGAAATAGCCTTTGTATGAATCATGATACGTTCATGAGCGTTCCAAACAGCTGACGGATGAGAGATGGATAAGGCAGTGTTGGAGAGGAGGCGGGGAAGAAGAGGAATATCAGATAGTATAATCTCACTTGTTGAGGCGCGGGAAAACGTAGAACCCACCAGACAGTATCACGTTCTGACGACTTATACAGGAAATTTATAACAATGTAAGTTTATTTTATGTGGAACTGTATTTTATATTAAAGGCTTTGTTTCGAACATAGGTTAATGAAATTAGCTTATATCCCTGAAAAATCAAAACAAACCGATCTTTACATATAATTATGTTCTTTATGCAAAATTATAACATGATACGTATAATTATACCTCTTACATTCACTGTTCTGAAATTCGGAGTAAGAAGTAAGACATTACATTTACCATGTTAGTCAAGTTGCAATTAATGAAAACTTAAACGTAAAAAATTGTTGCAAAACAATAAACTGATACATAAACGTCTGAAATCAGAATTACAATTATGTTAGATATTTGCAATTTACACTACCAAATATTATATTAATTTATTCATATCCAACTTTATTCTTTGTTTTAACGCCATCTACGTGTCTCAAACGTATCAATTCTTAGAGAACGAGAGATGATGATCAGCAGCCGTTATTTAGAGCTATTGGAGAGGTAGTAGTAAAATACATTTGAGATGAAAATATGAAATCCTTCGCCTTCAAGACATTGTAATCAAATTTTGGGAACTGGTGGGCACCAGAGGAAAGAACTTAATTCATGGAAATTGCAGATATTCTGAAATTTGATTTCCAGCTCCTTAATGATAAAGCGATTCAAAAATGGTTCAAATGGCTCTGAGCACTATGGGACTCAACTTCTGAGGTCATCAGTCCCCTAGAACTTAGAACTACTTAAACCTAACTAACCTAAGGACATCACACACATCCATGCCCGAGGCAGGATCCGAACCTGCGACCGTAGCGGTCTCGCGGTTCCAGACTGTAGCGCCTAGAACCGCATGGCCACTCCGGCCGGCTAAAGCGATTACTGGGATTTGTTAATCTTTGGAACGATTCGTTACTGGGAAGAAGAGTTTCTATATCAGTTATAAGATACCAGCTAAATCAGATAAGTAGCCTACAGCAAATTATATAAGTAGTGTTATGACACCTTTTAAGTAGAAAAAAAAATTTAAAAAAATCGGTGAGCAAACATCTGTTAGTTTCAGGGAAGATTGATGGATTGAATAAACTAAGTAGTATTTCTTACAAAATAAAACGCAAAAGTATTCATAAACTGGTTTATTAATAACCAAACGTACCAGCAACGCCACTTTATAATATACTATCGCCCTGCCCTGGCTTCATATTTATAGCACCAAATATTTACGATCGAACTATCTGTGTGGTGTACCGTTAATAAATTATGCAGGGTGGTCAGAAATTGTCTCAAAAGCTGGTATGTGTGTTGCAGGACAGGTCGCGCCCAGAAAGAACTGTTAAGATAAAATATTAGATGACCTGTACCGTTTCCGAGTTAATTAGCACTGAAGTTAGCTAATCAGGCAGTTTCGCATGTGATTAAAGCGACCCACTAAGTACAATTATTGCCAGTTGTTTTCATAGCGTACAGGATAGCTCACGAGACTTTTCAGTCTTTGGGTCGAGTTTGATATTTAAAACCGTCCAATTTCCAAATTTCTGTATTGCTCTTCCGTTCGAGTTTAGAAAACAAAACGAGGAACACGTTTCGAGACACCGTCGTTGGGAGGGACCACTTCAGTTGGCGCGCACAACGGCCTGGTCGGCTAACTTCAGTGCTAATTGAATCTGAAAGAATGGAACATACCGAATTTTTCTCTTAAGAATTATTTATTAGCACAATCTACACTGTAGCACCCTTACGAGCTTTTCAGCCTGTTTTTCACCGCAATGTATACACAGAACGTCCGCGTAAATCCGTCTATCTTCAGGGAAAACCGTGTCAAAATGCCACCAACAGTTCCTATTATTTGCCTTCACATGCAGACAGAAAAACACTGGTGAGGAACTTAAATTTATAATATGTATAGCGGTATACATGTACAGATTCTGGCAAACGTCTCTGATCTCTAGAGTTGCGGTGGCTGCTTGCTGCATTTCTCTCAAAATATCGCCTCCTCTGTAGCTGAGCAGCTCGTAGCTCCCAGTTTTCTGGAAAGTGTTTCACACGTTGCCCCACTGAGTACTGTCAACGACGTCTCCAGGAATAAGCGCCCATATATGTGAGTGGCTCGAAGACTTCTTACGTAACAGAATCATTTAAGCTGACCTCAACGGCGAGTGTTCATCAGAGACAAGGTTATCATCAGCAGTGCTCCAGGGAAGTGTGACAGAACCGCTCTTTTTCTCGACATGCATTAGCGATATGCTGAAGATTAAATGGGTAGATCGCATAAATAATGAGGAGGTATTGAACAGAATTGGGGAGAAGAGGAGTTTGTGGCACAACTTGACTAAAAGAAGAGATCGGTTGGCAGGACATGTTGTGAGGCATCAAGGGATCACCAATTTAGTACTGGAGGGCAGCGTGGAGGGTAAAAATCGTAGAGGGACACCAAGAGATGAATACACTAAGCAGATTCAGAAGCATGTAGGCTGCAGTACGTACTGGGAGATGAAGCAGCTTGCACAGGATAGAGTAGCAAGAAGAGGTGCATCAAACCAGTCTCAGGACTGAAGACCACAACAACGACAACAACATTAGCGATCTGACAGACAGCGTGGGCTGCAGTCTGTGACTATTTTCTGATGGCGCAGTAGTATACGGGAATGTGTACTCGCTCAGTGACTGTAAAATGATACAGAATGAACTAAACAGAATTTATGTTTGGTGTGATGACTGGCAGATTCCTCTAAATGTATAAAAATGTAAATTAATGGAAATAAATATGAGAAATAATACAGTATTGTTTGAATTCAGCATTTGTGGTATGCTGCTTGACACAGTCAAGTCGTTTAAGTATCTAAGAATAACGTCGAAAAGCGCAATTAAATGGACCGATCAAGTAAGGACGCTAGTAGGAAACGCGAATGGTCAAGTTCGGGAAAGTATACCGGGTAATAGGCAACACCTGAACAGAAAATTCGGAGGTATTGCTTTTCAGAACGCCGTCTATTGAACATTCGGTATCCCGCATAACGCGCAGGGTTCCACACTGAAGCGCCGATGCAATTGGTATAGGCATGCGTATTCAAAAACAGTTATATGTAAACAGGCAGAAAACGAACCTGCGGTCGGTAACGCCTATATACGATAACAAGGGTCTGGCGTAGTTGTTAGATCGGTTACTGCTGCTACAATGGCAGCCTATCAAGATTTAAGTGAGTTTGAATGTGGTGTTACAATCAGCTCGCGATCGATGGGACACAACATTTCCGAAGTAGCGATGAAGTGGAGATTTTCCCGTACCACCATTTCACGAGTGTACCGTGAATATCAAGAATCCGGTAAAACATCAAATCCCTGACATCGGTGCGGATGGAAAAAGATCCTGCAAGAATGGGACCAACGACGACTAAAGAGAATCGTTCAGCGTGACAGAAGTGCAACCCGTGAACACCAACATTGGACTGTTGATGACCGAAAACATGTTACCGGGTCGGATGAGTCTCGTTTCAAATTTTATTAAGCGGATGGATTTGACGGTTACGGAGACAACTTCATGAATCCATGGACCCTGCATGTCGGCTAGGGTCTGTTCAAGTTAGTGGAGGCTCTGAAATGGTGATGTGTGTGTGCAGCTCGAGTAATATGGATCCCTGATACCTCTAGATAAGTCTAACAGGTGACACGTGTATGATCACATGCACCCATTCATGCGCATTGTGCAGTCCGACGGACTTGGGAAATTACAGCAGGACAATACGACACTCCATACGTCCAGAATTGCTACAGAGTGGCTCCAGTAACATTATTCTGAGTTTAAACACTTCCGCTGACCACCAAACTTTCCAGACATGAACATTATTGATCATGTCTGACATCCCTTGCAATGTGCTGTTCGGAAGAGTTCTCCACCCCTAGTGCTCTTACTATTTACGGACAGCACCGCATGATTCATGGTGTCAGTCCCCTCCAACACTATTCCAGACATTAGTCGAGTAAATGCCACGTCGTATTGCGGCCCTTCTGCGTGTCTGTGTGGGCCCTACACGATATTAGGCAGGTGAACCAGTTTCTTTGCCTCTTAAGTGTATTAGTCAAATATTAACCCAGGCAATTACACATTTGCGAAGATTCGCCTTATGATCGAATTTTGGTTAGCAGTCGACGAGATGGTAACAATGTCGAACACCTTTCGGAAATCTAGGATGAAGGAATCTGTTTGATCACATCCATTTACTATTCGCAAAATGTCATTTCAACATAATGCGGATTGTGTTTCACGACATTCTTTGTCTTGTTGTAATCTCCAGATACATCATACCACTCAATTCTAAAATATCTTGACGGATATTAGTGATATTTATCTGTAGCTCTGTGTGTCCGTTCACTTACAATTTCTGTAAATGGGCATTGTCTACGACCTTTACTAGTCACTCGGGTCTGTTATTTTCTGCTAAGTACGTTGCCATATCGTTCGATCTGTTAGACTCACAAGAGAATTGTTTAAGATCATGAGTTTCCCCGCTGTTTTGACGATGTCTCTGGATCATTTCCTATCTAATGCTGAAGTTCTCATCTCTATATAACTGTTACACTAAACACAGTGTGTAACCTGTCTAAATATTCCAGTCTTGGTTTTTCTCAATACTTTTTCCGCTTTGCTTGTCCTGCCTGCGCTGAGTTCGCTATTACTGAAAGCTATATCAGTTAGCCGGTGTGAAGAAAACGAAAACAAATATGTATCCTTTAATCTGCAGTCCTGCCTTACATCCTTCTTGGGAAATTTTGTTTTTGTCTTCCAGTTTATTACGCAAACAAAAAATTTGTAGATTTTGTAGATTACGTGTCAGTCTCAGTGTTTAAGTCCAATTTTCTAAGTATTTTGAACATCTGATCCCATATTACATGGTCTATGTGTTTCTATAACAAAAGCTACAAGGCATTCTGATTTTTTATTGGTCTCCAAGCACAGTGTGACAACTGCTTCTATGCTGCTTTTTCCCTTGCTGAATTCAGTGTTGATGGAGCAACATTTAATCTTCTCCCACACCTTGTCGACATTTCTTACAATTAGATCTCCCTCAGTTTCGTTACAAATTTCTCTTATCAGTTCAGTTCCTTAAGTCTTAAGACACTTTCATAGGATTTGTCGACCTGGAAAAAGCGTTCGACAATATAAAATGGTACAAGCTGTTCCAGATTCTGAAAAAAGTAGGGGTAAGCTATAGGGAGAGACGGGTCATACACAATATGTACAACAACCAAGAGGGAATAATAAGAGTGGACGATCAAGAACGAAGCCCTCGTATTAAGAAGGGTGTAAGACAAGGCTGTAGCCTTTCGCCCCTAGTCTTCAATCTGCACATCGAGGAAGCAATGATGGAAATAAAAGAAAGGTTCAGGAGTGGAATTAAAATACAAGGTGAAAGGATATCAATGATACGATTCGCTGATGACATTGCTATCCTGAGTGAAAGTGAAGAAGAATTAAATGATCTGCTGAACGGAATGAACAGTCTAATGAGTACACAGTATGGTTTGAGAGTAAATCGGAGAAAGACGAAGGTAATGAGAAGTAGTAGAAATGAGAACAGCGAGAAACTTAACATCAGGATTGATGGTCACGAATTCAATGAAGTTAAGGAATTCTGCTACCTAGGCAGTAAAATAACCAATGACGGACGGAGCAAAGAGGACATCAAAAGCAGACTCGCTATGGCAGAAAGGGCATTTCTGGCCAAGAGAAGTCTACTAAAATCAAATACCGGCCTTAATTTGAGGAAGAAATTTCTGAGGATGTACGTCTGGAGTACAGCATTGTATGGTAGTGAAACATGGAGTGTGGGAAAATCGGAACAGAAGAGAATCGAAGCATTTCAGATGTGGTGCGATAGACGAATGTTGGAAATTAGGTGGACTGATAAGGTAAGGAATGAGGAGGCTCTACGCAAAATCGGAGAGGAACGGAATATGTGGAAAACGCTGATAAGGAGAAGGGACAGGATGATAGGACATCTGGTCAGACATGAGGGAATGACTTCCATGGTACTAGAGGGAGCTGTAGAGGGCAGAAACTGTAGACGAAGACATATATTGGAATACGTCAAGCAAATAATTGAGGACGTAGGTTGCAAGTGCTACTCTGAGATGAAAAGGTTAGCACAGGAAAGGAATTCGTGGCGGGCCGCATCAAACTAGTCAGTAGACCGATGACAAAAAAAAAAAAAAAAAGTCTTAACGTAAGTTGTACTGCCCCGTTCCTACCTCATTTACAATTTTCTTCTTTCGTACTTAAGTTCGTGTATTTCTGGAGTCATTCATGACTTACTAGACTATGCTTTCGCTTTACCCACAGAGTTCTGTGTTAAGTTGATTATTTATTTTTTATTACGCTCCTCCACTACTTGACTACTATCGATGCTTTTGCTTTCCCCACTGCCTTGCCGTCCGGAGTGGCCAAGCTGTTCTAGGCGCTGCAGTCTGGAACCGCGCGACCGCTACGGTCGCAAGTTCGAATCCTGCCTCGGGCATGGATGTGTGTGATGTCCTTAGGTTAGTTAGGTTTTAGGTAGTTGTAAGTTCTAGGGGACTGATGACCTCAGAAGTTAAGTCCCATAGTGCTCAGAGCCATTTGAACCCACTGCCTTAGATAATTCCCATTGCATCTAATTCCGTCCAAAATTCGCAATATGCCCTTCCATAATATACTCAATTTTGCTTATCCAATTTTAGCCTGCAGTTCCTTACTCCCAACGTATGGTCTATGTATATTTTCGCATCTGGGTACGCTACGAATTTCATTTCTAAAGGTTTGTCGTACCGTGACGTAGCACATATAATGCCACCCAGTGCCTCTGGCTTTTCCTAGTATTTTCAGAGCTTATCTCTTATGCTTAGGAAGAAGATGTCCGCTTCAAGCTGTTGAAATCTACGACAATAAAATAGAGGCCTCTCTACCCCGGCATTCCCTTCCCGCAGCCGGTATTCTCGTCCATGCCTCACTCTACAACAGCGCCACACTCACCTACTAATCTTCACCCATATTTGCATATTTTGTCAATTACTCCATTTCTTCATACATTAACTCCATTTGTGAAGGTAAACCAAGTTTTTAAGTGGCAGTTTGTGTTGGCCTAGTTTTATTCCTCCGAAGAAGAATATCAACATAACTACGAAAATAGATGTTAAAACATTCACCGACGCTAATATTTATGCGATGGAGATAACCAACATGATAATAAGCTCAGAGAAGTGTAGGAAACGTTGTAACGAACAAAGTTTTTCACACAGCCTGAGGTCTGAGAAGCAACGTTCTGGACTCACAGCCGTAAAACTAAAGCTACTCAGTGACAAGTGCGTGGAAGTGTGAGCATTTAAACTAACTTCGGCCAGCTAATATGTGTTACGCTAACAAGCCCAGATGCTAAACAAAACAGCTGAAGATAGCAGTTTCAGCTGAACAGTGAAGAAGACTACGCCAACTTTAAATTGATATCCATGGCTCCGTAAAACAGACGTAGAATTTATTCAGTAAAGCTTCACTATTAATGCAATTACGCTAAAAGTACGGTTAATTTTGTGAAGATAATATGCTGTACCACAGCCGACTTTCGCTACTGCAATGTGGAAAGTTACTAATAATGAAATCTAAAGCAACGTGTTTTACTTTCTGCTGCTGTACAGCGAACGTGAATTAAATTTTAGTCTCTCAAGCGTAGCAGATCAGTAGGTATGAACAAAATCATATTGCAAGATACACCGAAATTCGTTCGCTAGCAAGAAAAATTCTGCGTGATTTGCTGATATTTAGTGGAGGAAAATCCATAATGGTACACTTCTGCCCCGTGGTTCCCCCTGCAACATCAGTATCAAGAACAGACCCGCGGTTATCCTTTGTCTGAGAGAATAGGTGAGGAAAATGAGTCTTATAAAGAATCAGGATTTTGCGTTGGCTGTGGATAATGGTTGGCGAGGATAATGGAATGTAGTCGAATTAAGTCGGGTGATGCTGAGGGAATTAGATTAGAAAATGAGACACTTAAAGTAGTAAAGGAGTTTTATTATTAGGGGAGCAAAATAACTGATGATGGTCGAAGTAGAGAGGATATAAATGTAGACTGGCAATGGCAAGGAAAGTGTTTCTGAAGAAGAGAAATTTCTTAACATCGAGTATAGGTTTAAGTGTCAGGAAGTCGTTTCTAGAAGTATATGTATGGAGTGTAGCCACGTATGGAAGTGAAACATGGACGATAACTAATTTGGACAAGAAGAGAATAGAAGCTTTCGAAATATGGTGCTACAGAAGAATGGTGAAGATTAGATGGGTAGATCACATAACTAATGTGGAGGTACTGAATAGGATTGGGGAGAAGAGGAGTTTGTGGCACAACTTGACTAGAAGAAGGAATCGGTTGGTAGGACATGTTCTGAGGCATCAAGGGATCACCAACTTAGTATTGGAGGGCAGCGTGGAGGGTAAAAATCGTAGAGGGAGACCAAGAGATGAATACACTAAGCAGGTTCAGAGGGATGTAAGCTGCAGTACGTACTGGGAGATGAAGAAGCTTGCACAGGATAGAGTACCGTGGAGAGCTACATCAAACCAGTCTCAGGACTGAAGACCAAGACAACAACAATGATTAGGGCAACCGACAGTCTCAGCTCACCTCATAATAGTTTCGTCTACCTTTAATTACCTATGGTTCGCTCTTTGTGCTTGATCCAGTGTGTAATAGTTTCTGCAACGAAAATCTGTCTCGAGATCTGACAGGAGATTTGAAGGCATGCAGTCGTACGTAAAATACTTCGGCGGCAAGGAGCAACCAATACTTCGAACTGCGCAACAAAAACTGGCTCTGAGCGCTATGGGACTGAACTGCTGTGGTCATCAGCCCCCTTAGAACTACTTGAACCTAACTAACCTACTGACATCACACACATCCATGCCCGAGGCAGGATTCGAACCTGCGACCGCAGCGGTCTCGCGGTTCCGGACTGAAGCGCCTAGAACCGCTCGGCCTCTCCAGCCGGCAACTGGGCAACACCAATGTTAATGTTGCCGTTGACAGTGCCACTACATCGGAGTTACTACATATTGTTTTTTGAATGAAATTTTCCCTCTGCAGCGGAATGTGCGTTGCTATGAAACTTTCTGGCCTATTAAAGCTGTGAGCCGCTCCGAGACTCGAACTGGGAACCGTCTCCTTCGGGGGAAAGTGCTCTACCAACTGAACTACCCAAGCACGACTCAAGACCCCTCCTCAGCTTTACTTCCGCCAGTACCTCGTCTCCTATAACCCAGACTTCACAGAAGCCCTCCTGCGAACCTTACAAGACCAGCACCCCTGGAAGAAAGGAGATTGCAGAGACATGGCTTAGCTACAGCCTGGGGTATGTTTCCTGAGTGAAATTTGCCTTCTGCAGTGCTGTTTGGACTGATATGAAACTTCCTGGAAAATTAAAATTTAGTCAATTAATGGATACTTACCCTGCAGTCGGCGTGGCACTTCAGGGAACGCGGTTTTCAGAAACCCACTTCCCTTTTGTTAAAAAAAGACAAATACTACTGTAAAAATTGCGTTAATGCCGAGAGTTCGTCTGGAGTAGTCTGCACGCTTATGCTCTGACCCTTTCTGCGAGCAGGTGTCACTAACCACACCATTAGAACCAGTGGCTCTTCATGTGCACCTGTCTGTTGGCGTAACTGTATGTAGTATCTATCTACCCCCAGGTAGATTTATGTATCTTTAGGTATTGGAACTAGCGAAGCAGCTGGACCCGATATTCTTCGTGCTGCAGGATTTCATTCTGAACCGTCATCTGTGGGACAGTGAAAACACATCTCGCCGTGGACAGCGATTAATTTCACAACTGGAGGACTGCCTGCCTAACACTGGAGTGGCATTGCATTTCAGCACGCCCATGGAACATATTCAGCCATAGATATTACACTGCAGCCAGTACATCTGACCTTTGATCCAATGGCATGTGCACGGTGACGTCTATGACAGCAACCACTTTCCAGCCACAACCGACCAATGAAATGCACACCGCGTTGGTCGCTACAGAAAACCACCAGGCAAGCTTTCGCCTCCAAAGAAACTTTTGAATCAAGCCAGGAGAAGGATCTCGAATGAGTGGTACAAGGTACTATTGATTATACACCCTGCGAAAGCAACGATAGTCTATCTTACCTCCTCGACAGAAAGCGGCGCTGTGGTAGCCTGGATACATAACTGCAGCTATCAGAGCACATGGAAGGCCGCTTCAATGACCGAAACGCCATCCTTCAATGGAGCATTTAATATAATTGATAAGACTGAGCGAAGGCGCGATTTTTCATAAGAAAGGGAAATAAGGAGTGCTGAGAGCAGTATTTATCATCTATGCGAGCCAACGCCCCATGGTCTCCAGTATGGACTAAACTCTATCACATTTGTACATTTGCCACCATTTCCCATTCACAGTATCTATTGGCATTTCCCTCAACCATGTCACCTGTTTGATCCCGCGGTCATTCCTGGAAGTTCTGCGGCACACTTGGTAAAAGTGTCCACTTGCGGTACCTACCATCCAAATTTTCAGTCCCGGAAATCCCTGGTGAAACGAAACTACTTGTCCTTCTGCCCACAGAACTTTGAATCATACAATGGTCCATTTAGTGAATGGGAGTTCCACAGAATTCCAGTAGAGTGTCGAGATACAGCGCATGGATCTGATAAAATTCACAGCCAAGTGCCTAGACACCGTAGGAACGACAGCATAAAACACAGCCTGGAATTTTTCAGTTGTATTTAGCTGGAATGGGGCTTTCCTTTGAATGATGGGAAAGTATTATTATTTCTGTCCTAAAAATGGGAAAATACCGTCAGATTTTGCCTAACTATCGAACATCTCTCTCACGAACGGGATGAGTAAATTATTTGAAAAATTGGTCAGTCGACGTCTGTGTTTGTTCCTAAAAGCCAGAGGGCACTCATCACAAAGTTGGTTTCGGGTACTGTGGTCCATCACAGTCCAACTGGTTCGTCGGAAATCTAGAGTGTGCAATGCTTTCATGCATAGCCAACACCTGATCGCTGCGTTTTTTGACCTGCAGGAGGCTTATAATACCACCCGACGCCATCACATCCTGAATGAATGGGGCTGACAGTGTTGCTCACCCGCCTTTATCCAGAATTTCTTGCCCCTCCAGTTGTTTCGGGCCCACATAGGTTAAACCCCCAGCAGGCAATGTACGCAGGACACAGGGGCCCTCAGTGATTTGTTCTGAGTGTAAGAGTCTTCGCCATTGCAGTCAGTGGTTCCGTGACAGCAGTGCTGCACGATCTCACAGTCACTGTATGTGGGTGACCTTTGCCACAATTACAGCTCTACATGACTGCGCACCGCTCAGCCCCAACTTTATGGGACCATACAGGAAGTACATAGCCTGTAAAATGAGTCATGGATAAGTCGTTAGAAATTTCACATTTTTACTCCCTCCATTTGATGATCAGTTAACATGGTTACCGCATGTACACCAGTTAAACTCAAATAGAGTGGGGAAACCTTATACCTTCAGATTTCTCATTTTATCCTGCCTGGACTAAGGGTACGTTGCCTGTGGGTCAGCAGCAACATCAGTACTTAGCTTTTTAGACCATGTCCATTAGAGCAGTGTGCAGTTAGCAGCTGAAGCCTTTTGTATGTTCCCCACAGACACCCTCATGGGGGAAGCTCTGAGGGTCAGACGGCATCAAATCTTGGATAACTTTGCCAGATGCCAGATGCCAGATGCCTGTCCATGCGTGTCACTGGACTCTGTTTCACGGCCAATAGATCAAATCGTTTACGGTTGACTCAAACGTGGGCAGACCAGCAAGATCATGATAAGAGCCTCTGTGCAAAGATCTCCAACTGCCTCGTCATGTCTGTGGGCACGGAGTTCCCTGCTCCCCCCCCCCCTTCCCCCGTGACACATGGTATCACCCAGTCCTATGATTCGAATGAAACTCTTCCGTAGCCCTACAGAAAACAATGACCCCACCATTTTCAGACGCCTACACCATTCGGTTCTCCAAGACTACCCCATCTCGTCAGTAATCTGCGCAGATGCATCAGAAGTCAACGATCCAATTGGTTACGTTTTTGCACACGCGCTGAAGAGTTGGTCAGCAAACTGCGGGCTCTGCAATGCATTAAAACTCTCGCAACAAAGAAATTCCCGGTTTGTACTAGGGGCTTTGAATAAGAAATACAACACTTTTTTCTTAAATCGTGTTAGTTTTATTCAGGGTTCACTATATCATTCTTCACTATTGGGCTACAAAACCCTATTTTTGAACAAAATTTCCGCTCTGGCTGTAGAACGTTTATTACAAACACTAACGGCTTTAGACCAGTTCAAGTGAATCCTGAGGTGATATAATTATGTCTAAGCCATTATTTAACGCTTTTCTTGAAGCCGTTTCCCGTCCTTCCGTCATTATTTAACGCTTTCTGGAAGCCTCTCCGCATCCTCCACATCCCTGATAAAATTGAAAACCGCTTGAAGCGTGCGTAAAATATATAAATGGTAGGATGTAAATTTCCAGCGAAAAGACGGACTGTTTCCCAAGATGCTTACTCCCTTTAAACCGATAATCATCAAAATCTGACCAATGGTTTTCTAGAAGATTTTTGCTCCAATGGACGTCCCCTACAATGCTCGGATTGTTTCAGTCCAGTCTAAAACCGCTACTCTTTCCATTATACAAGAAATAAGGATGCTTACTGGGCAGTATTCTCTGATGCTTTGTGTGCTGACTGGACCATCAAAGATAATGAGCTGTGACAAAGCTACGTTGGTCCTCCACGGCCTGACCAGTTTATTTTGCGACGGTCATGGGTCAAAGGTCCTGCAACCTCAGGGGCTAATTTTCTCCTCATTACCACGATCTGCGTTTGCGGTGGCGCTGCCGCCGCTGCTGAATAGTTCATCAGAAGGCCGCTTTGTGTTATAAATATGTATGACGCGCCTTCGGCGCAGAAATATTCCGCCGGTGCCATTGATGCCACCACTGCCGGCGGAAAATGGCCGCTTCCGCGCCATTGCGTTTTCGGCTGCGGCGCTATTATTCCCCACTGCGGTCTCTGCACATGCCCTTTACTGACTCCATTTATTCTGCCTATGCCGACGCTATTTTGCAGCCAGTGTTTCCTACATTCCGCAGCTTTCCTTCGATAGTACAAAGGCGCAGAATTAAGAACGGATCATATTCATCATTTCCTTTAAGTCTTACTAATTTCTGATTGAGACTATGTAGAAAGGTAGCTATACCGTTTATCTATTATAGTGGCAAGCGAAACTGGCGAGCAGAGGACAGTCAAACAAGCAAAAAATTCTGATAAACATGAATGTGGGAACCATATAACAGATTCCCCGAGTATCGAGCACGAAGATATGCACTTAAGGAGAAACACGCAGCGATAAGTATTCCAAATGGCCATCGTTCGTATGGAAGCTGGCCTCAGCATGTCTCCTTGTCGAAAATCCCAAGCGTCTTCTGAATGTACTGACAACAACACGCAATACTTTCCTAGAGTTCATTGACCCTAGGCTGAAATAGACGTGAACTTTCAAATATAAACACACAAAAAATGTCCAATGGCTCCCAGTCTAGGGACCTGGGCTGATACACTTGTTGCTATAACGCTGTTACTAGCACTTAGGTGTCTGAAAGATGATAAAATGAAATGAATGCCGCCAGAGACTTAGTATTTTACGCCAAACTTGTGCTGTTTCGAAATAAATGCAGCCTTTGCCATTAATGGTTGTTTGCTGGTATTTATTTCATCCTTATTATTATCAGCAGGTGGATAGCTTCAAATGATGCCTAGCAAGGGCTCGGGGGGGGGGGGGGGGCAGCAGATAAATACCGCACTTCAGCCAAAGAGGGTTAAATAATTAGTGACAAAGTTGGCGGATAATATTTGTGGATTTTACATAGAACAAATAACAGTAATACAACACTGACAAAAAATTTTGATGTTTCTTAAAACTTGATTGGAGATTTTATGTTACAGTAAAAATAGTAACTGATGATACTGTAAATGATGTCAAAGTACAGGGTATTTGAGAAAGAACTCCATACTTTTAATGTGTCCTAGAATCTGTACAAAGTGACATACACTGTTCTAGTTTGTGCTGTTTGATTCATCAACTCTACAATTTTAGCTCCCCTTCAGTTGGTAGGACTGCTTGACCTTGAAATGGCACCAGTGCTGCGTTTTTTCCCCTCTGCACCCTCAGTTCAGTCCAGGCGTGCGTGTAGTGCAATGCAGAGCAAGTCGGCAACAATGTGTTCTCCACAGAAGAAAGTGCAATATGTTATTATACCTGTGAAAACTCAGTCTTTTGTAACAGTTCAATGTAATTTTAGACGTCAGTACGGTGGCGAACCACCTACAGCAAAAACTATTCTTCCTTGGCTAAAGCCTTTCAAGGAAACCGGTAGTGTTTTAAAAGCAAAATCATCAGGCAGACCGAGAACTTCTGAAGATGTTGTTGAAAAGATCCGTGTTTCGTGTATTCCGAGCCTGATGAAGTTATAGGTCAGACGTAGACTACAATTAGGAGTGCCTAAAAGTACTGTGTATGATCTTGTGCATAAAAGACGTAAGTTGCATGCCTACAAATTGCAACTGTTACATGAAATAAAAGCTACTGATGAAATCGAAAAGTATGAGTTTGCTGTTGACTGTGTACACAGAATTGACAATGATGTCAGTTGTTAAAAAAAAAAAAAAAAAAAAAGATTCTCTTTTCTGATGGGGCTATCTTATACACTCTAATACAGTCCAATGTGTCCGCCCCCGGTAGCTGAGTGGTCGTCGGCACGGCAGTTCAGTGTGTTCGGTCAGAGGGTTAGCTGCATTCTGTAATAAAAAAAACTGAGTTAATCAATCAACAACGAACGTAAACGGATGTCTTACGACGTCCGGCCCGAGCAGATGCCACGAACAAAAGCGAACAAAATGAGATTAAAAAAAAAAAAAAGTGGTCAGCGCGACAGACTGTCAATCCTACGGGGCCCAGGTTCGATTCCCAGCTGGGTCGGAGATTTCCTCCGCTCAGGGACTGGGTGTTGTGTTGTCCTAATCATCATCATTTCATGCCCATCGACGCGCAAGTCGCCGTAGTGGCGTCAAATCGAAAGACTTTCACCACGCGAGCGGTCTACCCGACAGGAGGCCCTCGTCACACATCATTATAGTCCGTTGTTACGATGGGGTCTCCACGCCCAACAACCTCTTAATTCTACTACCACCCTTCACCCCCATTCACCCCAGACACATTAGAATTTTAATATATGCTTGGAAGGGATCTTCATTTTTGAAAGCGATCACACAGTTTTTTTTTTTTTTTATGTGGAGCAAATATCGTACACTACAAAGGGGTTGAGATCAGCGTCGTCTTTTTGATGTTCGTTTTATGGGAGAATATCTATCGTGTTATCTTGGATGGAGAGTCATTGACATACAGTATAAGTATCTTCAGGTGTGTCCAAAATAACACGACAAATGATACTAATAGCAACCTCAGACAAGATATCTAGATAGTGTGAAAAGTCGCAACAGATCCAACAAAATAAAAAGTGTGAAATCTTCCAAAATGACTTACAAAAATTCATTAAATATCTGTTGTATGGAAAATCACCCAAACTTAAAGTCAGTCGAAACAACGACTGCGTTTTATTGGGCGAATACATGGAAGATACAACAAATCTCCTAAAAATGCTGCCTAAACTATGTTAATGCGCCACTTTTGGAGTACTGGTACGCAGTATAGGATCCTTGTCTGGTAGTATTGATGGAAAACATCGGAAAATCTCGAAGACGGAAAGATCATTTTATGTTATCGCGAAATATGAGAGAGAGAGAGAGGGGGGGGGGGGAGGGAGAGAGAGAGAGGGGGGTGGGAGGGAGGGAGGGACAGATTGATATGATAATGAAGTTTGATTGACAGTCATTAAGGCAAAGGTTTTTTTCCGTTGCAGCGCGATCTTTTCACGAAATTTCAGTTACCAACTTTCCTCGAAATGCGAAAATATTTAGGTCACTGACACTTACATGACGAGAAATGAAAATAGTATTATAATAAGGAAAATCAGAGCGCACATGTTAAGATATAAATGCTCATTGTCCCCATGTGTCCTTCGAGAATGGTCGAAAAGTAGTCTGGAAATGATTCTGTGGACACTCTGCCAAGCACTCTAAAGTGCTAATTAACGAGTGGTAATTTAGGTGTAGATATACGCTGAGGTGACAAATGTCATCTGATACCATCTAATGTCTTGTCAAAGCCCTTTTTGCACGGCGTAGTGCAGCAACTCGGCGTGGCATAAACAAGTCGTTGGAAGTCCCTTGTAGAAATAATGAGCCATGCCGCCTCTATAGCCGTCCGCAACTGCCAAAGTGTTGCGGGTGCAATGCTGTGTGCACGAACCAAGCTCTCCATTATGTTCCATAAGCGTTCGATGGGGTTCATGTTAGGTGATCTGGGTGCCCGAACCATTCATTGAAACTGTCTAGAACGTTCTTCAAACTAATCGTGAACATATTCGCCAGTGATAGGTCCGTTGTTAGGGATATTAAGGGGCTTCGGAACGCCCTATACTTGCAATGTTAAAATAACGCTTATAAATTACATCTTTCCTCACAAAGTATTTGAGGTAGGAAGTTGAACTTTTTACAGATTATTTATTGGAATATGGGCTACAACCTAACACAGGGATTTTACAAAATTTTAGTTCAGTTATTAAAGATGATTTTTTTTCAATTGTAATGAAAATTCACAACATTTTTTTGCAATTTTTTATTTATATATTCAAAAATATACAGTTTTTTTGGAAAAAGGCTGTGTTAAATTATGCAGAAGGTACTGTGTAACATTTACTGAAAGTTTGAAACAAATATGTTTGGAAGATCCTTAGAAAACATGTAATTAGTATGAGAAAATAAAAGTTTTGGGAATCGAGCGACAAAGATTGGATTAACTTTTTAGTGCATTCCAGGTCCATAGGATGGATTATCTTCATCCTCTGCAAACTCCTCCTCCAGCTTCCTCTTGTTCCTCCTCCTGTTTACTCTTGCTTGTATTTCTAGACTCTTTACAGCCCTGTCTGCACCCCGAAGGCGTTCCTTGTCTAAAGCAAGCATCGCTCGTTGTTGTGTTCGTAGATTTTGCCACAATTTTCTTCAGTTGCAGTTACTGCAACACTGTTCCAAAAAGTGGTCATGTATGAACACTTATCACATTTCAGTTGTATTTCACTAGCAAGTCCTACGTGCTTTATTATGGAGAGTTCCAGACCAACTTCACTACAATGAATACATCTTACACAGTTTGAAAAAATTCCTTTGAGAACCGACATATCAAATATTTCATTCACATCCGATTCGCCCATAAAACATTCATAGTTTTCACTCATTGAACCAAGCTTCTTCTGTGAAGTATTTTCTTTCCCACTTTGACTGCTATGGGCAGGTGTACTTGAGAGGTTAGGTTCACTCACTTGGTTATCGTCTTTATTGTTTACAGTAATAACACATACCTTTGGCTTTCCAACATTTCTCCTTTTCTTAAAAGCCTTCAGAGGATTTCTAATAACTTTACTGTTACTCATTATTATACTTCAACAAAACAGAGACTCAAGAAACAGAATTAATTACGAATATTTTTGAGATAACGACAGAGTAAATAAACATGAAACAACCGACAATCACACCAGCGATATATATTGAACCATCACAAGTTAGCCACAACACATACTTTATTCACATCACTAAAATGTGCCTGATGAACACGGACGTTAATAATAACACCATTTGACAGCAGTTTAACAGCGCCACAGTGGGTCACGCCCATGTAGAACACATTTCAAAAAAAATTTAAAAATAGTTGTAGTCTTCGGAATTGAATAAATTATATATCTATTAAAAGGTAATAGTCTGCAGATTCAGAAAACGCAAATAAGTAAAAATTTAACTTTTCATGATTTTGAGCCTTTCCGGAGCCCCTTAAGTCCATCAATGGCTCCAAATGGTCTCCAAGTAACCAAACAACCAAATACAGTCAATGATAGGTTCAGTTGGACCAGAAGAGTTAGTCCATTCCACGTAAACACAGCCCACACAATTCTGGAGTACCAACAGCTTAGAAAGTGTCTTAGTGACAAGTTGAGTCCATAGCTTCGTGGAGTCTGCGCCACACTGAAACCCTCCCTGAAATCGGGACTCATGTGACCAGAGCACAGTTTTCCCGTCTTCTAGGGTGCAGCCTATGTAGTCACGGCCACAGGAGAGGCGCTGCAGGTGATGTCGTACTGTTAGCAACGATACTCGGGCCGGTCTTTAGCTGCCATAGCGCATTAACGCGAAATTTCGCCACTCCGTATTTAAAGTGTGTTAATTCTCGTCGTGCGACCATAATCACGTAGGAAATCTTTTCACATGCGTCGGCTGGATACAAATGACAGCTCCGCCAGCACACTGCCCTTTTACACATTGCCTACGTGATACTATCGTCATGTGTGTATGTGCATATCGCTCTCACCTCATTGTGGATGTAGACTTTTGCAGTTTTATGGCACTCTATGATTGAAATATATCTGGCAAACGCCTTACAAATGTGTAGTCAGATCTCGATGAGATTGATAAATATTCAGAAATGTCACGCTGCCTAAGTGACAAATGCTGAAACTCTATATTATTAGCAAAATAACAATGAGTCACGACAGGAATCCGTCAGCTAATACAAATACCTCAGCGCACTACTTTGTGGTTAAATGAAATGAAAGTATTAGATCGATTCTATCCTAAGAAAAGTATGAGCGAGATTTTGGTTCACTGGTGGCATGATGGGAAAATGAAGTCAGCCTTAAAGGACATTGCTTACAAAAACTCTTTGATCGAGTCACAGAATGCTGAACCCATTTCAAATATTATCAACACGGGATACCTTACGTATAAAAAGAAGGGTAACATGAATTCTCACAGGTTGGTTTCGCTCACAAGAGAGCGACAAGGGAATGCTGAAAATCCTGAACTGAGAGACGTCTGAAAACTGACATTAACAATCCTACGAAAACATACTGATAAGGTTTCGAGACCCAATGCTAAATTAGGAATGTATCGTGTCTCCTCTACGTGTAGACTCCGTAGAGGCCCCAACCAGTAAATGTGTTGATATTTAGAAGATTGTGTGATTTCAAGTAGAATTGTTGCAGCATTCGACTGGGTCGTAAGGTTTGGTACCGTCTCAGTTTCAGCTATTTCAAATCCTAAGAAATTAGTGGCTGGCAAATGCTGCGAATTGAATTAACAAGGAATGGCAAACATTGGGCGTTAATTTGTGGACCTTCAAGAGTGAAAGTTCGGAAGCGAAACCTCCTCATTAGAACAGCCTTGGACAAAGTTCACTTATATAAAAGAGGACTATTTCGAAACGTATGTGAATTTTTAGCTAATTACATAGCAATTCGCGTTTACTTATTCTAGACGTCAGTATAGAATGCATACTTCCATTTATGTCAATTTTCAAACTTGGTAAGCAGTAGAGAACCGAGAAAACGTTATCTTCTTGAAGCCATTTTGACTATTTTTCCACCGTCACTGTCTCAAAAATATATAAAAAATTATCTTTGTGACTGGTAGTGGTAGTTAAAAAAAATCTTTACAAACATTAACTTATTTGGCCACATTAAAACATCCATGCGCCGGTAGCCTAATTTTTGTACTCTTTACTTTAATGAAAATTTTTCTGCATTGGTCTGATTGAAACGAGTTTTGAGTATCAGTACTTTTAATGTATTCACAGTTGCGAACATGCACAATCCGAATTTCACGTTTATAGCGAGCGGTCGCCTTACCATTAGGCGATTAGAGGACGCTTCACGGCCATATTTCTTTAACCATGTATCTACAAATTGTGTTCATATATCCGTAATGTATATTCCAGTACAGGGGAGACGTTTAAATTGAGAGCCGCTTGCTCGGAGTCAGCAGATTAACGCGATATAGCAGTGCCTGCCGTTGTTCAGAACTGCGATACCCTTCCTTCGTGCATTTCAGAAGGCACATTGCATAGTATTTCTAAACAACACAGGCAGTGCAGTATCTCAATATAAGCACTGCCTGAAGCGTTTGTATGTAGTAGGATATTTCCCAATAGCAGGGAGAGTAACCTACAAGAGCTACACTCGCCTTCCCACAAATTTCAAGACATAACTTTGCTTGCGGAGTAATGTGACTACTAATGATTTCAATGTTCTTTTAGTATCATAATTCAAAAACCATTTATTCCAATGCTGTAACATTAGATATAGCGGATCTAAATGTTGTTATTGCGACTGTAGTTTTGGGTTGAGTATATCTTTTTCATCTCCGCTGGAAAATCAAGACAATATGGAACTAGTAGCAGAGCAAGATTACAACAGCGACAGAGAATTTCTTACGCCCTTTTTGTAATGAATAAAAAACACCTGTTGCAATCGAGCCTTCATTGTTGTGTAGTTTGGGTTCACAGCACCTCAATGCTCTCTTTCAGATTTTTTTTTTTTTTTTTTTGCTTTAGTAATCCTCCTGAGGCAGTTAGTGTCTCACTTGTTAATGTAAGTCCTTTATGTGCCTTGCTTTTGGATTAGCCCATTAAGAATCTTCGAATTAAATTTATGCCCTTATTTGTGTTCCGTTGTCCCCACGTATCTATAATATCCAGTTTATGATGTACCGTTTGAGAGAGGACAAGTTTTTGTCTCACCTATTTTTTCGCATACAGAAAATTATTGAAGACTTTAAGACTTTATTACAGCCTGACGCACCTTGAAAGAAATTCTAGAAAGTTAATGCCTGAGCAGGCGTTGATAGAGCCTGGTATGGCCCTAAAAGCATGAGGTATTTTTATGATTCTTAACTCATAGAAACGGCTTTTTGGGAGTTGGAAGCAATTGGCGGCGAGCCCATCCGTTAGTAATCTTGCTGGCAAGCCCAGCGTCGTACAGGGCCGACAGGGCAGCCTCTCATTCAGACAGAACTCCAGCAGATCAGTGCTATGCAACCTGCCATGGTGCAAGCAGAAGCATGGACAGGGGCAATGGTCTAAAAGAATGCGTCTACACAGTGGAGTCGTAAACCGGCCATTGTGTGGAGAGCCACGCGTAATAAAAATTCACAAGTGTTCATGTTTGCCGATAGTGCATTTAGGCCAGTGAACCACTATCCCCAGCTGCCTTGGTAGTATAAGAAAATTACGGCGTCTGAGAACTCTTTATTACACCTCATAGCTAGGACTATCAAGCTCCAAGGCACAGGCGATTTAGATAAAGATCAATGAGATTGTATCTATTCACTTGTTGCCATGGGAGGAAACACGACTTCGGAAAGAAATTATCCCTTCACCCTCTGCGAAAAAAAGGCCAGTAATTGGCAGTTTCCTTTTCAGGTTTCTTAACTCTTGCCCTGCTTAGACATGAGTTTGTGCAGTCGTGTGGGAGGAGAGATTTAGCGCCTCTACAGCCCTGTGATTGGCTCAAGACGGGGTGAAGGTGGTGTCGTTTGTGTACTTTGCGGGAAAACAGTATTTTTTTCAGGTATGGTGCGAGGCACTTGGGTGCGGGGCTTTGATCTGGTAAGCACTTCTGGTCGAAGCTCTGTCGTGTGTGATTGGTATTTGCGACCTGTCCTAAGACTAACTTCACCTGCGAGTAGTTTAGACCGGGGAGTCTGAGTTGACGTTCTTACTGTACGAACAATGTGACTTGAAACGTCATGGACTACTCGTTTGCCTAGTGCACACTTATTCGTTTTTGGTTTACCAGTCTTGACGTTTGGTATCCTTGTGCGCTGTGTCACAAGTGAGCCAAATTGGTCCTTGGCACGACCAGCGGTGTGACACACTGACACGTACCGTGATTTCAGGTCTCTGGTAGAGAGTAAATTGCGATCCGTCGGCCTATCGCTGCACTGTGAGATTTTTGCCTTTCTTTCATGGCCAAGATCAATTCACAGGTGCTGCCTCACGTCTCACCTCTGCCGCACCCATGTCGCCAGCTGCAAGTTACTTCGTCACACGAAGCAAACAGGTTAATGTACTGCTCCTTCGGCATTGTCAGGGTGTACAGATCTCAATCGCCACTTGCTCTCAGATGCACCCATGTAGAGAACCATCAGCAGATTTGATCAATGAGAGTCTGCTTAGTGTCAGATTTATTCAGCTTGCGTTATCCATATTTTAGGACTAGAGTACTTGACTCACTGTTCACCTAGTTAAACTGTCTCTGCCACCCAGGATCCACCCAGTGGAGCAGTATATAACCTGTTAGTTGTTTAGGGTACTCAATCGATAGCTTATTTGATACAATTTATGACGATCACCTGTTAGTTGCTTACGGTATTTAATCAATAACTTGTTTAGTATTATTTATATCTGTTTTGGGAAAATAAATATTGTTGGTGCACTAACTTTTGCCTACAGCCTCAATCATTTAAATAGTCCCACTGTGGTTACCTTTGACGTCAACCACAAAGTTTTTTGGATGTTTGCTTTATTCTCCAATGGAAGGTTTTATTTTCGACTTCTGCATGTGTATACTCACTAGGAATTTTGCTGTGTTCGCAATCTATCCTTAGCATTTATTCTGAAAATCATGTAGAGTTCGTAGTTCAGTTACCGGCAATCACCAAGCGAATTTGTGTAATTAATTGTTTACAGTAAATTTGCTTTGTAGTGTCTAAATTTGGTTTCGATGTTCTTTGTTTGCAAGAAAGGAAGTAAGAATATCGACATATCGATATTCGTATGTTTTTCATTATTTTTTCTCGAATGTCTTCTTTAAGCGTTGCCCCTATTATGTGTACGTGAACCTCTAACGTAAATTCCATTGTTCGCCTGTCAGTTGTGAGGTGTACTGGCATCGTATTTTGTAGAGCTTATTTTTATTCTTTTGTCAACACAATGTTGTCTGGCGTGTATACTGTAACTAGTGTTTCGAAACTGTTGCTGTATGACGCCGTCCACTTACAAGGAACGCTGTGTCGTCCCCAAATCGCGATTTATCGTTCACGTACATGTTACACAAGAATGATTACAAAACTGACACTCGCTGTGAGACGTCTGTTGTTACTTTTTTGTCTGAGTTTAATCATTCCCATTCCACTAATATTCTCTACCACGAATGTAGGTACCTGCTAGCCTTCAAAGACAGTCGGAGAAGGCAGTAGTTTCATTTTCGATTTGCGATGACGATTTGTTGCCAGAGCATACCGTAAGCCCCTTCTACCTCTACATAACTTGCTACAGTTAATTTGGTGAGGTTAAAGTTCTTGGATGGACTAAAGGCACTGCCAAGGCATGTTTATAGCAAGATCCATAGAGCTGGTTCTGAAGTTAACCAACAACAATTGAGTGGATGACTCAACCAACCGCTAGTGCCTGCATTTTCGAAAACAGCGAAGAGAGCACACAAAGAGTTTCACGTGTTCTTCAAGTTCGCTAGTGGCACCGCGTGACATGGGCAACACTGCATATAAATTTTACTGGAACCTACCGCAGACACAGTTTCCGATTCCCACAGAAAATCATCTGCTTCAAGTTTTGCACAGCGCAGTAGATTAAGTGACCTGACGAGGGATCACTAAGCAAGAACAAGTTCCCATGTAGACATATAATAAAATCATTACGAAATTGAGATCCTGACCTCACAGCCGCAGTCGGACACTGAAACAAATTCGCTGGTGGCAAGAGAAAATTTTAGCCGGGCCAGGACTCGAACTCGTATTTCCTACGCTACGCGAGGGGTCGCCTTAACTGCTCCGGCTGTCCGAGCACTCTTTCCATCCTACACAAAATTCCAACATGTCACACACTACAGAGGTAGTCTCTCATGTCAATTAATCCCATTGCTTGCAGCCTTACGCTGATTTCTGCGAGAATTCGCGTGAAGAGTGCATCTGCACTGAATGATCACTAACTGCCGTAAATGCGCAAATATTTATATGTGTAGTGCCTGTTCATCTGGACGTGTTTCTTGATACTGAAAATGTTACCCTGGGATTCTCTAAGATGACAGACTCCCTCCTGAGAGTAGTTTATACTGTTGTCGAATTGGAATTTGCCGAAGAAATAATTGTAACTGCAAGAAATGTAACACTATATGCTATAACGCTGCAAATGTTCTGCGAACAATTTGAGAAAATATAGTATGCCACCTGTACAAAGAATCTGAGGTTGTTTTATCAGAAATTCCTGAAACTTGCTAAAACTTCCCGAACACCAGAAACTGACCGAAAAGCTGTGTTTTCCGATGAAGTTTACTCTTTCTCACTTTCCTTCTTTTGTCAATCTCCAACTGTTTTTCTGTAACTTTTTCCGCCTCCTACATGCTACCCTTCGAGTGGGAAAACATTGGATGTTTATGAAGCTGACGCTATAGACGCACGAAAGACCGCTGTCACCATCCATCATGCGTGTCTGCATCACGTGTTGACTCAGGATGGGACGAACTGATGTATTATGGAAACTCACCTTTGGGAATGAATTTAGGTGCATGTTCAGTGTGACATCGGCACCCATCAGCGTGTAGTTTGCGCCCTAATTCTATGTAGCGTCATTACAAAAACATAACTAATCCTGAAAGCTGTCAATAGCTGTGAAGAACGGCTAAGTGTTTGGACTTCTAGCATCTGTATGCTTTTTGTTCAAAAGTGTGTATGCTACAAATTTGCAGCATATAGGAATAACACATCACCGGATCTTGATCTGTTCCATTTTCTCGTAGGCCATTGTTGCCTAGATACATATTTCATGAAAGTTCTATCACTCTATCTGAATTCTTGAATGCGGAGCACATCGACTTGCTTTTTAACTCTGTTTATCTTCATTCACATGGATCTACTAACGTCTCCTCAAATTAGCATTCCTCCTGACAACACTGAACGGCACTTCATGTATGATTCACATCCCTCATAACCATATTTCTACTCTAATGACCAGAGCTCCCAACTGATCTTTAGCCGACTCTCTCTTCCAGACCACGAAATTCACCCACATGTTTATCCATCCTATAAGCTATTAACTTCTCCCTAGCGATAGTACTCGCTTCAGAACTTATCTATCTCCTGCATCAGTAGTTCCCATTTTCCCTATTGCTGTATTCTTCATTTCAGTGTTGCTCTTGGACCCAATATCTCCAGTTATATGCTGGATGTATTCCAGTCTCTGTCTTTCTCTGCAGCTTTAACCCTCTATAGCACTCTCCAGTACCATGGAACTTATTTCCTGGTGCCTTAACATCTGTCCTATCATCCAGTCCCTTCCTTCTCTTACTGTTTCCCTTATGTACCTTTCTTCACGTATTCTGCGGAGGACCTTCTCATTCCGTATCGGTCCACCTGATTTTTCGACATTCTTCTGTAGCGCTACATCTCAAACTCTTCGATTCTCTTCTGTTCCGGTTTTTCCTCTTTGCATGATTAACTACTATACAGTTCACTAATATACAGTGCTGTGCTTCAAACTTACGATCTCAGAAATTTCTTCCCAAAATTAAGACCTATGTTTGATACCACTGGATTTCACATTGCACAAGAATGCCCTTTTCGCCTGTCCTTATCTGCTTTGATGTCCTTCTTGTTTCGTCCGTTTTGGGTTATGTAGGTTCCAGGATTCCTTATCTTCGTCTACTTCGTGACCACAACATTGGATAAATTTCTCGCTATTATCATTTCTGCTACTTTTCAATACTTCTCTCATTTCCCAATTTACTCTCAGACCATATTCTCATAAGGCAATTCCATTCAACAGGCTCTGTAATTCTTATTCAATCTCTCTGATGATATCAACGCCATCAGGAATCCTTTCTCTGACGTGCTTTTACCCAGAATTTTAAATCCACTTTGAACCATGCTTCCATTTTCATCATTGCTTCTTCACGATATAGAATGGACAGAAGGGGGCGAAAGAGTACAGCCTTGACTTACGCTATTTTTAATTCGCGCACTTCGGTCTTCCAGTCTTATTTTTCCCTCGTAGTAGTTGTACATATTATAACTCACTTGTCTTTCCCTGTAGCTCATTCCTATTTTTCTCTAGTTTTCTAACGTATTGTGCCGTTTTGTATTGTCAGACGACACTTTTTCTAGGTAAATAAACCGTATGAGTGTTTCTTGATTTTTCTCCAGTCTTTCTTCCATTATTAATAAGAGGGTAAGAACTAACTCTAACTAAACTGATCGTCACCTAACATATCGCCACTTTTCTTTTCCATTCTCCCGTATATTATTCTTTTCATCAGCTTGGATGAAAGAACTGTTAAGCTGATTGTGCGATAAGTCTCGTATTCGTCGACTCTTGTTATCTTCGGAGTTGTGTGGATGATGTTTCTCAGAAATTTTCGTGGTGTATTGCCAGTCTCATGGATTCCAAACACCAATTTAAACAGTCGTTTCGTTGTTATTTCTCTCAATTATATTAGAAATTCTGATGAAACGCCATCAACCTCTTCTGCCTTATTTGATCTCAAACAATCCAGAGCGCTTTTAAATTCAACTCTAACACTGTATCTTCCGCATCGACTCCAATTTCCTCTTGTATCAAGTCACCAGAGAAGTCCTCTCTCTCGTGGGGACTTCAACATACTCTTTCCAGCTATCCTCTCGCTCCTCTGCGTTTAACACTGGAATTCCCATGGCTTTTAATTTCATCGCAAGTTGTTGTAGCTTTTGTATAGGCAGAATCAGTCCTTCCGACGATCGTTTACTTATCGATTTCTTCACATTTTTCATTGGATGCCCTGCACGGCCTAGTTATTTCATTCGCAACTGAATTATGTTACTGTATTCCTGTCTTTCCGTGAACATTTTTGTACTTCCTTCTTTCGTCAGTGAACTGAAGTATTTTATCTGTTACACAACGTTTCTTAGTAGTTACCTTCCTTGAACCTACACCTGAGTGTCCACCATCTGGAATTTCTCTTTCCAGAGATGACCATACCTCTTCAGCTGGACTGTAACTGTGGCAGTCCTTATCGCAGTATCAACATTCGTAGAAAACTTCAAATACATCTCATTCCTATGTACTTCATATCCCAATTTCTACCAAACTGATTCTTCCGGACGATTTTGCTAAATTTCAGTACTCAGTTGTGATCTGCGTCTTTATATGCTGGTGCGTACTCCTTAGAATTCATTATATGATTTCGGAATTGGCGTCTGACCCTATTGTAATGCAGCTGTACTGTATCCGTGTCTCCAGGTCGCTTCCACATGTACCACTTCTCATTGTAATTCTTGAACAGAGTATTCGCTACTGCCATCTGAAATTTGTTGCAGAACTTTATTAGTCTCTTTCCTCTCTAATTCCTACTACTAAGCCCAGATTTTCTTGAAACCATTTCTTCTGTTCCGACCCTACAACCGCGTTCCAGTCCCATACGACTATTTGATTTTCATCTCCCTTTACATACTTAATCACCCGTTCAATATCTTCACATTATTTGTCTTTCTCTTTATCTTCTGCATGAAACATGGACATGTGTACATGTACTATTTGGTTTGCTGTTGAATCTGACGAGAACAATCCTGTCACTTGACTTTTCACAGTAACTGAGTCTCTGCCCTACTTTCGTAGTTATAGGGATTCCTATTCCTGTTACACCGCATTCTGCTGTTGCTGATATTATTGAATATTTGACTGACTATTAAATCTTATCTTCTTTTCGTTTCGCTTCACTGACTCTCCCTATAGCTAGAATGGATTCCCTAACTTTCCTACTACATTCAAACTTCTGTTATTCTATGCTCCAACTCTTAAACGTCATCCCCTCGTTGGTTATAGCATTTTCTTCTCATAGTGACGTTCCTCTTCGAAACACCCTCCCGATGATCGGAATGTGTGACTGACCTGGGATCTTTTGCCAATGGAGAGATCACCACTACACATTTTAATGGCCACTTGTATTGTGGACAGCAACTACACAGTGTCTTTAATGCAGTGGGTCCATTGCTTTCTGTGTCCTCATGCCTATGATCGTTGTTGATTCTTCCTCAGCAGTTTTCTACCTCAGGGGCGACCTCTGTACGCTCCTGCGACTTCATTGACAAGGCCGTTGATAGAGCGAAGTCTTTGGCCACCACTGATGACGATTTTATTAGAATTTAAGCAGTGAACAAGAGAACTACGATGTTTTGAGTACCAGGCGACAGCGGTATTCCTAAAATAAGGTTTCATGCCAGCTGAGAAACAGTAACATCAGAATCAGTACTTCAGGAGAGGTCAGTGACTTCGAGCGTGCAGTAATCATTTGACGTCATCTGAATAACAAAGTCCTCGGGGACATTTCAACACTTCTAAATCTACAGAAGTCAACAGTTAGTCATGAGACTGTGAATTGGGAAGGTGAAGGAAAAGCTATAGCTGAACCGAGAGCAGGTAGAGCTCATGTAATGATGGACAGGGTGCTTGAGGCACTTTTCTGTGGGCAAAAACATTCCTGAAACTAATGTTATAAAAGAGAGGAGGATGAAAGGATATGTACGTCAGTACTCTCTAATGGCACTGCTATTCTCAACGAAATTGGGGAATAATTACAAGACGCATGGAAAGGAATGAACACCCTGCTGAGCACAGAAGTAGACTGAGATAAAAAATAAATAAATAAGTAAATAAATAGAGGAAAGTATTTAGAAGTTACAAAAATAAACAGATTAGTTTTCTAAAGACCAGGTTTGGGGTGCACTTATTAGATGCGGGGAGATAATTCGGCTATCTTGGAAGCAAAATAAAACACGACAGGCGAAGAAATGTGTACATAAGAAGCTACCTTGCACAAACAAAGAGAGCTTTCAACTATAATGGAAGTCCACCAATATGAAACATAGGCCTTTCTTTTATGGAGAAATTTCTGAGATAATTATGTCTGGAGGACAGAATACTGCTGAAGTGACTCACAGACTTCGAGGAATAAAAATCGAAGCGCTTGAGGTGCGACGATAAATAAAGATATCTTAAACTAAATTAGACTAACTTGCACTAGGAACAACTCACACACCCATGCCCGAGGGAAAACTCGAACCTCCGGCGGGAAGGGCCGCACAGTCCGTGACACGGCGCTTCAAACCGCGCGGCCTTTTCTAATGCATGTGCCTTGTTTCAAGACAACGGAGTTTCATAAAAGAAATCGACTAAGCCGTTAGCTTTGTAACAGCTTGGTGAAAAGCTGTGTAATCTTATTCTAGATGTATGCTAAAATAATATCAAGTTATTTAGGGAAAACGGTACGTATATCATGGGATTCACAAACTACGCAAAAGGTGTTGGATGCCGCAAGATATGAAAAGATGCCGTTTCCTGCAGCACACAAGCTATTCAGTGTCTCAAGAAACACACTTAAAACAGACGGTCTTAAGAAACCGTGACGTTACTTAAGACAGGATCATTCTTGAGAACTTCAGATGTGTATTCAACCAACAACAAGACGTAGAACTCCTTAAACATATTTTTGACGTGGAACGAATTATGGCATATTTATTACTCATTTACGCCACTTGGTATTTCAGCTTTCTGAGCGGGATAGTCTATTACACACCTTCAGCAAAAAAGGGAGAAGTATGATTGAGTTGGTGGGCGACAAAATTTAGGAACACACATCTCGACGTGGGGCTTACAGAAACAGATTTCACTTCTCTGCCTCTGGTCACTTTGCCTTTTGTATCGGGGAAAGTGGACAGTTTGACGACTTTCACGTAAGCTCATTTCTATGCTAAAACAGAATGATTTGAAAAACCTGTGAAAAAATGCTCCTACCAGGGTAGAAAAATGCGAATGTGTTCCCATTTGACTGAAAACTGAGATACCATCTACGTCATTCTACCCTCCTCAGTTTCTTAAAAAATTCTCCCAACAATTTTGGCATGCTAACATGTGTAAGCTCCCCTAAATGTAACTAGCTTACACCCATTAGTCCATCGCTTTATCACTCATACCCATCCACTCCCACTTTGCCATTCTCACTCTCTCAGACCAATTCAGTTTCATTATCTCTCCGTGTCTCTCTGTCACCGTCTCCTGTCTCACAACGACAGTCTCTTTCGTTCTGTCCTACTAATACTGTATCCTCTTACAGTCACCATCTTTCTCTTGCTCTCTCTTAGTGCTACTACCTCATTCATTCGTTCCCACTGCTGCTGTCTCCTCTCAGTGTCACTGTTTCTCTCTTACTCTCTGTAATTGTCATAGACTTGTCACCCATTGTCACTAGCTCTCACCTACCTTCACTTTCTTCTCCTCCTTATTGCTCTTTCACTGACACTGCCTCCTTCACTCTTTCCCCAGCATTGTTCTGTACTATGTTCCACTGCGATGGTATCCCTTTCTTTCTGTCACACAGCCATTGACTCATCACCTTTTTCTCTAGTGCAACGTCTGGCAACTATCTTAAAGTATTTATTGTTGTTGCTGTTGCGGTCTTCAGTCCTGACACTGGTTTGATGCAGCTCTCCGTGCTACTCTATCCTGTGCAAGCTTCTTCATCTCCCAGTACTTACTGCAACCTACACCCTTCTGAATCTGCTTAGTGCATTCATCTCTTGGTCTTCCTCTACGATTTTTACCCTCCACGCTGCCCTCCAATGCTCAATTTGTGATCCCTTGATGCCTCAGAACATGCCCTACCAACCGGTTCCTTCTTCTTGTCAAGTTGTGCCACAAACTCCTCTTCGCCCCAATTCTATTCAATACCTCCTCATTAGTTACGTGATCTACCCATCTAATCTTCAGCATTCTTCTGTAGCACCACATTTCGAAAGCTTCTATTCTCTTCTTGTCCAAACTATTTATCGTTAATGTTTCACTTCCATACATGGCTACACTCCATACAAATACTTTCAGAAACGACTTCCTGACACTTAAATCTATACTCGATGTTAACAAATTTCTCTTCTTCAGAAACGCTTTCCTTGCCATTGCCAGTCTACATTTTATGTCCTCTCTGCTTCGACCATCATCAGTTATTTTGCTCCCCTAATAGCAAAACTCCTTTACTACTTTAAGTGTCTCATTTCCTAATCTAATTTCCTCAGCTTCACCCGAGTTATCTCGACTACATTCCATGATCCTCGTTTTGCTTTTCTCGATGCTCTTCTTATATTCTCCTTTTAAGAGACTGTCCATTCCGATCAACTGCTCTTCCAAGTCCTTTGCTGTCTCTGACAGAATTACAATGTCATCGACGAACCTCATAGTTTTTATTTCTTCTCCATGGATTTTAATACCTACTCCGAATTTTTCTTTTGTTTCCTTTACTGCTTGCTCCATATACAGATTCAATAACATCGGGGATAGGCTACAACCCTGTCTCACTCCCTTCCCAACCACTGCTTCCCTTTCATGCCCCTCGACTCTTATAACTGCCATCTGGTTTCTGTACAAATTGTAAATAGCCTTTTGCTCCCTGTATTTTACCCCTGCCGCCTTCAGAATTTGAAAGAGAATATTCCAGTCAACATTGTCAAAAGCTTTCTCTAAGTCTACAAATGCTAGAACGTAGGTTTGCCTTTCCTTAATCTTACTACTAAGATAAGGCGTAAGGTCAATATTGCCTCACGTGTTCCAACATTTCTACGGAATCCAAACTGATCTTCCCCGAGGTTGACTTCTACCAGTTTTTCCATTCGTCTGTAAAGAATTCGCGTTATTATTTTGCAGCTGTGACTTATTAAACTGATAGTTCGGTAATTTTCACATCTGTTAACGCCTGCTTTCTTTGGGATTGGAATTATAATATTCTTCTTCATCTACATCCTCTTCCATTTCCATAATATTGTCCTCAAGTACATCGCCCTTGTATAGACCCTCTATAAGCTCATTCCACCTTTCTGCTATCCCTTCTTTGCTTCGAACTGGGTTTCCATCTGAGCTCTTGATATTCATGCAAGTGGTTCTCTTTTCTCCAAAGGTCTCTTTAATTTTCCTGTAGACAGTATCTATCTTACCCCTAATGAGATAAGCGTCTACATCCTTAAATTTGTCCTCTAGCCATCCCTGCTTAGCAGTTTTGCACTTCCTGTCGATCTCATTTTTGAGACGTTTGTATTCCTTTTTGCCTACTTCATTTACTGCATTTTTATATTTTCTCCTTTCATCAATTAAATTCAATATTTCTTGTGTTACCCAAGGATTTCTACCAGCCCTCTTCTTTTTACCTACTTGATCGTCTGCTGCCTTCACTACTTCATCCCCCAGAGCTACCCATTCGTCTTCTACTGTATTTCTTTCCCCCCATTCCTGTCAATTGTTCCCTTATGCTCACCCTGAAACTCTCTACAACCTCTGGTTTAGTCAGTTTATCAACGTCCCATCTCCTTAAATTCCCACCTTTTTGCAGTTTCTTCAGTTTTAATCTACAGTTCATAACCAATAGATTGTGGTCAGAGATTCACATCTGCCCCTGTAAATGTCTTACAATTTAAAACCTGGTTCCTAAATCTCTGTCTTACCATTATATAATCTATGTGATACCTTTTAGTATCTCCAGGCTTCTTCCATGTATACAACCTTCTTTCATGATTCTTGAACCAAGTATTCATAAAAAGTGCGAATATGTTCACATGACAAAATTTTCAGGAAAATATTTAAATGTGCTTAGGAAGATAGAACAAGACAGCAGCTAACCCAATTTTCGAAAATGGTTGAAATGGCTCTGAGCACTATGGGACTTAACTGCATAAGTCATCAGTCCCCTAGAATTTAGAACTACTTAAACCTAACTAACCTAAGGACATCACACACATCCATGCCTGAGGCAGGATTCGAACCTGCAACAGTAGCGGTCGTGCGGTCCCAGACTGTAGCGCCTAGAACCGGTCGTCCACTTAGGCGTCATTTTGTAAACAACGCTTCCAGCTCACACTGGACCTTAGAAGTGAATTTTACGTGTACAAGCAGGGTAACTTTGAACGTATGTATATTGGAAACGGTAAAAGATGTTAAAAAAATAAGAAAAATTTAAAAAAAATAGTGAAAGATCGCATGTAAGTAGTTAAAATTTAAGGTTAGTAATCAAGTAACCAGTTTCGACCGTCGTACGATCATCAACAGATCATTAACACACCATGATGACGTCTGGAGAGAACCTACGAAGAGAAGCTCGCTATTTAGCGCCGGAGCAGTGTTTACCACGATCGAAACCGGTCCCCTGATTAATAAATTTCAACCAGTTACATTCAATCTTAGATTGTTCTATTGAAAAGAAACTAATTTTAATTGAAGTTTTCCCAGGAACATTGTTCCGGAAGATACTTAAAATTTTCAGATTTGTTCTCGATCGCGATCTTAGGAACATGTCATAAAAAGTTCTTCCACGTGCTACGCAAAACCGTCTTGGAATCTGAGGCTTGGTTTTAGTACTCAAAACAACATGTTTTGGGATTTATATCGGTATGGGGGAACGATCGTTAAAAATGGGAAGATAGTTGTCCTAGATAAATGGCTAGAGAATATACCGTTAAAATTTGAGCTGTTTGCTGCGGTTAAACATATGTTTCTGACGGCGAAAATTGGGTGGAAAGCATTTTATGGTTTTCTCAGGTATCGCCCATTAACGAAATGGTGGCTCCGCAAGAACCTTACGGCGTACCGTAGATAACATGTAAAGCTAAAGATATCAACCTATTGGCTCCTTTTGCCAAAACTGGAGGAATTGTGTAATGTTCAGACTTTGACCTTGTATCGTGGGATAGTTACAGCAAGACGGTCTGTCTGTTGGGTATACGAATGGTTTATAGTCCAAGAGCTATACAAAACACTTGATACTATATTTCTAACAGAATACCCTATATGAGCCCCGGAAGAATCCCGTTTTTATGCGCGGCATTTTATACTCGCTGTCGCATGCCTACCGATTGTTTTATAGTTAAAGAACCTAAAGGGTTTATACAGATATATTTCTTAAGCTTACCTATGAAATGCAGTATTTTTATTAGGGTGGCCACATCAACCAGCTTTTCCCCATCCCCTATCCCGACGATTCTTATCATCGCTACAATTAGTGTTACATCTACTGTAAGTGTTATTAGCTGCTTCAATGATTTGAATGCTAAAAAGGCTATGAGGAACTGCGTTTGTCCAGCAGATAAAAGAGCATTTAGGAGGCTAGCATAAGTGGTTCAGTGGCTCACTACGATCTGTATCCGACACCAGCCCTTTCATGGAGCTGCCGTGAAGTTCACACACATGTTGTGACCAGCGGGAGAAGTTGTACAAGGAAATTCTGCAGAAGGGGCGCTTAAATATTTCATGAGGCTACGAAGTTCCGAGAGACAACCGCATAAAAACGAGGAGCCTGCACGCACGTATTATGGAAAAGCTGTTCTCTGCCTTCCCAAGAACAAATTACGTCCTACAGTTGACGGGGAGGCCTCAAAGTTCGCACGTTTCAAAGAGGTTCACAAGTTTGTTGCCAGAGTTCAGGGAGCGAGAGGTCCTTGGTCCAAGCTTAAAGAGGACGAAGCCAACGACAGTTGTACTTTTGTTATCGTCATTTCATACATTTCAGTCATCACATGTGTTAACTGCGCGTAGAATATACCTTTATTTTCTCTCTCTCTCTCTCTCTCTCTCTCTCTCTGTTTCTCTCTCTCTCTCTCTCTCACCCCCACCATCTCTCTCTCTCTCTCTCTCTCTCTCTCTCTCTCTCTCTCTGTCCTCCTCACTCCCCCTCTCTCTCAACCATTTTTCTTCATTCTCTCACTAAAACAGCAAAACACTAAGCAGGGTTAGCAGGGAATACACAACATTGCAAAGTACTACTCTCCCTGCGAATAAAACTCTAACCTTGTGTAATACATTCATAACATGTATGAACTACTTTTAAAAGTCTTTGGTTCCTTAGTTGTGTAGGGGACGGCCAACACCTGTCGTACCACCTTGTTACTGTTCTGTTACTTTCCTATAAAGTAACTGAATGGCAGAGGGCATTATGAATACACAATTGTCCTTAGGTTAGCTTAACAAGTTCGGTGTTATTCAGTAATTAAAATGTTTCTCGATCGTTGCTGAATACTGTGAGTGCAACAAAAATCGACCCGGGAGCTCGGTCGAGAATGTGCTAAGTGCAGCATACCACTCTGCAATTCAAAGTTCGAAAAGTCGGTTGTGGATAACTTTTCAAAGTTTGCAAATCGTCACAGAAATTTTACTAGTCTTTAACACCATACTGCCATCTAGGAGTACATAAACGAGACTGTTGAAACTTTTTAAGGCCTCGAAATCGCACATAAATTTTAACTGTCGCCAGGCTTGTCACCCGAAAAGTTTATAACACCGATGGCGATTGGCAGGGTGCACGTCCACCTGCGCATTGAGTCGTCAAGATGGTCCAAGGAACTCTCCTGCTGTCCTTAAATAGATTCGACATGTCGTTGCAACAACACACAAAATTAGACAATTTACATATTACTGCAGTGTATATTTGAACATTTCACATGACCCCCTTCATTGCTCATTTCTTCTAGATGTTAAAACTGCTACTTACATTTTCTGTTTATCAGTAATTCTAACACAGTTCTGGACGTGTGGGGTGTCGCATTGTTCTGCTGGCATTTCCCAAGTCCGTCGAAATGCACAATGGACATAAATGGATGCAGGTGATCAGACAGGATGCTTACATACAGGTCACTTGTTGAGTCGTATCTAGACGTATTATGGGTCACATTTCACTCCAACCGCACACGCCCCACACCATTAGAGACCCTCAACCAGCTTAAACAGTCCCCTGCTGACATGCAGGGTCAATGGATTCTCCATACTCGTACACGTCCATCCGCTCGATAAAATTTGAAACGAAACTCGTACGACCAGCTACATGTTTCCAGTTGTCAACAGTTCAATGACGGTGTTGACAGACCCAGGCGAGGCGTAAAGCTTTATGTCGTACAGTTATCAAGAGTACACGACTGGGTCTTCGGCTCCGAATGCTCATATCGATGACGTTTCGTTGAATGATTCGACGCTGACTCTTATTGTTAGCCCAGTATAGAAAGCTGCACCAATTTGGGGAAGGGTTGCACTTACGTCACATTCTCTTCAGTCGTCCTTGGTTCCTTTCTTGCAGGATCTTTTTCCGGCCGCAGCGATGTCGGAGACTTGATGTTTTACCGGATTCTTGACATTCACGATATACTCGTGAAATCATCGTACAGGAAGATCCCTACTTCATCGCTACCTCGGAGATACTGTGCCCAATCGCTCGTGCGCCGACTGTGACACCACTTTTAATCTTACTTAAATTTTTATGACCACCCATTGTGTGTGTTTTTTAATTGTGCTAGTCTGAAACTTAGCGCATTATCTTTACGATAAGTAGCAACCTATCTTTTCCTACATTGTTGTTGTTGTATAGATAGTGTACCCAATATACAATTTTAATTATTGGAGCCATTGCAAAATGCATGGTGGTTGGTAATTTGTACCATTGCTGGTCAATCCCTTACCTGTAGCTTGCGTGAAAGGAGTTACGGAGAACTGTAGCCTGTACACCTTAGCATATACAAGCTGCTGTATCTCCCAGACGACACGGAACACGGCCATAGGTAGAGGAGCTCCGGGTAGCTTGCTTCGCAGGCGGAAACTGAGTTGAGGCTATGGTCCAGAGAGTGCATCACATGGTAAGGGCTATTTTATACTTCCACCTGATGTCATGCAAACACACTACCATGTCAAACGTATTCGGTCACTTTAATGTAATACAGAATCAAACATTGGATATAACGAGAGGGGAATTCGGATACATAGGAGAGGAACATTGCGTTGTCTGCGGAAAAACAGTAACAGCAGATTGGATCAGCCAGAATAACTCAGTGATTTCGAACGTGGACAAATCGCTGGATGTCACTCGAGTAACACATCCATCAGAGACAATTCAACGTAGACTTCACTGCAGACTGCAGCGGCCTAATCACTAGCTCGTCTGAGGAAGAATGGGCTACCATTCCCTCACAGATATTCATATGCCTTACTGAATGTATCGTCAGCACAGTTCAAGTCGTCATAAAGAGAAGGGTGGACACGACTTATATTGACATCCACTAATAGGTGCCCAGGTACTCTGGATCGAATTTTTAACCGCCAAACGCCGATGTAAGCTGACACATGGTTGCTCTCAGTAATGTCATTAGTTGGAGGGGTACTGGAATCTTTGTGTGTGTGTGTGTGTGTGTGTGTGTGTGTGTGTGTGTGTGTGTGTGTGTGCTACATGAAGCACAGCTTCTTACCAATGTGACAGTTGTCGATGGTGACAATGATGAGTAGCGGTGATGATAAGTAGGAACTATTCGACGTTGTGGGAGTAACTGGCAGTTTCTGTGTGTGTGTCCTAATCATAGCAGAACTTTCCAAAGATATAAAAGTAGAGAATGGTGAGAGTGATAATGAATCGTAGTTTTGGAAGAGAGAACAGTAACCATTAATTTTACTGCATTTCCAGTCTATTACTGCAGCTTCAAACAGATGCAAATATGAGCGATTGTGATTGTTACTGCAATTACGGGTGGCACATATTGGAAGTTGCAGTAATAACTGGAAATATGAGCGTGCACCCGCCTACAGGGGAGCTTCCTACAAACTGCCAAGTAGGAAATGGTGATGGTGGTCTTGGGTGTCAGGTATTGGAGCCGGTCGGGGTGGACGAGCGGTTCTCGCAGGTTCGAATCCTGCCTCGGGCATGGATGTGTGTGCTGTCCTTAGGTTAGTTAGGTTTAAGCAGTTCTAAGTTCTAGGGGACTGATGACCTCAGAAGTTAAGTCCCATAGTGCTCAGAGCCATTTTTTGTCAGGTATTGGAAGTTGTAGTGGAAGTTGGCATTTCAGGCCGTTGTCTTATCGTTTTCTGGATTTGTGTAGTTACGTGATGGTGGTAAGTCGATATTGGATGGTGTACTAGTAGTTGATAACTGGACTTTATATGACTGCTGTAGAAGAGGTTCCTACAGGAGCAGGAATACATTATGGGGATACTGGCTGCAGGCAGTAATAAGTGGTAGTTTGAGTGTGTGACTGGCCTACAGCACTGCTTATTAAAAAAGCACATATAGTTAACGATGATTCTGTGAGGCAGTTACTGGAAGTTTAGTAGTTGACAGCCTGACCAAGTTTCCTGCCTGTTTTCTGTAGGTCCATGAGACTGATGATTGTGGTGACAAGTGAAACATCACCTTAGAACAATTATACATGACTGTGCTTATACTGACACACAATATTTTTAGCGCAACGCAATCTGACTTTCAATGATCCCTACAAAAGGATGGCCCTGACTAACATTAAACTATACCTTTCACAAATCACTTACCTCACAAAAATCTTCGTTACTTAAGCTACTGCAATACAGCGAGCTCCACTACTGCCAGCTAAATAAAAGATTCAAACTACTGAAGGCACTAACTACTGATAGGCATAGTTAGCAAATGAAAGATTTTGATAGAAAAAAAAACAATGTATTTACCTTAATATAGTTCAAAAGTCATAATATATATAGCAGGTCATGACATCCAGTCTTACAAATTTCAAAACTCCGCCATTTCTCTCCCCGCAACCACCACTGCTAGCGGCTCACCTCCAACTGCGCAACGCTACGCGCTGTTAACAGTCAACTGCCCAACACTACAATGGCAGACAACAATGCAAACTAGCCACAGACTGCACACAGCACAGCCAGTGATATTCATACAGAGTGCTACGTAACTTTGCCAATAAGAAAACGTAAACAGCCTACTTACACAAGTAGTGTGTAGTATAGGCCGGAATAGTAACTGACAACTTGATTTCATTTCTTATATGTAGTGGAGATCGCCACAAACGTGCGAGTAGGTGATAGCGATGATCATTAACAGCTTGTATTAGAAGTAGGACTAGTAGTTGACAGAGATTATTAGCTACCTGTTCTTTACAACATACGATGGCACTGATGGGCAGTAAATACTGGAGATTATGATTGTGTAACCTACCAGTAGCAGAGACGCCTACATATTCTCAAGCAGGTGGTGCAAGTTTTACTGTATGTCCTACATGCTATCAGAGCTTCAGACATATGTGGGGACTGATGACCTCAGATGCTAAGTCCCATAGTGCTTAGAGCCATTTCAACCATTTCAGACATATGCTCGTGTACACGATGGTGACAGTAACTGTAAGCATGGGCAGCACATATTGCAAGTGGCAGTAGCTGTCCACAGTTTCAGTAAGTGTGCCACATGTTTACTGCAGATGCCATGTGTAGGCGTCAATGATGCGCGCTAGGTACTGGACGGCACGGCAGAAACATAACTTGAGTGTGTGTCCTACCTGTAGCGGAGCTTCCTGCAGATGCGCGAGTAGGCGATGGTGACGGTGATGATTGGCAGCAGGTACTGGAAAACGAGCGAGAAAGCCGAGTAGTAGGCGCGGCCGTGCGCCACGGGCCACTTCTCGACGCAGTAGGAGACGTACTGGAGGCCCGGCAGGTTGAGCTCGTGCTGGTCCAGCGAGCGCCACACGAACATGGGCGACGCCAGCACCAGCGACAGCAGCCAGATGAGGGACAGGATGGCCGCCGCGCCCACCTTCTTGAGGCTCTCGCGCGTCGGGTACACGATCACGTGGTAGCGGTCCAAGGCGATCGCCGTGATGCTCATCGTCGACACGAAGATGCTCGTCGCCTGTGGTCAGAAACGGAGAACCGGATATAGCACCGAGGGTATAGCTGGAACTACTAGTAATGCTACTACTCCCATTACCTACACTACAAGAAAGGTCATCTGCGAAGTTAAATTATAACCTCCATACTGATTAACGTATTAGTGGCCAGTGTTAACATTAATGGTGCACTTGACAGGACATTAATTCACTATTCGACAACAATCAACTTCAAACTCGTCGTTTCGTATAACTGTTCCGTAAGTTGGCACTCTTGTTACCAACAACGTAAGGAAAGTTCTGCAGGCGGTAGTATAACACAGACGTGCGAAACGCGGCCATAATGCCAGTTAAGAATGGCTGGCCCACTTGAGACATGCGTTCTGTCACACTTTTTGAGCAGTGAGGGCACGAAACCTATTTAAATCAATTGCGAATTTAGGGCCAGTATGGTCATATTCATCACTGCAGAAAATGTATGAGTGGATTAGAAAATTTGGAAATGAATTTCTATGACAGATGATCAGCGCCTGGGTCAGGCATACCACATTGTCACATCAGAGTCTACTGCAGCAGTTGAAGCCATTGTGATGGATATCCACCGTCTGTTGGTGGATGAAAAAGCCGTAGACCTGAACGTTATCCATGGCTCAACAAATCCTTATTCATGAACTACTTCAGGTTCGCTAAATGTCTGTAAGATGTGCAAGATGAATGCCACGCAGCTTACTCCACAACTGAAAGAGCGATGCGTTGTCAACTGTGAAGCATTTTTATTGCGCTTTCACGAACGTGTTGATGGCTCCTTCGTGGAAATTATTACACGAGGTGAAACCTGAGTACACTGGCTCCAACGAGAAATCCCGACAGCAGGCAAGGAATGATGCCATTCTTGATCACTAAAGCCCAAAACATTCCCGCCGCAGCCGTCTGCAGGGAACGTCTTGCTGATTCTGTTTTGGGATGAACGAGGCTTTGTCATTGAACACTACACGACTAATGGAAACCATCACCAGTGTGTCATATTCCAATACCTTAAAAAATCAGCTTGAGCTTGCAATAAGATCAAAGCTATATGGACGTCTGACTACAGCTGTCATTTAGCAATATGGCAGTGTCCGATTTCATACTGCCCTTGTAACACTTGCAATTGACGATGACGTGCTCTTTGACATTCTGCCACATCCGCCGTACTCATTATATCTCGTACCGACTGATTATCACATCTCTGAACCACTCAAATAGGCGACGGGAGGAAGGGAATTTCGTTCCGATGAAGAGGTGCAGCAAGCGGTCCACGAGTGGCGGCACAGACGACCAGGAGAAGCTCCCTTTTCCCGTGCACTTTCTACGCATTGGAGGAAGTATGTTGAGAGACAGAAAAATGAATCGAAAAATTATACAATTGCGTTCCACATTCGTTTCAGTAAAAGGAATTAAAGGTGTTTAAGATTTTCCTTTGGCTCTCCCTCGTATAATCTTGTTATACTTATTTATTTCCTTTCAGTCCCTCTCGTATAATTTTTGTTATGCATATTTAACGCTTGGTGAACGTTTGTCCTTTCAGTCGTCTGTAACTAGTTATGAGAATAGTACACTACTGGGAATAATTGGCAATTGAACTTAAAATGTTCAAATGTGTGTGAAATCATATGGGACGTAACTGCTAAGGTCTTCAGTCCCTATGCTTACACACTACGTATGCTAAATTAGCCGGCCGGTGTGGCCGAGCGGTTCTAGGCGCTACAGTCTGGAACTGCGGGACCGCTACGGTAGCAGGTTCGAATCCTGCTTCGGACATGGCTGTGTGTGATGTTCGTAGGTTAGTTAGGTTTAGGTAGTTTTAAGTTCTAGGTGACTGATGACTTCAGATGTTAAGGCCCACAGTGCTCAGAGCCATTTGAACCATTTTTTGCTAAATTAACCTAAGGACAAACACACACACCCATGCCCGAGGGAGGACTCGAATCTCCACCGCAATTGAAGTTAAAGATATTTTCTGCAGCCAGAATCTCAACAGAGCATGGATTTTTGGTAACTATAACAATTGAAATATTGTATCTTTCCGGTTCTATACATTCAAGTTAATAAACCAACAGTCACATGTCACTTACTGAAATTTATGCGACTGCATTTTTAGTGCACTGACACATCCAGTTTCGTTGTTAACTGAAAGCAATGCAAGTACTAATGACAAACTCGTTAGTAATCTGCAACTTCCTGGCAGATAAATACTGTTTGGCAGGAGAGCGTCTGTGAAGTTTGGAAAGTAAGACACGAGGTCCTGGCGTAAGTAAAGCTGTGAGGACGGGTCGTGAATCGTGCTTAGGTAGCTCAGATGTGCAGTCGGCTTTCAGCCGTGATACCGGGCGGACGGGCTCGGCGCGCCGGGCAGCGCTCCGCAGGTGTTGTTGTTTACCCGCTAGCGCGCGGTTGCGTCGTTGTATCGCCTTATAGTACCGCTACCGACCCGCCATGGCGTTCTCATATCGACAAGCTACGATCAAACTAACGTTCAACGCATCGTACGCGAGACCGAAGGCCCATGAAACTGAATGGTTTCTTCGAGACATCATGCACGTAGAACCGCAAGATCTGGTAGGCATTCATTTATCTATTGTATCAAGCACAATGTACCTCGCCGGCCGGAGTGGCCGAGCGCTTCTAGGCGCCACAGTCTGGAGCCGCGCGACCGCTGCGGTCGCCGGTTCGAATCCTGCCACGGGCATGGGTGTGTGTGTTGTCCCTAGGTTAGTTAGGTTTAAGTAGTTCTAAGTCTAGGGGACTGATGACCTCAAGTCCCATAGTGCTCAGAGGCATTTGAACCATTTTTGAACAGTGTACCTCAAACTGATCGACGAAGCGGCCTGCGAGAGACTTCTCCAACGATCTGCAAACGGATTTCGCTTCTGTCACGCAGACCGTAATGTAAGCGTGGTTGGAGTTGACCGTGCTGGTCTGGGAGTGCGTACCGTGCGCATCTTTGAACTACCGTTCGAAGTTCCTGCCAACCTTGTCGTTGATGCGCTGCGGCCATACGGCACAGTTCAGGCCCACACAGAGGAGAAATGGAACACATTCGCTACGTACCCTTTCCTTAATGGGGTACGACAAGTGCGCATAGAACTTAAGAAGCACGTTCCATCGTATGTTTCCGTAGGTGGCCGCCACGCAATTGTTATATATGACGGCCAAACGAGGACCTGCTCGGGCTGCAGCCAGGAGGGCCATGTTAGAACTGGGTGTTTGCAGCGCTGCCTCCTTCAGGTGCCCCGCATTGAACTTCAAAATGGGTCAAATGGCTCTGAGCACTATGGGACTCAACTGCTGTGGTTATCAGTACCCTAGAACTTAGAACTACTTAAACCTAACTAACCTAAGGACATCACACACATCCATGCCCGAGGCCGCTGCGAGCTCAGTTGGAGAGTCAAGTCACCGCCGCCGCCGCCGCCGACGACGACGACGACGACGACGACGCAGCCATACGTTGCAGATGTTCCTGCAGTTCTGCCCACCGTGGCGTCGTGGGCAGGCAGCCGCCGTCACTGTCGGGATCGGACACAGGGATTCACGGTGGCCGAGACCGTGTCGAGGCCCGTCCTCCAGTGGATGTCGAATCTCGGACTCGCAAGCAAAAATCACCCAAGCGACACAAGAAAGGCGATTGTCAGTCGAAGAACGGGGCAGGGATGTGAAGCCTGCGGAAGACATCGACTTTGTTGACGCGTCTACAGTTTCAATAGATTCTATTGGCCTCTTTCACCAGAAAGCGCCTGAAGATAACGAACACTCTCCTACATCTGGTGGCCCTGAAAACGAGGCGAACTGCGTCGACTCCCAAAATGTGGGCTCCTGTAAAAGCAACCAGCCACCACTGACATCGCAATCCTCTCTTGGTGATTGGGCAGACGATATGGAGGCCGTTGATGCACAGCAAACATCGATAACTCCACCGGAGCCCATGGCTGACGTTGAGCCCGGAGGACTCTGCCAGTCAGGGGATCATACGGCACAGTAATGCACAGCATGCAGCTGGATGGCTGTGTGGTGTGCGAGATCACTGTGGGCATGCACCAGCACGCTGACTCTGCCACTTGATATGTCTCAGTCATATCGTGTGGAAACAGTCAATGTCAATGGTGTCCACTCCAATGTCAAGACCTGCATATTACACGACATGATAAGAGCGGCAGACTTGGATATGCCCTTCTCCAGGAGGTCCGTCCCGAGCTGCGTTTAGTCCTATATGGCTACACCACCCACAGCCTACCCTCTGGTGGCGCAGGAGGAACGGCCATCCTTCTCCGAGATGGCATAGATGCGACGGACGTGACGTACTTGCCGAACGGGCGAGGCATCGCTCTCACACTTGGCTCAGTCCGCATTGTTAACATCTACGCTCCCCCCGGTAATTCGCACCGTGGTGACAGGCATGTCTTCTATTCGGAGGGGGTAGCCCCACTTTTGCAAGGACATATGGACCATTACATGGTGGGCGGCGATTTTAACAGTACTCTGCTGCCCCAGGACCAGATACTGCATTACGTCCCCTGCCCGGCTCTCAAAGCATTGATACGTGACCTCGCGCTCCACGACACATGGATCCTACATCATGGGAACCACCGTGGATATATGTACTTTACCCGCCACCCTGCCAGTCGTCTGGGCCGGATATACGTCTCGTGTGCCCTCCGCACAGCAACCCGTGATGCAGAACTCTGGCCGACGGCCTTCACGGATAATCTCGCGTATATACTATCACCTTACCCCGACAACTCACACGACACAGCAGAGGCCCGTGGACGCTGAACGTTTCCGTCCTTCGCGAGGAAGCGTGACGGCAAGCAGTAACTTGCACGCGGCGTCGTTGTTTCAGGCGCCTGCCCGCGTATGCTTCCACGTTGCTGTGGTGGCTAGAATGTGTCAAATTTGCACTCCGAAAGACCGTGATGGCCTACGGGCGAGACAGATCGAACTGGCAAAGGAGAAAATCGGAATTTTACTATACAGCGTTACGTGACCTGGCGACGCAACCGACATCTCCTGAACGTCAGATGTCCATACAATGCATCAAAGCTCATCTACTTCGCATCAGGGCAGAGCAGCTAGAAGATGTCCGCATCCTTGCGCGAGTGCAAGACTGCATCCCCCACGAAACGGCATGTCTATCACATTGTGCGCTAAAGGCGCCACCGTAAACGTCAGCTCATTACTGCGGTAAACACGGAGGACGGCGGCCGCGCAGTGACGCAACCGGACATAGCGCACACATTCACCCGGCACTTTGGGACCTTGTACATGGAAGATCCGCGAAACGTACGTGATTATGACGAGCTGTTGCACGACTTTTCCCGCCCCTTCGGACGTGGCACCTGATGATGCTCTGCTGTTGCCCATTACATCCGACGAGCTGACATCGGCCTTGGCACGTGAAGCACAGAAAAAGTCGCCTGGGCCGGACGGTTTACCCCTGGGATTCTACCGCACTTTTTATGAACTTATGGGCGACAATTGGCTCCAAATGTTTCAAGAACTGATCCACCCTGATTTCCTTGTCCCCACAGAATTCACAGACGGTGTCTTGATCTTAGTACCGAAACTGAATGGTGGTTGCAGGTGGCAGGACTTTCGCCCACTCACACTCCTCAGCAACGACTACAAGATCATCGCCCGAATCCTCCGCGTGCGTCTCCACGCCGCTATCGGGAAAGCCATCCACACCGATCAGACATGTTTAGATGGTGTCAGCAACATTCATACAGCGTTAGGAGCATACCGCGATGTAATTGCTTTGACGGCGGCCTGCAAAATACGAGGTGTCCTTGTCGCCGTTGATTCTGACCACGCATTCGACCGTGTCGACCACGGCTTCTTACGCGCAGTTTTGCAACACATGGGCCTCTCTCCAGAGTCTTAACAGGTGGTCTTTCGACTGGTCCACGGAGCGCGCTACGCATGATGGTCAACGGTTACCACATTGTCGTTGGACGGTCAGTGCGACAAGGGTGCCCCCTGTCGGGTATATTATTCGCGGCAGTGCTTGAACCCGCTTTACATGGTCAACGTCAGCGATTAACAGGCATTTCCATGCAGGACGTGGCCGGCCGGGTTGGCCGAGCGGTTCTAGGCGCTACAGTCTGGAACAGCGCGACCGCTACGGTCGCAGGTTCGAACCATGCCTCGGGCATGGATGTGTGTGATGTCCTTATAACTACTTAAACCTAACTAACCTAAGTTCTAGTGGACTGATGACCTCAGAAGTTAAGTCCCACAGTGCTCAGAGCCATTTGAACCATGCGGGACATGACCTTTTGTTCTGGTGCATTCACCGATGACGTGGTGTTCCTGGCGAGATCAGAGGATGAAATGCATATGGCGCTTCAATGGCTACGCCAGTATGGGGCGGTCGCTGGGAGCGTCATCAACGTGAAGAAGACAGAATACATGGATGTCGGAGGGGGACTTTCCCATGCAACGTCGGTGCCCTTTGTCAAGGTACCCGTACTCAAATGTTTCGGAGTGTAGTTCTATAGCAATGTTTGCCGCACGTGCTCTGCTGCAGGACAACAAATTGCATCACATGGATATGCTCCTCAGAACACGTTATGTCAACACAAATCTTGTCTCCAAACTGAACTATTTTATGTTCTTCTCTTGACGGCTACGATGGCCGACAGATTTCAAGCAGCCTATGGACATTTCGTAAGCACCGGTCTGGTTTTTAAAGTCCGATACGCCACCCTGACACTGCCGCAGCGGGCAAGCAGTATCGGTTTAATTCATGTATACAAACGTGCGCGATCGCTTTATCTCAACACTATGCGTCGCACGTGGACCTCTGCCCACGCCACTCTGACGGGCACTCTGATAGCGGAAGTGGCAGCACACTCTCTGCATCCCCCGGTTTCTGTAGAACACATTTCACCGGCACTCGCCCACATCAAACTGTTCTTGATTGACTTCAGCTACTTACGGTCAGACGTTCCGACGACACGGATGCCCAGCACGAAAGACTATTATCGCATCTATCAACTGCAGCAACCTATAAATACGGTCGCCCACAGACATCCTGAAGTTGCCTAGAACACAGTGTGGCGAGCGGTACACACGCCTTTTCTACCTACAGCCGTACGTTCATTGTGGTACGTGGTTGTGAACGGGAAGTTCGCTACTCGTCAGAGCTTACATTCCATTCATCAGACGAACGACCCCTTGTGTCCGACATACTCAGTCGTTGACTCGGATGGTCACCGCCTGACTTGTACCGCGACCAGCGAGTGCTGGCTACTGACGCAGCGCATGTTGGCATTACTCTTGCGGCGATTGCCGGAGTCTATCTCCCCTGATGATGTACTGCGCCCCGACGGCGTATACTTTCCATCAACCAGACCGAACGCCGTCAACTGGCTAAAATGCATGGACCTTTACTACAGATTTTGCGACGCTCACAAAAACACGCTCGACTTTTGGTCCCCACTGATGACGAGACATGCAGCTTTCAGCCGCGACCCGAAGAATAGAACCCGTTTCGAAAATTATTTAGGTTCATTATTTGCGGATCCTCCTGCTCACTGGCGCGTTCCTGGTATGATACGCTGAAAATGAAGAAGAATCCTCGAGCATATTGATCCTCTACGGGCGGAATAGGAGTGGAACCGCTGCCAACAGACAAGAAGACGAGTCGGACGCTCCGCTACGGCAGTTGTAGGATCTTTTTTTTGTAATGAAACAATAATAAATACATAAATACAATACAAAATAAAAAACAATTAAAATGTTATAAAAATTAAAGAAATAAATAAATAAAACAACATAGACGAACCCGCTACAGCCTCTTCCTGATCCTTCGATCCTCGAACATGTTGCTTGGGCATGGCGGCGGGATGTAGAGCGCTTGCCCGGTTCCGAGTTCGAGTCTCGGTCCGGCACACAGTTTTAATCTGCCAGGAAGTTTCACAGCAGTATAGTTAACTGTACTATTGAGGAGTTGACCGATATACCCCCGTAATGATCCACCGAATGCCATCGAAGAGCGTCACAATAATGCTATGCTAAGATGTTCCCTCAGTGACGATTGTTGCATTGCACTTGTCTTGTGGTGTCCGTATTGTTGATCGCATATTACAAGTTTTTCACTGTTTTCGAGGTATTTTGAAAGCAATAAAGATGATTTGGGTAACAAACCAAGAAACATCACAATTACATCATTATTCTGTGATGAGCACCCTGAGATCGAGGGTCTGTGACGCCAAAATACTCAGGAAATAGCCCTGAACAACACCGAAATATTGTAAATATTGTCAGCGGAGTTCGGGTGCACTGTTTTCAAAAGAAGAGTTTTTACTATATGTAAAAACAAGAAATGTGTTTTGTTTGGATTCGCAAAAGGAACTCTGAATTTATGTTCCATTTCTGAGAGAATGTATTTTAGTTGGCAATTTATTTGTGCGACCAGTCGCCTATTTTTTTTTCTTTGATACGAATTATTTTCTCTATCATTAACGAGTTTTCAGGCTATTGCAGGCACATCACGATGTGTAGGGATTACAGGAACATTATGTGGACCATTTGCAGCTAGAAGCCGCAGTCACGGTGCTGGCGGAAGTGGCGGAAATTTATTAACCAGTGAGTAAAAGTTCATAAAAGGAAAAGTTTGTTTGGATACTTACATTGTACTGTCTCTCGGTATCCATGGCAATTCCGTTTTGATAAAGTACTATTTATCCTACTCTTCAGTTGATTGATTTGAATAAACTGTCATACGTAAAATTTGTATATTTGTCAACTGAGGTACCAATGGAACATATATCGCTTTATAATATGATTTTCTACTGTAAAAAAAAAGCTATATCCGTTACGTTACGTTTGAAATATGAATATACATAGTATATATCCACGATCTGTTTTCTCTGTACTACAATCGTACGTTTCTCAATATCGTCTATGCTTCTAAATCTTTCTAATGCATAATTTGTGGTAACATGCGTCGTCATTGCCAAAGGGGACGGGTTGTATCCCATTCTTCAGCATTCCCCGTTTGTTTCACGCTGGTATATCAAAATCTGCTGCAATAATACTGTTTAAAGTAACTGAAGAACTTCGAGTTTTTAAATTCAGCTATCTCATTAAAAATACTATCACCATTTCTTGTATTATAAGTACAAATTTATATTTCTCCAGTGATATCCATTCCTTTACTTTTTTAGATTTGGTACAAACTTTTATTGTTGTCTTCAATTTTAAAAGGAGGCCTGTCTAAATAATGTGTTGCTGCTGCTGATTTATTACATTTTTTGAGTCTGTAGCAGTCTATACGTTCTTCAAATCTATGTCTGAAACTTCTGCCTGTACTGCCTATGCAACATTTCTTACATTGACTGAATTAGCTTGCTGACTGCAGCTCCACATCAGCAGAAGACAAGAATAGCAATCAATTCCTGGCCAGCCACTGCACGACCCCACCCTCGAATAGTCCAGTAGTTTCTCCAGTAGCAGAACAGCGAAGAAATACTGTTCTAGGTTAAGGTAGACTAAGATATTTTACCTTTAAGAAACATCTACATGCATAAAAGGCAGATGGGAAACAAAAAATATTCGAAACATGCTCGAAGCGCGTTACTATGTGTTGAATTAAACACAAAATAAATGAGTCTGATTGGTAACAGGAAAAAACGAATAAGTGTTTCACACAGTTATCGCTCCTCAATTTATCAACTGGTTACAATTAATAAAGATGAGAATTTCTTTCAACTCATAGTACCATTTTATGTGACAACGCGTATCTCCCGGAATTTCCGCTAACCGTAAGCCATATACGCTCAGGAAGTGATCTATCAGTGATAACCTCACATGCACAATATGTAGCCCTGTAAAGGTAAAGGAAGATGAGGTTCCACGCTGTGGCCCTAGACAGGAGCATCGGTACGAGCGCCCCGCGTGTGATCCCCCCACCAACGGCTTCACCGGCTGTGGACGGCAGACCGCTGTCCCGATCGTTGTCGGGTTACTTGGTGGTGGAACCGCTACCTACTCGTCCAGCAGTTCCTCAGCTAGCCTTACGAGACATTCTGCATCCCGTTCCAACTTCCCACCAAGGACAAATCGGTGCAGTACCGGGAATGAAATTAGGGTCCCCCTGGTATTTGGTTCTGTTGTGGGCTGATGTTAAATTACGGTGTTTAGTAAACTTGCTGTAGTGTGGTTTACAGATTTTTAGGTTCGCAGACGAGTGAGCATTTCAGTTACATGATATTTCGACAGTCTGCATAGTTCCGATGGTCGCTGGTTGGGCTCCAGACAAACCGTGAACAGGTTGTGCTGCACGTCACCCAAGCCAGTGTCTCTCGGCGCTGTCAAATAATAAAACAGTCTGAAGGAGATTTAAGGTTGTTGCCAACCGTAAAGAATAATATGTATGGAAATTGTCGTGAGACAATACCCCTCAGCAGGAATCATCTTAAGAGACATGTGTCTATTGGAGGAGAAACAGAGAGCATTGACACGTTTTTCGGCCTGATTTAGACAAACTGAGTGCCTCAACTGGTAACTCAGTTTTGGTAACAGAGTAGTTAGGTGGCTGCTTGTGTGGGATGAAATACCTTTTTTCACTTTTGTTAAGTAGTTCATATAGTCTGTGCGAAATAACACATGTCAAAATTGCGCAGTATGCACTCAAGGCAACTAAGTGGGCTGTCGAATCACCCAGCTACACTTGTGAATTTGAATGAAGTACGAATCTAATACAGAGAGCAATGTAGGTTAGAGTAATGGATAATTTAATAGAGATGAAATCAAGATATATTTTAAATAAATTTCTGCATCCGGCGTTCAGGTTTCTTAACTCATAAGTGAAAATTCGCTATCTGACCAAACACGTCCGAACACTCCTATGTAATGCGGAAATGGCCACTAGATGTCACGAGAAATGGATCCGCGAGTAAAAATGGCACCTGTCACTAGAGAAGCGGTAAGAACAGAAAGGGTCCGCCAGGGGAGCTCAGTGATTTCGAACACGGAATAGTGATAGGGTGCCGCCTGACTAGTAAATCTCATCAGGGACAGTTCGCCGAGTGGACTACTGGTGAGGTGACTCAGAAGCGGAAACGCGAAGGAATGACCGCAGCTAAACCATTACAAGATGGACCTCATCATATTCTGAGCGATAGAGACCATCAAGAACTGAAGAACGAATCACTCGTCAGTTCCAAATCGCTACTACCAGCCCAGGTAGCACAATGACTGTGCCTAGAGACTTAAAAGGATTGGGGTACATTTGACCAGCAACCCCTTATAACCTACACGTTCCTGCAGTCACTACTAAGCGACGCTTGAGCTGGTGTAAAGGCCGACGCCACTGGACGGCGGAAGACAGGAGGCGAGTGACTCGGATTGATGAACCACACAACCGTATATGGCACGCCCGTGGAAAGTTTCAATTTCTCCAATGCATGGAGAACTTACCGGTCATCATGCGTAGTGGCACAACTGAGGTACAACAAAGGAGGTGGTGTTACGGTATGGAAGTGCCGGCCGCGGTGGTCTAGCGGTTCTAGGCGCGCAGTCCGGAACCGCGCGACTGCTACGGTCGCAGGTTCGAATCCTGCCTCGGGCATGGATGCGTGTGATGTTCTTAGGTTAGTTAGGTTTAAGTAGTTCAAAGTTCTAGGGGACTGATGACCACAGATGTTAAGTCCCATAGTGCTCAGAGCCATTTGAACCATTTTTACGGTATGGAAGTGTTTCTCGTTGACAGTGCTAGGTTGTCCCCCTATTGTCCTTAACAAAACACTGAATGCGGAATGCTAAGAATACATTTTACTGCACTGAGTGCAGCGTACAACAGAGAAACCGTTCGGCAAAGATGACTGATCCTGCCCAAAGGCAGTACCTCTGAGGTATTTGATTTTGACCAATAACATTTCTGAAACTGATTGATCTGCACAGAATCCCGATCTCAGCCAAATTGAACGCTATAGGTTTGAATTAGAACATCATTCCACTCCAGATCCCAGTGTCCAACTGCCCTGGTTTCGGCTCTTAGAAAAGAATAGTCTGCCATTCCTTCGCAAATATTCAGTTACTTCATTTCAATTGTCCCTAGCATAGCTCAGCACGTCGTAAAAGCCAATAGAGAACACTCCCATATTTATATCCCATTATGTTCGAATATCACGTAATTTATGCAAAAGCTCTCTCTCTGCTCGTAAATAGGTGCTTGTTAAGGTACTTCATTTTCTCAGTTTATAACTTTTTTCCAGCTACGAATGCTCTTATGATTTGTATTAAAATGCTTTGAAACTGTTTTATTCTATGACGGCGCGAGAAAACTGTTGCTGTGGCTGCAAACAATGTGTCCCGTTCAGTTTACTTGGAATCTGAACAGCGATGAATGACAAGTTTCAAAGTTGACGAAGTAAAGGAGAAAATGACGACTCAGATGGAAATCCCAATACTACTAAATCTAAGGAGCTTCAGACATGGGAAATGTATAAATAGCAATATACATTTAAATGTTACAACGTGTTTTCGGAAATAAATTTGTTGTGTAACCTGATATGGAAATGAATCGTTCATGGTGAGCAGTACAGACACGTTTAGAATGAAAACATTTGAATTCTGGTAGTGCAGAAGGATGTGGGTGGACAGAGAAACTAATGAAGCTGATGTGAGTAGAATTGGGAAAATTACTTTTGGGAGAAAAGAACTTTGGGAGAAAAGAACTTTGGGAGAAAAGAACTTTAAGGGAAGACTTGGCTGAACGAAGAGAGAGGTTGAAAGGACTCGCCTTGAGATGTCAAGGAATACTTAATTCAGTTATTTCTTTTGGAAGGAAGTGCGTGAGTGTGAGTGTTATTCTGAACACTTGAGTTCAAACTACCCGTCGGGGGAAGATCAAAACAAGTACCACGTTGTTGGTTCATGTGTATTAATATAGATGTTCTAAGGTCATTTACGGTTGGTGCCTCAATCGTCAAAGGTTATAATCTTAAAGAGAACACATGGTCAGAAAAACATTTCAAGAATATTACCTCCATATGACGCATTCGAAGTCACAACAGATAGTGAGATCGGATTAATAATTGTTGAGGGTTAACTTCACAGAGCCTTTGACAATAATTACGTCCTTTGTAATCATTGAAGATTCCTGAAATATGAGACTGATCCAAGAACAGCGTAAAATCAAATTTTGATTTTACGTATTAGTAGTCGGTTTTTTATATTGGGTTCTCAGTCGAGAACTCGGCGAAGACGCGTTGACAAAGGGTCCACTGGCTAACAGACTTCTGTAGAAGACGCTCCTTGACGCAGCCACATCAGTGCTCCTCGAACTGCATGAATATTTTTCGGTATGTCATACTGAGTTTTTGGTAGACGAAGCTCACTTTCGCAATACTTTGGATGTGTGTGATGTCCTTAGAACTACTTAAACCTAACTAACCTAAGTTCTAGGGGACTGATGACCTCAGAAGTTAAGTCCCACAGTGCTCAGAGCCATTTGAACCATGCGGGACATGACCTTTTGTTGTGGTGCATTCACCGATGACGTGGTATTCCTGGGGAGATCAGAGGATGAAATGCATATGGCGCTTCAATGGCTACGCCAGTATGGGGCGGTCGCTGGGAGCGTCATCAACGTGAAGAAGACAAAATACATGGATGTCGGAGGGGGACTTTCCCATGCAACGTCGGTGCCCTTTGTCAAGTTACCCGTACTCAAATGTTTCGGAGTGTAGTTCTATAGCAATGTTTGCCGCACGTGCTCTGCTGCAGGACAACAAATTGCATCACATGGATATGCTCCTCAGAACACGTTATGTCAACACCAATATTGTCTCCAAACTGAACTATTTTATGTTCTTCTCTTGACGGCTACGATGGCGGACAGATTTCAAGCAGCCTATGGACATTTCGTAAGCACCGGTCTGGTTTTTAAAGTCCGATACGCCACCCTGACACTGCCGCAGCGGGCAAGCAGTATCGGTTTAATTTATGTATACAAACGTGCGCGATCGCTTTATCTCAACACTATGCGTCGCACGTGGACCTCTGCCCACGCCACTCTGACGGGCACTCTGATACCGGAAGTGGCACCACACTCTCTGCATCCCCCGGTTTCTGTAGAACACATTTCACCGGCTCTCGCCCACATCACACTGTTCTTGATTGACTTCAGCTACTTACGGTCAGACGTTCCGACGACACGGATGCCCAGCACGAAAGACTATTATCGCATCTATCAACTGCAGCAACCTATAAATACGGTCGCTCACAGACATCCTGAAGTTGCCTAGAACACCGTGTGGCGAGCGGTACACAAGCCTTTTCTACCTACAGCCGTGCGTTCATTGTGGTACGTGGTTGTGAACGGGAAGTTCGCTACTCGTCAGAGCTTAGATTCCATTCATCAGACGGAGGACCCCTTGTGTCCGACATACTCAGTCGTTGACTCGGATGGTCACCGCCTAACTTGTACCGCGACCAGCGAGTGCTGGCTACTGACGCAGTGCATGTTGGCATTACTCTTGCGGCGATCGCCGGAGTCTATCTTCCCTGATGATGTACTGCGCCCCGACGGCGTATACTTTCCATCAACCAGACCGAACGCCGTCAACTGGCTAAAAGGCATGGCCCTTTACTTTTAATTTACACTACCCTACCTTTGAAGTTCATAACTGTTACAGTGAACATATAATTAGTTCGTAAAATCAAAGTGCCAACGCACGTTATCGAAATTTTTTGCTACATAATTTAAAATAGAAAATGCATCATAAAAACACAACAAGTAGACACATGACACTAATCGTTGAATGGAGACGTCATTGCCCTTCAGCGTTGCCAATTGCTAGTGGTGGTATTAGCGTCACATTTGAATTTATCGATCACTGAAATGAAATGATGGCTGTACTTCGTTTGAAAACTGAAATGTTGGCTTAGCTACAAACAATGACGCTTTTGAAGTGCTTATCATCAGAAATATCTACGCACAGAATTTTCGTAGCGTGGAATGCATTTAAATCCTTTCACTCGCGGATATTTCTAAAATATATTCATTAAAGGAATCGATCGCTGGACGGAAGTACTAGCCCACGAGAGCCGTTTTGATTTTCAGCGTGTTATGGGTTAGGTTAAATTCAGTGATTAGAACATAAATTCAATATCAGGGAACCAGTTATGTAGGAGATAGCTATTTTTAAGGATGGTAAAGATATATTACCTCCATATGACGCATTCGAAGTCACAACAGATAGTGAGATCGGATTAATAATTGTTGAGGGTTAACTTCACAGAGCCTTTGACAATAATTACGTCCTTTGTAATCATTGAAGATTCCTGAAATATGAGACTGATCCAAGAACAGCGTAAAATCAAATTTTGATTTTACGTATTAGTAGTCGGTTTTTTATATTGGGTTCTCAGTCGAGAACTCGGCGAAGACGCGTTGACAAAGGGTCCACTGGCTAACAGACTTCTGTAGAAGACGCTCCTTGACGCAGCCACATCAGTGCTCCTCGAACTGCATGAATATTTTTCGGTATGTCATACTGAGTTTTTGGTAGACGAAGCTCACTTTTGCAATACTTTTTCTATGACAGCTCTATTCACGGGTTCGCTATAGGAGTCACATTTCGTTGACTGATTAATCAAATTAATAACTGGAATCTTCTTCTGCGTGGTGCTTCTTCGAAGTTCGTGTGGTTCAAATGGTTCAAATGGCTCTGAGCACTATGCGACTTAACTTCTGAGGTCATTAGTCGCCTATAACTTAGAACTAATTAAACCTAACTAACCTAGGGACACCACACACATCCATGCCCGAGGCAGGATTCGAATCTGCAACCGTAGCGGTCGCTTGGCTCCAGACTGTAGCGCCTAGAACCGCACGGCCACTCCGGCCGGCGTTCGTGCGGTCCTCAGCTAATACTGACGTTCGCTAGACAGTCGCGGCACACCATCAATCACTTATTTGTACCTTTTAGCAAATTCTAATTAAAATAAAAAATACCGAAGGGCAAATGCGGGAAACTGATCATCATCTATGTTTTACAAAAACGGTTTTGATTCATCGACCGCTTCCATTAGGTCCCTGACAAGTAAACAGTTATATTGTAGTAAACGAAGCCAAAGATAATATTAACAGGCAATACTGCGGTGATCTACAACGACCACAAGGCTTTGTAATATGTGTAATGACGGAATAATTATCTTTTCTCATTTTAAATTCTCTCTTTATCTTCCCAACAATAACGAACACAATAACATGTTCATTATGTCAATAACTACAGAAAAACAGAAAGGGAGAAGAACAAAAAGCAGCTCATTACTAGAGAGTTAATATTCACAGAAGAGTTAAAGTAATGAAAAACGATAAGGTGTCAACTGTGCTGAATACGCTCGTACTCACGGACGATACACACCCTTTTTTTGTGAAGACTTCGAATATGGCGTTTTTATGGAACGTAAGTGATGGTCAGTTGGGCGAATTTACATGTTAGTATTATTTCCTTCATTTCTTAATTTTAATTATGTTTTACCGAAACATACAAAAGAAACATATTGGTGGCGTGTAGCGTTCGGAATACACAACCAATTCTTATTACCTTACTTTGCTTATTCATCACATAAATGCTGTACATTGCAATATGTTATTAAATTTCACTTACGCGTTTTAATACTTCCCAGGTTAGCGTTTTATGATGGTAGTTGGAAGTTCTTGGATGTAGCTACTTCTCAGTCGCGTGTTTCGCAAATAATGTAACAGCTCTGACCAACACGAAAGTAAGAACATACACGAGAAATGAAAAGCTGCCCAACTGAAATGGAAAGCTCACTTCTTGCAAACGGATGCCACAGTAGCCTGCGTCTTGGTATTAAAATACAAGGGCATGCTGGAATATAAAGCCTCCAAATTTCCTGCAGAAAACTCTTAAAGATTTTTAAATAAAAGAAACGTGTTAACATTATCTTTTTTTTTCATGTCTACATACTTATTTCTCCATATAGTTACCCTATCGCCGAACATATTTTCCTCAACGAGAGACCAATTTGTTGACAACGTCACTGTCTTTGTTGACGGAGTGGCGAACTAGCCTCAGATAACGCCGCTTCATCACTATCAAATCACTATCAAGTCCGGGAAGGTGTTCTTTATATTTTGGAAACGGGTGAAAATTGGATGGGACCAAGCCGGGACTGCACGGAGAATGCTCCATGACAGTGAACCCAAAGTGGTGAACAGCTGAAGAGGCCGCAGCGCTCGTGTGTGGTCTGGCATTGTCGTGCTAAAGAAGAAGGTGCTCCACGTACGGACGAACTCTTCAAATTTGAAACACGACTATAGCACGCTGTTTCTCACGCACCGACGTAGATACATTACACATCGCGATGCTACACGCTATGTTTCGGAACCCAATAGCGGCAGAAAGCCATATAATTATGTATACATATCGAATAACGACGTAGAATGTTAGCAATGTACTCATTATTTAAAGGCTTTTAAGAGATTTCACACAAATAAAATGGGAGCCATTATTTGTCTGCGTTCTCTCGTAGATACGAATACGAATCTGCAACACGCACTTATTAGGCCAGTCTTTAGAAACCTTTCACCATACCTTATAATTTCAATATAACGTATCAGCTTCTGTACTTCAGCCTTAGTACACGCTGAGCTTGAATGCTACCATTAGGCCAGTCTTAAAATTCATCTTGGTTGCTGTTCCTCCACCATGTAAACACACAGACGTCGACAGAAACACGTATGCAGCACATGCATGCTTTCTCTTGCGGTATTTGCGCAGTTACTGTTATTTGTTTTACGGACATTAGGTGGTGGTGCAAGGCATATTTGTCAGCCTAACGTTTCGTCTTCCAGTGCTGGAGACATCATCAGAGGGTATAACAACTCAGTACGCAGAAACTCGAACAATTTCAGCAAGCTTAACTTTTTTTACCTTTCAAAGCAACGATCGACTCGTGGCGGAATCAGACCGCTGCCTGAGTTCGCGGAGATGCGCCGGCCTCTGCTGTGGAACTTTTTGTAATACTAAGCCCCTCAACTTGTCTAATTTCAGTCTTTATCCTTTTCTGTTAAAGTTTTTTTGTGTTTTTTGTATGTTATCTTTGCAGTGATTCGATGTTGGAAAAACCGTGGTATTCTAGAAACGAATTTGTCTGTTTTCCCTAGCCTTCGTGCATGTTCTGCTACTGAAATTTTTCCCTCTTGCTTGGACGAAAGTTTCTCTGCTGCTCCTGAAGGCGGGAATGAATGATTCTCTTTGTAGCTCGTATCTGCAGTGGATCGCAAGTGCAAGGGACATGCGGACCGACGCCCGCCTTTTGGCACAGCCGGAGTAAATAAAGTCCCTTGGACATGCATCAGTTATAGGTAGGAACTACAAAAAGAAGCGTTAACACGACGCAGTCAGCAACACAAGATTAACTGTCGTCAGGCAACACGGATAAATCACACTAGGAGAACATTCACTGGAACCAGGAAGCCTCCGAATTCGTTTCTCTGATACCACTGTTTTATTAGGATCGAATAATTGTCATGCTGGAAGTACAGATGGGCAGTAGGGGTTCAAGAAACATGAAAACGACTTTAACAGAAAAGACGAAAGATTGAAACTAGACAAGCTGTGGCTGGGCTTTAGTAATGCTCAAAGCTCCACGGCAGAAACCTGCGCGCCTCAGCAATCTTAGGTATCGACCTGATGAGGTCATGAAGCGACTGCCGTGTGGATACTTACAAACATATAGGATTGCTAAGCTGGCTGGAAATAGTAACTGCGTTCTGATGATGTCTCCAGCTTCGGAAGACGAAGCCTTGGACACCTAGGACCACGGCCTAAAGCCCATAACATGAATATCACCAAGACCATGAGCAGTTATAGGTAGGAACTACAAAAAGAAGCGTTGACACGACGCAATCAGCAACACAAGATTAACTGTCGTCAGGCAACACGGATAAATTACACTAGGAGAACATTCACTGGAACCAGGGAGCCTCCAAATTCGTTTCTCTGATACCATTATTTATTAGGATCGAATAATTGTCATGCTGGAAGTACAGATGGGCAGTAGGGGTTCAAGAAACATGAAAACAACTTTAACAGAAAAGACGAAAGATTGAAACTTGACAAGCTGTGGCTGGGCTTTAGTAATGCTCAAAGCTCCACGGCAGAAACCTGCGCGCCTCAGCAATCTTAGGTTCAAATGGTTCAAATGGCTCTGAGCACTATGGGACATAACTTCTGAGGTCATCAGTCACTTAGAACTTAGAACTACTTAAACCTAACCAACCTAAGGACATCACATACATCCATGCCCGAGGCACGATTCGAACCTGCGACCGTAGTGGTCGCGTGGTTCCAGACTGTAGCGCATAGAACCGCTCGACCACCCCGGCCGGCTCAGCAATCTTAGGTATCGATCTGATGAGGTCATGAAGCGACTGCCGTGTGGATACTTACAAACATATAGGATTGCTAAGCTGGCTGGAAGTAGTAACTGCGTTCTGATGATGTCTCCAGCTTCGGAAGACGAAACCTTGGACACCTAGGACCACGGCCTAAAACCCATAACATGAATATCACCAAGACCATGAGCAGTACAATAATTCCATTGCCTGGTTTTCTCTTCACAACCCAACCGCCCACAGTCAATTAAACGTCTGTTGGTGGCTGCTTCTGGGCTAGGCCCTACCCCAATTGTGGGCGTCAGCGACACCTGCTACGGAGCCTGACCACACCGAATTGCGAACTGATTGGATTTTTTGAGAAAGGGAGGAGGGAAGGACATGGGGGAAGCGGTTGGCGCTGCTGCTGACCTGCAGGGTGCCGAGCATCTTGCAGACGACGGGCTCGCGGCCGAGCGGCCAGTACTTGGTGAGGATCTCCATGAGCGTGAGCGGCATGGTGACGAGGCAGAGCAACAGGTCTGAGACGGCCAGGTTGACGATGAAGAGGTTGCGCGCTGTGCGCATGGCGCGCTTGCGCACCACGGCGCAGACGACGAGCGAGTTGCCGGCGGCGCCCAGCACGATGAGCAGCGAGTAGCAGCCGACGAGCCAGCAGAAGGCGGCGCCCTCCACGTTGCGGTTGCGGCTGTACTGCACGTACAGCAGGCCCGGGTTGCCGTCGAGCGCCGGCCGCAGCCCGCCGCCCGCCCCCGCCCCCGCCCCCGCCACCGTCCAGTTGCCGTCGGGGTCAGCAGCCGAGGCCGCAGCCGTCACCGCCGCCGTCGTCCAGTTGGACAGCGCCAGCGACAGCGTGGTCACCTCCGCCTCAGCCTCCATCCCGCCTACCTGCGACAGCAAAAGCAGCGTCCCCAGCTGGTAGGGCCTCTTCTGCAAAGGATGTCAACGATGACACAACTATTTTGTACTTTACTATAGACCGCTGCAAGTCCGTGTCAGAAACGCGTGGTGTTCACTCGGCTGCGGTGTCTGTGTGTGTGTGTGTGTGTGTGTGTGTCAGAAGGAGAGAGAGAGAATAAATTTCACACGGCTTAGCGAAAATTGCCGAAGATGACCTACTTTGCCTCGTTTAACGTCACACCCGCATGCCTGGTGTGCGCAGCCATTTTTTTCAACTAATCAAGCTAATCCACATATTTCACAAAGTCTGTGCAGCCTCTATGATCAGCTGTAGGCTTCGAACCGCGTTGTGACGTAACTACAACAAAGTTATCAGCTGCGTGGAAAAGCCCACGCAGGTTTTCGTTCGCACTCGACCAGTGTTCGTCCGCTTGAAAGCGAGTGAGTCTGTACAACATGGGTAACGAACGATGTTGGTTGTATGATCCATACATCGTTTGAACGATTCCTTTATCTAAATGTTGTGGAATAAGTCAGTTTATAGAATGGGAGCTTACAGTCATAACGACGTTTTTAGAAAATGTAACTTTTAAAAAAATGGTTCAAATGGCTCTAAGCATTATGGGACCTTACAACTGAGGTCATCAATCAGTCTCATAGACTTCGAATTACTTAAACCTAACTAACCTAAGGACACACACACATCCATGCCAAAGGCAGGATTTGAACCTGCGACAGTAGCAGCCTCGCCGGCCGCGGTGCCCGAACGGTTCTAGGCGCTGCAGTCCGGAACCGCGGGAGTGCTACGGTCGCAGGTTCGAATCCTGCCTCGGACATGGGTGTGTGTGATGTCCTTAGGTTAGTTAGGTTTAAGTAGTTCTAAGTTCTAGGGGACTTATGACCTAAGATGTTGAGTCCCATAGTGCGCAGAGCCATTTTTAGTAGCAGCCTCGCCGTTCCGGATTGAAGCGCCTAGAACCACTCAGCCACAGCGGACAGCACGTGTTTTGAGATGAAGTCAAAACAAATATTGCAAAATAGAAACATCGTCACCGCTAGCACAAAATTCACATTGCTCATGATTATGATACCTCACGGTTGACACGGCGACTAAGCAGATATGTCAAAATGGTCAATTTTGTATATAGATCGTTGTGACCCTATGTTCCCACATGACTTGGGTTAACAGTAATGAACGCATTACTTTTTAGTTCTACTCGTGCACTTACCCTTAAATACTAGTTTGCTTCTTTTAATTATGTTTTACAAGCCACCCGTTTTTAAATAGAAATCCTCAATTGAATATGAGCTATTCAGGCGAAATAATTTTTGTTTAGATTTGGAATGTGCTGTGCTGCTTGTCAAGACATTTTATGATATCAGCAAAATTTAAAATTTAGTTATCTGCACATTAAACTTCTCTTTGATTCACTGACAAAACGTTGTTTGTGCTTCTAGTCTAGTAGACATGAACATCACTATACTTCCCAAACTCTGAACGGATTATTTATGAAGAATTCCATACACTGTATTATCTACACGAAATATTTTGAATAACAAAACAGCCTATCAACGCAAATAGGCCTACTTATTAATTTAAATACCGGATTCAACCATTTTGATCATAATATGCTTGATTTAAAGAGAGAAAACGTTCACATTAAAAAAAAAAAAAAGGTAATGGTATGCTACCAACCATTAGAAGTAGTTCCGTAATATATGTAATATGCAACGTTAGAAAGAGAAAATGTGCACATTTATTAAGAAATGTGATTAATGGTACGCTATCAACTATTACAAGTAGTATCGTAACGTATGCAGTCGGGAACGTTTGCGAACATACCTGTCTTCATGAACTTAACAAATGAAATACATTGTTATAAATGGCATCGTTACATTGAGTATAATCGTGATTCAATGGTAAAGACTCATGACCCGTGGGTCGTCTGTGGCGCACGGTGCTTACACTATGGTGCAACCATCTTCGGGCAGCGGCATCAGGAGGCCATGCCCTTAGCGGTTTACACTATAGTCGTAAGCACAGTACATCAGCTACGACCCATCATTATAGGATATGAGTGTTTGCTATTTTATCACGATTTCGCTCGATGTGCCGTTTATGTCTGTATATTTTATTTGTGTACTCTGTTAACTCGTCGAAAGTAGGTATCCTTGCTGAGCTTCTAGACTATGTGTATTACGATACTGCACGTAATAGTTGAAGGCCTACCGTCTCGTAAGTTTTTTTCATACGTATGCACATTTTCAATCTGAAGATGATAATGACGGTAAACAGGAAACTGAATAAACACATATTTGCGATCGGAGACTGTTGCATTTACATGAATCACAACACTGAATCTCTATCACCCACATAGTGATTATGTCACCCCTGATCTATGTCTGTAGCTATTTTACACTAATAATAAAACTGTAAAACTGTCGCGTCTATCTGTCGGCCTCTCTCTTTGAACACGTTGATCTCCGAAACTAATAGAAGAACGTACATGTGTTTTCCACAGGTAACTTGAGCATAGCTTGTGGCAACGTGTAACCTATATTTCATCCAAATCTGATGACGGTGATAGAAGACATCGTAATTTAAATTTTTCTCTAAAACTGTAGCGTGTGTCAGTTTGCCTCTTTGAACAAGTTATTCTATAAACTACTACACGAATTTTCATTAGGGTTTTCAGAGGTAACTTGAGCAACGAATAGGCTTTATTTTATCAAAACTGGATAAAAAAAAATTACTAATTTCGTTTTATGTATTAAAAAATTAATGACACTGCTACGCTTTTTTCGATAATTTTCGTTTGTACTGGACTACATGGTGAGCCGGCCGGGGTGGCCGAGCGGTTCTAGGCGCTACAGTCTGGAACCGCATGACCGCTCCGGTCGCAGGTTCGAATCCTGCCTCGGGCATGGATGTGTGTGATGTCCTTAGGTTAGTTAGGTTTAAATAGTTCTAAGTTCTAGGGGACTGATGACCTCAGAAGTTAAGTTAGTGCTCAGAGCCATTTCAACCATTTGAACTGCTTGGTGAAGAAAAGCGAATTTATTGACTAAGTGATCGTAATAGTCTTCCGTTTTTACAGGGTGGAGTACAGAACCTAAAAAAGCGACAGTAGACATATGGCCTTCTTAAAACTGCGTTGCGAAGCACGGGCGTACAGCTAGGTAGTGAACATACACTGAAGCGCCAAAGAAAATTGTATAGGCACACGTATTCAAATACAGAGGTATGTAAACAGGCACAATAGGGCGCTGCGATCAGTAACACCTATATAACCCAAAAAAATGTCTGGCGCAGTTTTTAGATCGGTTACTGCTGCTACAATCGCAGGTTATCAAGATTTAAGTGAATTTGTTTTGAGTTTGTACGTAGTGTTATAGTCGACGCACGAGCGATTGGACACAAAAACGTCGAGATAGCGATGAAGTGGGGATTTTCCCGTACGACCATTTCACGAGTGTACCGTGAAAATCAAGAATCCGGTACAACATTAAATCTCCGACATCGGTGCGGCCGCAAAAACATCCCGCAGGACGGGACCAACGACGACTGAAGACAATCATTAAAGGTTACCAAAGTGCAACCCTTCCACAAATTGTTGCGTATTTCAGTGCTGAGTCGTCAGAAAGTGTAAGTGTGCGAACCATTCAACGAAACATAATCGAGATGGAATTTTGGAACCAAAGGCCCACTCATGTACCCTTCATTACTGCACGACACATAACTTTACACCTCGCCTGGGCCCAGAAACACTGACGTTGAACTGTTGGTGACTGGAAACATGTTGCCTGGTCGGAGAGTCTCTTTTCAAATTGTATCGTGCGGATGGATGTGTACGGGTATGGAGACAACCCCATGAATCCATGAACCCTGTATGTCAGCAGGGAACGGTGCAAGCTGCTGAAGGCACTGGTGTGGAGCGTGTGTAGTTCGAGTAATATGGAACCCCTAATACGTGTAGATACGGCTCTGACAAGTGACACGCACGTAAGTATCCTGTCTGGTCACCTGCATGCGTTCATGTCCATTGTGCATTACGAAGGATTTGGGCAATTCCAGCAGGACAATGCGACACCCCAAAGTTCCAGAGTGGCTCCAGGAAGATTCTTCTGAGTATAAACACTTCCACTGTCCACCAAACTCCCCAGACAAGAATATTATTGAGCACATCTGGGATGCCTTGTAACGTGCTGTTCAGAAGAGATTTCTACCCGTTCGTATTCTTACGAATTTATGGACAGTCCTGCAGGATTCATGATGCCACTTCCCTCCAGCACTGCTTCAGACATTAGTCGAGTACTTGCCATGTCGTGGTGCGCCATTTCTGCGTGCTCACGGGGACGCTATGCGATATTACGAAGGTGTAACAGTTTCTTTGGCTCTTTAGTGTATATGTAGAAATGGTGCAGTTAAGGTGTCTAACTCCTTGAACACCACATATTATTCTTACTGCCTATTTACGTGCAATCGATACTTCCTCTATAAATGATGAGCTATCCCAAAAAAACTATTCCGTAAGACAGGGGGTTAGATCGTTGGTTTCCATGACTTGCAATTATACGAAGATTCAAAGCAGCTGGATTCAGTTGTTCGAGAAGCTCATTAACATTCATCTACCACTTCAAGTTTTCATCAACATGCACACCCATGAATCTAGAGTGTTCTGCAATACGGGAACGACTGCTATTTACTAGGCTGCGCCCGCGGATGTAGGCTCTAGTTTACTCTCGTGGTGCTAAGCAGGACAACAGCATCGCATGGACTGTGTAAGTGTTGAGTTCGCCGCGGCATTCGTGTACCTAATGTATTCAAGACGAACAACGCAATGTTATACGTGAGCTGGAGGACGCCGGAGCAGCTGAGGTGTAATTGTGCGACCAGATTACTCATTTGCATTGACTGTGTAAAGAGTCTCCTGGCTGTCCGTAGTGGACGGCCGGCAAGAATATTAAGATGATCTACGACTTCATTTCCTACCCACTGAGGCAGGGAAACGAGATGTCTCTGTGCTGTGTAATAGGGCACGAGGAAATTCATGGTAGTAAAACCGATTTTTGTGACTATATTAAAAATACAGTGTTCCAAAGTGTTGCCCCCTTACATGCAACTACAATGCTTTTGAGACACAGGCTGGTATGTCTGTGGTATTTTGGTAATGTGGGGTTGGGTTGGAGGTTGTGCAAACTCGGGTCTCAGTATTACAATTACTTTATTTAGCCTCAAACGTTTCACCTAATGGAACATAAACCATTTAAAATAAATATTATAACTAAAAAGAACATGGGATAAAACAACCAAGCACAAAACATGCTTTTCACAACAACAGAACAAGGTCAAATGTGAAACAAATCCTCCCTAGCCATACAATGGGCTATCCAACAACATAGACTTAAAACTATCGAACACACTGCCACAGTCAGACATAGTAACAATAAAGTAACAATGCCAACGAATATTTAACTTATTTTAGCTCAGTAACATATCTTCTAACTTCACCTAGTTTCATTATTACTACCGGCGTCAATAAATTAATCACCAGCTACCACGCTACCCACTCTTTCGAATAACATCTTATACAATACACATATGACAAATCATTACATGTATGGTAACTGATTCGAATAAGGTAATAGAAAACAAATCCCAAGATTAATTTTCACGTTGTAGCGGAGTGTGCGCTGATATGAAACTTCCTGGCAGATTAAAACTGTGTGCCAGGCCGAGACTCGAACTCTGGGCTCTTGTCTTTCGCGGGCAAGTGCTCTACCAACTAAGCTATCCCAGCAGGGTGTAGCTCAGTTGGTAGAGCACTGGCCCGCGAAAGACAAAGGTCCCGAGTTCGAATCTCGGTCCGGCACACGGGTTTAATCTACCAGGAAGTTTCAGAAAACAAATTCTTTATGCAGAGGTGTATGGTAACTGACTCGAATAAGTCAACAGGAAACAAATCCTTAACGCACAGGAGAGTAATACCGGATCAATCACAAGAATTCAATTTCACAATGAATTCTTAAAATCAGCCAATAAAGAACTGATTCACGCTTGCCGGGACATCGGTTTAATTTGCTTATCACGCGGGTGTGCTGACACAATATGCCTGCTTTGTATCACAGCACACAATCCCGTATGCCTCGTATTTTACAAATACAAAATAGCCGTTACTCAGAACTTGCTAACTTCCGTACAGGATGTTGTAGTACAATTGTATATACGTTCACACATAACACGATGCACCGCTTCAGTTACAAAGCCACCAGCCTACAATCATCAGTTTCGAAAGTACCCAGATAGCGCTCCTTCGCCTCCTCGGGAAATGCTGCGGGTCCGGTCAGGTAATGACAGCACTGCTCGACCAGGTTGCTGTTCAAGCAGCGGCCCAGTCCTTGCTAACCATAGACTTATCTGGCAATTGATCCGCAAACACCAGTTCTTGAGACCTTCCCTCTTGGCTCTGACCGTCTGCTATGCGTCAATCCAGCAACTAACTCGCCACCTAACCTTCGAGATCGTATATTGTGCAGCCTCAGACTCGTTTTGCTGCCCATCTGCGACTAAAGCCCGAGCCGCAAGCCACGGCCGCCACCACATCACTCCACGTCTTGTGCTGACTGCCAACGACACACCTCCGGCACGGGCCCCCTTCACGACGCTGGCTTTTGGTAGATCTTGCTAGTTCAAAGCACTGCAGCTGACTGCCACCATAGTCCGCAGCTTTCCTCGTGCCGGTGATCGTGTCCATCACATAATCCACACAGTCCACCAGGAGTGCGACACAACAATTAAAGCGAACATCTGGAAGTGGGGAAGGCGGCCATGTGTTTGACAGGATGTAATCGTAGTTGAGGGAAAAACAATATCCAATAGGGGAAACAAACAACATGTCAGTGGCGTTCTTCCTTCCGGCCACTGAGGCATGAGATGCATGGACCCTCCCCCGGCGAGGGAAACCACCAGTTGGCAGTTCTTGTGTTTTCAGGAAGCGAGCACCATAAAACTTCAATCGGCGATTGTGCTTCCTGTAGACTTAGTGTGTGTTGTCCTTGGCATAAGTTAGTTTAAGTTGGATTAGGTAGTGCGTAAGCTTGGGACCGATGGCCTCAGCGGTTTGGTCCCATAAGGCCTTACCACAAATTTTCAAATTTTGTAGATTTAGTAAAAGAGAGGAAGGTGAACAAGCAGCAATGTAGGTAATGTAGTGTTCATTGTTGGGTTTAATTTCGAACGTAGAAGTCTTAATGGCTTTTAAATAACTACCTCCGACTAACCCTTTTTCTGGATTGTTGGGTTTAATTCCGAACGTAGAAGTCTTAATGGCTTTTAAATAACTACCTCCAACTAACCCTTTTTCTGGATTGTTGGGTTTAATTTCAAACATAGAAGTCTTAATGGCTTTTAAATAACTACCTCCGATGAACCCTTTTTCTGGATTGTTGGGTTTAATTTCGAACGTAGAAGTCTTAATGGCTTTTAAATAACTACCTCCGACTAACCCTTTTTCTGGATTGTTGGGTTTAATTCCGAACGTAGAAGTCTTAATGGCTTTTAAATAACTACCTCCGACTAACCCTTTTTCTGGATTGTTGGGTTTAATTTCGAACGTAGAAGTCTTAATGGCTTTTAAATAACTACCTCCGGCTAACCCTTTTTCTGGATTGTTGGGTTTAATTTCGAACGTAGACGTCTTTATGGCTGTTAAATAACTACCTCCTACTATCACTTTTTCTGGATTGATGTTCTTACCATTACTGCTAGGTGTCAGTGCACAGTGGCTTCAGAGCTTGGTGCCTCGCTACTGATTTGACTATGTAGGCGGAGTTCTAACATAATTACTATACACTGCAGTATCTCTGAATGATACCGATAATGTAGCACTTCCAGTTATCACTGCACCCAAGGGTAGCTCCGTCTCTCCGCTTTTGCTGTATGAAATCTTATAAAGAAATGGCCATGGAAGGAAGTGGTTAGCCACTAAAACAATGTAGCTGAGACTAACGATGTGGGCATTTTCTGCTAACGTCTGAAGTCCTCTGCCTACTGACAACACATGAATACATCGTCACGCGGGGTAGCGGTGCGTTCTCAGGCGCCAAGCCGCGTCCGTGGTCTGTGCGGCTGCCCCCGTCGGAGGTTCGAGTCCTCCCTCGGGCCTGGGTGTGTGTATTGTCGATATCGTAAGTTAGATTAAGTTAGATTAAGTAGTGTTTAGGCTTAGGGACCGATGCCCTAAGTAGCTTGGCCCCCGTAAGACCTGACCACAAATTTCCACATTTCCATGAATACATCTATTTGTTAAATACATTCCCATGCATGTCTTAACGAGATGACCGTCAGTCATGCTTGCAGTCAAAGATCTTGAATGAAACACTGTGTAGTAGATATTATCACATTAGCCAGAATCTAATAGGAAGTAATCTATAACACGATCCTGAATTTTACTTATATTTGTGGTAATGAAACTAACAAAAGATATAGACTGCTCTACGTTACCAGTTTTTTTGCTGTCCTACTAGAACAGTAAGTGAGATCGCTGTCAAACTTGCATGCGTTCTCAGTTGTATGTTGTAGTCTTATCAACGTATTTTGAGATATATCTTCATTACGTGACTAGAAGGCCATTAGAATGAGCAGAAACTTAGCAAACACGAAAATCACGCTAAAGCGAAATACAGCATCAAAATCACTTATCCATTTCGATGAAGCAGCATCTTGTTCCAAGAACGTGGACTACCGTAGTTCTAGATAGCTTCGCATGCTGTACATTCTCACTCAGTACAAATCATTTTTTGTGATACGTGTTTCAGTTACACAATCTCATTTAGTCTGACGTTCGTTGAAAACTTGCGACAGCTTTATTAAAAAGACTAACCAGGGAATGGTCCAATCCAACAGCAAACCTGCATTGCAATTTTTTATACGGGAGAAATTCAGAAAAAGGAACAGAATCTCAAATTTTTCGCATCTAAGAAACGCGGCAAGTATTTTAAAAAAATTTTGGTAATTTCACCGAGGGGCTGGAGAAATTTACACCCTTGACAAAGCTGTATCAGACGGCGCATATGCAACACATTGGTTCACGGCGCATCATATCACTGCACAACACGATCATAGTTTCTAATGGCAATTTCAGTTTTCACTGACAGTTTCTCTGACATAATTGTTCACAGTTAGCAATCACTCGAATTTATAACTCACTCAATAACCATAATAATTATCAGCGGTGGCAAACAGCATATATTTTTGTGCTGGTTCCAGAGTTAAACAGTAACGTGGAATCCAGCTGATGTTTTCAACTTTGCAAAGATGAAATATGAAGAACATGACGTGCAGTTGAAATCACTTACTTCTCCTACCTACATATTATTAGTTAAATTTTCGGAAATGCTTTCAAATGGTGTCGACATGTTATCAGAAAACGTGGAAACGTTGAAAGAAGCAGGAAATGGCTCAGATGATCTATGAACTTCGGTGTGAACGATGACTGTTGTTTTAGTTAAAGCCCAGAAAAAAAATGAGTACCTTCTAAGCCCAAAGAAAAAATGTGCATTAAGAGCTTTCAGTGACGATGAAAAGGTTGTAAATTTTTGGCTAACAGATGGGGAACAAAATGTTTAAACTGAAGTAGTGGCAAAGCTGGTTTCGTTTCGTAAAATCTAAACATAAACTGCGTAAATGGAAGAAACACTTACACAGATTACGAAATATGCCTCAGAATGAAACTCACAGAAGTGCGAAAAAAATCTGCTCGTGAGAGTCCTTGCAGTGCTATCTAAGAACTCTGATGCTCCCTATTTTACGTCTATATCTACATATACATAATTACTCTGCAATCTACAAGTAAGTGCCTGGCAGAGGGTTTATAGAACAACCTTCAACTCACTCCTGTACCGTTCCACTCTTGGACAATGCTTGGGACAAACGAACACTCACTCTCTCAGGAGGAAGTTGGTGACTGAAACTGCGTGCGAAGATCCTGTCGCAACGAAAAAAGCTTTGTTTGAATCATTGCCATCCCTATTCACGCATCATATCCGTGGCGTTCTCTCCCCTATTCCGTAATAGTACAAAACGAGTTTCTCGTCTTTGAACTTTTCTCGATGTCCTCCCTCGATCCTATATGATGCGGATCACCTACCACACAGCAGTACTCCAAAAGAAGACCTACAAGCGTAGAGTAAACAGTCTATTTGGTAGACCAGTTACATTTTCTAAGTGTTCTGCCAATAAGTCGTAGTCTTTGGTTTGCTTTACCTACAAAATTATGTACATGATCGTTCCAACTCAAGTTATTCGTAGCTGCAATTCCTAACTATTAAGCTCAATATACTGCCTTTAAATTTGTTTGATTTATCGTGTAACTGAAATTTTGGCCTTACTTTTGGTACTCATTTGGCTGACTTCATACTTTTCATTGTTTAGAGTCATTTTTCACTTTTCGTACCGTATGGATATCTTGTCTAAATGTTTTTGCCATTTGTTCTGTTCAACTTCATAAGACGGTAAACGACAGTATCATCTGCTAACAATCTACGAGTGCTACTGAGATTGCCTCCTACATCGTTTATGTAGAGTAGGAAGAATTAGAGGCCTATAGCAGTTCCTAGGGGAACGCCAGATATTACTTTTGTTTTTCTAGATGACTTGCCGTTAATCACTACGAACTGTAACCTTCACGACAGGAAATTACATATCTCCTCGAACTACGGAGACGAGAGTCCATAGGCATGCGATTTGATTAGAAGTCGCTTGTGAGATACTGTGTCAAAACCCTTCTGAAAATCTAAAAATGTGGAATCAATCAGACACGCCTGTCAACACCACTAATTACTTCGTGAGAATAAAGATCTAGTTGTGTTTCACAAGAACGATATTTTCTGTATCCGTTTTGCCTGTTTGTCAACAAATCGTTTTCTTCGATGTTACTCACACTGTTCGTACACAGTATATGTTCCAATATCACATTAGCGAGTTACTCCTATTTCCTTTCTTAAGTGACCTGTACTACTTTCCAGTTTTTAGATAGGCATCGTTTGATGAACGAGCGATTTTATGTGAGCACTAAGTGTGAAGGTATTGTATCAGCATAATCTGAAGGGAACGTTACTAGTACTCGACCAGAGGCCTTGCCTTTATTACGTGACTTAAGCTGCTTCGCTAAACTGAGAAAATTTACGAATAAGTATTTAAGTTGGCAGTTGTTATTGATTTAAATCCTACAATATTTACTTCTCCTTCTTTGGTGTTGGAATTCCAAAAAATCGTGTTTATTAACTCCTCTTTAGTGGCACTGTCGTCAGTAAAGTCATCATTATTATAGCACATCGAAGATATTGATTGTGCCTTTCCGCTTGTGTACTTTCCATACGACAAGAATCTCTTCGGATTTTCTGCCAGATGTTGAGACTGAGTTTCGTTATGGAAAGTATTAAAAGCATCGTGCACTGAAGATCACACTACATTTGAGCTTTTGTAAAACTTCGCCAATGTTGAGCGTTTCGCATTCTTTTAAATTTTGCATTTTTCTTTGTTTCTGCAACAGCGTTCTGATTTATTTTGTATGTGTCTCTCAATAACAGTCTATACTATTTCTTTGAATTTATACCAAACCTGGTTTACGCTTACATATTCCGATTGGAGAGGGTGAAGGCCGTGTCTTAGGAAGGCCACAAGCGAATTTTTATCTGTTTTTTAAAATAGATATGATTTACGTTTTTCTTTTTGGTTGGTTTTGGTGTTACGGTATTCAGTCTCGCTACATCATCTTCGCCATTAATGTATCCGTCATGATACTCGCTATTTCGTCAGAATAATTTGTTGCTAAGAGGTCAAGCATGTTTTCGCAACTATTCACGCTTCGAGGGGTCCTGAACCAATTATACAAAATAATTTTCTGATAACGCATTCAAAACGATTTCGGACGATGTTTTATGCCTACCTCCGACTTTATACATGTATTTTCGCCAATATATCGGGACTAGATTGAAGTCACAATCAACTATGATTATGTGAGTGGGGTTCCTTCTTGATATGAGACCCTAGGTCGCTTTGAACTGCTCAGAAACTGTATCAACAGTGGGGGGGATCTGCAAAAGGAGGAACCAATTATTAATCCGTTCTGTTGTCAAGTATAACTTCTAACTATACTAACTCACAGCATCTATCTACTTTAATTTCACTTTAAGGTAGCTTAGACCTGGTGAAACTGGTTCAGGAAGTTATACCGAAGAAGAAATAGCAAAATTATGAAGTTCACCTCAATTAAACGTGTGTAGATGTCATAAACAGGTAATACTATAGAGAAATTCGTAACTGACGTGATTACAAAGCTTCTTATTTTCCCCTAAAATGCTTTGTATAAAAGCAGTTAGATTTCGTGCAAGAACAGAATCAAACCGCACTTTATCATTTTGAGCGAAAAGAATACAGAGTCGTTTGTTCAGTCGATGAATGCTGTAGTACATTCATATAGAACAATTCCAGTTATACGTATCAGTGGATTACCGTTTCTGCAGCTTCATACTTTTCTTCACCAGTATCACGGCAAATTAAAACAAAAATTAAAAAGAGAAGAGCTCTTTACTTGCAGAAACCTTGTAATTTATGTATGAGAGGTGGAAAAATCGGATAGACTAATTCTCAGCGTTGCATCCGAAACGTTTCCTTACCATATAGAGAAAATAATTCATTGCTTTTGTTGGAACGAATGTAAGACACCTCTGCCTTTAAGAGGACAACAAGAAACTGTTAATATAATTCGGATTCAACCGGAACTAATAGTGACATTCAGCCTCTCGACAAAAATTAAAAAATAGAAAATCCAATAGTGTCAATCATTTTTCGGAAAATTTTCTGACAATACAATTTCCACATTTCTTAGTCATTTCAGGTTTATCAACTATTATTAAACTTCAGGAATTTCTGCATTGTTAGTTTGCGTCACCAATTTGGTCACGAATTTGATCAAGTATGTAGCACAGCATGCAAAAAAAAGATGACCACGACCATTACATGTAAATAAAATTAGTTATTAATGTGAAGCGCCTGAAAGCATTATTTTTCTTTGATCTGGTGTACCTAGTGTTAGGAAAATGTTTGTTTTCGTCATCCAGCACATGCCTCTTATTTTGTGACGGTTACAGGGAATAAAACAGGAACTGTTTCATTGTTTGTAAAATATGCATTATTCAAGTTTTGTCATAAGAGCTGTGCCACAGGATTGTTATAAAATACTTAATGTCAACAGATTAAAGTCCTGATTAACTACCGTAGTCTGTAATGTAACGTCATACACATCTCTGATTTTTTTCCCTCTGCTATTGATTTGCGTAACAATTACATCTGAAACAGTTCAGCTGTCGACATGAACTGCACTTATTCAAAGAATTAATTATCTGAGACATGTTTGGAACGGTTTACAAAGTGATTAAAATTCTCATGCGTGCACTTTGGAATTCGCGTTACTTGGCGTGATGTTCTCTTGTCAAGGTTGCGTCTGCTTATTCGTCGATTCCGTGGTACGCTGAAAGTGCTGTACAAATCGTCGTTATAAGCCATCCGTCGTGTGACAAAAATGAGTAGCTTAAACATTATTTAAAAATACAATCATTGCGTTTAGTAGCTAAAATTTTGACAGTGCATATGTTTCGATGTATTTTTCCTGCGTGAAATGTCTCAGGATAGATTCCGACACGTCGGATTGGACCATTCAGTTTTAACAGTCGAGCCCGTATCCAGTTGTTACGTGACCAGTAGCTTCTCAGATCACTTTTCTAGGATAAGCCTCAAGAGTCGAATGATACGCGATTTCAACTTGAAAGTCTGAGTTCCCCCATAATCCCTGCTTAAATTATGCGGATACTGAATCTCTATAGAAGTAAATCAAAATAATTCTGTATTTCATTTGCTTAAATTTTCGTGTGTTCTTTCAAAACTATTGCAGACCTCATAAATAATTCACATTTTATGAAATGATTGTACCACCAGTGACAAAGCGGCGTTACTATATAAAAAAAGAAATGTGTTACGAAAGCGTAAGTGCAATGTTCAGAAATATAGGTTTGTGATTTTCAGTCCCGATCCAATACACACTTTTGACTTTTCACGTGCAAATAGCGTTAAATGTTTATTTTGATGAGATAGAGACTTATTTCATTTCTAGTAATGGCCGGTTGGGGACTGCAGTGACTGGCTTTTATCCGGTATTTTTAAACCACTGTATTTCCGGTACTCTGTTTTTATCGCTCGGAAATGGTATTTGTTTTTGTGCTCTGTTTTCGTATTTAATATTCTGATTTCAACTTGGACGCATTCAAATGTATTTATATCAACTATGTTCGTGATTTTGTCTGTTGATCTTTTTCCCATCCCAGTAATGTTGCTTTTTATCGGACTCCAGAGCTAAATTCAACTGTGTTAGCTTTATGAACAGCAGTAAAAAACAATGCTATAGCAATCAGGTGTGAAATACAAAACCATATGGAAACTATCAATGCTTTCCAGCTGGAAACGTGTGACAAAACTATTTCCGCACGTGCTGTTACAAACCAAGTTTCCAGAACCTGTATTTCATTGTACAGTACCAACTAAGCAGATGAAACACTTCAGAAAAGTGGGCTAGTATTAATGAGGTGACTGCTACAGTTCGCCTAACGCTCATTAAAACATCGATCGTACTCGGTCCAGGTAGAAGCACAACAGAGAAATGCTGTGTGGGTTCTAGAAACGTCTTCTTGCAGTTCTGCCCAGGAGAGCCTTTGCAGTGATGTCGACGTCAACAACACGCTGACCTCCTACGCTCCTGACTATGCTCATCCCCCTCCACCTCCTCGGTATACTCTGGTAACCTTGTTCAGTTTGTAATCGCGCGTGAAACAACAGTGTTTCTTTGTATATTCTTCTGTAAGTGCCAGTATCTCACTCTAGCAGCTACACCAACTTGCGGGGTGATTGTACTTACAGTTTCAAAACGCTATAAGAAACTAACCACTATCCAGAATAGTGTAAAATTTGAACGCAGTACTATAGAAAAAGGGGAAATATTACTAAGAAGGAGGAAATGTTACGAAAGAAAACGAAAAATATCCCACTAGACGACGCTGTAAGTGTCGTAAACTAAATGGATTCGGCTACAAATGACAGATGTACTAAGGTGTGAGCTGCACATTAAACCAACTGTGCTGTCCAATCGCGAAAAAAGCAGGAATGACATAGGTTTTTTAAGTTTACTTAGACCAAAAACCGCATAAAAAGCAACAACAAAAACGGTTTTTAACTGTCATGAGACTGGCGCGTGGATTAATACCAGGTCATCTGGATGGCGAAGTTGTAGAGAAGTAAGAGCTGATAACTCTAGCATTCCCAAAATGCTTCTTCAACAAAATACTTCACTGGCTATCGAATGTGCAGAGGAACGCCATCTAGCATAAAAAGATCCACGCATCTATCCTGTTAATGTGCTGGAATGACGTTGGTGCGCAAAAGACGCTAATGGCGTTTGCCAAGGACGGTTCTGGTAAGAATACCCACAGAACCCCTCTCTTCGAAAAATATGGCTCAAATGGCTCTGAGCACTATGCGACTTAACTTCTGAGGTCATCAGTCGCCTAGATCTTAGAACTAATTAAACTAACCTAAGGACATCACACACATCCATGCCGAAGGCAGGATTCGAACCTGCGACCGTAGCGATAGCGCGGTTCCAGACTGTAGCACCTACAACCGCATGGCCACTGCGGCCGGCTCGAAAAATATGGTCCAAAGATAAACGATGCTGACAACCCACACCACAATGTTATATTTACAGAATAACGCAGCTCCGGTTGTTATGTTAGCGGATTTTCCATAGTCCATTCTACAGTTTTGTGTATTGACATGGCGTAGAGATGGAAATGTCCATACTCTGTCCACAGAATGTTCCACGGCTAGTCATTGCCCACTTCCACGGCAGAATGAAATCCTGCAGCAAACGTTTGTCTTACTAGCAGGTTAGCACGAAACTATTCCTGAACATGGGATAATTTTGTACGGGTAGCAATGCAGGATGTTAAGTACAACTGTGTGGATGGTGTTCACAGGCACAGCCAATGTTCGCTCACTTCCCAGCGCAATACATGTTTCCACACCATCACTTAACTCTTCCTACAGTAGTGTGAACACAGTTTCTGCTGATGTCGAATCAGTTGTTTTCTTTCCTCTGCACCAATGTACTTCAAGAGAGCCTTCTTTTCAAATTTCGTAAAGTCGCCGATCTCGTTCGTGTAACAGAGATTTATCAGCTAGGTGCGATCCAGTCGCGTCGTGCTTCTAGATCACTAGACGGCACTGCAAGCGGCAGAATATGGAAAATAAATTATGTGCGGTACAAGGCTGTGTACCCCACGTAATTTATTTAGCATATTATGCCGCTTGCAGCGCCATCTTGTGATAAATTTTTGATTAATTATTTGTTTCGATAACTTTCCCCTTCTGTAATGGTATTCAGAAAACTGAAGGGTTATATATGCGTTGCAAACCACGTTCCTTGGTAGCGGATGAACTGACTTCTCTGTACCATCTGATTCAACATCAGAATCGTCGTCGACGTTCGTATTAAGACAGGGACGGCACAGAAACACATATTGCATACTCTGCATCAGTTCTGTGCTGTGCTTTATGATGTTGCAGTTCCCATCGAAATGTCTGGCGATTTGTAGTTCGAGCCCCGAATCATAGATTTACACCTGCTCATAATGCAGCATTTTTAGATGCTTTCAGTGTGACTGTATGTATGACATAATTGTCAGATCGTTTTCCCGAAAGTCGCCAGGTTGGATGGTCTGCCAAGGTTTGGGCCTTTGTTGCTTGCTACTTTCTCACTATTTTTTAACGAAGTGTTCTGACGGAGGTTTGTGCCCGTCACATTTAAAGATGAAAAATTGTGTTAGTTTCTGAAAGTTTTGGCCAGGCAGAAACATAAGTTTCACATGAATACTTAATTAAATTGTGAATAGACTATCGAAGTAGCATTCTTGGCCGTACTGCTCCTGGTGCTCTGGCTGTTTTGTATTTTGACAAGGCGTTCGGTCTGGTCAGCCATGGCTTCCTGTTTCAGATACTGGAAGCCGTTGGGTTCACAATTAATGCACGCAGGGGCCTGTCTGATTTGTTAACGGGTATCCGAACTGCAGTTGTTATCAATGGCCAACTGACATCCCCGATTATTATCCGTAGGGTTTTCCTCAGTTTAGTTGTTTGTTCTATCATTTTAGCCCTATTTTCGGAGGACTGTCGCTCAGTTACAGTGATAGGCACCTTGGGCGACATGAACTCGGTGCGACCATGACTGTGTAGAAGATGTGTTGGAGTTATTCTTTTCTCCTGCTGAAATTCCATTGCTCTAGGGAACGTTGGGTGCGTTTTGCCTTTGTATGTGGCGCCCGCATCAGTGAAGGCAAATGTTGTTTGGTGAAATTACGGAGTTTCGATAATCCTGTCATTTCGTCAGCGACGGTACCCCATAGACGTAAATCTTTGGTAGCTATAATTGACCGATCTCCACTCCTAATTGCTACACTTAATTGTAAATCGGTTACAGAGAAGGTACAAGAAGCAATCCTGGAACATGAATGGCGTTCCTTTACCCTGCTTCTGAAAGTTAAGATCGTGAATACCTACATCTTGCGCAGAGCTGTTACATCACTCAGATCTCTCCCATTGCCGCGATGATATCTATGAAACTGAAACAGCTGTATAGCCGCGTTTTATAGAAGCATCACAATTTTCGTCTACAATACGAGATGTATGCGATATTGTAGTGCCTATATTGTTAAGAAGAACGATCCGATGATCTTCTAGAGATGCGTGCATGTCCGGACGAACAGGCACTGCGACGACTATGTATTCGCAGTTGTGAATACGAGCAGCTATCAGCTGTGTAAAGGAATGACGACAATGAAAATTTGCGCCGGACCGGAACCCGAATGCAGAGTCCTAGCTTTTTGCAAGCGGTCGCAGTAACTGCTTTGACTGTATCTGCATGACTCAGGGCCAGACAAACTTCTGTATGTCGTCGTTCCTGCATCGCAACCTGTATTCGTACACACGTTACCTAACTCCCGTATAGGGGAGGATATTTTCATTGACAGTCGCTGCCGGTTATCGGCAGATAAACACGATATTTCATTGCCCGTCTTGGCAAGAAGAACGATGCAAAATTCCTTCAGTCTTCTTGACAACACAAGCACTGCAATATCGTATATATCAGCCAATATCCGGCAGCGACTTTCACTTAAAATGCCTTCCCTGCACGGGAATTATGTACTGAATGTACGAGTATAGGTTGGCACGCAGGAACGACGACGTATAGAAGTTTGCGTCTAACCGTGAATCGTACTCGGACAACCATTGCAAGAATAGTTACGTCTACTTAAGTACAAATACTGCCATTCAAATTTCCTAGGAACAGTCTTTGCGGACCTGCCAGGTAGTTGGGGGTGTGTCGGGTGCGCAGAGATGAGCGGCCATGCTGTCGTTTGTAGAACCGACAAAATAAAGTGACCATCAAAAGAAAAGGACGCTAGTATGCGACCGAGGAAGATGTAACAGCTTGTAAGTGGGCTATCTAGATTTTTATGTTGATAACGTCACGTAGCGCTCTGTATGAAAATCACTGGCTGTGCTGTGTGCAGTCTGTGGCTGGTTGGCATTGCTGGAAAATTCGCTATTGTAGTGTTGGGCAGTTGGATGTGAACAGCGCGTGGCGCTGTGCAGTTGGAGGTGAGCCGCCAGCAGTGGTGGATGTGGGGAGAGAGATGGCGGAGTATTTCTACTGTACGTGTGTATGTCACTGAACTACTCCTAAACGGTTGGACCGATTTGAATGAATTTTTTTGTATGCGTTTGGGTGGCGCCCTGGATAGTTTAGATTAACAAATCAGCCCGGCAGATAGCGCTGCAGTCGGTATCTGGGTTATTTATCTGTATTGCAACTAAACGGCTGGATCGACTTGAATGAATTTTTGTGTATGCATTCAAGTGGGGGCCTGGAAAATTTACATTCTTAAATCAGCACGGTAGGTGGCATTGAATTTTTGTCATCGCTCTTACGACGCTTTGCAATATCCATTGAGATTTTGGGAAGCAGAAGATGGATATCATTTAACTAACAAACAAAGAAATCCAGCAACAGGTACAATCACACATGCCATTACCTAATATTTAATTTTATGTACGATTAATATCTTTCTGTTTTAATTATATTTTTACTTTGCAGATGCAGAAATCGGCAAGAAAGTGAGTGCGATGAACTTCTGCGCATTGATGATTCGTGCCAATGAAGACAATAATATTCTCCGATGCCGCCAGCTGTTTCATCAATATATTGTTGATATGTATGCGAAAACTGAAAGCGAGCGATTACGATACATCAGGTATAACCAAGCGAGACTTCGAGCTGAGGAATACATTCATTTGCGTGGTGCTATTTATTGTTGGTAACGTAGATGTAATAACTAATATCAACGACATCGGTACTTCATATACTCTTCCATCATCATATATTGGATTTGTAGCCCACGTCATATGCAAGAATATATTGAAGACTTTTGTGCGCACGTACGGTCGACCAGGTTTGTTCATTACATTTATGTGCAATCCAAAATGGGATGAAATTAAAATTGCGTTATTGCCAGGTCAAACTGAAATAGATCGGCAAGATATCACTGCACGTGTCTTCACACAAAAGTTAAAATCGTTGATGAACTTGATTATACATTGTATCTGGCAAATTACGTAGTTGACTGTATTCTGTTATGAGGCAAAAACGAGGTTTGCCATACGCGCATCTTTTGATTTGGTTGGTCGACGAAATAAAGTCTGAAGAAATTGATAAAATTATCTCAGCAGAAATTCCGGATCGGAATATCGATCAAGAATTGTAATGAGATTGTTACCACTAACATGACCCATGGTCCATGCGGTGCTATAAACACGACGGCGCCGTGTATGGACAATGGAAAATGTACGAAACTTTTTTCAAAAAATTGTATAGATGGTACAGTCACTAATATCTATGGTTATCCATTGTATCGTCGTAGAGACACTGACCCTGGTGGTCAATCACATCAATTACGCAAGTCAAACGGTACAACAGTTGACACTGACAATCACTGGGTGGTTCCGTATTCACCATTGGTTGTGTTAAATCTAGAAAGCACACATAAACATTGAGCTCTGCAGTTCGGTGAAGTCCACAAAATATATATGCAAATATGTCCATAAGGGCAGTGATATGGCTGTATTTGCTGTTCACAATGTTAACGAAAACGATGAAATAACGCGGTATCAAATGGGCCGACACATCAGCAGCAACGAAGCAGTTTGGCGTATTTTGGGTTTTCCGATACACGAAAGAGACCCTGCTGTTATACATTTGGCCGTGCACCTTGAAATGTACAGCGTGTTTTTTCACAGAAGGGACTGCTCTACAACGTGCATCAATTGCTCCAAAAATCACATTAACGGGGTTTTTCGAACTATGCAACCGACCAGGTATTCCCGGTCAATTCGCAAAGACATTAATGTACACTCATGTGCCACGATATTTCACACGGAACAAACAGTCAAAAAAGTGGGAACCACGAAAGCGAAGTGTTCCGGTTGAATGATACAACGGCATATTGATGGGAAACACATTTGGCCGATTATACACTGTCCATCCAAAGCAACTCGAATCCTTCTTCTTGCGTTTATTGTTGGTTAATGTTCCTGGACCGACGTCCTTCCAATACTTGCGAACAGTCAGTGGCATTTTGTACGACACATATCATGATGCGTGTCGCGAATTACATTTGCTGGAAGATGACAACCATTGGGGTATTACACTTGCAGATGTATCATTGAGTTCCTCTCCTCATCAAATTCGCCAATTATTCGCAGTATTATTGACGACATGCTTTCCATCCCAAGACTTTGTCCTCTGGGACAAATATAAAGATTCCATGAGCGACGACATTCTGCATCGCATTCGGATGGCTGATCAAGATCCCAATATCGATTTTTCGCCGGAAATATATAACGAGGCGCTAATAAAGATTGAAGATATTTGCATTCTGATTTCGAATATGCCACTCATTCATTTTGGTATGCCCTCACCTAACCGCTCAGCAACAGACATAATTAACAGCGAGATTCAGCGCGAACAACAGTTCAATACGGTCTCTAACTACCTTCGTAGAAAATAATGAGCAAACTACACACTGATGAACAGATGAATGTATACGATCGAATTAGTTTGTCAATTGCAGCAGAACAAGGTAGACTTATTTTTTCTTTTTTGGACGTATCAGGTGGCACTGGAAAAAAAGTTTCTCATCTCACTAATTCTTGCTAGCATTCGACCACAAAATCATATTGCTTTAGCAATTGCTTCATCAAGTATGGCAGCCCCTTTGCTTGATGGCGGACGGCCTGCACATTTAGCATTCAAGTTGCCATTGAACATTCACAGAAATACAGATGCAGTGTGCAACATAAAAAAGCATTCCGCTATGGCTAAAGTTTTGCAAAAATACAAAATTGATACTGGGATGATGGCACTATGGCCCACAAGCATTTACTTGAAGCTCTCGATAGAATGATGGATGATCTAAATAATACCACCAGGCTTTTCGATGGTGCCTTACTGCTGCTGTCCGGTGATTCTACGCGCTACATATGCGGATGAAGTTAACGCATGTATAAATCAATCTTATCTATGATGAAATGTCAGTACATTACGTCTTAACAGAAATATATGTGTTCAATTGCAAAACAATCCATTGGCACTATCATTCTCCGAGTAATTGCTCAACATTGGAAATGGAACAATACCATTGCATGGAGACACACAATGCATCAAATTGCCAGACAATTTCTGCAACATGGTAAATACGAAAGATGCTTTGATTGAAAGCATATTTCCAAATTCACAAGCTAATTATATTAATACTGTGTGGCTACGTGAACGAGCTATTGTAGCCGCAAAAAAATATCGATGATAACGCTGTTAACTTCAAAATACAACAGTCATTGGCCGGCAGTGAGATATTCTTCAAATCGATCTACACTGTTACCGATCCTGACGAAGCAGTCAGCTATCCTGTTGAATTTTTGAATTCGCTGGAGCAACCAGAAATGCCACCATAACTTGCGATTAAAAATTGGCTCACCTATCATTGTTCTTCGGAATTTAAATGCACCTAAGCTATGCAACGGTACAAGATTAGCCATAAAAAAATTATGGGCAATGTTCTTGAAGCTACAATTTTGAACGGCAAATTTGAAGTTGTCTGCTGCCACGAATCTCAATGATTCCTTCAGACGTCTGCAATTTCCAATTCGCTTGGCATTCGCCATGACTATTAATAAATAACAAGGGCAAACAATGTCGATTCGTGGGTTGGATCTAGAAGATCCGGTCTTTTCACATGGCCAATTATATGTGGCGTGTCCTCGCGTTGGAAAACCGTCAAGTTTATTCATTTATACTCGTCAGTAATTGACTAAAAATATTGTTCAACAACTCGCATTAAGAAAAAATTAAACAAGCATTATTGATTATAACGAATTGTTTTTAGAAAAATTGATGTTATTTCAAAATACAGATTAATGAAATTATTATATTAATTGTCTTTCATTTCACACTTTGTTTAATATCCTAATCGCTTGAAATATCATGCAGGACAACGTCTGTCGGGTCTGCTAGTATATATATATATATATATATATATATATATATATATATATATATATATATATAAAATGACTTTAGGACACTATTAAGGGTAAATACATTGCTTGTTCTCCATCAAAATCTTTCATTTGGTGACTATGCCTACCAGTAGTTAGTGCCTTCAGCAGTTAGAATCTTTCATTTCGCTGGCAGTATTGGCGCTCGCTGTATTTCAGTAGTTCGAGTAACGAAGATTTTTGTGAGGTAAGTGATTCATGAAAGGTATAGGTTATTATTAGTCAGGGCCATTCTTTTATAGGGATTATTGAACGTTAGATTGAGTTGCGCTAAAAAAATATTGTGTGTTAGTTTAGTGATGATCAGAAAAGGTAAAGAGCGAAACTTTCAGTTTTGCTCAGCTCTTTGAAACTCAAATAAAGTAAGAGGTTTTCCAGCACTGTCATTTATAACTTTGCAAAGGGGACGTTTCAAGTTGTAAAGCTAGCAATCGTATGTTCCTTTTAATTTTGTTGTATATGTACACTACTGGCCATTTAAATTGCTACGCCACGAAGATGACATGCTACAGTCGTGAATTTTAAAAGACAGGAAGAAGATGCTGTGATATGCAAATGATTAACTTTTCAGAGCATGCACACAAGCTTGGCGCCGGTGGTGACACCTACAACCTGATGACATGAGGAAAGTTTCCAGTCGATTTCGCATACACAAACAGCAGTTGACCGGCGTTGCCTGGTGAAAGAAACGTTGTTGTGATGCCTCGTGTAAGGAGGAGAAATGCGTACCATCACGTTTCAGACTTTGATAAAGGTTGGATTGTAGCCTATCGCGATTGCGGTTTATCGTATCGCGGCATTGCTGCTCGCGTTGGTCGAGATCCAATGACATTTAGTAGAATATGGAATTGGTGGATTCAGCAGAGCATTACGGAATGCCTTGCTGGATCCCAACGGCCTCGTATCACTTGCAGTCGATATGACAGGCATATTATCCGCATAGCTGTAACGGATCGTGCAGCCACGTTCGATCCCTGAGTCAACAGATGGGGACGTCTGCAAGACAACAACCATCTGTACGAACAGTTCGACGACGTTTGCAGCAGCATGGACTATCAGCTCGGAGACCATGGCTGCGGTTACCCTTGACGCTGCACAGACAGGAGAGCCTGCGATGGTGTACTCAACGACGAACCTGGGTGCACGAATGACAAAATGTCATTCTTTCGGATGAATCTAATTTCTGTTTCAGCATCATGATGGTCGTATCCGTGTTTGGCGACATCGCGGTGAACGCACATTGGAAGCGTGTATTCGTCAGCGCCATACTGGCGTATCACCCGACATGATGGTATGAGTGCCATTGGTTACACATCTGGGTCACCTCTTGTTAGCATTGCCGGCACTTTGAACAGTGGACGTCACATTTCAGATGTGTTACGACCCGTGGCTTTACCCTTCATTCGATCCCTGCCAAACCCTACATTTCAGCGGGATAATGCACGACCGCATGCTGCAGGTCCTGTACGGACCTTTCTGGATACAGAAAATGTTCGACTGCTGCCCTGGCCAGGACATTCTCCAGATCTCTCACCAATTGAAAACGTCTGCTCAACGGTGGCCGAGCAACTGGCACGTCTCAATACGCCATTCACTACTCTTGATGAACTGTGGTATCGTGTTGAAGCTGCTTGGGCATCTGTACCTGTACACGCCATCCAAGCTCTGTTTGACTCAATGCCCAGGCGTATCAAGGCCGTTATTACGGCCAGAGGTGGTTGTTTTGGGTACAGATTTCTCAGGATCTATGCACCTAAATTGCGTGAAAATGTAATCACATGTCAGTTGTAGTATAATATATCTGTCCAAAGAATACCAGTTTATCATCTGCATTTCCTCTTGGTGTACCAATTTTAATGGCCAGTAGTGTATTTTCTAAATACTGAAGGGTGCCGGGAGTGGCCTTACTTTGATTTTGATGTTACTTTCCGTTACATGGTAGGACGGCAGTTAGGCTCTTTACAGGAAAGTTATAGTGTTGAAAGGACGTACTGTGGTTTTGTGAATAATAATAAAACACGGTTAAGGTGACCGCTCGCTTTAGGTAGGAGATCCGGTTTCGAGTTCGGACCGGCACAAATTTTGATTGTGATCATTCGCTCTCACATCTGAAATGCTTGTTCGTATTTACAACTCGATGGTTGGGCGTATGCTTTCCCTCGAGCGTTTGAGATTTTCTGACATTCAAAGAAAAGCGTCTGCGTTATTTGTTCAGCGCACTGTGTTGGCTATCTCCCATGCATGCCACACATCCAGTCTCGGTTATGTTATTGACTGCCGCTTGGCCGTCTTGATCCGCCTGGCGGTTTTGGTCTATTTATTTCCATGTCCATTAATTTTTTATCGTGTCACCTAGTTGGCGCTTATATCCCACAGATGTGGGATATCACTACCACATTTTTTGTTCATGCGCGGCCGAGGGATTGGCTGTTCGGCGCTTGTTGGATGATCATCTCCGCAGACTTCTTGGAAGGCGGTATGGTTTCAGCTTAGCCTTCCTATTTTACCAATGGCGGTGGCATCCACGTGGTATCAAGTGATCTGACACTGGCTTAAAAAGGAAACAGCGCACTAACTCAAAGCGATGAGCGTTCCTCTCCAGATAATATCCTGTTGTGTCCAGACGCTTCCTACTATACGTTTACTAAGTCAAATATAATTAGCTTTTGAGCAGAAATATAGTCTGAAGTCAAAGTCCGCCTGATTAAGACACTGAACTCGGCCACAATCACGTCGGAAACCTTTTCACATGAATCTTCTCTGTTCAAATGATAGTTCCGCCAATGTACTTCCATTTATACCTTGTGTACGCTGTACTACCGCTATCTGTATGGGTTCATATCACTACCTAATGACTTTTCTTACACCAACGTAGTCTAATATCATCCCAGAATCTTTCCATGCAAAATTAAGCTAGGTTCATGACTACTTAACTCTTTTGTCTCTGCTTAATTTTTACTGTCAGTAGTCTAAGAATTTTGGAATATGTGTGTATTTCTGAAAATGCAGTCCTGTAGTGATGTAGGGAAAGGTAACGTTCTTTGTTTACCTTTAATCTCCAGACTGGAATACTCTCTTTCAAATTTTGAAGGCGGCACAGGTCAAATACAGGAAGCGAATTTACAATTTGTACAGAAGCCAGATGGTGGTTATGAGAGTCGAGGGGTATGAAACGGAAGGAGTGGTTGGGAATAGAGTGAGGCAGGGTTGTAGCCTATCCCCGATGTTATTCAATCTTCATATACAGCAAGCAATGCGACTTAACTGCTTAGGTCATCAGTCGCCTAGAACTTAAAACTAATTATACCTAACTAACCTAAGGACATCACACACATCCATGCCAGAGGCAGGATTCGAACCTGCGACCGTAGCGGTCGCTCGGCTCCAGACTGTAGCGCCTAGAACCGCACGGACACTTCGGCCGGCAAGCAATAAAGGAAAGAAAAGAAAAATTAGGAGTTGGAATTAAAATCCATGGAAAAGAAATAAAAACTTTGAGGTTCGCTGATCATATTGTAATTCTGTCAGAGAAAGGACTTGGAAGAAAAGTTGAACGGAATGGACAGTGTCTTGAAAGGAGGATGTAAGATTAACATCAACAAAAGCAAAACGAGGATAATGGAATGTAGTCGAATTATATAAGGGAAAGCGACACTTATAGTAGTAGATGAGTTTTGCTATTTGGGGAGCAAAATAACTAATGATGGTGGAAGTAGAGAGGATATAAAATGTAGACTGGCAATGGCAACGAAAGCGTTTCTGAAGAAGAGAAATTTGTTAACATCGAATATAGATTTAAGTTGTCAGGAAGGCTTTTCTGAAAGTATTTGTATGGAGAGTAGCCATGTATGGAAGTGAAACATGGACGATAAATAGTTTGGACAAGAAGAGAATACAAGCTTTCGAATTGTGGTGCTACAGAAGAATGCTGAAGATTAGATACGTAGATCACGTAACTAATGATGACGTACTGAATAGAATTGGGGAGAACAGGAATTTGTGGCACAACTTGACTAGAAGAATGGATCGGTTGGTAGGCCGCGTCCTGAGGCGTCAAGGGATCACCAATTTAGTACTGGAAGGCAGCGTGGAGGGCAAAAATCATAGAGGTTGGCCAAGAGATGAGTGCACTTAGCAGATTCCGAAGGATGTAAGTTGCAGTAGGTTCTTGGAGATGAATAAGCTTGCACAGGATAGAGTAGCATGGAGAGCTGCATCAGACCAGTCTCTGAACTGAAGACCACTACGACAACAATCTGCAGACTGTACAGAACATAGGTTGAATGCTGCTCGATATGCTGAAGCGTGCAGGAAGGAGGTATTTGACGAAAAATACATAGTTCTGTGACGCCCCTAGCCCTACAACAATGGAAGCAGATATTTCAAATACAATGCCCATTTAATAAGAAACCGGAGAAGCTGACTAAACAACACAAAACTTTGACAAAATTTGTGCTTGTTCGTTATCTTCTGATAGTTTCCTGGAACTACTACCAAATGGGGCTGGCACACAGGTTTTGAGAACGGGATGCTGGGAATTTGTGAAAGAAAATGGCGGCATCCTTGCGGGTTTGCTTCAACGTGGAACATCGGAGTGCCGTTAGATTTCTGTTAGTTAAGGGCTGAAGCCAATTAAAATTCACCGTCGGATGGTAGTGCAATATGGCGAAAGTTGTTCGAGTCGAACACAGGTGAACGAGTGGGTGGTTAAGTTCAAACGGGGTGTAACAAGTATTGAAGATTCACCACGCACAGGACGCCCTGTCTGTGCGGAGAGAAACGTTGCGATAATGGATAAGCTGATACGGGAAACAGGCGTATTATGATGAGTGACATCAACGATGAACGTTTTTGCCTAATCGCCCTCCCATATCATTCATAGGATACTGAAATCCAAAAAAATGTATGCGAGGTGGGTCCCAAAACGCTTGACATCAAAAATGAAGGAAAGGTGAGTGGCTGTTTGCAGGGACACCTGATGTTCATCTACTTGCCGCACCCTCCGTACTCCCTGAATCTGTCATCTTCAGATCATCACATTTTAAAACCACTGAAAGAAGCTGTTTGTGGCTCAAGTTTAACTGATAATGAGGAAGTCCAGGTAGCAGCCCATATCTGGTTATGCACACGCCCCCAAGAATTATTAGCACGTGCGATTGCGCAGTTATCCAGCACTGGCATAAATGCGTAATACGTGTGGGGGATTACGTTAAAAAGTAAATAACTATTGTACTCCAATCTTGTAATAGGTTCTTTAACTAAAATTCCAGGCTTTTATACAATGACCTTTGTCTAACGACGATTTCAGTGTTCTTACATTTGCTCTCGTCAACACAAACTTTTCTTAAACCATAGCCGTGCGTAGAGAAACCAATGCGACCTCGGTGAACCGTCAATTAGTGCGATTCACAAATAACAACTTAAGTACACATGTTATTCCAGAAACGTTATAGTGGATGTTGGGGGCCAGGAGGTTCTGGTGGAAACAAGCACATTGATAAGGTTATCTTTTTTTTTAAGGCTTTCTCAGTAATAATTTTTTAAGTCTGGCATTTCTTTAAAAAAATAATTTCAAAACAATTTCAAATAGCTTGACAATTTTCATAATGAAAAGGAGATTACCAGGTATAACATTAACAACTTGCCAATAATGAGATTTTAACTTGACATAAATACATATAAGACGACAGTAAAAAAACACTCTTTTAAAATAGCTCTATGTAAAGGATATTGCAATGTTTGACCTTAACAATAAGAAGATTTTAAACTTGTTATATCGATAAGGGAACAATTCCAAAAAACCTTTAAGAGCTAGCTTGTACTAAGCAAAAATAGTTGTCTCTCGCCAGTTACATAACTTATATTTGTTACAAGATAAATGTGAATAGGCCAGCACACAAACCTTCACATTAAAGGCAAAGGGATCCAAATCACAACAGGCGTAATAGTTACTGGTGGTCTGCAGGGCCATAGTAGATCAGCCCCAAAACTTCCATTGCAAGCCGCCAACTTCCCGAGTTACTCTAAACCAGAAGATGCAGCAAGGGCGGTGCCTGCACAGACTCCGAACCACGGAGACACGCGACACCGACCCTAAATCACCCAATTGAGGTGTGAATGAAACGGCCCGACCAAGAAGCAATTACCACATCCCCGCGGACAGGCAAACGAAAACTGTGGTGGGAAGACCCCAACAAAACCACTGGTGAAGAAACTCATACACTTCACTAGAAATTGAAAAAACCCCTTTATATGTTACATGTTCTCACACTCCACAGCGCCGGGAACAAGTTGCACTTCCGAATGCTCGTCAGAGTCAACCGCTGCCAGTGGTTTCAACGGCCGATAAGAAGACATACGGTCCCACGCGCTGATCTCCTGCACCGCGGCTTCTAAGCTTCATAAGCCACGTACATGCGGGTAAGGCAGACTTAGCCTCGGACAGCCAAGAGCTCGGCCAAAGCACGTGGCGACGACCCCTAACAACAGGGCCCCGCTCGTGCCATCACCTCTCTCGGTCACAGCTCCGTACGTACTCCTCGATCGTGACACGACCGTACATTTGCTCCACCTCCCGCCAGAGGGCGGTAGCGATCCAAACAGCGTGCCAAACCGAAAGCGCCACTGCGAACACTAGACGCGAAGCGAAAGCACTCCGCCTGGCGCGCCTTTTGAAAAGCCGAACAGAAGTACGGCTCACTAGGCACAACGAAGGCTCCAGAATCACCTATTCTTCAGCAAGGATTCCTTGGAAGTACGGATGGAAGTTCTTATATTTTACGATTTTGGCTTTGTTGCTTCAAGGCTATTATTTGTAAAGAACTGTAGACTTTTATTTCGTTTCGATCTATCTCTGTAATCAACGGGTTTAACAAGCCACAAATAAGGAAACACACGATAATATTTCCCAGATTCCCTTTGGATAGACTTTTATTTCGTTTCGATCTATCTCTGTAATCAACGGATTTAACAAGCCACAAATAAGGAAACACACGATAATATTTCCCAGATTCCCTTTGGACAGACAACTTGGCCGTTGTACCTACACACCATCAAAACCGAATTTGTAGCAAAAACTGAATCTTTTAACTGTGAGACGTAATGAAGCAAGGCAGCGAGTGAACAGTGCCGCGGACTATCGCACAGCTGTAGTACTTGCCTCCGAGCCTGGGATGGGGAGACTCCAGCGCCTACGCACGGTAGCCCTTGCGCACAAGGCAGACGCATGCGTTACTTTGCGCCGGTGCGTGAACTCCCTTGAATCTTCATGCAACGGCCGCATGCCCTAGCGCACATTGAAAGTTGCGCGGGACTAAACGCCCTTTTTAACGGAGGTAAGTCGCGAGCGCCACCTGTCAGTGAATAATGTAAACTTTGTGCGTTATCCCATTTTCATTGTGTGTGTAGCGTATTTGCTGAGGAGGAGATTGGGTATCATGATGTTGCCCGAAGAACGAGGTACCATTGTAAAGTTGGTAGCCCACGATACAAACGGAAGTAAGGACAAGCGCTGACTTACGTAGCAACGAATGAAAGACCACGACACAGCACGACCTCAAGGGGTTTCGTACCCGACGCTGCTGGAAGAGTACTTATGTCAGATCGCAGCGCTTCTCAGCCGCATTCGTTAATCATCGGCTTAGGTGACAGCATCGTCTTACTTCAGGTCCAGCAGCGCGAGCTGTGTTAGGAGTCAGAACTTGTAATATTATTGGGCTTTCCGTCGTATGAAATCTGTGAGCACTCTTGGAAAGGCATTCACCTAGCTGTGTATTAAATGATCAACTGATGAGATGAGACATATTCTTTGAAAGACATTTGTTTTATATAATTTACGTAACTGTAAAGATGCGCAACCAGCGCGAACGCCAATACATCGATTGCGCAGTCAAAGAAACATTTTAACAGAAGCTGAACTGAGCGTTCCGTTTCGATCTAAATAAAAAATATGACGGTAAAAACCTGTGTAGATCTTCAGATTTTATCGTACTGGTTCTTGTAATGTGAAAGCGTAAAGAGGGACGTCTTTAAGCCATAAAAGTGAGCGGTCTTGCCAGCGTGCAGACAACAGTTATTAATTAATAAAATTCAAGTAATTTATGTTCGATACTGTAAATCGGCAAGTTATTGTTATGAAGGTGTTGAACGGTGCAAGAATTGTCTCGAAGGAAGGAGAAAAGTAATGACTATAATTTGTGAACCAAGAAGCGAATACAGGACAGGCTGAAATCTGATCGCACCAACACAGTCAGAAAATTACTTCTGTAAGTTATATTGTTTCTAAATAAACCCTAATTGCTTGTGAGAATTATTTGAAATCATTAGTGTTTAACAGATTTCTCATTCTATTCTCTTCCTTTTTCTTTACCTCCATGTCATATTATTTTTATAAATGTCAAACAGCCTTTACTACGGCAGAGAATACTGCGGCATCCTGGACGTAGACAGAAGGCCGCTCCGTGTTTTCTATACAACTCATAGCCACCCCACTTATTAATGATTTCATTTCCAAATTCAATTGTTTATTGTTCATTGTTAAAGGTTCCTTAGGTAATTAGAAAATTCGTACTGATTACGTAAAGGAATCTGGGTTGTTCTTTTCCAAATAATAGAATCCTTTGCGTAATGAAAAACTAGCCTCCTTCTGACACCGAACGGGAGCCGACCAGAAGACGGACGTCTTCGACCTCTTTCGCGTTTCCTGTGGCAAAGTTGTGCCAACTGGGAACACGACATTCTAGACTGAAACACAACACGAAGCGAGTACACATATATAATTATCATATTAAAATTGAAAAAATTGAAATACACTTAATTTAATTTACTTTTTTTCTTTTATCATACTAGAAACTGTACTGAAGTTTATAGTAAACTGTAAACTCCGGTGAGACTATGTTCATAGTCAATTGCAGATTCCAGTGAGACTATCATTCTGCATTGTATCAATTGATAGGCCTAAGTAATAGAGAACAGCGACACCAGCAAATATATAAATGGCATTCCTGTTGACATGGATTGTTTCTAAAGTTAAATACTTCAGATTTTTCGAACTTCAGTAAAATGATCTAATACTTTTTGGCTGTTGTTGTATCCACTCGAACTCTTCCAGATGCAAATCTAGACTTGTTAAACCCTACTACAGCGAGTGTACCAAGTGCTTTTTCCATTGTGCACTGCAGCTACTACCCAAGTATTTCCCAAACTAGCGAGGAAGTGTACTTCAAAGCCGGCCGGTGTGGCCGTGCGGTTCTAGGCGCTTCAGTCTGGAACCGCATGGCCGCTACGGTCGCAGGTTCGAATCCTGCCTGGGGCATGGATGTGTGTGATGTCCTTAGGTTAGTTAGGTTAAAGTAGTTCTAAGTTCAAGGGGACTGATGACCTAAGATGTTAAGTCCCATAGTACTCAGAGCCATTTTTTTGTACCTCAAAAACACAGGAATACTAGTCTACAGTACCAACAGTCGTTAATCCTCCTCGTGGCTCGATCTAGATGTGATGCATCTCTCAGTCTTGCATGGTAGCGTGTTTCGCATTGTCCAATGCGACCTGATCTGTTGGCTAACAATAATCTTCCGTCTCAAATGTTCACGACGCAATTCAAGGAACGTGTAGGAGGAAGTTCATAAGTTCATACAAAAGAAATAGAGAAGTGGGACACGGACATAAACAGCGCGAATATTTCGCGTTTTTCAAGAACACGGAAGGAGCTGGGCCACACCCTCTTTGTGGTATGAATGACGTCGCATATTGCACCCCTGCAACGCGCCCCTGAATGCTCCGTCGGAAGTTCGCTTCCGGACGAGGCATGCGGGAATTGTAGCCCGGGTCTCCTTCCTTCCTTCTGTCTTTATCAGCACTCCAAGTACGCCGGCCGCTTGGAGCGCGAATGAGGAAAGAAGAGCAATGTGACGCCCCTACCCCCACCCTCCCACCACCGCCCGACTTCCCGAGGCTCTGCAATAAAGCAGTGCGAGGCGGACGGCCTCATCAGGGGTCAAGAGACGCCTAGCCGGAGTAGGGGCAGTGCCGAGTGAGGGCAGAGAGTTGCGTGGCGGAAGAGGGGGGGTGGGGGGGGAGGGGTGAGAGGGTAGCCGGCCAGGGTAGGGGGGGAATCCCCGAGGTGACGCCCGGCCTAGGGAGACCCCCGCGAGGCGTGGAGATGACTTTGACCGAGCGAGATTTCTGTTTTACTCGCCTTTCTTTTACTACCACGTAAGCCCGGAAGGAGGTTTTAGAGATCCGGCGCCCGATATTACGCTTTTCTCAGGCCTTACGAGCCTTTAGCGCGTAAAGCTCAGGGGCTGTGGTCTCACCGGAACAGCTGCGGCGCAGTGTGGTGTGGCGCGCCTAGATGTACGGTATGCCTGGCACTGCAAGCGACGTCGATCGCGCCAGATGCGGCCACGCCTTTTCACAATCTGCTGGTCTCCGTGAGATATTCTGTTCCGCACTCTGTACAGTTAGTTATATGTTGAAATAAAACTATCGACACTAATAAAAATGCAGAGGTTAAAACTTAAGGTTAAATTTGGCTTGACTCTTGCGATCAAATGACACTACGTTTTTATGGGATTGCTTCCTTCATCGTCAGATGGACTATGAATGGTTGTTTCCCGTGTTCGATAATTGCATTATCTTAGGTATGTGTGGTAATAGAAGACGAAAACCGTAACACTAGTTTACTACAACCAGAACAATAGTTTAGTATAAGACAGGGTTTTCCGAAACTCCTTCACGAAACAAGGCGCAGTAAATATTCCTGAATTCCAATCAAGAACAACTGCCAAGATGAGAAACATAGAAGCCGATATCCTCGGTGTAACGAAGCAGCTTAAATCATTTAATAAAGGCAAGGCCACCGGACCAGATTCTATACCAGTCAGGTTCCTCTCAGGGTATGCTGATTAAATCGCTCTATATTTAGCAATTATATACAACCACTCGCTCACAGGAAGATCCGTACCTAAAGGCTGGAAAATTGCTCAAGTCACACCAATACCCAGAAAGGGAAGTAGGAGTAATCCGCTGAATTATAGGCCTATATCACTAACGTAGATTTGCAGTAGGGTTTTAGAAAATATACTGTATTCGAACATTATGAAGAACCTCGAAAAAAACGATTTATTGACATATAGTCAGAACGAATTCAGAAAATATCGTCCTTGTGAAACACAACTAGCTCTTTATACTCATGAAGTTATAAGTGCTATCGACAGGGGATGTCAAATTGATTCCATATTTTTAGATTTCCAGAAGGCTTTCGACACCGTTCCTCACAAGCGTCTTCTAACCAAACTGCGTGCCTACGGAGTATCGCCTTAGTTGTGCGACTGGATTCGTGATTTCCTGTCAGAAAGGTCACAGTTCGTAGCAATAGACAGAAAGTCATCGAGTAAAACAGAAGTAATATCCGGCGTTCCACAAGGAAGTGTTATAGGCCCTCTACTGTTCCTGATCTATATTAACGACATACGAGACAATCTCAGTAGTCGTCTTAGATTGTTTGCAGATGATGCTCTCATTTACCGTCTTGTAAAGCCATCAGATGATCAAAACTAATTGAAAAATGATTTAGATAAGATATTTGTATAGTGTAAAAAGTGGCAGTTGACCCTGAATAAAGAAAAGTGTGAAGTTATTTACATGAGCACTAAAAGAAATCAGCTAAATTTCCATTACGCAATAAGTCACACAAATCTGAGGGCTGTAAATTTAACTAAATACTTAGGGATTACAATTACAAATAACTTAAATTGGAACGATCACATAGTTAATATTGTGGGTAGAGCCAACCAGACACTGCGATTCATTGGCAGAACACTTAGAAGGTGCAACAGGTCTACCAAACAGACTGCTTACACTACGCTTCTCCGCCATATTCTGGAATATTTCTGAGCGGTGTGGGATCCGCATCAGCTGGGACTGACGGATGACATCGAAAAAGTACAAACAACGGCAGCTCGTTTTGTATTATCGTGAATTAGGGGAGATAGTGTCACAGACATGATACGTGAATTGGAGTGCTAATCATTAAAACAAAGGCGTTTTTCATTGCGACGGAATCTTATCACGAAATTTCAATCACCAGTTTTCTCCTCCGATTGCGAAAACATTCTGTTGACACCCACCTACATATGGAGAAATGATCATCACGATAAAATAAGAGAAATCAGGGCTCGCACAGCAAAAATTTAAGTGCTCGTTTTTCCAGCGTTCCGTTCGAGAGTGGGACAGTAGAGAGACAGCATGAAGGTGGTTCATTGAACCCTCTGCCAGGCGCTTTATCGTGAATAGCAGAGTAATGATGTAGATGTAGATGTAGACTGAAAGTTGTATGTAAGTGTAAATACAGTTATATAAGACGGCCATTGTTTATGGTTTCAACTTCCGTTCGGTCTAGAAATTAAAACCACACTGAAAATCCTACAGATTTTCACAGACGTCTTGTGTAGTGTTCACATCTATTGCATCAAGCCTCACTTTTCAGTTCTGGGTGCAGAGTGAGCACACAAAGCTGTCTCGAACAGTAGTGTTTCACCCCATGTGTGAAGTGCCTGATGAGAAGTTCCACTTGATTTCATGAAACCCACATAACGTAACTGCCACGCGTTTTATTTTTTATCACAATGCTCAGCCACACACTACAGGAGCAATGAAGACGCTCCTGGCGTGTTTTCGATGGGAAGTGTTTGATCACACACCACACTGCCCGGACCTCGCTCCCTGTGACTTTTATCCCTCTGGTCACATGAACTGGTGGCTATGACGACAGACAGCTCTTTGGCACAGAGAATGAGCTGCAGACCACTGTAGAGAATTGGCGGTAAGCAATGTGGCTACCTTCTCTGATGAGGCTGTTAGTAAGTTGCTATCACACTACGACAAATGTCTAAGTTGGAATGGCGTCTGTGTATAGCCACATAACTTGGAGCCTTATGGTAAAATAGTTTTTTGTTTTTTTTTGTCTTCTTCTATTAAACAATAACATAGGCTGCCCAAAAGGCGTACAAACACTTCATACACTGCTTATTGACAAGAATCTGCCTGATTATGAACGTTAAATGCTACAAAACACATGCCGCAACTAAAAATAAATTGCTACTGGTTACAATAACTTGCAATTTCATTTGGTAGTCGAAAACGCTAAGCTGTAGATCATCACCCTGCTATTTATCAATTTTTGTAACGATATTCATCACACAACAGGTATTAGACTTAGAAACTGTTATTCCATTGGGAACAGAAGTTCATCAGCCCCCAATTGGAACGAATACGCCCTCTGTCATCCTTGTGTCACGGAAGCAAAAAATGGTTCAAATGGCTCTAAGCATTATGGGACTTAACATCTGAGGTCATCAGTCCCCTAGACTTAGAACTACTTAAACCTAACTAACCTAAGGACGTTACACACATGCATGCCCGAGGCAGGATTCAAACCTGCGACTGTAGCAGCAGCGCGGTTCCGGATTGAAGCGCCTAGAACCGCTCGGCCACAGCGACCAGCCTGTCACGGAAGCAAACGGCCTTTGAATATTATTTTGAGGAATTTCCTCCCTCGCCAGAAACACATGCTGTGTCAATTTATGGTGGCTGCAGCCTGGTATGAAAGTGTACGCCCCATATTCATCCCGGATATTACAAACAAGGGGACCAGAAATGCTTGTCATGGATCTGTACGTACCTCAAGGTGTTTGCGGTGAAAACTGCAGCATGTGGTCTTGCATTATCCTGCTGGAATATCGCATTTGGTACCCCAAGAATTGAAGAGATATTGAGCTAGAGACTCGTTATTTGCTGTGACCTTCCACCCGCTAGTTGACAGACACATTGGAGTCAATTTGATCGCCAAAGCAGAAGCTGGACTCAACGGTGGACATCATATAATGACATTCAGTATTCCAGTGAGTCTGATTCTATACCTTGTTGTTTGTGTTGTGGTATCAGCTTGACACGATGCATGGCAACTCGAGATTTCAACAGAGCGTCCAGCGATCAGTTTACAACGCTCTGTTGTCACACTCTGCCCATAACTTCAGTCTTTCAGATCAGATAGAACTATATTACGGTTTTTCTCGAGGTGTAGTCCTTATGGAAAATCTCGGCCTACTATTCTTGCCATTGTTATTCTGTGACATACCGGTACCACTCGTTCTGACACTATGCCCTCACCTTCTGCCAGATAATTTAGATTTTGTCTTCCCTCTATTCGTCATGACCAGTCAAAAATCATACTAACTTTTTTTTTCGTAAACAAATATAAATCAAAAGAACATCACATGAGCATTTCATAATATCGTCACTCCTTTCAACTATTCTACTAACCAGTGGCCGACGGAAAAAGAGAGCATGCGAAGAATGTAAGGCTTAAATAACTTTTACATAATGATAAAAATAAACAAAATTAAAGGTACCTACTGGTAGCAGTTTTCGTTTCAACCCACCCCACCCACCTTCTCTACTCTGTATGAATACTGAAAATTAAGCTGTGTTAGCATTTAAAAAAAACAAAGGTTTCTGGAAACTGTTTGAAAATAATACAACTTATACTAATGAATACAACTATAAAATCCGCCAAAACGGATATTTATGTGGGGAATATACTTACGTGTGAAAAGAAAGAGAGAGAATTTCAGTTCACTTACAGCACCTTGACCGCTATTGACCCTTTGTATTCTGCATTACTGACAGTGACAGTGCAACTGAAGCCATTTTGTTGCATGTTCCTTTATGTATAACTCTTTTATCATTTCACAGAATTTTACTTCACTGACTTTATATATCATACAATGATTCCTTGTATCTTCCTTTTATCTGCAGAGTGTCTGGAGATAACAAATGACTGATCATCGTGGAATGCTCATAATTAATGTATATAAAAGGGGTAGTGTTGTTAGTGACGATATATGAACCTGTTTTAATCTATGAAGTAGACCATTATTTATATAAGTGGAAGAGTAGAGAAATAAAAGTTAAATAGAAAACAATAATGTTTTCTAAAAATGTTTCTACATAAATACTTCCACCAGAGGGCTCACAACTTTTTTTCTGAGTACGTGCTTGGCTACCACGAGGTACCCGCCTTTCCAGCATTTCTTCCTTTCTGTGCTACAAGCTTATACTTCCACAATCCTTATCCACCTCTGCCTCTTCATCAGATGGTTTTCTTGGTACAGACGCTGCTTGGGCCTGGTTTATGATTGGGAATTAAGTTTCCACTTCTGGAGTTTTTTTTACATCTTTTCGTTAAACAAATATATTGTCCACACTGATGGGTTTTAACTGCCACCAATTTCCAAAATTCTCCAGAACAGCAGATCGTGGAGAGAAGGTCGTCCATATGGTCTATGCTCCACTTCCGTGCCTTTCCATCTTTGCCCCCTTCCATCTAGTAAGGTCATTTTGTTGTAGGTGGGTTTGCGGGGGGGGGGGGGGGAGTAGGGGGCGAGGGGCGAGTAGTCAAGTACCTGCATGGTGGTAGCCCACTGACCACGCAGGTATCGCACAGTTGGTGCCTGAGTTGATAACTCCCCATATATGCCAAGAAGTATGTTCCTACCGTGACTAGGCCATGGAGACTCTGAGCAACGCATTACTGGCCAGGTAGCTATTGCTGAAGCTGAATGGCGCCCACGGAGAGACCCCATTCAGAGTGAGTAGCACCATGACAGAAGTGCCGCAAAATGAGTAGATGAAGTTATCTCCCGCTGATGGCCATATGGCCTGAGCAGTCTCTGTGAAAGGACAGTCCTGTTGTAATGCAGAGCGCTGTGATCCTGAAATGTTCTCCTCCCTGGATACGACGAGGGATAAATTTTGGCCAAATGGCAAGCAGAAAAGTACTCCCCATCTCCTCCCCACAATACTTAGTTTGCACGTGGACTGAAGGGGGTTCCTTCTTGGCCACAAAGCCTTTATTCTTTGTAGAAACTACAGAGAACAAGTTTGTGGAAGTTGCAGCGATTTCCAAAATGAAGAGTGGGTCAGTTTTGATCAAAGCAGCATCCCCAGCCCACTCACGGGAACTGCTCGCTTCTAATAATGTGAGTGGCATACCGATGACTGTCACATCCCATAACAGTTTCAATATGCTTGATGGGGTTTACACTTTGTCCATCATGTACAGAGGCTGCCAAGTGACAGTAGGGTCGCTACCTGTGCCTTCATCTTGGATTTTGAGGGTGATTCATTGCTTGAAAAGGTCGATAGTACACCGATGCGATGTGAAACAGTATTCACCCCCCCCCCCCCCCCTCCATGTGCTGCTTCAGATGTTACAAATTTGAGTAGATGTTTTCGCACAGGAATCACGCAATGTCTAGAGATTGTGGACGAGCGCTGCATGCAAACGCTCATTGTGCTCTTCCTCCATCTGCGGCAACTGTGGAAAGCACCATTCTGCCTGCTCACCAGACTGCACTGTTTTGCAGAAAGAGATGAAGATACAAGAATTAATAACTCTGGACAAACTCACTTACCAAGACACCAAGAACAAATGAGTGATTGCACCTAGCATGTACAAAAATGTCATGGGCTACAGCTATGACAACGTCGCCCCTTTTGGAGACAGTAATCTCCCTGAGTGATTGCACCTAGCATGTACAACAATGTCATGTGCTACAGCTATGACAACGTCGCACCTTTTGGTAATCTCCCCTGTTATACCTTCTAGAGTGGACCCTCAGGTCAGCTCAACCATGCCTGCCCCCCGGTTCGTTGGGGGCTCCCCGCTTTCTGCTTCCCCCTCTCCCAACTCCATATCGATAAAGCAGCGACGAGATGCGTTTAAGAACATTTAATTGTGATACATTTTGTTTAAGCAACTGAATGATTTTTCTATGTCTCCCTAGCTGCTCGAAAGGACACACACCTTTGTTTTACGCCTTTTACGTTACAGGTCGGGTAATGTTTCTTAATGTGTAAAATTTTACGGAAAAATCAAAATATATATTTGAGTTAATTAAATCAGTTCTTCTAATAATTTGATCAAAATATTACTATATTTCATATTTATCTATATTTCTCACTACAGCTTCAGATTGTCAGCAGGACTGTCCCCTTATACCGATAAAAAAGAGATGCATTTGGGCAACAGAAATTGTCGATGCTATTAGTGCAAATTGGACGTCCAAAAATACCTAAGAGCCTCGTTTTCCAGACTGATTAGTTCGAGGATTTGAAAATCCGATGCCTTCAAATTATTCTCTCACTATTTCAGTATTTCAGTTTAAAATGACATGGCCACAGCATGCCTTTGTTAAACAGGCAATGGCACAATTGCTAATATTTTTGCAATGAGACTACAGGTCCCATGACGTTGCGTAAGTCAGATGCTTCTTTGTAACTGATCCTTCCATTTGAGCTAAATTTCAATACAATCACTAATTCCGAAATCTCATATCCAACCACGAAAGCTTTCACAGGAGTGTCTGATAAAAATCAATGCCCTCTTTTCGTGTCATCCCTTCTTAGTAAGAGGACTTGTACAAAATGAAGAAATACGCGAGGGAGGAAGAAACAGATACACCCTACACCAACTTTCCGTTCAGTGGCTTCCCACCCACCGGGGACATTGGTGCTCATCTCCAGTCAGAGACAAAACACTCTCCTCCAGCTTCTCAGGACACTTTCTTCCAAGGTTTCGGCTGGTCTACAACTGGGCGCCAGCCAGTGGCTGAAGGAGCCACAGGCTGCTGGTAGCAACGATTATCATCTTTACCTGAAACTGATTCAGAGAAGTCCTTGCCATCATCGAAATCTAAGGAGAGGATAGAAAAGAAGAAGTCCTCCAAGAGGAAGGAAATTCTGGTGGCCCCCAAGCCACCAAATCCCACCTCTTCCACTCCTGTGCCCGAGGTGGAGACTTCAGTGGCCCCTGAGTCCCCAGTTCGCGCCACACAACGGAACCAGAACCGACATACGTCGATGCCAAAACCTCTCAACCAGTGGCAGCAGATGGCCCTGAGCATAACTGGCCTCCTTGATCCCTTCCTGGACTCGCAGTACATCGACAGATTTATTCTCCATAGATTTGCAGCAGCTTTTTCCACAATTTCACTGAGCTACGCAATCTACTAAACAAATGCGCTGTCTTGTTCACTGCCCTTCAGGACAGTTGGTTTATAGCAACGTGAACCCCGGCTCTTCATAGGTGCTGGGAATGTTGTAAGAATTGTGCACCTGTGACAGGGTGTCAGGAGGAGTTTGCACATATGTTCTTGACACTCGATGTAAGGGAATAGTGCCTCTTAATACATGTTTGGAGGCTATTGCTGTTTGGGAAAACCATCTACAATGTTTACCTCCCTCGTGGTGGTGAAGTGTCTCAGAAGATATTGCTTGAATCTTCCCCCACCTTCCCTAATCTTGGACGATTCCAGAGTGTATAAACCTTTGTGGGGTACAACCACTATCACTGGCTGCATAAAGGACTCGAAAACTTACTGACACAATTTGCCCTTGGGCTTTTGAATACTTGTACCCTGATACGCTTCAGTGTGGTACAAGAAACTTCCTAGGTCATTGACCTCTCCATTTGCAGCCCTCGTCTTCTCCCATACATCCACTGGAGATTCCACAATGACCTGTGTGGTAGTGACCACTTTCTGATTCTCCTGCCACTCCTTCAGCGTCACTCAACTCGATGCCTGCCTAGGTGGGCTCTCAAAAGCGGTGACTGGTGTGCTTTCACATTCACAGACGCCATATGTCGACAACACAAAAATGGTTCAAATTGCTCTGAGCACTATGCGACTTAACTTCTGAGGTCATCAGGACAACACACCTTTGCTACATTACACAAGTGGGGTTTGTGTGGTCCATTCCTGATTTTTATTCAGACCTTACAGTCACACCATACATTTGGATTCGAGTTGGTGCTTTACCCCCATATCCAAGAGAATGGGGTCCTGTAGGGCCTGTAGTGTCCCTCTCTTTCTAGTAGGCATCAATGGTCTAGAAGCAGGTGTTGGGTCTTCAGTATAAAACTCCTTGTATTCCGATGATTTTTACCTCTACTAATCCTCCTCAAGGGTGGATATCGCTGAACATCGACTGCCAGATGCCATAAAAAAGGTGCAGTCATCAGGACAACACACCTTTGCTACATTACACAAGTGGGGTTTGTGTGGTCCATTCCTGATTTTTATTCAGACCTTACAGTCACAACATACATTTGGATTCGAGTTGGTGCTTTACTTCACTTCATGCACTTCTGCCCCAGTGGTACCTTTCACGCACAACTATAACTTTACCTCGATGGCCGACGACTTCATGTGGTGGAGGCTTACTGCCTTTTATAATGGGTCTTCGATGCTTATTCGACATGTATTTCCCATCTTTGCCAGCTTAAGCGGAAGTGCTGCCTACACATCAAGGTACTTCGCTGACTCAGTAACACCAGCTGGTGTTCAGAACACACCACACTATTGCAGCTCTGCAACGTCCTAATTTAGTCCTGCCCTGGCTATGGGAGTTTGGCGTATGGTTTGGCATCACCCTCAGTATTGCAGATACTGGATCCGATAGACCACTGCAGGATTCGATCAGCGACAGTAGCCTTTATAATTAGCTCTGTGATCAGCTTACTCATGGAGGCTGGGGTACCTCCATTGTGGATCATGTGCCTTCAACAGCTTGTCAGTTATGCTGCACAGGTTTTCCGCACCCATAAGCATCCAAACTGTCGTTTCCTGTTTCGAAACACAGATATCAATCTCCCACAATAGCAGCCCAGATCAGGGATTTCGATCTCAATCCACATCTAGTCTCTCATCTTTGAACTCCAGCTGTTTGCTGTACCACTTCTGCTCTGAGCCCATTCATGTACACATTCGTTGTGCATCCCATGGCCACGGTTTTGCTTATGTACGCATGTGGGACATACTGAACTACATTCCTTGCTGAATGGCTGTAGCGTTTTCGCCACAGAATTGGTAGCCAACATTCAAGTTCTTGAGCTTATCCGGTCCTCCACCAGCGAGTTATTTCTCATTTACAGCGACTCTTAGAGCAGTTTACAATCTCTCGACCAGTGTTAACCATCCATTGGTCATCGCTATCCGGAGATCTCTTTATGCCCTTGAGCAATCTGGACTCTGGGCCACACTAATATCCCAGAGAATGAAAATGGTTCAAATGGCTCTGAGCACTTAGGGACTTAACTTCTGAGGTCATCAGTCCCCTAGAAGTAGAACTACATACACGTAACTAACCTAAAGACATCAAACACATCCATTCCCATGGCAGGATTCGAACCTGCGACCGTAACGGTCGCGTGGTCCCAGACTGTAGCGCCTAGAACCGCTCGGCCACCCTGGCCGGACCCAGAGAATTAACTCGCAGATGATTTGACCAGACTGGCTATCAGTGAGCCGACTATTGAGATAGGTATTCCGGAAGAATATCTCTGACCGGTATTACATGTCTAGTTTTGGGAATCTAGAATTCGGAATGGCTTCCTGTGACTTCATCAAACTATGAATAATGATGGAGACTAAAAACATGTGGAGGTCCCATACGCAGGCCTCTTGCAAGGACTCTACCGTCCTTTTCTGGCTCCACATTGGTCATACCCTGTCATGAGGACCCATCCCACTGTCTCTGTGGCTCCCATTTGACAGTGAACTACATTTTGCTGGACTGTCCCACTCTAGCCGCCCTGTGGCGGATTCTTAATCTCCTTTACTCGCACCCCTGGTATTAAGAGATGATGGCTCAGCAGCTGATTTAATTTTACGTTTTATGCGTGAAGGCGGCTTTTACCACTATCTTTGAGGGTGGGGAGGTGGGGGGAGGGCACTTAACCTTATCTGGCCAGTGAGGAGTTGACCTTTCTGCCCAGAACTAGCTGCAGCTGTGTAGGCTTGGTGGTCCACCCAAGCCCTTACCCTAACTGCTCTTTCACTCTTCCTTTCACCCTCTCACACGATCTGTTCGACTTGTTCATCTACAGCTATCTGTTCTTCTTTGGCCCTGTACATGTTGATAGTCGTTCCTAGGCAATTTCTGAGTGGGGTACCTCTGGTAAGTGGAAAGGAGTGGAGGATGTTTGTCCCTTCATTGCGCTCTGCTCTTTGGGTCATCCGACCATTACCTAGATAGGGTATCTAGCCTGCTTCTCACCTTTCTTCTTTTTGGTCCCTTATCTAGCCTTTGTTGACCTTTTGTAGGCCTTGCCGTTTTCCTCCCCTGGGTTTTGGCGGTAGACAATATCTGATTTATAGTCATGTATGTATGCTCGAGGAAAAATGATGACGAAGTAGTTTGGTCCCTTTAATCATCCAACTGACGCCTGGGGTAGCCGCGCGCTCAGGGGCTCTTTGTCACGGTTGGCATGGCTCTCACTGTGAGAGGTTCAAGTCCTCCATCGGGCATGGGTGTGAGTCTTGTCCATAGCGTAAACGAATTTAAGTTAGATTTACCAGTGCGTAAGCTTGGGGACGGATGACCTCAGCATTTCGATCCCATAGGATCTTATCTCAAATTTCCGACACTTTCATCCAACCAGCCAACCAGCATACATACTTGGCACTTCTGCCTGCAGCACATTACAAAGTTGACGTCTTTTTCTTTATGCAACCACTGAAACTCACAAAATGTTTATAGTTATAAACATACGTCGGTGTACAAACCAGCCCAGCGAAATGCCTGCTCAGCGGTAAACGAACGAAACGTGTGCAAAACTTCATGCTGAAGTATCTGATCGATAGAGCTCGAAGACTTCCAGACAAAGACAGCCTTGCCGTGGAATTACATAACCTCCGATTAGTGTTCTGAATAGACGAATGCTGAGGTCATCAAACTGAATGAGCGATGCCATCAAAATCAAGTACGCCTGAAAAAATGGTTGAGATCCAAACCGAAGAATAGAAGCCAAAATAACGTACCTACCACATGCCGGTCCAGTATCCAGAAAAATCGGCAGACTTCTACGGAAACATGACAGCCAATTTATTTCGCTCCCTGAAGTAAGATAAAACGTATCCTATGAAATGTTTAAGTCGATCTAAGTCTCCGAAAGGCGAGTGTGTATCAGTTTCCTCGCGAATGTAGCACGTCTTACGTGAGGCAGACTGTTAGACCAGGCGAAGAGAGACGAAAGGAACATCAGCGCTACAGCCAACTAAAGGAACCAAGCAAATCAGTTCTCACCGAGCACTGCCTCGAATATAACCACGAAATAAAATATGATGAGACAAGTATTGTGGTATAATTGACAAGTTTCTGGAACAGAATAATTAAGGAATCTATCGAAATAAAGATGTCAGAGAATTAACAAACAGGGAATAGAGGTTTCAATTCAAAAATCGGACGCACTCAAATGATTAAAATCGCGCCGACGATTACATCCACCACAGCGGAAAAATAACGAGAGATTTTGCGTTTGACAAAATATCAGCGCGAGCTCTGAAATATAAAATAGAATCAAACAACGAAGCTGTAAACAGCGACGTGAGATCAAAAACAGTTCGCAATCTGGTTGGAGACCAGTGGGTACACATAGCAAACATCGCAGTACCTGAAGAAGACGGAAAGCTCGGTCGTCGAAATATTGAGCATAACGTGGAAATAACAACACTGCAGAATATGCAGAAGCACAACATTAATATACACAACGCATCTCTGGACGAAACGTCAGGAAAGATTCACCAGCAACGACTCATCTGCCTTGTTGCCAGAAATCCTGCCCATATCACTGGATGTGACAACGCTGATGTTCTAAACACTTTATTTGTACTTGTTTAGAAATTATAAATATATTACAACCTTTGGTTCCTTCCCCATCAAAACATCACTTCGTCAATATTCCTTTCCAATATTTTAACACGTGCACGCACTTTCGTCCTTCTTCTACAGTAATGTACTTCTTTTATAATATTTATTACTGTCAACTAAAAGTTTTCAATGAGATAGCATTGAAATACCTTCTGCCCCTACATTTATATGCCTACTCTGAAATTCACAATTCAGTGCCCGGCAGATGTTTCATCGAACCACGTTCCAGCTATCCCTCTAGCGTCCCACTATAACAACACGCGGGAAAACGATCGCTTCATCTTTCAGTGCGAGCACTGATTAATTTGATTACGATGGTCTTTCTCCTTATGTGGATGGGCACCAACAACATATTTTCTAATTTGGAAGATAAATTAGCTTTTCTAAATTGCATGAAAAGATCTTACCGCAATCAAAAGCGCCTTTGATCTAATGATTGCCATCCCAAGTTGCATATCATATCCGTAACACACTCTTCCTTGTTTCACGATAGTGCAACACGAGCAGCCCTTCTTTGAACTCTATCGATGTTCTCTGTCAATCCCGTCTGATGTGGATCCCACGTCGTGCAGCTATGCTCCAGTAGAGGGTGTACAAGCATAGTGCAGGCAATGCCTTTCGTAAATCTACTGTATTTTCTAAGTGTTCGCCCGTATTGGTTTCGCTCTCCCTACAAAATTAATTATGTGATCGTTCCAGTTTAAGTTTTATTAGAAGTTAAATGGATTCATTTTAATGCTCATTTGGATGACTTTGCACTTCTAATTATTTAGATTCACATGTGACATTTCGCATCAGGCAGATAGCCTTGTCTAACACATTTTTCAATTGGTTTTGATAACCTGATTACCTTACGAGACGGTAAATGATAGAATTATCTGCTATCTAAGATGACTTCTCTGTTTCTCACCTAAATCGTTTGCAAAGAGTTGAAACAGCAGGTTCCTTGGAGAACGCCAGGTATCACTTCTGTTTTTCTCAGTGGCTTTCAATCAGTTTCTAGGAACTGTGAAATATCTGACAGTAATTCGCGAATCCTGTCGCACAAATGAGACGATACTCCTAAAGCACGCAATCTGATTAGAAGTCGCTTGTAAGGAAGAGTGTCAAAAACATTCTGGAAACCTAGAAATACTAGAAATATGCAATCAATTTGCGATACTTTGTCGACAGTACTCATTACTTCGTATGAACAGAGAGCTAATTGTGTTCAACAAGAACGATGTTTTCTACATCTGTGTTGTCTGTTTTCCTATAAATCGTTATCTTTCAGGTAGTTCATAAACGTCAAATCATCGAGTAAAACTGAAGTGATATCAGGTGTTCCCCAGGGAAGCGTCCTGGGACCTCTGCTGTTCCTGATCCATATAAATGACCTGGGTGACAATCTGAGCAATTCTCTTAGGTTGTTCGCAGATGATGCTGTAATTTACCGTCTAGTAAGGTCATCCGAAGACCAATATCAGTTGCAAAGCGATTTAGAAAAGATTGTGCTGTATGGTGTGGCAGGTGGCAGTTGACGCTAAATAACGAAAAGTGTGAGGTGATCCACATGAGTTCCAAAAGAAATCCGTTGGAATTCGATTACTCGATGAATAGTACAATTCTCAAGGCTGTCAATTCTACTAAGCACCTGGGTGTTATAATTACAAACAACTTCAGTTGGAAAGACCACATAGATAATATTGTGGGGAAGGCGTGCCAAAGGTTGCGTTTCATTGGCAGGACACTTAGAAGATGCAACAAGTCCACTAAAGAGACAGCTTACACTACACTCGTTCGTCCTCTATTAGAAAATTTTGCTGCGCGGTGTGGGATCCTTACCAGGTGGGATTGACGGAGGACATAGAAAGGGTGCAAAAAAGGAAAGCTCGTTTTGTATTATCACGTAATAGGGGAGAGAGTGTGGCAGATATGGTACGCGAGTTGGGATGGAAGTCATTAAGGCAAAGACGTTTTTCGTCGCGGCGAGATCTATTTACGAAATTTCAGTCGCCAACTTTCTCTTCCGAATGCGAAAATATTTTGTTGAGCCCAACCTACATAGGTAGGAATGATCATCAAAATAAAATAAGAGAAATCAGAGCTCGAACAGAAAGGTTTAGGTGTTCATTTTTCCCGCGCGCTGTTCGGGAGTGGAATGGTAGAGAGATAGTATGATTGTGGTTCGATGAAACCTTTGCCAAGCACTTAAATGTGAACTGCAGAGTAATCATGTAGATGTAGATGTAGATGTTTGAACACAGCATACGTTCCCAAACACTAATGGAAATCGAAGTTAGTGATATGGGTATGGGTACGGCCGAAGAAAACCATGACCTTTATGCCAAAGATACAGAGCCGCGATAATAGTCAGGGAATCCTTGCTTATCGATATATTATCTATTGGTAAGATGTACCAAACTACTTTTCAGGAATAGTTGCAAAATCTTGTGAACACACAGAGAAATTAAATCCGTAAGTGACCCTTCATTCTTTCAAGTAATATGCATATACAGTGTATTCCATAAACGTAAAACTGGAAACAACACCATAGTGTGTTAATCACTATTTATTTGCAGTCTGCGATACACATTTCATTTACAATATGACCGCTCTTAATCTCTTACTGTATTCAATCTCCTTGTAATGATTAAATATCCGAAGAAAGCCCTTACACGCAGAAGCAGGCCATCCTAAAAGGCATTTTCAACTCTTGCTGAAAAAAAGTTACTCATATATCAATTATTGCTATAATTATACCTCTTTACAGTATGTAATAGCTAGCTTGCGTAGTGTGTTTATGAAAAACGGGCAAGGTCTTCATCGGTATAACAAAACGAAAATTATTTCCAGGATCCGTAAAATAAAGATTCTGGTTATCAGTATCGTTGTTAGTTGTAAATAGAAAGGTCAATGTTATAGCAGACATTGATGGTGCAAAGATATCAAACGGTTTATTTCTTCACAGCAATATCCAAACAGTGCAGAAAACTATTGGCGCTACTAGTTCGTGGGCCATTTCACAGGTCCGAGAAAACGAAATTAGTGGCACAGTTTCATCATTACCAGGAACTGTTCCTCAATGAGCGCAAGCAAAATATAGTAAGTAGTAGCAAATCATAGTAGTCATTTTTTTGACTTTCTTAGGCGCTCATGTCATCTATCGCTCAACCAGTTAGTTCACTACTACTGTAGACTTAAATAAAAATAAACGTACAGCCATAAATATGTAAATTTATCAAGGTTTTCCTCTTTCACGTTAAGCGAATACCGGGATGGTTCAGTAACGAAGACTAAGGGTTATTTACTTCGCAGCGCTCATCCGTGCTTGTGCTTCGTCTTTATAATCACGTGATACTGGTGACAAAGATTAAACGTAACTTACTTCTGTTCTAAGATCGATCTGAAGACTTTCTCGGACCTTGTTGAATTCTGTCATCTGTCGATGTCTCTCAAGAAAGGAAGCTAAGAATACTGAACTTAGTTTGTTTCTAAAAATTAACATAATAGCTTATATTATACAATACCTTGCCAATAACTCTCCTTTCTTTACTCGGATCTAAAAGTCCAAAGTCTCCGTTGTTGCCGTACTTTATATCTGTGGCGTTAGAGGCTGCGCTTGTGTTTTGTACTCGGGCAGACGGCGGCGTGCATGCCGCTTACAAAGGATTTGTTCCACCGCGGAAGACGGGGGTGTCCGTTGTTTGGCAGGTCCTCGAGCGAGGAGCTTCTGTGTGCAACCAAGCAGGGGGGGGGGGGGGGGGGGGGGCAGAGCGCTGCTTTGTTGGCCGGGGCTGACAATTGCTTTGCCTCGAATCGACTATGCATGACTCAGTAAAAGGCCTACTTCTTTTTCTTTTCTTTTTCTTTTGTGACATTCACGACATATTCTTTCGCGAAGAAGGAACGCAGGAGTAGAGGTAGACGGAGATCGACAATCCATCAAAAAATTTATATAGTAATACTTCTTTGATCAGGAGTATTTCCGCTTCTTCTACCTCGAGTCACGGTTTTCACAATACAAAACTCGTACTGAAATATCAGAAAACTACCGTTAAAAATATTAAAATTTACACTGCCTGAGAAAAGAAAAGAAACACCCACAAATGATGCGGAAACGAAATGAAGCTTCAGAAGCTGAGATGGTGTGTCATGTTATTTCAGTGATTACACAATCGAGTCGAATCTATAAAAATCTTGACGGTAAAGTCCACTACTTATGAGTAGGTTTTCAGTCCCCTCACGCCCCCCCCCCCCCCCGGTTCTGGTCCGGATGTAAGCACTACATCGGTTGGGGAGAATGACCTAACACCGCTTTACCGTCTCCTGAGGCAAGCTGGCTTACAGTTGTAATAAGGGAGACCTGGAGATTTTAATGGCCAAAAGAACACTTCAACATATCGCTGACACTTCACGAAGGAACGTGCCGTGTGTGAACAAGCATTGCCCTAGTTGAAAGTTGGTACAATTTTGGCATGAGAGGCAACACTCGAGGACGCAGTAGGTCGGTGACGTACCCTTGCGCCGTAAGAGTTCCCTGCCACTACCAGCTGTGATCTGAAGTCATACCCGATGGTCCCCCAAAGAATAACCCCAGGAGGTAATACTGTAGTGCGACCCCAAAATATTGTAAGAATGGGACACTTTCCCAGGTCACCACCATACTTGTCAACAACAGTCGTCCAGCGTGATGCAGCACGGCGATTCATCACTGAATACAATGCGATTCATCTCAGGTCCAAGCTTTCAGGTCAGGACACCACTCCAAACGCACCCTTTTGTGTCGTGGTGTTAACAGTAGCCAATACATGGGACGCTAATACCCTACTTTCCCTGCTGCCAGTCTACACAATATAGTTACAGATAGCAAAGAATGTAGTGTAGAGACCATTACTTGTTCTCGGATGGCAGGCGCAGATGTGAAACTGTAAGGAAGTGCTTAGCACACAGTACAGCGATCTTTTCTTGTCGTGATTAGACGTGAGCAACCTGTACTGTGAAGATAAGTATGCCTACCTTCACGAAGTAGTCCAACAAGTGGGCATTCCCGCACCCAAATGCCACACAAATCAAGATAAGTCACAATTTGACCAGCCGGCCAAATGGTGACCTACAATGAGACCCGTTTCAATTTGCCACCTGTACTGTGACGATAAGTATGCCTACCTTCACGAAGCAATCCAACAACTGGGCACTCCCACATCCGAATGCCACACAAAACAAGATATGTCACAATTTGACCAGCAGGCCAAATGGAGACCCACAATGAGACCCGTTTCAATTTGCCAGATGCTGAATTACGATCTCTCACTAGCGTAAGAGTTGTCTTTGCGTCCTTCTCAGTTATCAGTAAATATCTGACTCTGTTCACGACCCTTAGGCAGTACCCTACCACGCTTCGTGACAACACTAGTTACGTACGCCACTAAAGTACTGTGGTAGCCGTTCCGCCCGTGACGGAGAACTGCATCTGTCCACTTACACACCCGCTGATAGTGTGTACGTGTACGAATCTACTTTCTCTTCCCTGTGCATTTTCTTTTCTTTTACTTATTTTTTTTTTTCGCCACGTAATGTACTATAAATGGCTCATAAGACTGCATGTGCTGAGGTACAGACTGGGAAGCATTGCTTCTCTTCACTCCCTACTACCCTGCAGCTGCCCATTCTAAGTATAATTAGCTGTTCAGAAAACATAGCCTTACTGATAGACTTCGCTGATAACTTTGTTGTGTGACCTTACTTGCCGTTCATGGGCACTCAGTCTATTTCATTTCTTACGGATAGCCCAGTACCAAAGACGGAAAGTCTACTAAAAAAAGTGAAATGGGGTTGCAGATATCACATCCCCATTGTAAGCAGGAAACGGAAGAGAAATACAGCCCACTACCAACTTTTGTGTCAATAAAGCGGAGCCGGCCGTTGTGGTCGAGCGGTTCTAGGCGCTTCAGTCTCTAACCACGCGACCGCTACGGTCGCAGGTTCGAATCCTGCCTCGGGCATGGATCTGTGTGATGTCCTTAGGTTAGTTAGTTTTAAGTAGTTCTAGGTTCTAGGGGAATGATGACCTCAGATGTTATCCCATAGTGCTCTGAGCCATTTGAATCATTTGAATGAAAGGGAACGTCTAACTTCACGAAAGAAAAACGTTTCAGTAGTTGGAGAGAGGGTTTATCTATGAGATACTGAGCTCCGTAGATGACTTGTCCAGATAGGTGAACGTGTTAAAGCGCCACTTGTGGGATGGGGAGATGCGCTGGCGGTCAATGACAAAGGTCGGTGTGCTGGCCGCCTGGATATGGATTTTAGGTGCTTTCCCTCATCCCACTAGTTGAAACTTGGCTCGTACCCACTTGAACGATTCGTAAACCCTTAGCAAAATTTCGCTTACTTCCACAAGACTCACTTCCACGTGAATAACACAACAACCAGATACTCGAGGGACAAATGTTGTGTCTTATGGAAAAGAGGGAAGCGATACAAAGGGCATCCAGCCACATCTTAAACTAAACATTACAAATTTGTTCACAGCCATGTGGACCAAGCGCCGATGCGAGACGAAGGCCAAAGAAAAACAAAAAGAAGTAGCAGAGTGCGGTAGACATCGGCGCTCAGCTTGATGCCATGTTGCATAACTTCAGGAAGACATTTGATACCGTTCCGCACTATGCATTAGTTAACAAAATGAGAGGTTATTGTTATTTGTGAATGGATTCAGATCATCATTATAGACAGAAATGAACGCTTTGTTCTTAATGTAATAAAATCGACAGATGTAGATGTAAATGTAATTTCAAGAATACGAGGACGTGTAATACAATCGTTACTGCTTATAGAATTTATGTACACGGTCCAGGCCGGCCGAGGTGGCCGAGCTGTTCTAGACGCTAGTCTGGAACCGCGCGACCGCTACGATCGCAGGTTCGAATCCTGCCTCGGGCATGGATGTGTGTGATGTCCTTAGGTTAGTTAGGTTTAAGTAGTTCTAAGTTCTACGGGACCGTTGACCTCAGAAGTTAAGACCTATAGTGCTCAGAGCCATGTGAACCATTTTACACGGTCCAGTCACATTAATGTGACATCTGTCAAAAACCCGACTAACCACCTTTTGCAGCGCACAACGTTGGGAGACGTGCAGAAAGAGAATCAGATTCTGAAAGATACTTATATGTACGTGTAATCAGTGCCGCGTTGCTGCCTCTGGATCACGGAGTCCCGTGTTCGATTCCCGCCAGGGTTGGGGATATTCTCTGCCTGGGAACTGGGTGTTCGTGTTGCCTTCATTTACTCATCATCATCGCTTGTGAGAGTGACTAGATTGGATTGTGAACAGAAAATGGGCTTTGTACGGGCGCTGATCACCGGGCAGTTGAGCGCCCCACAAACCAAACATCAGTATCATCATCATCATCCAGTGCCGTGGCCAGTTGCGCTAGGCGTCTCGGCTGAGGTCGCATGGCGAGTACAGCCCAGTCCACGGGGCCCCACAGATTCTCGAGTGGGTTTCAATCTGCGAAGTTTGTTACCCAGAGGAGTTCGGTAATCTCACTCTGGTTGCCTTGGAAACAGTCTGCGATCTGTGTGACACGTTGCGTCGCCCTACTGGTAGGTGGCATTCTGCCGAGGAAAATCAATGTAGGAATGGACATGGTCCCCAAGGATAGATGCATATTTGTGTTGATCCAATGTGCCTTCCAGAATAACGAGGTCGCCCAGGGAATGCCACGAACACATTTTCCAGACTATAACGCTCCCTCCTCCGGGCTGGATCCTTCCCATTATTGTTGCACGGTGTTTGCTTTCGGATGGCCATCTGTCCGATCCAGCGTAAAATGTGTTTTATATGAAAAGGCCACCTGTCTCCTCTCAGTGGACGTCAGAGTGCAAATTCCAGCCTTCATCACTAATGAAGAGCAGGCAGAATGGGTGCATGAACAAGGTGGCTATTGTGGATCCCAAACGTAGTGACATATGCTAAACGGTCGTCGAGACACTGCTGGTAGCCTCTACCTGGGTGGTCAATTGCGCGTCTATTTGCACGTATACATCTCTGCAGCCATCGTTCACCCCGTCATCTATGGCACCTGATGCACCCCGAATGTTTTGGATAGCACCATTTTGCCATGGGCGCTATAGTTTAACCACGGCGGCACGCGCACAGTTTTTAAACGTAGCCATTTCGGAAATGCTTCTGCCGTTGGCCAGAACGCAAACGATCATGCCGATTTGAACGTCCGAAAAATCCCCTTCTTTTGCGCAATATGCCAACGACTGCGCTGTTTTCCGCGTCCTTCCCAAGCGCTTTATATACTCTCAACTTATAGTGCTACCATCTGCCATTTGTGAGAGGTTAATGCACTTTGACGTGTAACACAAGCTGTGGAAACAATGCGATGGGACCACGTAAGACTTAGTGTAGAACGTCGGCAGCTCCACGAGGATGTTTGCGCATGATGCGGCTGAACAAGTGTATAAGACGGCAGCAACGTTAGAAGGCTGTAGCGAACTGCAGGAATACTCGCAGTGGACCTGTAATTAGTGCAGCGACTGCCAGTTGAACGTCAACGTAAATAAATGTAACACTTTGGGCATACGTAGGAGAAGAAACCCACTGCTTCAGAATTACGCTATTGGTGGCAAAATCGCTGGAAACAGCGGGTACCCTAAGGTACCTATGAGTAACAATTCGGGAAGACCATAAGTGTAATGAAAGTATAAAACAAATAGTGGGAGAAGCAAAATTCATAGGAGATCTTTTAAGGGAGATTCAAAGCAAAAATATTAAGGGAATGAAATTCATCCGCGAAAGAAGCGACTTACAAAGTATTTGTTTGACCAATTCTTGAGTACTGATCAAGAGTTTGGGACCATTACCAGGTTCGATTACTAGAAGAGATATACGCACATTGACGTGCATATACGCGATTCAACGAAGAGCAGCGCATTTTGTCACGAGATGCTTTAGTCCGTGTGAGAGCGTCACGGAGGTGCTCAACAAATTCTAGCGGTAGAAGTTACAAGAGACGCGTTGTGCAACAAGAAAACGTTTACTTTTGTGTTTTCAAATGCTTAAGATAGCTTGGCAATTTGGACTACTGAAGGAAAAGTACACACGAAACCGTATTTATGATAAATTGTCATGCTGAATTATCACTTATACAGTTCTGCGCCTTAGGTTTGTCCTTATATGTGGCACGGACTCGCCTCCTACATGGAGCACATATCGACCGATGGAACGAACACTTTATGGCCTCACTCAACTGGTCTACTGCTAACATAATACGTTCTCAAGATTGTCCTCAAAATGTGGTTCGAGGCACATTTTCCTCTTCAGATTTATCGAGCTTCTTATTGTTCCTAAGATACGACAAAATTCATGACGCATTCCTCACAAACCTGAACACTGGAAATGTACGCAATTGAAACAAATGAAGGTTCGCACTGTTGCACTGACGTTACTGTAGGAGTAGTGGTTCATTGGACTGCCTAACTGGTACCCATAGGTACCGAGAGAAATTACGCATAACAGGAAAACTACTGTAACATATTCTGAGACAGAATCCTTGAAGTGGCAGAGCGTAGACTGTTTTTCATGGTTTGAGATATCGACTCTCTAATGAGAAAAATTTTGGGGGTGGACTATTAATCCCATAGCACGGCTTGAAAACCTGTGTGGATGTTGACAGTTCTCCCACAACGCCTCTATCAGTCTTACCCCCCCGTGTAACATCTGATCGTAATAAATGATTCTAATGGCTCTGAGCACTATGGGACTTAACATCTCATGTCATCAGTCCCCTAGAACTTCGAACTGCTTAAGCCTAACTAACCTAAGGACATCACACACATCCATGCCCGAGGCAGGATTCGAACCTGCGACCGTAGCGGTCGCGCGGTTCCAGACTGTAGCGCCTAGAACCGCTCGACTACACCGGTTGGCCTCATCGTAATACTCTCGGCTTCTCAGTAGCGGGTTAATTTAATAAATCATCTCACTAAAACTGAGGAACTATTATCGTCTGTGTAAGATACATCTAGTTCGTGAGACTTCGTTACTACGGCTACAGTAAGATTTTTCAGATGCTGTTTAGTAGTCTCAATAATTATCAGTCATAGTCATAGGCAACAGACACGTTCCCTAGTTTAATTTACGGTCTAACAGTGTATAACTTTGCCGCTCCTATCGATCGTAGGTTTCAATACTGACGCCAAACCTTGATCTGCAAGTTCCAAGCTGTTTGATATCTGATGATGGCGATAGACGTAACAGCCATATAAAAAAAAAAAAAAAAAAAAAAAATGAAATTTTAATAGCGAACTAGGTGGTTTTGTTCAGCAAGTATAAAGCGAAATTTTTGAATTGATTAACGATATTTCCTGTTAGGAAAGACGCAACGTGTTATCTTGGCTAGAGATGTCCATGTTGTATATTAATGACGTGATAGACAATACTCACACCAACTTCAGATTGTCTACAGATGATGCTGTTACCTATAATAGGATACGGTCTGCAAAATGACACAAATATTCAGTCACATCTTTATAATATTTCAAAACTGGTACAAAGATTTGCAACTAGCGCCAATTGCTCCCATGTCTGAGATGGTGCACTTCACAAAACGGGAAACCGTAGTATTCTATGACCAAAATCAGTGAGTCATGACTGAAATTAGTCATTTCGTAAAATTACCTTTCAGAATATTGGTATATGAAACAGGACGATCAAATCGAGTGTGTGTAAGTGGTATCACCGGTGGTGTCTTTCAGTTCATTGGTAGAAGGCTGAGGAACAGCAGTAAGATTACGATGGGACTGTTACAAAAGATATATCAAATCAATTTTTGAATATTGCTCAAATGTATGGGAGTAATAAAACATAAGTCTGTCAAGAGGATATTGAACGCAGAAGAGGAAAGACCGCACGTGTTGTAAGAGCTTTGTCTTACCCATTTGAGGGCGTCACGGAGATGGTAAAAAGCTTGAAATGGACGTTCGAAGATGACACCCTCTACCACTCACATCAGTCTAATTTTTGAGTTTAAATCTAGAGGCAGAGATCGAAAAACAACTCTGTGACGCTGTCAACCTTGCTAAACACACCAGGAAAGAAATGAGCAGGTCTTCTTTAGATCCTTCTTACCTCACCGTATAATCTTACCTTATAACAGTTGACTACCGCTATGCAATAGCTGTTCTAACAAATGTTATGTAAGTGACTTCTTTTGTAGATGAAATATATTGGTTTGATATCCTTCCAACAAAATTTATCCCGGAATCTGTTTTATATGTTTATCCATCGAAAATATAATATAGTCTTGTACGTCTTTCGCAAATCTAGGAAGACAGAATCTCCCTGGTCAGCTGTTGCCGTTATTTACGAGATGTCCTGAGCGGCAAAGTTTCTTTATACTCATAGTGATAGTTTGAGAGAAACTGATTTTACTCTGAAGACGCCATGACGCTGTAACATGATAGGGTTCTCAAACAGACGTGCGTTAACCATGATGATATATGTATCTGTGCATCCATTATTTTCTGTCAAGACTGACACTTAGCCCACTATAAGCAGTCAGTAGATTGGCACGTTACGCACTAAAGATATGATGTTCTGATAAGGATTTGTAGAGGACCACAGTTGTTTGGACTTGATGGACGGCTACAGTAGCTCTGAGAGATCTTAGAATACATCCAATTATAAGTGACAACGATAAAAACGGAAACCAAAGAAGATTACGTTCAATTATTTTTGCGCCATAAGCGATACCTCGTGACTGCAAATAATTCTTGCGTGGTATGCTTAAACGCATTTTGCTTTGATCGTATCTGTACAACGTCGAATTTATGCTCTTGCTTTATGTTTTCCAGAAGACTAAGGCAGGAAGGAAGCTGGTTTAACGTTTCATTTATCGCCGGTAGAATCTTCCTAAGTTTGTTAATGGAAGCCGAGGCAGACGAGTTTTCCGCGCTACCCAGCAGATTATGTAAACTGCTGGCTTTTTATCTTCCATCGGTTTACGCAAAACTCCACCGATGCGAGCTACGAGCAGTGCAGCCAATAAAGACACAATCTAAACTTGCCGCAAGCTTCACCAGAGATTGCGCCTCTGCAGAGTGAGCTAACAGGATGAACGAAATGCTGAGTCCTATGAAGATCCGCCCTCGGAACAAGGGTGTGGCTAGCGAAGTTTTGCAGCTCCATGTGTACCACGAAAAGTCTTGCTCCCTTCAGGACGAATTTCTTACGCACCCATCCACATTAATTAATGTGTAATTACGAGTCGTTGCACATTATTTCTTTTTTGATATCCTTTTCATTCTCTACTCCGATGGATGGAGACGTTTATTTCAGATGCGGTCAGTTATAGGGCCATACCCAAGTGCTGCCGATTCGACGCCTAACGAACCAACAGTAAGGAAGGGATTTGACTTACAACTAAGGGAAAACTCCCAAAATCCTAGCTTGGAACCGGAGAATTGACTCTACAATGCTTGTCATTAAACCTAAAATACTACGACTAATACTCTATGCGAATGTAAAAAAAGTTAAAATCTTGCCTGGCTGGCGCCAGTGCCAAAGTTAAAGCCAAGGTGGGGTAGTCCACAATACGTAGACTAAATTACCAACAAGGAAGAAGAACCGATATTGCATGTAGAATGGGAACGCCATCCAGCTAATTGTCACACACCACAGGGGGACGGGCAAGTTGCCGATGCAACAAAGTGATCTCATGGAGAATGGAGCATAACATCGTTCTGTCGATCATGCATTGCGAAGTAAGAACGTGTAAATCGTACACGAGAGTGGCTTTCAGCACTTGGAAACTGCAGTAATAATTAAAATGAAAGCCTGAAGAGAGGAGCTGTGATATTTCACCATGGTGCAGAGCACAGACGGGTCCAGAAAATTAGCCACTTTAGGCGATTCTTACCACATAATAACTTCGTTGGCATAGCCAGTAAAGTCCAAGTACTCCGACTTTGAAAACAGGGTATCTGGCTCGGAGCTGTCGTTGAGGCAACCAATTTGGAACGGTTCGTTCTGTCACTGTGGTGCCAACTGCTGCTCAAATTGTTGCAGACGCAGTACGATGAGCCGCGTTTCTCTGCTGAACACCATGGTCTTCTTCCCTCTCGCGACCATCTGAAGCCTGGTCTTCTTGCGACCGAACAGTCTCGTGAGCACTAGTTCCAGAAATCATGTACAATGGACAGATTCCTGCCAAACCTTCTGCAGTGTCACAGGAGCAACGTCCAGCTTCTCGTAGTACTATTATACGACCTCGTCCAAACTCAGTGAGGTGTTGATAGAGGCGTCTGAAAAGCGCTCTTGACCAACATCAACTCACTACGTCCAATCTCAAATGTAACTACCGCTCACGACCGTTACGACGCGTATTTAAAGCAAACCTGATTTGAATAGTGCCAGCGCCACCCTTACCCGACTGGTGCGAAATCTGAATAGACTTCATATTTCGGTTATAGAAACACGCTTACCCACTTCCGTTTATCTCACTCACTATACTCGTATTCTTGTGTTTGGGATTTGTTTCCCCTCGTTGTACATCACAGCCATCTACAGCTCCTGTGGGATTTTCCTGGTGATTCATACTTCGCAGGAAGGCAACAGGATACGTGCTCCAGTAGGTCTATGACCAGAAAGCACTTGTAATATTTCTGGCATAGTCAGCCATCATATTAGGCTCCAAGAAGCTGTTTCCAGAGCAATGGAGATGTAAGAAGTATATAGATGACGAAATGTGGTGTGAGGTACCTGTAGCAGATGTTAGATTTGGTACCATTCCCGTGAGAAAGACCGCCTGCATAATGCTACTGCGCTGCGATCGGCTGCTGTGTTCGGAGCAAGGGCACCAAAATGTTAAAGTATAGTTATTATTATTAGTTAAACTACTCATTGGAATGACTTCACTCTTTAATATAAATATCTCTCAACAGCTGACTATCAATCAGTCATTTTAGAATTATTAAAAACAATTTAAATCAAAAACAAAAGACTGACGAAATTGCAGACGAAGCACTTCGGAAGCGTTCGGGTCACTCCTTTTCTGGTATGGCGCGCGAAGTGTTTCGGGCTGTTCGTCACTGTGGATTAGATACTCGAGAAGAACAGACATGTTGTCTGTCGTTGGATGTGTTTCCAGTTTTTATTTAAGTTCCTGTTCGTCACTCGGGATTAGTCAGTCTGAGATGTACAGTCATGTTGTCTGTGGCAGGATGTGTTTGCCAGTATTCAGTATTAAAAGATTCACTCCGGTAGTCATGAGGCACAGACACGTGCCACAAATAGTGTAAAGATACATTTTCGTAAACATTGTGTTTGATCATGTACTTTGCCGTATCAAAAGGTGGTGTGTTAAGATCATGTAGTCTTCTCGTGTGGCTATATTAAAATACACGAGTGGCATCCTAAAGAAGTGATACATTATTTCAGAACAGAACCTCGCTAAAAGTCAGTTTCAGCCCCAAGATACTGAACCAACGACCTGCTTGCTGTTTTCTGCGCTGGTGCCATCAACTTGAAGACAGCAGGTTAGTGAACTATAACAGAACATTCGTATTCCACACAGTGCAGTGGAAGCAACTAGGCGCCTCACGTGTACTGCATGCACAGAACAAACGTGCTCAGTGACACGTCATCTGCAGTAATGCAGAGGAGGTAAAGGAGGGTGATCGTAAAACACCAACAATCAATTCATTCTTCCTTTCTTGCCGTACGCTGTTGTCTTAAAACTAGCCTTGTGATTTTTAAAGGAACAACGCGCAGACGACAACGATGATTGCTTTCATAATTAGATCATGGAAAGTTAAATTTAACAAGTACAGACGTGAAAATCACAGTATAAATGCCCTTCCTTTTGCATAAGAAACGAAACCATTGGGTTGAACATAAATATGCGTTAAAATCAAAGACTGAAATAGAACTAGAAATCTACTTGTCATTATTGACATCCTGCAGCGATTGGCGCCAAGCTATGACAATAAATAGTGACTAAAGCAGTAAAATGTTACATTTGATATAAGTTAATGCATCTAGATAACATTAATCACACACAAACATTTAATAAATTCCAATACATATAGGACTATTTAAAAAGAAATTCGTACTGGCAGGAAAATGTAGGATTGTGTTTACAAAAATAAATGGGAAGTGAATTCTCTGTCGGTTGTCCCGGTCACGGTAATAAAACAAGAGATATGAGACCCCTGTGAGAGGAGAGAGAAACTACAGTGTCAAGGAAGACAAGAAAAAATATTGCTTGTTTCTCTGTCAGATTTAGCTTACAAAATAATCATACACAGACCCGGAGCAGCTTCACCAACATAGCACGAAGTTTTGCAAGAAAGCACGTTGTCTGAATATGGAAGAAACGATTCTGAAAGAGAAAGTAATTTCGAGTAGGGATAAATCTGAGGAGATGAAAAAGACCGTCGCGAAATTGCCGCTCTAGCAACGCCGCTGTGGAGCGAGCAGTTTAAGACGAGCCGAGAGCTTTGAAGCAAGTTGCGGAAAGCGGGATTTGCGAAGGTTGTCAAGAACAGTCGTCTTCTTCATAAAATTAAGAAGGCGGGCTTCTCGCTGCTGAGGGAGACGTCAGCAGGATTCGCAGTAACGCGCGGACAGGTGTATAATGTTCTCGTGGGCTGAAGCTCGTAAATGACTGTGGTGCCGTCCCCAGAGGCGAATGGTGGTGCAAATTAAACTCACCCAGCTGGCTCGGTGATATGAGCACCTACTGCAAAACGATAATAAGGTAGTCATATAATAAACTGCTGCGTCCAAAACACTACTTAACCAAAAGCAAAACTGCTAGTTAATGTGAAAGCTCGTATTCTGTTTCTTCGACCTAGCCAGCAGAATGACAGGGTGCTTTAGCGTGCAGAACGCGCCGACCTGCAACTCTTTCTCACTCCTGTAAAAATTATGCTTATCTTGTGTACATGCTGCGATAGATTTCATCTCTGTCTCCCTTTTTACCAATCATTTGGCATAGGCAGACTAAAATGTATTCCTGCACAATGAGGGTAGATAATTCGGTTCAATACTAAATATTTATTGACTAAATTCACGGTGTGATAGAGATTATTTATTGTTGGGTAATCAGACGTGTTGACTATTTCACTATCATGATCGGTATTTCGATGACTGGTTTCAGTTTCGTGACATGCTTCCTACCGCATGATGAATTATTTTCGTTTTTCACTTCGTTTATAATTAGTGCCCTCCTTAAGCACAGTTGATTGAGATACAACTACTGATCTGAAATGGTCGAAAGCCATAACTAAGCTATAGTAACGGAATCATACCACGGGATTCGAGTAAAACTTCAACATTCTTCAATGCTTCATTTTTGGACGACATTTCTTATTTACGATTTAGTTCCTAGCATTGCCTAATATTCTTCGGACAAGGGACCGCAAAATTCAGTGCTCTACTTAACTTTGTTTCTATACTGAAAAGCCAAAGAAACTGGTACACCTGTCTAATATCGTGTAGTGTCCCCGCGAGCACGCAGTAATGCCACTACACGACGTGGCATGGACTCGACTAATGCCTGAAGCAGTGCTGGAGGGGACCTGACACCATGAATTCTGCCGGTAAAAGTACGAGTGGGGGGGGGGGGGGGGGGGGGGGAGAGAGTTCTTAACAGCACGTCGCAAGGCATCCCATATATGCTCAATAATGTTCACGTCTGGGGAGTTTGGTGGACAGCGGAACTGTTTAAACTCAGAAAAGTCTTCCTATAGCCATTCTGTAGCAATTGTGGACGTGTGGGGTGTCGCATTACCCTGCTGTAATTTCCCAAGTACGTCGGAATGCACAATGGACATGAATGGTTACAGAGGTCCCATATCAGTCCAACTGCAAACGCTCCACACCATTACAGAGCTTCCGCCAGATTGAACAGTCCCCTGCTGACATACAGGGTCCTTGGATTCAGGAGGTTGTCTCCATACCCATGCACCTCCATCTCCTCGACATAATTTGAAACGAGGCCTTTACGACCAGGCAACATCTCTCCAGTCATCAACAGTCCAATTTCGGACATGTCGGGCCCGGACGAGGCATAAGGCTTTGCATTGTGCAGTCATCAAGGGTACACGAGTAGGCCTTCGGCTCGAAAGGACAACGTTGGTGATGTTTCGTTGAATGGTTCGCACCTTGACACTTGTTGCTGGCCCAACTTTGAAATCTGCAGAAATTTGTCACGTTGAATGACTCTCATTGGTCCCGTTCTGGCAGGCTCTTTTTCCGGCCTCATTGAGGTTCTACCCGATTCTTGATATTCACGGTACACTCGTGAAATGGTCGTACGGAAAAATCCCCACTTCATCGCTACCTCGGAGATGCTGTGTTCCATCACTCACGCGCCGAATATAACAGCATGTTTAAAGTACTGGTTAAAAACAGACTTGGTTGCAATTTTAGTTTTTTATTTTTCAACTACGCGTTTCACTTTACGTAGCCATCTTCAGGTTGATCTTAATTTGGTATGTCTTAGAAGGATCCCTTAAACAGTGTAGGCAAAGGGCATCGCCTTCGTAAAACTCAGTAAAAACGTCCTACCTAGATGGACGTGAGAGACTCCAAGACCTGCATAACGCTTTACCGTTCACAGGAGCGAGTAATTATTCTACTATCTAAACTCACACTTAAGTCTTGATAACCTGCCATTGTAGCAGTAGTATTCGGTATAACAACTGCGCCAGACAGTTGTCTTGTATAGGCGTTGCCGACCGCAGCGCCGTATTCTGCGTATTTACATATCTCTGTATTTGAATACACATGCCTATAGCAGTCTCTTTTGTCACTTCAGTGTATTTTTACTATTATCTTAATTATTCTTGTGTTTGGTTACACTTTGTTATTTAAAGTTACGTGACAGACGGAATCGCAAATTCAACCATTGATTGTTAATCTAATATCTTGGATCTTATCTTAAAAGAAACAGATCTAGGTTAGAATGCACTGCATGTGAACGTAATATATAATTGCCCATTAAAACTGCAGCAACTTTAAAGTGGTACGAATCATACATCAAATGGTCATACCCGAGGCTTGAATGTATAAATGATTTGTATCTCAGCACAAGTGCAAAATACAAGTAGTAGTATCGCATACATCCTGCATGTAACGAAAGATTATGCGTGGGGTTTCTCACTCACTCACTGTTTGGGAGGAGAAACGTCTTAGTATTCGACAGCTGCATAATTGGGATCTATCGAGACTGCGTTTTATGTTTCAGTTTTACTGATGTTCGCTTCGATGAGGGTCCCATGACTGTCATGCGAATAAGGAATCGATTGGTACAGGTGGACCACGTTCAACGCTATACAGTGATTAAAAGCCTCCACGCGACTGGAACCTAACTTTTGTTCTCTCCCAAGGAGACAGGATGACATTTTGGAATTTTCGCAATTGTTTTATTTTTATACTTATGATACGTGAAGTTAGAAACTCGAAAATTAAACCCACAAAGCATTTTGATGCAACTGTCAAAAGTTCTCCAAAAACGAAAAATCGGTTTTGAAGTCTTCTATGCGTTTCCAATTCACGAAAAGTTACCCTAATGTTTCTATGTGCCACGTGGCTCTGTGGTAGAATGATTGGCTTCCTCGTTGGCGGCCTGCGTTTAACTCCCAGCTGATGCAAATTTTCAGACAAACGTGGTTGTTTTACGAGCATTTCGTAAAGCGAAAAATATGCAAAGATGAAAAAAAAAGGCGGTAGTTTGCTAGATTGGTAGTCACGGGCACGAGTCCCACTTCGGTCATTATATATATGTGTGTGTGTTTGCTTATGTCACGCTGGAATAACTATGTCATTTAAATATAAAGTCATCAGATATATGCTGATTGACACATATCGTTTTTATTAAAATCGTATCAGAGTGGAGAGGGAACGCGGTAAAAATGCAGCATGTGTACAGTGTGGACGATGCCATGGAAATGATTGTTTTCCATGTTTTGACGACGTTTCTCGCTCTAGCTCTTGTGAAACAACATACTATGCTATAAAACAATGCACGCACTCCAGGTAAAGACTATTTCATTTTTTGTCTCAAAAATTAATTTCTAATGCATTCCTTAATGTAAACAACATTTATTAACAACTCTTATGAAAGGTCATAAATTAAGAATTTATATCCACAACAGAAACTGAAAACTGTGTGGAATATTTAACTATAAAAAAGAAGACGTGCATGTTTGATGGTAAACGATATTTACATGTGTTAATTTGTGATAAATTTTATATTTAAATGACGCAGAAATTCGCACTGAACGAAGAATAAGGAATGAATTAGTTATTGAAATGTGACTCCGAGCAGTAATTACCGGTCTCGAGCGCCAACGATTTCCTATTTTGCTTTTATTTTTTCATCGCAACGTATTTTACATTTCACCGATATTCTCGTAGAACATACACATTTGTTTAAAAATACGCAGGCCGTGCACGTGCCATCCAAGCATTCGCTACAGGCCCACAAACTACACCAACTAACTGTGGTAACTTACACTGACCAGCCAGAACATTATGACAACCTACATAATAGCCGATATGTCCACCTTTGGCGCTAATAACAACGACGACGCGTCGTGGCATAAAACCAATGAGGCCCCGGTAGGTCGATGGAGGGAGCTGGTACCACATCTGCACACACAACCCATCAAATTCCTCTGCATTCCGGGGAGGGTGACGACGAGCCCTAACGCCACATTCAATCACATCCCAGATGTGTTCGATCGGGATCAGATCTGACGAAATGGGGGGCCAGCAGATCAACTGAACTCGCCACTCTGTACCTCGAACCACTCCGTCACACTCCTGGCCTTGTGAGATGAGGCATTATCTTGTGGAAAAATACCAGTGCCGTCGGGAAACATGATCATCATAAAAGAGGATGCACGTGATCCGCAACTGGTGTGCGATACACCTTGGCCGTCGTGACGCCTTGCACGAGCTCCACTAGGCACATTGATGTCTACGAAAATGTTCCCCAGAGCATAACGGAGCCGCCACCAGTGTGTCTCTGTCCCGCAGTACAGGTGTTAAAGACACTATCAATATAAACCCGTCCAGGCGATGGCAGCGTCACCTAGCGATGACTGACTCCTAGTGAGACAAACGCAACTGTACATGTAGCATCGGTGAGCGTGCCGTCCGGGTGTACAAGGGGGAAGCCGCGTGATCTGACCGAGTTTTACGGAAGGCAGATTGTGATGGCCCAGAGGTTTGATACTAGTGTTTTGGAAACAGCACAACATGTCAGGTGTTAGAAGACTGTTGTGATTGTCTTCAGCAAGTGGCGAAACAAAAGTGAAACCACGTCCAGACGTCGTGGGGTTGGACGCCCTTTCTTTGTAACAGATGACAGACGTCGTAGGCTTGGCAGACTGATAAGACAAGAAGCGAACTGTGGCGGAACAAAATGAGACTGTAATGTTCGCCAGCGTACAAGTACACATAGTGCACAGAACACTCCTAACAATGGCGCACCACAACAGACGATCCATGTATGCCACATAATCGGCATCCACGACTGGAATGGACACGTGACCACTGACACTAGGCTTTAGCACAGTGGCAGAGCGTTGCATGGTTTGACGAATCCGGATTCGCTTTTACTCTTGCGGAAGGTAGGGTGTGAATTCGTCGTCTTCCAGGGGAACACCTCCTTGACACCTGTACTACGGCTGGAGACAAGCTGGTGACGGCTCAATTATGCTCTGGAGAATATTACATGGATCCAGTGAAGCTCGTGCAAGGGGCTACGACGACCAAGAAGTATCGTACAACGTCTGCAGACCACATATACCCATTCATAATGATCCTATTTCTCGATGGCAGTGGTATTTTTCAACAAGGCCATGTCGCAAGACCAGGATTGTGGAGGAGTGTTCAAGAAGCACAGTGGTGAGGTCCAATTGATGTTCTGTCCCCCCACCCTCCCAACTTGTCACACCTGAACCAGATCCAACAAACCTGGGATGTGATAGAACGTGGCGTGGGTGCTTATCGCCCCCGTGATTTAAGGGAATTAGGTGACTTATGTATATAAATATGGTGCCATTTCCCTCCGAGGCTATTGGGCTAGTGGTCGCAATGTTATAGCTGATCAGAGTACTTCACTCTGCAGGGGCTGGGCAACAATATGGAAAAGCAAAAACTCCACACATTCCTTCGTCTAACACGATGTAGGAAAACCGTTGGCTTTGAGAACAGCTTACAGTCGTCTCGAATGCACAGATACGAGTACAAGAAGTCACGGTTCTGAAATGAATCTGATAAAGTCTTATTGCAGAATAATGAGACGTTAGGTAACTATAATTGAGGTGGATAGCAATCATGCAATCTCTCTTTAAAGTAGACCACAGAGGCTCAATAACTTTGAGATCCAGTGACTGTTGTAGTCAGGGGATATGCGACAATTCTTCCTCGAGCGCACAAAATCAATTCTAGACGATGCGACAGGGATCCCGTCGTCTTGGAACATAGAATCTTCATTGGGGAACCATCATTGTACCATATGATGTGTGGTGTCATCCGCAGAACGGAGTGTCATGCAAAAGTTGGTACCTCGAGATGGCACCACAAGTGAAGACAATCGCTGCCAGATGCAGCAACAAATCAGAGATGTAGATGTAGACACTCTTCTCAGTGTGTCCTGAACTTTTCGCAGCCGGAAAGTTATTTATGTCTGAGCGGAATGACGCTCAGCCCACTGTCTGTGTGATCAACGACCGACAGTATCGGCGTAGTACAGATCCGGCTGCATTTATACTGAACATTATGTCATGTTAAAGGTAATTAGACTCTTATATGATACTACAATTCTGCAATGAAGTGCTAAATGTTGTAAGTGACAGTGGCAGCATCAGTTTCATATTATCTGTGTTACACTACTTGTTTACCTAGGTAAGTATTTAGCATGCTCAGCTTCTAATAATTATTAACAATTTCTAATTTCGTATCATCTGTGTTACACTACTTGTTTACCAAGGTAAGTATTTAGCATGCTCAGCTTCTATCAATTATTAACAATTTCCAATTTCATATCATCTGTGTTACACTACTTGTTTACCAAGGTAAGTATTTAGCATGCTCAGCTTCTAATAATTACTAACAACTTCCAATTCATATCATCAATGTTACACTACTTGTTTGCTAAGGTAAGTATTTAGCATGCTCAGCTTCTAATAATTACTAACAATTTTGTGCATGCTGTCCGCTCGACCACTTCCTGAAGTAGCCTTTATGCAATACGTCACAATAAGGACCCGATCACAGAAAATGGTTTAGAGTGGAAATTACGTCTCTCCATTGCTGCGTATTCCTGGTTTTCTGACTTCGACGCCCTTCAGTTCCCTGCTTCTGAAGCTCTGTTCGAGTTGGTTCGTTGCTGAGAGGGTTCTCGAGTGCAAAATTCGGTTCTGAAATTACTTGCGCAGATGTTGTCCTCTGATTTTTCGTCATAATCCTTTCCAATTACCGACCGCCACGTTCACTCAACGCACCCTTTCCCCCGCCTTGCGACTGAGCGATTGATATCTTTCCGTTTTCCCTCAATGCGGTATAAGTCTTCGATGCCGTGCTTGTTGAAACACCAAACACTTAGTCTCCTTTGTTTTACGGAAGTACCTACCACGCGAGCATCTACAGTTGCTCACGTTTGAATTCACTCAGTTCCGACATACTTACACAGAACACTGACCACGAAACACACTTACAGTGTATTGAGGATGCTGCACAGGTGACGTTAGTGGTCAAAAACAACAGCATAACTTGAAGGCTTGGTTAGTTACATGAGAAAATTAATGAAAATGTTGTCATTTTTCCTAGCAACATTTCTGGTGGTGTAATTTTCATGTGCATCAATGTATGTTATTGCATAATCTCAATATATTTATGATTCCTTCTTGATTCAAACAGATCTTACACCGGGTACCACATGGGGACAGAAACCTGATATTCTCTGAGCCTTTAAGTTGCAATGACCTCTGTTGTTTATGGGAATGCGGCTCGTATTTGTCATCGTATCGAGTCTGTGTAGAAACCTAATGTTATCTGAGCCTTTCACCGTGCAATGCGCTTCGTTGTTTATTGAAGTGCGGCGGCATGACTGCAGCACATCAGTTTCTGCCACAACCACAACCACAACCACAACCACAGGCCCTGCGGTCATTTGTCAACTGTTACTTCAATTATGCGACGCTACGGGCTGTTGGACGGCTGCTAGGCATCGCCAGTGCACTGCTTGCATGCTATCATGGAAAGGGAATAATTTACATCAGAGCAAGGGAACGGTGCGGTATCTACCGCTGAAATCTGTATGAAGCTGTCCATAACCAGTAGAAGCACTGACGGCCGCTTGAGAACGAGGTGCTAAGGAAAGTCCTAAACGTGTTCAAAGTTGTAATGCTGAAATCTACCAAAACTGGACATTATTTGACAGCTAGTACAGAAATAATTAGTGGTGTACTTTATAATACAGCAATTGCGTCAAGAACTTAGGTTACCGTTCTAATCGATGTATTTCCAGTGGAACAGAATGGCGAATATGCTCCTGTTCAAAAGATTCTGAGTGAAAAATAGGATACCAGCTGCCTCATTCGACCTTCTTCACAATGTTCAAAAATTTTTCTAAGAACTTTGGCCTGTAAACGTATTTTTAACATGCAATTCACATCTCATACACGCTAGCTCCCTTGACTGCGGCTCGCTCACACCCACTTATGCATCCCTCTAACTCGCTCACACACAACCCATCCCACTTAACTTCTTTCACTCACTCAATCAGCCCAACTCGTTGTTATTATCTTTGTGTCTCCCTTACTGTCACTCTCACGTGTTTCACAGCTGCAGTCTCTGTACTACTACTGTCTCCTCCCACTGTCTCTGTCTTCCTCTTGTTCTCTCTTACAGCTACTATCCCACTCATTCCTAGCCAAAGCTGTTGTCTCTTTTCTCTGTCACTATCTCTCCCTTCCTCGTTGCCACTGCCATAGATTCTGACTCTCATTATCATTGGTTCTCATTCATTTTTACTTTCTCCTTCGCTTTATTCCTAGCCACTGACACTGTCTCCTTCACTCTCTTACCAACACGATTCTGCATCTACATATATACTCCACTAGCCACCAAGCGGTGTGTGGCGGAGGGCACAATTCGCGCCAAAGTCATATTTCCCCCCTTCTGCTGCACTTGCGGATCGCGAGAGGGATTAACGACTGTCTGAAAGCCTCAGTACGAGTTATATGCCTTATCTTTGAATGGTGATCATTGCGCGATTTGTAAGTTGGTGGTAATTATATATGCTCTACATCCTCGGTGAAGACCGAATTTCGGAATTTAGTGAGCAGCCCCTTCCGTTTAGCGCGCAGTCTATCTGAAAGTGTGTCCCATTTCAAACTTTCTGTGAGATTTGTAACGCTTCGCGATAGCTAAATGTACCAGTCACGAATCTTGTCGCTCTTATTTGGACCTCCTCAATCTCTTGAATCATACCCAACTGGTAAGGGTCCCATACAGACGAACAGTACTCCAAGACTGAACGAACTAACGTATTGTAAACTATTTCCTTTGTTGAAGGACTGCATGGCTTCAGGATTCTACCAGTAAACCGCAATGTAGAGTTCGCCTTACCCGTTACTTGTGTAATCTGATCATTCTATTTGAAATCATTTCGAATAGTCACACCCACATACTTGACGGACGTTACCGCTTCCAAATACTGGGCATTTATTTTCGCCTTGTTATACGTAGTAGGTTACACTTACTAATTATGAGAGACAACTGCCACTCATTACACCATTTATTTTATGAAAATCCTCATTGATTTTTTCACAACTTTCGTGTGGAGCTATTTTCCTGTAGACTACAGCATCATCGGCAAACAGTCTAAGGCCGCTGTCAATCCCATCAACCAGATCGTTTATGTAAATCGTAAAAAGCAGTGGACCTATTGCGTTGCCTTGGGGCACACCTGACGTTACGCTTGTTTCTGTTGAAGTCACCCCGTTCAGGACGACATACTGATCCCTGTCTGTTATAAAACTTTCTATCCAACCGCATATGTCATCGGACAGACCGTAAGTGCGCTCTTTTTGTAGCAAGCGTCAGTGCGGAACTGAGTCGAACACCTTTCCAAAGTCGAGAAATATGGTATCAACCTAGGGGCCGGTATCTAGACCCTGTTGTATATCATGCACAAAGAGGGTCAGCTGTGTCGCGCATGACCGCTGTTTCCTAAAACCTGGTTTCTGTCACTGTCAACTATATTCCACTGCCTCTGTTTCCCTCTCTTTCTCTCCCACTGCCATTGCCATTTTCGCTATTTTTATGCCACACCACTGTCTACTATTGTCCATCGTTTATTACTTTTCCGTTTCTTTCCCGCTGTTATGTTTTCCCTCTCTCTCAGCGTAAAAGACCGCGAATCAGTTCGCATGCCAAAATTTTTGGGAAGATTTTTAAAGGTACTGAGTCTTTTCAACACTAGCATAGTCGCCTTTATTTTTCCGAGTTTCCCTCCTTTTTTCTGCCACAGCAAGCCATGTTACTCCTATGAAAAGAATTTTGTGGGTTAGCACAATTTTACTAGTTTACTTATGCGAATTTGAAAAACCGCGAAACTAGTTGACAATCTGAGTCTGGATTTTAGGTGCACAAAAATTTTATATGTTCTTCTGTACTGCCGTATAGGGTTTCGAGAACACTTCTAATAATTACGGGATACTTAGCAGCATATTCCTCCGTTCCACATCACTTTATAAAGTGCCAGCAAGGTTTTCGCATCACGCCGGATTATACGCGCATATTTTATGTGCGCAAGTAGGATAGCTTTCAAACTCTGTATCTCGGAAAGGGATTGAGAAGAAAATTTTCAATATTATTCGAGATCGGAATCTTATAAATATGTCCTAGAAAGTACACCTATTTGCTGTGCATGGCCGTCTTGGGATACACGGCTCGGTTATGGTGCGAAAACTGGCAAAAAACAGTTTTTGGGTTTTCTAACGAACCACCAATGTAGCAATGGCGTCTCCATAAGCCCTCAAGCCCCATCGTAGACCGCATCAAATTAAGAAAAGAACAAACCGATTTGTTCTAGTTTCCTAATCAGGAAGAAGTGTAAAATATACTTTTACCCTGTACTGTAGGATAGTGACAATAGAACTAGCTTTCTGCTGGTCACAAAAGTGGTCCCCAGTCCAAGTGTTATCCAAAACACTTGACCCAACCATTATATCGACAACTAACCGAAGATATTAACCACAAAGAGCTCCATTTTTATGCTTGTCATTTTGGAGCCTATGAGGTGCTTCATGCTGTTGCATGCGGACCTATTCAGATGCTGCAGCTAATAATGAAAACTCCTTTTGAAGTTGAAGCTGTGTTGTTCAGCCCAGTGATTGGTTTGATGAAGCTCTCTGAGCTCGTTTGTTCTGAGTAGGCCTCTTCATCCCTGCACAATGTCTGTAGCCAACATCAGTTTTAGTCTGCTTACGAGGGTCAAGAATTGGCCTCCCTCAACAGTGTTTACCCTACAGTCTTCCAACCATTAGCAAACTGAGAAATCCTTGGTCCCTCAGGATTTGTCTTATCTACCAATACCATCTACAATCAGGCTTTACAATCAATTTCTTTTCTTCTCAGTACTATTCAGCATTACCTCATTAGGTATGGGTACCCAATTATGTACCCTTCAACGTTCTTCATAATCACAAAAATTTAAACGCATCTCTTTTATTCTGGTTTTGACTGTTTATCAACCAGTTTTCACATAAATACGCCTATACTGTTTCTAACAGATGTACATAGGGACTTCAGAAAATAAACTGAACATTCCGTTCCACACCAAGACTTCTGCAACAACAGTCACCTATTGTCAGGAGAGCGTACATGTTATATACTGACAGAGTTCTGGTGGTGTGCGGATAGCACATCCTTCATAATGTGATAGTTCAAATGGTGTGGCAGCTGGAAACGTACTCTAGAGTTGAAATACGCTGAAAAGTACTACTTCTGTGGGGAATAAGTCTGACTTACACACTTGTTCGCCGTAAAATTCTGCTAGTACATGGAGCAAATGGAATGTCTCATCCGGTCGTAGGGAAATGGTGCCAAAAGTTTGACCAAAGCTGCTCCCTCCCTCAGACGTGTATGATCTTTATCGGTAAGGACGGCCATCGACCACGATATCCAGGCAATCGAGGAGCTGGTTCGCCGCAGTCGCTGAGTGAATATCGCGGACATTGCGCAGCAGATTCGCATCTCAACAGGCAGAACTCATTCCATCGCCCGGCACCATCTGAAGTATTGAGATTGTGCTGACGCTGAATTCCGCTGTCATTGCCAGTTAGAAAACTAGATCTGTAGCTAAGTCTTCCACGTTCAAAAATGATAGTACCCACTCTGTGAGAACATAAGAAACACAAACACGAAATATATTATTGACTAATGGTGCTTGTCGAAGTTCAAGCGATGCTCTTATTTCGAATCACTTCAAGTCATTCTGACGTCAGTTTTCAGAAATAACCTAATCATTCGATCGTATGTACTAAATATTGGCAGGAAAAATAATTTTGGCTACTAATCAACCACACGAACAATTAGGTCATGAATACTTAGGGCGAGATGTAGTTCTAGATGAGTTAAAAAATGTTCAAATGTGTGTGAAATCTTATGGGGCTTAACTGTTAAGGTCATCAGTCCCTAAACTTACACACTACTTAACCTAAATCATCCTAAGGACAAACACACACACCCACGCCCGAGGGGGGACTCGAACCTCCGCCGGGACCAGCCGGTCTAGATGAGTCAGTTTCAATGATAAAATTACACTGCGCAGAACAATTATGGGGTCACTTCTTTTGGACCCAGCCATTCTCCGCGGTTGGGACGCAGAAATCTGCACCAAAGGTGCCTACAATGTTCCCCCGTAATGGTAAAAAAGCATAGCGCCCCGAAACACCACCCTCAGACTCGGCGACGCTTGAATCAGCGTAACTAATTAAAGTGACGTAGAAAATGGGTTAATGATGTCACACCGGCACCAGATTTCACCACAGTTCTACCCAGTGTCACCATGGAAGTGTCTCTACCACCATCTACCCACATCTCTCTCATTCTCCTGAAACCTCTTTGAGGAGGAGAAAGGAGATTAGTGTTTTGCTCCCCGTCGACAACTTGGTCATTAGAGACAAAGCTCGGATTAGGGAAGAATGGGGAAGGAAATCAGCCGTGCCATTTCAAACGAACCAACGGTTTTCTTAAGAGCTTTTCTGACACTCCGCATCCAAGAATGGGCAACAAAAGACCTTAGGAAGTGGCATAAAATATCTATGAAAGATTCCCTTCTCTTTGGAACATTCATAAACGCATTTTCACGGTTGTAAATGAAAATTTTCATTGCTGACACTTTCGAGATTATTAACTCCTCTCTGTTGACAGCATGCGGTTGCAACCTCATTGAACGTGAAGTGTAGCGTGACTGAAATTTTTGATCTGGAATAGAGACTGAAACCACTAGGGACCGTTCAAAACCATTCGACGTAATCTGAACGTCGTCGGAAGCAGCTAAGGATGTTTATGGCTTTTCAGCCCACCTGTAGCGTGATCATGAGGCGGTGATGGGACGGGGAGTTCCGACAAAGAAGATCATTTGCCTGAAGCGATTCAGGGAAATCAGGGAAACCTGCATCTCGATGGGTGGACGCGGGTTTTAACCGGCGTCCTCTCGATTGTGATTCCAACTACTAACCACTGCGCCATCTCGCTCGGTGAAACCTCTTTGATGTAGGTGACAACCGCAACGCCCTGTGTTAAAATCACACGGTTTTCTTAAGAGCTTTTCTGACACTCCGCATCCAAGAATGGGCAACAAAAGACCTTAGGAAGTGGCATAAAATATCTATGAAAGATTCCCTTCTCTTTGGAACATTCATAAACACATATTTCACGGTTGTAAATGAAAATTTTCATTGCTGACACTTTCGAGATTATTAACTCCTCTCTGTTGACAGCATGCGGTTGCAACCTCATTGAACGTGAAGTGTAGCGTGACTGAAATTTTTGATCTGGAATAGAGACTGAAACCACTAGGGACCGTTCAAAACCATTCGACGTAATCTGAACGTCGTCGGAAGCAGCTAAGGATGTTTATGGCTTTTCAGCCCACCTGTAGCGTGATCATGAGGCGGTGATGGGACGGGGTGTTCCGACAAAGAAGATCATATTCCTGTTTTACAGTGTTATTTACGCTAATATATACTCGCAGCTCATCGTCTGTACGAGATTCGTGTACATTTTATTTCATCTATTACGATGGTTGGAACTTCAATAGTGGCAACTATTTATTTACAGCTAGTACAAAATATATGCGTGTTTCAAAGTTTTACTGACCTTCCAAATAGTCACCAGAATTGTGTATAACCCGTTGCCAGCGATGTGGAAGTCGTAGGATACTCTTAGCAGTGCCAGTCGTGTTGACAGTTCAAGCGGTGCGGTCTATTTCCCGACGAATTTGTAGCAGGTCTGACGTGAATGGCGTGAAGTGTTTCCTTCAGTTTAGAAATCGAGTTGAACTCACGAAGGCCTAAGTCAGGGGAGTGTAGTAGGTGGTATCGTACTTAGCAGCCCCATCCGTCAAACAAATCAGTAGCAGCTTGCACTGGACGTCCGTGAGCATTGTCCTTCAAAATAATGGTCAGGTCCTGCAGAAAGTGTCATCACTTCTGTCTCTAAGCTGGTCGTAGGTTGTGTTCCAAAAATGAACAGCATAGAGGAAATCGGCTGGGTCCTTTTCAAAGAAATAGTCCTCACACTCGCCTGGAGCGATGTAGGGAAATCACGGAAACCCTCAATCTGGATGGCCGGATGTGGATTTGAACCGTAGTCCTCCCGAATGCGAGTTCAGTGTGCCAACCACTGCACCATTTCGCCCAGTGCTGCCACTCAAGCAAATACATGAAATGATTACAACGCTTATGCAGTTGGAGTGAGTCTCGGTGAGCAGTTGAATAACCAGAGCATTCTCTCAAAGTGGTCCATTTCTTCGTGTAAAGGACATTCTACTGTTGAGTTTTCGTTCTCCTGATGAGGCACATCTTCAAAATACAAAGACTCTTTAATTTGAACATGAAATGTATTCGCATTTGCGAATATGGACAACCATCTGCTGTATAACGGAAAGGTGACAATGAAAATTTGTGCCGGACCGGGGCTTGAAACGGGATTTCTCGCATATGTCGCCTTACCGATTACGTTGTCAACCATCTGTCTGTTTCCTGACCTCGTAGATTCATTACGTATATTCCCGTATATAAAGGCGGGAAATTTTAATGAAAGTGACTTGTCCCGTATCGATGGAGAAATACGATATTACAGTACTCGTGTTGTTCAGAAGTGCGATGCATGTCCGAAGGAACTTTGAATCGTACTTCTGAACTACACAGGCACTGGAATTTCATCTTTAATTTGTGACTGAAGCACCTAGGCACACTGCCTTAGAGGAACACAGACATGGTTTTGAAATCAATTAATTTTTGTTATTTTAATTCAGATGATCGTCTTGTATAGTCATAAAATATGGAATACCGTTATTTCCCATCCGTCGAGTGGTGTTCACAAGCGGGAGGCTGCATGATCCGTTTGAAAATGTTTCCGTGATGCTTTGCAACGATTCCAGTTCGTCTCCAGAGGTGGTGTGAGTCAAGGCGGAGAAAAACTGTCTTCATAGTTTGACCAGAAGTTTGGAGGTAAGTTCTCGAGAAACACAATACTTATTGAATGTTTACCCTAACGACTAAAGCTATTTAATTTATTAATTAAAAGAGTAGTAGGTCGTTATGTATTACTTGACTTTTGGCTACAGATACCAATGATTCTGTTTTGTATGTTTTGAAGCCCAAAGATGGCCTGTGTGGCAACGTAGAATACATGGTAAAATGTAGACCTATTTTTATTGTGCAGGTGCTGCGAACGAAGTTACCGTAGTGGCTTCTGCAAACAGACGAAAGTAAAACGGATTACCTTTCCTACATAAATATTGTATCAGAAATTTATTTTGACGTAATATACTTCTCAAATATGTTATCAAATCAGTTTCTTTTCTGTTACTGACAAGTAACTATTTCAACGGTTTAATATTAAGAGCTATCTCATAATTGTGTATTGTGTACATTAAATACGTTTTTTATCCATATTTACATCATCATTTTCTGAATTTTCATCTTCTTATTCAACATTTCACGACTATTCGACATTAACCTCCAAGTGAAACTTTTTGAAATCATTGTTTTCGATGTTACACGCTTTAAATTTTATTAAGATAAACACAAGAACTTATTGTCAAATGGTAGAAGCCTATGATGAGGTTGTTTGAATCTCTGAATGCGTTTAGTTTGAAAAAACAGTAGCAAAAAGTAATCAGTATCGTGTAATACTTAAACTTCATCCACCTGACATTTATTTGATAGGCTAGCCTTATACTGTATGTGTCTTTATCGCAAATCGTTTACTTGTCCAGAGATATGACACTTCAGCATTCTCCACACTTAAAGTAGTGCGTTTTATGACCCTAATAATACTCGTATGGGATACGTGTTCATAAATGGCTATTGGACTGATTGATGATAATTATTGTTTAACATACGCCAGAATTGTTTCCAATTACGCTCTATATATAAAAAGAAGCACCCGAAGGAATTATCCGAATGGGACATAAATCGGTGGATGTGCTGTACATGTGAAGTGAAACAAATGATTACAATTTCAGAAAAAATAATTACCATCGTATCGTTTTTAATAATTTAAAATATTATATATGATTATTAACAAATTATATTGAGATTATGTAGTGCGATTTCGTGAGTCAGGATGAGAGGCAGTTTTGAGTCCAGTCCTTACAGAGCTAGTCAAGTAGTAAATCAATCTTTCTTAAGTTCAGTTGTGATTCAAATTTTCAGTCACTATGGTTTTGAAAACCGATGTAACTTCATACCCTTTATTCATAGACTGGAAGTCGAACTGATTGCTTTGTCTGTATAATTTTGCAGTTATAGATTCATGTTTCAAAATACGAAAGAGTCTTCCAATTGCCAAAATTTCATCTGCAGCAAAGCATTACAGTTGTGTTACAACCCGACGATAAGGGACTAAGCTTGAAGTTAAATTAAATCCGAATGTTTACGCTGACTACTATTCCAAAAAGGGAATTATGTTTCGAGTCGAGAAGAGCTTGCGGCATATTCTCGTAAGTTTAAGAGATAATTGTTATTATTGTGACGTAACAAACGTACTTTATGTAGATCTATAGTGCTTACGGTTAACATTAACGTGAATCAGCTGTGGAATTCAAAGCTACCAGGACTATGAAATGGTCCGTACACGGAAAAATGAAGCAGGTTTGTAGGAAGCACTACCGCTCCTAAAATGTTTGTCTTCGGAAAACATACTCTTATACACCTTTCGAATTCACCTGTTGTATTTAGTATCGTTTGATATAAGTAACGAGTAACTGAGCAAAGATTTTTGTGCTGTTACACGATGTCAGATGCTAAAGCTAGCAGTCGGTATGACACCTTTAGAGCGAAGGCGATTACTACCGAAATATTCAGTGTTAGTTTGACAGAGAAGTCTGACTGAAATCAAATAACGGCTAAGTACGATAAAAAGACGAAGTTTAATCATTTATCGCAAATTTGTCTCCAGTTTTTTGTAATAATTTTTACAGAGAGTTAAGTACACAGCCGCAAAAATACCGTGCGTATGATGAGAGCATGTCAAAGTTGGAGATGGCTCTTGCGGTTGACAAATTTAGTCTGGAGTTCCAGCATCCTCGGTGGTGTGTAAAATTAGAATGAGTCTCACATGTTGGATACTTTATGGAACTAAGGAAATATTAATTAAAATAAAAGCGCAAAATGTGTGATGCAACACTACTAATGTTATCAGCCCCAGAAAATATCGCAATGGAGTGCAGACATCTTCTCCCAAGTCAAGCAGGTCTTACCTGATAAATGTATATTTCGTGTACCAACTTGACCCATGTTAACGGTAATATCAGGTCTTTGAAAGCGATGCATGCGTAGAACTTGTTAGGTCAGTTTTAGCTGACTGCATTTCATCCTACAGATTGTTATATTCTGGCACCTCCGCTACTTTCAGCATTAACCGTGAATTTGTGCTGGGAAAGTTATGAACAGACCTAATCTGTACCTTCTCGTATGACCACAGAAGATTTTCCTTCCGAATTGCTGCAATGCCATTTCAGCGTTTTGTATTTATAACACTACATAAACTGAGACATAAAAATAGTACTAAATTGTGTATTTCAAAACAAATGACACACTCCAGAATGAGATTTTCCCTCTGCAGCGGAGTGTGCGCTAATATGAAACTTCCTGGCAGATTAAAACTGTGGGTCCCGAGTTCGAGTCTCGGTTCAGCACACTGCTTTAATCTGCCAGGAAGTTTCAAAAGACACACTTTTTACCATAGGCGTTACAGTGCATGTCCTTACAAATGCTTTGTAGAACAGTGACCTGGATGCCGAATGGCTTAAAAACAAATTGACACAGCTGAAACTACTGTAAGTCAGTTCATGTAAATTCACTTGCAAGTGAAAATTTGTCCAAAGACAAATGCAGGGAAGTAGATATTTAGGAACTTTTCTTTCCTTGGACAGAAATCTACGCAGCATAGAAGAATACCTAATAAAGGTATATGTACGTTAATGATGTTTAGGGAATAATGAGGTGTGCATCGATAAAGCAAGCACAGCTCTTCAGCTTACGTCAGCACCATTAGACCCGGAACACTAGCTCAGGTAAGGACAGGGGACGGAACCAACCATAGTATAAAAGGAACAGTTTCAGCATTGAGTCATAGCGTTCGAGAAAAACCGCGGAATACCTAAATCAGGAAGTTCGGATTATTATTTTAATTCTGTTGTCCCAGAAAAGTACTTTCGTTTTCTAACTACCGCGTCACTTCACTCCATGCGGTCGTGGAACTACTGCGGCTGTACATATTTAATTAGTTCGCTGTACAGTTATTTTTGTGCTTCTGTTTTTGGAGAGTTACATCCTGCAAAAACGAGAAAAAAATGAATATACACCGCTTGCCTCGTGCGAAAGGTCAGACTATATTTACTTATAATCAGCGTGAAGGTACGCTTCAGAGCAGGGGTCGGATGTAAATAAAATTTGCTTCTATACAGACAATGAGCGATAGGCAGCAGAGAGATAGGATGCACGTGTTTCTCGCCTTCCTGTGAAGCTTCTTTTTATTGCTATGATATTCACAGTTTAGATATGCGGTTGAACCTCAGCAGACCAAGTACCTCTGATGTTTGTGCTTCATTTGGAAGACTTACGACTGATGTTTTTGGAACCGAGCCAATCTTGTACGGTCTGCCTGTGGGACAGCTGTTGACCTTTATATATTCCTTTCGATCATAATATTTCACCATACTCTGAACCTAAAGCTGTTCTACCCAGTTTTAAGTGTTCAAAGTATTGGTAACTAACATATGATCTCTCTATGCCTTTAGAGTCAGAGACCCCGGAAACGGTGCTCAGATATTTTGATCGTCTCTCACCTATGACATGCACTCCGTCTTCAGGCCACGAGTGGCCTACCGGGACCATCCGACCGCCGTGTCACCCTCAGAGGAGGATGCAGATGGGAGCGACGTGTGGCCAGCGCACCGCTCTCCCGGTTGTTATGATAGTATTCTTGACCGACGCCGTTACTATTCAGTCGAGGAGCTCCTCAGCTGGCATCACGAGGCTGAGTGCACCCCGAAAAATGGCAACAGCGTATGGCGGCCAGGATGATCACCCATCCAAGTGCCGACCACGCCCGACAGCGTTTAACTTCGGTGAGCTCACGCTAACCGATGTATCCACTGCGGCAAGGCCGTTGCCTCACCTATGATATGATAATATATATTTGGTGTACCTTACAAGAACAAAAAAGTTGAAGAAGTATCAAATATTAAAAGAGCATCTGTTTTTGATCTGCTCTGGCATTGTGTGGCGGAACATTCAGCAACTAATACTGCTTGCAGTACCATTGCCTTTCCTTCTCTGTATGTTTGCTCCTTCAGAGATTATACTGACGTAAGCGTCACCGTGTTCATCGCTCCCATCATCACAGTTTCGAGGAACAAATTTAAATTTAAATTGCAAAAAGTGCATGTTAGTGACATATTACATTATATAATTTTTAACATTTTTATGCAGCGACAGCAACTGATATTGCTTATATAAGAATATGCAGCCTACAGTTGGAGGTTAACTTTATCGTTTAGCTAGGCTTGAACGTTAGACAACGGGCTTAAAGTGAATTTGCTACAGCTTGTTTAATAGAAGTGACAAAATTTTAGGGTTATGCATCAAGTTTTATAAAGCTGACTTAGGACATGGCTTGTTTTAGCAAACATTTAATAATATTTTATGTTCTGAAGAAGACGTTATTACTAACGTTGAAACCTAGGTAAACGATAAAGTTAACCTGCAACTGTAGGCTGTATATTCCTATTTATATATTACATTATAGATTGTGTTTTTGTCTTATCAGTAAGTAGTCTGCATCTCTTTAAGTATTGGGTTTTCGTCTTCAGTCGCGGATTCATTAGATCTCACATAAATGTTTTCTGGAGGTTCAGGAACAAAAAATGTTTCAAGTGGCTCTGAGCACTATGGGACTTAACATCTGTGGCCATCAGTCCCCTAGAAAGAACTACTTAAACCTAACTAACCTAAGGACATCACACACATCCATGCCCGAGGCAGGATTCGAACCTGCGACCGTAGCGGTCACGCGGTTCCAGACTGAAGCGCCTAGAACCGCACGGCGGTTCAGGAAAGAATGTTCTTCGTCATGAGGTACACGGGGAGGTTCAGAGTATGTGTTAGGGTGTACAATTGTAAGTTTCTCTTCTCATTGAGTCATAGCTTTCACGAAAACCACGCGCTGAAGTTTGTTAACTTATTACATCCTTTACTGTGAAACCACTGTAGTTCTGCATACGTGCTACAACATGTGCTACAACAAAAGTATGGTGCCTATTCATTCCTCCTGATCTCACAGCCAAACCGCAAGAAACATATCCTTCTTATAGACTGCATAGATCTCTGTATACAGGGCGAATCACATGAACTTAAAACTAAACTAAACTCCGTCCGAACAGGCCTTGGAAGGCCCAACGGTACCGAGCGGCCGCCGTGTCATCCTCAGCCCTCAGGGAGTGGCATGTGGTCAGCACACCGCTCTCCCGGCCGTATGTCAGTTTCCGAGACCGGAGCCGCTACTTCTCAGTCAAGTAACTCCTCAGTTTGCGTCACAGGGTCTGAGTGCACAGCGCTTGCCAACAGCGCTAAGCATACCGGATGGTCACCCATCCTAGCCCAGCCCGACAGTGAATCACATAAACTTGCACCGCAGATATTACGGAAAAGGAAAATGCGATTGACGTGTAATTTTCACAGAATGAATTGGTGGTAAGGGGATTGTATTGTATAAACATACACATTTTTAAGTGAGAGAATTCCGATTGGCATTAACAAACTAAAAGTAGCTCAAATTAGAATGTCAGCTGCGTTTGTTATAGGATTATAGGCAAGTCGTTTACGCTATACCATATTTTGAAAAGTTTCCACACCGACACTTCTTTCTGCCATTCAACCTGCGCAATTGCCATCTGTCACGTTTTATGTTTGCTTACAGTGTGCTTACGTGTTCCTTGAGTGCATAGCGACTTGCTAGTCAGGCTGTGACAATCCAAGCTCTAGGCTGTGGCTGGACGCTGGGATTTACCAATGCAGAAAAAGCCGACGTGCTTATAGCCTATGGAGAGTGTAGGAAGAATACAGTTTGCTCTTACAGTGTGTAGGTGGAATGATATCCCACTAGTCATCAACCAGCTCAGTAGTTATTTATCAATCTTTCCAATCAGCTACGTGAAAATGGAAGTTAAACCGGAAGTGTAACACCTAGACAACGTAACAGAGGAAAACAACTGATGACAGAAGAGGGGAAAATCTAATGTTCTTGCCGCTTTTGCAGTTGGTCACACTTTAGCTCCCATGCAATCGTACGACTAAGTGGCGTGAATCAGTCCTATGCATTCGCTGTCGATCTCACCATCTAGAACGCATGGAAACGATTAATGGGCATTAAGACAAGATACTCCAAATATATCAGATATCTTGTGAAGTGATGAAGCCAGATTTGCAAATCACGTCCCGTTAAACCGCGGAAACATGGACAGTCGGTCTGTTAACACTGCGCGGGATTAGCCGAGCGGTCTACGACGCTGCAGTCGTGGACTGTGCGGCTGATCCCGGCTGAGGTTCGAGTCCTCCCTCGGGCATGGGGGTGTGTGTTTCTCCTTAGAATAACTTAGGTTAAGTAGTGTGTAAGCTTAGGGACTGATGACATTAGCAGTTAAGTCCCATAAGATTTCACACACATTTGAACATTTATTTTGAACATTATTTTTTGTCTCTTAACAATCCCGTTGGGTTCGTCAGGTGCAACGTCAGTGTTCATTGAGTGTAAACATCTGGTGTGGGATAGAGAACCATCATTTCATAGGCCCGTATCTCAAAGACGGTGTACTGAACTACACAAGTGTCTCAGTTTCCTATGTTCCACGGATGCTAGAAGACGTTCCTTTACACACTAGGAGGAACCTGTGGTACCAGCATGATAACTGTCCAGACCCTAGTGCACGAAGTACTAGAGCACGTTTTCACAAATTGTTTCCAAATGATTGGACTGCTAGCGAGGGTCTGTACCTTGGCCCAAACGCACCCCGGATTTTACGCCTGTATACTTTCCTCTGTGAGGAAAGCCCAAAGATGCTGCCGACAAGGACATACAACAAACTCCTTATAATATGCAACGACGTATTACTGCAGCCTCCTCTTACATTTCCGCTAAAATCCTACCACATGTACAGTAGTTCTTCCAATGCAGACCGAAAGCCGCAGGCAGTGGCCATCCCGAACACAACCCACGATGGTTGATTGTCTTGTTACATGTCGTAATCCGTATAACTAACGATTGCATTTGTGTTGTTCTTTAGTATGTACTACCACGGGTACAGTACAAGTGTCTGTGTGGGAATTTTTGAAAATACGATATCTCGTAAACGACTTGCACTGGAATCCTAAACAAACACCACCGACACTCTAATTTACCCTGATTTAGTGTGTTAGTATCAATAGGCAATATTCAATTTAAAAAATATATCTTTGCAGAAAAACGTCCGTTCTGTGTATTATTACAGTCTGTTGAATGGCTAAAACTACTAGCCCCTTACCACTAATCCAATCTGTTGAAACTGCACACTAATATCATTTCCCATTTTCGCAAAATTTGTAGTACGGATTTTAGGTATTTACCCTGTTTAGTAGCTGTTAAAATAAGAAAAAAATTACATGCAGAGTGTAAAGGCTATAAGTGCAGATATTTCTATATTTGGTATCTCAAAACACACACATATTACTGTGTTGCATGTTTTTCCTCCGAGTCGAACAATCTTCCCACAAACACGTCACGAACCTTACGATCTGATGTTTTCTGCACGGTCGTCCTGCAACATTAAGTGGACTACGCCAGTCAGTATAACGAGTGACATTCTAGTGAGGAGTGTCTTTTAAGCCAAAAACACACGAGCACAACACACTCAACTCCGGAACACCTTCCTTCATCAGGCAGTAATGAAACAAGTGTAATAGACTCCAGAGTCTGCTGACACGAGACCGACTGAGCAATCTTGCAACCAGTCGAAACCTGCAGTACTTCACAGGAGCCTTCATATCTCCCTAGACTGGAAGACCATTGCTCGAAAAACTTAACTGGAAATGTCTGGACCTTCTTGTGCACATTATATCAACAACTATCAAATTACTTCACAACGGAGTGACAGGATGTTACACAGCTAAATATTTCGATTTTACAGACGTACAAATATGTGCGCTTTCGAAAAGGGCGGCCTACTTTGGTCTTTCTTTTTCATTTTATGTAAGATAACACTTTTTAAATGTCATACGCCTTAGTCTTCCATTGATACAACGAACATACGCTTGCAGATATGTAGGTGGTGGAAAACTTTCTCTGAGCGGTTTTTTGTTTCTCGATCTGCATCTCTGCTGTAGTATATAATTGGCTAACGAGGTAGACACACGTTTATCGTTCGCTGTTTAACAGCACTGTTCTCGAATTTCACTTAATGGAACGCGTGCTCTTTGTGTGCCCGGGGAACCTCGTCAATGATAAATTATTCCAAGCAGAAGGAGTATCGCGTGCTGCTCAGCCTGGGTTGTGAAGTAGAGTGTCGCTTGCCCAGAGGGGGCAGAGCTGCCTGCTGGCGACAGGTCTACACGACGTGTGTGTTGTTTTCCAGGCGCTTACCGATGCAGCCCGCGCCGCAGCACGCGGTAAACTATATTGTGTGTCATTAGCCGACCGGGCCCCCAGTTACCTCTCCTCTCGCCCTTGTTACACTGCGCACTGCTACACCGGCGTTGCAGATGCACTAACGCAGGTAGCATAGTGACACAGTGAGTCTTTTTGTTGTGCCTATCTGTGAATCAGCATCTCCACTATTTCGTGAGTAGCAACTTTCCTTTTCGTAATGTTATTGCATTCCATCCTGAATTTCCCATTGTTGAATATACATAACTCTTTTACTTCAAAAGCGGCAGTTAAGCTTGATTTGACTTGACCTTTTCCTTCGACGACAGAATCAGGGTTTCATTCCCGCGAGAAAACAGTATCAACTAAGAAGCTACAGACGGTTGTTTTGACATATTGGAAGTCGAGTGAATTAACGCTCATATAGTGATGTCCGTATGTACACTCGCTGTCGTCCAGAGCAAGGTACCTCATGTAATTGGACTGACAGGTAAAGTTCTCAGGGGTACCATCACAAAGGAGAGTGAGACTCCCTAGTGACTTTCATATGCTGTGTGACTGCCGGAGATATTTTCATGCCAACATCTATGATCTCCCCCAGAAATGACAGCACTGATATTGTACAGAAGGAGCAGCACCCAGAAGAATGGGTAAGTTCGATCTTTCAGACTGTATTCAAATGGTTTGCTTCACCGAGTGACTTGTTCATTTCATTCCTAAGACATATCCTTTGAAAGTGTCTACTGACTTGCTAGTTCTCGATGGGCATAGCAGTGATGCCAGTAACCATGAAGTTACAGAACGTGTAAGTGTGAACGACGTTGCAGTCGGGAGCATCCCGCCACACACCTCTCATAAAACTGTCTCGTGAGAAGACTTTATGAGCCTTCTCAAAACCTATTATGTTGAGTAAGTTCGCCAGTGACTGCAGAACAGCTACAACCCTTTGCGCTCATATGATATGCTGTATCTAAGTTTTTTGGGAAAGCCCACCCACAGTGCAACAATGGTTCTCTTGCTGTGAAAGAAGTGAAGTTTTCGAGACAAATTTTTCCTTGTGACAGGTCTGATCAAAAAATCGATGTCATTGCTACCATAACGGCTTTGGGTACACTATCTCTGCGTACACTTCTTTCATTAGATGAGGTCGGAAGTTTGAAAGGAAATGAAGAAAAGCTGGGACATGACAGGACCCATCTTCTCCCGGCGTAAATAATGACCTAAGACAGTAAGACGTTCAAAGCTTCTTTAGACCTGTAGAAACAGGCTGTCAAATTGAAACTCACGCAAGAGTAAGTTTGTGTTCAACACTTTTGGCTATTGCCTCATCAAAAATACGAGTATCTCCACAAAGTATCGGGCCAAACCCACTTACAGGGTAAACAGAAACTTCCTAAAGCTCCTACCAAAAGCAGAAAATACCAAAAGCAGAAAAAGCCGGAAGCTTTCTCACAAAATATATGCAAAAAACATCTTAATGTAAGTGTGGATTCAAATGCACCAACCATCTCTTAGGCCTGTTAGATTTGGATCTTCCAAATCAGGAAGAAAATGTATTGTAGACGGAGTTTCAAAAGGCGTTCGGGGAGAACTTTGGATTAAGTGTGTAGTGTGTGAGCAGTAGAGTAATCCTGTGTGTTCTGAAAGTGAAGATGATATTTACAGAACCGATTTTTGCCTGTGAACGCGCTCTATGAAACACATTGTGTTACAAATACTATTAAAATGGTTTTTACGTAACATACATTTCATTTAATATGCAGGTGTAAAGAGTGTAGGTGTAGATATTTCTGCTGGCCGGGGTGGCCGAGTGGATCTAGGCGCTACAGTCTGGAACCGCGCGACCGCTACGGTCGCAGTTTCGAATGCTGCCTCGGGCATGGATGGTGTGATGTCATTAGGTTAGTTAGGTTTAAGTAGTTCTAAGTTCTGTGGGACTGATGACCTCAGAGGTTAAGTCCCATAGTGCTCAGAGCCATTTGAACCATTTTTAGATACACTCCTGGAAATGTAAAAAAGAACACATTGACACCGGTGTGTCAGACCCATACTTGCTCCGGACACTGCGAGAGGGCTGTACAAGCAATGATCACACGCACGGCACAGCGGACACACCAGGAACCGCGGTGTTGGCCGTCGAATGGCGCTAGCTGCGCAGCATTTGTGCACCGCCGCCGTCAGTGTCAGCCAGTTTGCCGTGGCATACGGAGCTCCATCGCAGTCTTTAACACTGATAGCATGCCGCGACAGCGTGGACGTGAACCGTATGTGCAGTTGACGGACTTTGAGCGAGGGCGTATAGTGGGCATGCGGGAGGCCGGGTGGACGTACCGCCGAATTGCTCAACACGTGGGGCGTGAGGTCTCCACAGTACATCGATGTTGTCGCCAGTGGTCGGCGGAAGGTGCACGTGCCCGTCGACCTGGGACCGGACCGCAGCGACGCACGGATGCACGCCAAGACCGCAGGATCCTACGCAGTGCCGTAGGGGACCGCACCGCCACTTCCCAGCAAATTAGGGACACTGTTGCTCCTGGGGTATCGGCGAGGACCATTCGCAACCGTCTCCATGAAGCTGGGCTACGGTCCCGCACACCGTTAGGCCGTCTTCCGCTCACGCCCCAACATCGTGCAGCCCGCCTCCAGTGGTGTCGCGACAGGCGTGAATGGAGGGACGAATGGAGACGTGTCGTCTTCAGCGATGAGAGTCGCTTCTGCCTTGGTGCCAATGATGGTCGTATGCGTGTTTGGCGCCGTGCAGGTGAGCGCCACAATCAGGACTGCATACGACCAAGGCACACAGGGCCAACACCCGGCATCATGGTGTGGGGAGCGATCTCCTACACTGGCCGTACACCACTGGTGATCGTCGAGGGGACACTGAATAGTGCACGGTACATCCAAACCGTCATCGAACCCATCGTTCTACCATTCCTAGACCGGCAAGGGAACTTGCTGTTCCAACAGGACAATGCACGTCCGCATGTATCCCGTGCCACCCAACGTGCTCTAGAAGGTGTAAGTCAACTACCCTGGCCAGCAAGATCTCCGGATCTGTCCCCCATTGAGCATATTTGGGACTGGATGAAGCGTCGTCTCACGCGGTCTGCACGTCCAGCACGAACGCTGGTCCAACTGAGGCGCCAGGTGGAAATGGCATGGCAAGCCGTTCCACAGGACTACATCCAGCATCTCTACGATCGTCTCCATGGGAGAATAGCAGCCTGCATTGCTGCGAAAGGTGGATATACACTGTACTAGTGCCGACATTGTGCATGCTCTGTTGCCTGTGTCTATGTGCCTGTGGTTCTGTCAGTGTGATCATGTGATGTATCTGACCCCAGGAATGTGTCAATGAAGTTTCCCCTTCCTGGGACAATGAATTCACAGTGTTCTTATTTCAATTTCCAGGAGTGTATTTCTGTTGGTAATTGAGGATGGTGTACTGAGCAACATTCCGTCATTGTTTACACCATTTGCAGACTAAGCATCATAGCTATTGAGACTCGAATGTTTTTAAGTTTATTAGTGCCTCCGAGTGCATATGGCAAGAGCAAGCGATTTGCTGCTTATTTTCCCTTGGGTGGCTGACCATACGTTGGACGCATGGGAGCAAAATGGCTTGTCAATAGTGACAGACGTAGTCGCCTTAGCGGCGCAGTACGGCCATGCGGGCGGAAAACACCAGTTTCTTAAGCTTCTGATGGTTTTGTGATTAGACTGTTCAGCACTGAGTAAAAAAACATACACGCTCATATGTGTACATGTTAAGGCAACTCATACAAAAGTATATGCACGTAAATCCATTGCAGTCTATATAATAGTTTCCAACAATTTTATTTCTATTAATTTAAAATTTCCAACTTTCTATAACTTCAGGGCGTTTACACATTGCCTGCACGTTTCGAGAAGTTAATGTGGTACAAGCAGAAAATATATTCTAATTTTTTACACAAATAATTTTTGTACTTAATTATACTATATTCATCTCTAAAACGCTGTTAATTAATTTTGGGTAATATTTAAAGCTAAGAGAGCAGTGAACATTGCTTAACGGCAAAAAACAAACAAGTTTTCCATAGCTACCCACTCCTCAATTTAATTCACCAGACCTGTATGAGCTGCCTAACATTTAACCCATGTTATTAGTTTCAGCATGTTCAGAGGGTATACATTCCACTACCGTACGTCGAATTAATACAAGGCCGCTCCAGTTGCTAATAAGAACTTTCTTACTTTCGCGAACGGTTGCAGCCTTTACATCAGGATATATTCAAGTTGGTACTGCGCTGTAGAGGAGCAACATCAAAATGATCGTTTGACTTTGCTTCCCTACAGTACACTATCCACTCTTAAGTGGCCTGATGTAAAGGCCGAGACAGTTTGTGAAGCTTAAAAACCTATTATTAGCAATTGGAGCAGCTTTTCATTAATTTAACCCGTATCCAAGACGGGCCGCTGTAGCGCTTTCGTGCTTGTCTAATAGTCGATATAGTATCGTATATCCTCTTAGCAGAAGAACTACGGTGATTTGTGGAACACCACCCATCGAAACGTCATTGGCGATAAACAGAGCTACCTGGTTACGTTGCTAGCCACAAGTATTTAGTTAATGCCATTTGCTATGAACGACTTGGCACACGTAATAGAACAGACGACACATAATGTGCTAGAAGGTTTGTAAGAAATGCAAGAATAATCCACTATAAATTTAATATTCAGTGCCAGTACTATTGATCATAATTAGCTATAATGTAAAAATGTGTGGATCATTGTATAAATGAGAAATGAGTAAATAAATATTACAAACAGTTTAAAATTAAGTAAAGGCTTTATTGTCGATGTAGTTATCAGTGAGAAGACTGATTTGATGGAGCTCTGTACACTATTCTGTAGTGTGCAAGCATCTTCAAACAAACGTCTTGAACAGTTTCAATTTCTGTTCTAATTTCAGAGTTTACCGACTGAAGAGATCACGGCAGAGTACCATTTTTTGCATATTAAAATAGGAAAGAGTCAGTTTGTCTATTATGGAAATAAGTAAGATCTTACAATAGGAAACTTGGTAACAGGCTGCAAAGTGAATACACTAAATTTGCACCTAAGTGGAGAGATTCATTCACTCTCAGTTATTTTGCTTATAGGTCGGAAAGAAGTGTCTAATTCGAGGCTCACGGCAATGTGAAATTACGATATAGCCACTTGTACCGTTAATCATTTTCCTTTATGAATTTACACTGCATTAAAAGACTACTGACATTGTTCTGAACTTTTATGAATGATGTTAATAGTGTAGATATGTCGCAGACATCTTGGAAAATAAGCTCTGCCAATTAAAATCGTAAATAAACACAAAGAAGGAAAACTCTTAAAGAGTCTGAAACTCATTTTCATGCATTTCTCGACGATTAAATGCACCATTATTACTTTGAGCGAGACAATGGATCTTAACGAAGCTTATTTCACCCTCTACGCGACCAGTGCTATAAAAAAAGTAATTGTAACAGCTATTAAACTATTTCAAGTAGGCTTTGTACGTTGCTATAATGCATTTTCAGTTTGACTACATCAGTGAATCAGCTCCCAATGACTACTCCAATGAAAATTTTAGAAGAATTTCCCCAGGACAGAATATCCATAGTTTCAAAATCGTAAGGACTGACCAGTGAAAGTTAAATCCCCGTTCTTAGTTATTAGGGCTTTAGTAGACCACTTTGCCCACGACTCCCAAATAATTTTTATTTGTCTTTTATGCCAGGTCTCTTTTGTCCTGTCGGTATGACTATTACTTACTCCCTCCCTTCCCGTCAAGTGTCCAAGTTTCCAGCTCTTTATTTTCTATTCCAAGGTCTTAGTGTGAAGTGTGTCTTGTTCTGTCTCAACACGAAGCTTTAATCTTGAACCACTACTTTGAGCTATCAGCATTTAGTGTCTCAAACTTATGCCACGATTATTTTTGTGAGATTTCTGTTGTTCGTTCCTCGTGACTAACAATAGGTCTCTCTCATTTTGAGCCTGGGATTGGGTACCTCATGGTACTTCCTACCCATTTCATCCTCTTTCATGTCTTTCTTTCTGTTTGCGTTTTTTAAAGCCTGTCTGCAAATCTTTGGTATTATGTTTTCAAATTCTCAGTCCCTTAAGAACTTGATGTTGGTGAAACATTGAAATCCAATTTTATTCCTTTACTAGTTGAATTACTACGCCCTATGCATGTTAAAAATGAAATCCCCTCCATGTTTTTATGTCTGTATGTAAAGGTTAGTCTCAGAAACTCGATTAGGGATTTTGTTACGGTTTTAACTAATAGATACACTGATTAAATGGGAATTTATAACAGGGGATTTCAAAATGTCGATTACTCATTATTATGGAAGCGCTCCTTGCCAGTGGAACTATTCGTGAATTATTGTGTCAGTGCCCTCATCGTTGAAAAATATCTTTCCCCCCAGATATTTTATCAGCTTAGTGATAACGTGGAAATGGCATGGTGCAAGGTCTGGTGATCAGCACCACCTACGTTCCAATTCAATCCAACACCTTGAGGCACTTGTTGCACTGTGCCTGCTAGAAACATGGAACGTGGACTCTCTTCTGACAATGCGTGAATCTTCTTGAGCAATGGTCTCAGCGTCGAACGACATGTCCAACCTACTTTCTGAAGTGACTACATATTTCCAGTTAGCACCTATGGTATAAACGGAGTTTCACGTGTAGTCTGGGACTATGTATCGTAACAGCTGATGTAATGGAGACTGGGTCAAGTTTACGAAATGAATGAATTGGGTAACCATTATAAATTAATATTAAAAGTCATATGTCCAGAAAAGCTTCACACCGTAGGACATTAAATTCAGCAAGTCTAACTCTCCCCACAAACTGATTGGCTGTTAGATATCTGACGCATACGTCTTATAATCTCCAAGTCATTCGACAAGAGGTTTCGGTGAATAGATGCTAGGTATTTGCCTATTTTTGTTACACATAACTGAACAGAGAATAAACGTGCCATTGTTTCTGTTTGTTCCCATCTTGTCTTTGCTAATTCTGCTCCAAAAACAATTTTCACGTAGCCGTTTCGGTAAGTTAACGATCTTGCCATTTATTGAGTACTGCTTATATCGAAACTGATACATTCGGCAATGCAAATAAAGGGCCAAAGAATATCAGAGCTAACCTAACACTGCTGTATGTTCAATGAAAATCACTGTCCTGCGATGATAACCACAGATTATGTTCCTGTTACGGGCAATGTCAAAATTAAAATTGCTGCTGCTCAGTCTGCTGCGTCTGGAGGCCAACACAGAGAACACCTGACATTTCTCCCTAGGAAAATCTGATAGAAAAAAATGAAGATTCAATACCCAATAAATGCTACTCCCATCAAACCAAAACCGTGCTGGTGTATTTTCGATTTTAAGGTATTGCCCAAAGATGGCATCGTGTAAGAAAACGGAAAAGTTACAGAACACAAAATCCAAGTGTTTTAATGAGTTCAACTATAACATGTTAACTTCGTATATCCATAATTGAAATGGTCGATTTGGGACGTCAGCTAGTATAATATATGTTGAAAAATGACGAAATTCCTCCAGCTGTATTAAGGTGTTGGTTTTATTGGCGACTAGTTTCGATGTTGTTACAACATCATCTTCAGGCCCATACTTGTTGACAGAAACCGTATGTGTCTAACACTAGTAGTCAGTTAGACACATACAGTTGCTGTCAACAAGTATGGGCCTGAAGATGATGTTTTAACAACATCGAAACTAGTCGCCAATAAAACCAACACCTTAATACAGCTGGAGGAATTTCGTCATTTATTAAAATAATTTTTAACATATAGCATGTTATATTGGTTGATTAAGGACTTCACAAGGTGGAACGGGAACACTAAAAACAACGAAGGGATGCTTCCAAACAAAGTATGTTGTAGTGACCGGCACGTGGTGACGTCTTCAGTGACGCTCGACGAGAAGTTTGGATTGTTCGTTGCGAGTGCTATACGTTATAGGATAAATGGCAAAGGCACTGAAGGAGGAAACAGTGTGCGATTTTTGTTCAAAAAAAAAAATAAATAAAAACGCTGACCTCTACTTGTATTAATTTCGAACATACCAATCCTGGCAGCAAATACTGTTCAAGAAACAGATTATAATATTTAATTATTTAATACGCTGTCTAATAATTTACAAGATATCAAATTTATTCAACATTTATCACCTTGCTCCAGTACTGCGACAAGGAGGCACTTTCGAAATAGCTTTTAAAAGTTGCCAAAATAATTGTGAATCTGTTACAATAAGACTTTATTCTATTAAGTACAATACAATAAGAGATTGTTTCTATAATCTGTGCAAAGAAACTCAGACTCCCTTCAAAAGTGAAATTATTACATTTGGCTAATCGCTCGCATCGACTACTTCAGCTGTACTTTCCGTACATAACACTTTGGGATCTGACGACAACACCGTGCCACCAAAACACCTCGTGGAACTAAACATTGGGACCAAAACCATGACTGAAGCTGAAAAAGTTTTATTTTATGAATTAGTATGAAAATCGCTCTCTTCTACCTTGTTTGGCGAGACTAGCTGATTACAAATGCCAGTAGGTACAAAACACGAGTGGCTTTCGAGCAATATACGTCACGTACAAAGAAGCAAGTGTGTCCGGACAAAATATGACGATAATGATACACGATTGTACGAAGCAAACCGGCTGTCTACTTAGCCCGCTCGACGCCAACTCTATCGATGCGGCCACCCTGCTGGGAGTTGTAACGGCGAGTAGGCAAGCCCGGCGCACACGTCTACCTCGGACGTGTCACCGTGCCTCCAGCTTGTTAGGCGTAATGCATGGCCGCAGATTTTCGCCAACAGACGTTGCTTGCCGCGGCTAACTTGTAACGAGCTGTGAGATGCGGTGGTGGTGGCCGGTCGCAAGTAGGTCAGTGCTCCGAGGCCGCTGTTGCTATTCATCCCCGGGTGGCTAGCCGGGAGGAGTGACGTCACAGGTGAGATGCCGACACCTGAGCAGTACGAGTCGTCCTCGGCCTGCTTTCAGAACAACCACTGAGCTTCATCCACGCACAGTACTTCGAGGTTATGCCGTGTTCTTCGCACTGTCAGTGTTTGTTTTATGTTTCAGTGACGGATACCACGCTACAAATTGAAGGAATCTCATCTCTCACGTTTCGATTTCTCGTAATTGATATGATATTAAGGTCGAACATTCCTTACAATACAGCGGCGAAGACAAAGCTCTTACTCTGTAAAGATTAATTAATATTTCTTTCCGTGAGTTGTTTTGTAATGTACGTTCAATGACTCCACAGAAATGTCTGAATCTTGCAACTCTACATCATCTGACTTGGGAAATTTAAAATTACACCCTAGGTATTTAACTCTCCTACTTTTTCAGCTGTTTATCAATTTATTAGAATTTCAGATTCTTGTAGGATCCAATCACTGAAATGTCATCGCTTTTGTGTTATTTGTTGATATTATTATTCCGTATTTAGCGGAACGTGGTAGAGAAGCTAGAAAATCTGAAAATGTAAATGCAAAGGCTCAATCCAGATGTAGTGGGGGTCAGTGAAGTGAAATTGAAAGAAGACAAGGACGTCTAGTCAGATAAATATAGGGTAATATGAAGAGCAGCAGAAAATAATGTAGCGAGAATAAGATTCGTTGTGAATAGGAAGCCTGTGAACACTCCAGTGATAGGGTTGTTAGTATCATAATCGAGAGCAAACTTAGACAGCCTGCGGAATGGCCAAGCGGTTCTAGGTGCTACAATCTGGAACCGCGCGACTGTTACGGTCGCAGGTTCGAATCTTGTCTTGGGCATGGGTGTGTATGATGTCCTTAGGTTGGTTAGGTTTAAGTAGTTCTAAGTTCTAGGGGACTGATGACCTCAGAAGTTAAGTCCCATAATGCTCAGAGCCATTTGAACATAGACAACGATAGTTCAGCTGTAAATATCGACGTCGAAAGCTGAAGATAAGAGACAGAGAAAGCGTATGAGGATATTGAAAGGTTAGTACAGTACTAAAGTCGGGAAGGAAATCTAATACTCATGGAGAACTGAAATGCATTTGTAGGGAAAGGAGCAGAATACAAGGTTGCAGGAGGACATAGACTTGGGACTAAGATCGAGAGAGGAGAAGTACTAATTAAGTTCTATAATAAATTTCACCTAGTAATAGCGAATACTCTGTTCAAGAATCACACGATGAGGAGATATACTTGGAAAAGGGTGGGTGATACGGAAAGATTTCAGTTAGATTACATCATGGTCAGATAGAGGTTTCGAAATCAGGTACTGGATTTTAAGGCGCAACCAGATCACAATGTAGGAGTGATGAATAGTACATTGAAGTTTAAAAGATTAGTCGGGAAGAATCAATATTCAAACAAGTGGGATACAAAAGTACTAAGGAATGACGAGACGCGCTTGGAGTTCTCTAATGCTATAGATACAGCAATAAGGTACAGACCAGTGGGCAGCACAGTTGAAGAGGAAAGGACTTCTCTAAAAAGGGCAATACAAGAAGCTGGAAAGAAAAGTATAGGTACAAAGAAGGCAACTGCGCGGAAACCATGGGTAACAGAAGACATAATTCAGTCGATCGATGAAATAAGGAAGTACCATAATGTTCAGGGAAATTCAGAAGTACAGAAATGCAACTTATTGATGATTGAAATAAATAGTACGTGCACGAAAGCTATGGCGAAATGGCTGCATGAATAAGCTGAAGAGCCGGCCGCTGTGGCCGAGTGGTTCTAGACACTTCAGTCTGGAACCGCGCGCCAGCTACGGTCGCAGGTTCGAATCCTGCCTCGGGCATGGATGTGTGTGATGTCCTTAGGTTGGTTAGGTTTAAGTAGTTCTAAGTCTAGGGGACTGATGACCTCAGATGTTAAGTCCCATAGTGCTTAGAGCCATTTGAACCATTTGAATAAGCTGAAGAAATCGGAAAAGAAATGATTGTCGGAAGGACTGACACAGCATACAGGAAAGTCAAAAGAACTTCGATGAATTTAAAAGCAGGTGTGGTAGCATTGACAGTGCAGCAAGAATTTCACTGTTCAGTGCAGAGAAGAGAGCAAATAGGTGGAAAGAGTACACTGAATGCTTCTGTGAGGGGAAGATTTGACTGGTATGATAGAAGAAGAAACAGGAGTCGATTTAGAAGAGATAAGGGATACTATATTTGAATGAAAATTTACATTGGAGGTTCCACAGATTATCGATTTCGATAAATACATGGAGTTTATTGGTCAGAAGAGAACTGTAAACTCATCTTGGTGATTTTCGAATCACCCACTGACACTGCGAGTTGTGTGACACATTGCGTTGTCCTGTTGGTAGATGCCATCATGCCGACGAAAAATAAAATTCTTATAGTGGTTGACAGGGTCCTCAAGAGTAGATCCGTACCTGTGTCGATACATTTTGCCTTCCAGAATGACGACATCGCCCAGGGAATACCATAGAAACATTCCCGGTACCGTAACGATCCCTGCTCCAGCTTGGACCCTTATGACGATTATTGTAAGGTGTTTGATTTCAGAGCTTTTCACGCCTTACACACCAACGGCCATTGTCCGATAGAGCATAAAACGTCATTCAGCTTAGGCCATCTGTCTCCACTCAGTGAGCGTCCACTTGCGGTACTGGCGTTCAAATTCCAGCCTTAGTCGCCGACAATCAGCAGTCATCATGCTGCCGAGGCCGATACGCAGCAACGTTCGCTGAACGATCGTTGAGGAGAGACTGTTAGAGGCCACTTGGATCATCAGCTTTTCAAAAACACACAACGCAACAAGAAGAATAGATGCATATTTTTGTCGAAATGAATAACTATCAAGAGAATGTATGGGTTATTTTCATTGACAACTAAACACGTGTGTCGTTTCTATCTGTATGTATGTAACATTTTCCTACAGCATGTCGGTAACGTTGAGCTTACATCCATGAGGTTACATAACATCTAAATCTCATATTCGAAGGAAGATGGATTCGTTACAGATGTCTCCTCCACTGCCCAAACGTTACTTTACTATTTATTTACACCATTCAAGACAGATGAACCATGGCATCAGAAGATCTACACCAAATGAAAGAAATGACATGGATTCTCATTATATGATAAAGTATAGCTACACAAAACAGCGTTAGAATGACCTCAGAATTATCGTAAGTGTTATTCAGGGGGACAATAAAAATCGCTGGACGTTTGTATAAGATGTCTGAAAACGTAATTTTATAGACTGAAATATATTCGTCTTTTTGTTTTGCCTTAATTTTATAAGCGTGTCAGCTAATCATCTATCTTCTGTAGATATGAAAAAAGCTGCAATAAGACTTCATTCATTTAACTACAAGTCTTGAAAACATTGTTATCTTCTACTCTACTTACATATTCTGACTTCATAGAACGACCCATTGTCATGAGACTACATCAGGCGCTAAACATTTTAAGCATTTGTAAATGTACACGTATAGTTTGCTTAGTCAAATAACAGAATGAAGTTTGTGAACTTCACAATAAAAATTCTCCGTTAAAAATCATGGTATGCCTGTACAATTCAGTGTACAGATATAATCTGACTAAAAGTACCTTTTGTCTTTAGGATGGTTTGAACTGTATCGAGGATGCTTTTACTGAGGAGTCTGAACGTTTATGGAGAAATGGCAACCCAGTCTCAACAGTCAAAATCAGAGAAGGTAGTGATATTGGAGGCTGAGGGCTAGCAGAAAGCCGATGTTCTGTCACATCCCAAAGATGTCTCGTTGGGTTTATTTTGTGGCCTCAGAGACGGTTCTCTGTAACGGGGTTGACTGTCATCTTGATACAAATAATCATCGTCTTTGAAATATTTATCTATTGTACTCAGTACACAATACTTTAAAATATATTCGTATCCCTCGGCATCCTGAGTTTTCTTATTCTTAATAAAGTGAGAACACCCTGACGATGAAAAACACAGACATGCTGCAACACCACCACTGTCCTGTGTCGTAGTTGGCACTACATATGTTGGCAAGTAAAATTCTTCAGGAATTCGACAAACTCTAAGCCTTCCTTGGAATTTCCACAGCTTAATTCATTCCTCCACATCGTTCTTTTGCAGTGATCCACTTTGCAGTAGTATCGCTCTGCACAGCACCTCAAGTGTCAATTAAGAATGACAACAATAACACCAGGCTCAATCGCTGTACCTGATCCTTTTTAACGCCCGGCGCATAGCCATTGCGCTAACGAGACTTCTGGTAGAACTGCGGAACTCTCGATTGATTTCTACCGCTGACTGCATGCGATTTGTTATAAGCACATTCCGTGATGTTTGACGTCCCTGTCAGTCACATCATTTGCCTGGTCTTGGTTTAGATGTGGTTTCCACTCGACGATCACACCACCAACAGCTAACTTGAGCAGCTTTAGAAGGTTTGAAATGCCCCTGACGAATCTGTTACTCATGTGACATCCAATGACTCTTCCAGGCTCGAAATCACTGAGCTCTCGTGACTGACCAATTCTGCTGTTACTGTATTTCTAGTGACAACACAACACTGCTCACCTCCTTTCGTACTGGCGAGTTCGTCTCCTGTGCCACCTAGTGGTCAATACGGCCATGTATAGGAGTGACCAGATAGTCTTAGCATATGCGATACATTCTCATATACTACATCGCTGGCATACACCAAGCTATGTGGTATATGAAGGCTATGATGTTTCTCTTTTGACTGGCAGTATGACTGACTACATCGCTATAGAAACTAATCTGAATATGTAATCATACTGTTGTTTCTCTGCTGTTATCTCCTCCTTTTTCAAACTTATAAGTGGTGAAACTTCACTCGCACAAAATACACTTTCTGTAGGTGCTTACTTAAAAGTTAAATTAAATGTGTTACCAGGGAATGAAAGTTTTAAAACCAAATTCAAGTCATTTTACTAGCATAGTATATCAGCCATAATGCTTGGTGCAGTCCAAAGTAGCAAATCCCTAAAGTTCGCAGTATTAAGCGCCAGCTGTGTTTTGTAGTGTCTGGCGCCACATAATAGTCCAGGATCGTAACTAAGAAAGACGTAATGTATGAACGATCTGATGTAGAAAGCAAATTTTGTATTTCATGCTAAAAATACGTGCACGTGAATTGGAAGGCCAAGTTACGCATTTTGTTTATGTGTAATTCACACTTGTTCGACCAGTCACTACATGAGATTCGCAATTTACAGGCATCCTACAACGTAAGATAACCCAAATTTAATCCTTGATGTATGTCTGAGCTATTGATATTGATCCTGAATCGTGTTACACAAATATTTATGTGATCTGGCGATGATCGTCGGCATGTTGTAATAAGTAATAGATCCTGCAAGATGCTTGTTTACGATTCTTCACTCATTCGTAACTGTTAACTAACTGAACAGGAATGAGGCCTACTACATCCAACAGACGATTAATAAGCGGCTGCACTGCACAACGCTGTACTGTGTGCCAGCCACTGAAAGTAAAACCTTTTACCCTGGCAGAAAAAGTAAATATCTCACTATTATTTATTAAGTTTCAAAGTTTTCTTAGATATATAAAATAATTAGTGAATAATTATTACACTAGATAGCTCCTTTTACTCAACAAATGAATTCTTGAATAGATCGTACGTACGTAGTCTACATTTATGATTCTTTTAATTTAAAATTGCAACAACAACAAAATCCAGTAATATAGATGACCAGCCTTAGCCATGTTTCACCAAGGAAACGTATCTTATTTGTAAATTTGCTGCCACGTTTCACTTCACTGCTAGCCGCTGCGAATCTGCGATTTAAATTGAAGTTTTTTTATCACGCATAAGATTAAAACAGCGGTAACACATATTGAAGTAAAAACTGATCGTGTGCGTAGCCAGACAGTCTCACTACGAATCATAGATATTACCATTTTACAGAAGCTGAACGATCCTCTGCCGGCCGTTGTGACCGAGCGGTTCTAGGCGCTTCGGTCTGGAACCGCGCTGCAGCTACGGTCGCAGGTTCGAATCCTGCCTCGGGCATGAATGTGTGTGATATCCTTAGGTTAGTTAGGTTTAAGTAGTTCTAAGTCTAGGAGACTGATGGCCTCAGATGTTAAGTCCCATAGTGTTCAGAGCCATTTGAACCATTTGGAAGAACCTCCACAAATACTTAGACATACGAAAAATTCTCAACTTAAATGAATTTTTAAATTTTTGAGATAACTGAAATCCATGAATTGATTCTCATGTTAGTATCTCGTGTTAGACCGTATTTTAGGCATTTATGACACGTTGGGAAATGTGAAATCATGAGAGCTGAAGTTATAGATACAAGCTTAACAAATCGTGGAGCTACGTAGTAGCCTCTAAGACGAACCTGCAATCCAGCGTAATGTAATCCGCGTAGGTTAACGTGTGGCACGTATTATGGAGTATGACGTGAGTGTCGTTGACTTCTGAGAAACGGGAAGGCAATTTACTGGAAACAACTGCTGACGACTTGACTGATACCTGCAGCAGATGGAGTGGGCCACGGCGTGACATATAGGTTAAGCCTGGCTGTTTCATCAGCTACCCACTATCTGCGCCCCCGTATGCGTGTGTGCAACTCCAGCCAGCCGATATCATATCACGCCGGCTGACCTTATCCGATGTATCGATTACCTGCAGGCAAACAAGCCGTCACCGTTTGATGTCATAAGCTCCTTGTGATCACAGCATGAGTTGATCAGTCACGGAACTCTCCGGAAGGACGTGGACGGCTTACGCGGCTTTATCGCGCCGCGCACTAACCACGACAGACAGGATCATCTGGCTACGAGCCATATTGCTTCAAATGGTTCTCGTCGTGCGGCCTTACTCCTCTGGGTTGTTTTGCTGATGCTTCCTGCCAACAAATTTCATAAGTTTGCTTTAATTTACGTCTACGGTCACAAACTTTTTGTTAACAGATTACCGGTTTCGGTCTTTAATGACCATCATCAGATCTGTTTCATAAAAACAAAGTCTTAATGATGGTCATGAAAGACCGAAACCAGTAATCTGTTAACAAAAAGTTTGTGACCATAGACGTAAATTAAAGCAAACTTATTACATATACGGGTCACTGTTTTTTCGCGACAATGCCGCAGCTTGTGAAAAATTATTTTCGCTTCTTCAAAATTTGCTCTTATCTATCGGCGTACAGAAAAGACAATTTTGTAATGTTAGATCATATCCATATCTTACACGTAAAGCAGATTTTAAAAATGATAAAAATGAATACTGTTTCATCATTTCATATTACATAATTTTTTAAATGATGCAATCGGCTGTATGATCGTACCACACTTCCTACAGGGCAGGTTTGAAAATTACAGGTAACTTACTTTCGTTACATAACAAGGTGATAGGGGTATCAAATGGTTCAAACGGCTCTAGGCACTATGGGACTTAACATCTTAGGTCATCAGTCCCCTAGAACTTAGAACTACTTAAACCTAACTAACCTAAGGACATCACACACATCCATGCCCAAGGCAGGATTCGAACCTGCGACCGTAGCAGTCCCGCGGTTCCGGACTGCAGCGCCTAGAACCGCAAGGCCACCGCGGCTGGCGTTAGGGGTATCAGTACAGATATTTATATTGGTGAGTGATGACAGTGAACTGAACAACATTATATCAGTATTTACTTCATTTGCAGATTAATAAATATAGGTTTCATTAGTGGTATGTTTTTAGGCCGTTGGTACCTCTAAGTACATGTGACAAGAGCAGGCCATTAAAGCTCATTTTTCGCTAGGAAGCAGATCAGGCATTGAACTTTGGACGTGAACACGCAAAACGGTGAGTCTATACTGACAGGCGTGGTCCACTTAGTGGTGCAGTTAAGACCATGCAGAAAACGTATTTCAGGAAAGGCCGCTAGATACATTTGAAGGCATCATTGGTCATAACATTTGCACTTATATACAGGGAGGCATGCTGAAAAGTAATGTCTCAGCATTTTTTATTCAGTTATAGCTGAGATATTAAATGTCATGCATATTACCCAGCCAAATTTCCCACTTCGCTGACGTAACTTCAACCATCTGTCACTAGAGGGCTCCTGATTGTAGCGTGTAACATGAGGATGTGTAACGAAACTATGTAAGCCTGTAATCGAATTTAAAATTCGAGGCTTTTGTGCATATATTGAGCGTATATGTCTTCTGCGGCTGATTAATATTTAAGAGTTGGTAGACGTTGAGCATTTAGGCATCTATACTTAGAGCAAAAACTGAATCATCATGCAAACAAATGTATGCTGTGCCACTGTTCATGTTCATCGGCAGGGTTGCTGAAGCACCTAGTACTGTAAGGCCACTGGAAGTAGGCCTTACTTATTAGATATTCTGTTGTCATTTTAGTGTTAATGGAACTGTGATTACGTTAAAGCCTCGAAATTCGCAACATTCAATAATCACAGGGTTAAACATTTAACCCATGCAGTTCTTGTATCAATTTTCACAAAAAACTAGGATTTTCTGTGCCTGCCTGTGACGTTCATTTGATCGTGGCCTTCATATGTACGTGTTCAAGAAACGGGACAGCAAATTTAAATTAGGTGTGCTCGTAATTCGTGGATTTGTTTCATCATCACAAGGCAATACCAAAATAACTTAAGGAACATTTATGATATTGCCAGCCACTGGGCGTCTTGTGAATGTCGGGCAGAAAATTAACGAAGATGAAAAAATTTCTCATAGTCAAGCTGGGGTTGAAACTAACTATCAAATTTAGCTACCGTGGGGACAGAAGACGACACAGGTTCTATACTTGACTTTGAAGACAATCAATAAATCTACTTCCTCCCAAAGCAAGAAAATCAAGAAAAAAATTTAGTTAAGAAACAGTTCCTAGAAGGAAATTTTTTGTCAGCTTCTATGGATACCATTTTTGTTTCACTTCTGGTTGTTAATTTATTGATCATTAATAGTTTATGAATAGCTAATAAACTCTGCTTATTTTTATTCATCATACTGCAACAGTTGTATGTGCCCTAAACGCTAACATACACATTCAGTTCTGTATTCAAGTTTTTAGAAAGCTGTTACAATTCACAATTTATTTGATACCATCATACACTTTAATTGTTGCATGTAATTTTTTCATCAGTAGAGTTCACTTTATTAGTATTTTACGTAATTATTCATTTTTCTGATACCTGTTTTGAAAGTTGTTGAATTTGCTTCAACTGTGCACAGGTGCTGAAAGGTGATCTTAGTGGACAGAAGGAATCAGGGGGCCAGTTTTGGCATTTCTGACATTGGTGCAGGACCAACTCAGATTGTTTCTGATTATGACGATTTCTGGCTCTTACACATGCATGTAATTCCAAAAAAGCATTCAATGTGTGTGACTGAGAGGCCTCACAAATAACGTTCAATAAACTCATTATTATCACATTTGAATTTTTTTCACATTTTAACCATAACAGCTTCAAATAATTTTCCCTTACAATCGTGAACATGGTAAGAAAAAACCATAAGATGAGCACCAGCGTTCGAAATTTAGCATGGACTGAAATAAAAACTATGACTTGTAACTAAATTGGTTTGTTTTCTTATTTTACGAAGGTAATATAGTCGCTAGAGCAACAGAATTAGATAAAATTAAGCTATATTTGCCAAGACAGGCACTAAGAACAGTCTACTCATTTAAAAATACAAAATTTAAGTTAACAAACCACATTAACATCACAAAAAATGTCAGTTAGAAGGAGCAAAAACAGTTAAAGAAGATTCGAAGTAGGGGTGGCCACATGCAGAAATTAATAGACGTCTTTACCACCTGCACCTTAAGTTAACTAACAGTCTACATCTATTAGAAATGAATTGTATGGATGAATATGTTACAGTCTTATGCACAAAAGTTAGAAATATTCCAGTTGATAAACATACAGAAAGTTGAAAAAATACCATGGTGCCCACAAAAAGGTAATTTTTTAAACACAGAAATTTTTTGAAACATATATAAACAAAACAAAAATTAATGTCATAAAAACAGAACGAACTTACTATACCAAGGTATTAAGCACAACACCATATCAAAGTTAAAACACCATAAAGCTACACTACTAAATACTAAGAAAGCTGCGGGTTTGCCCTGTCTAGGCCATAATGAAAATATTGTCTTAGCTCATAACGTTAATGAAAGTATGTTCCAAGAAGAGGAAAAGGTAAAACAGTGCTCCAATAAAATGTTTCAGAAATCAGAGTGTTAAAATAATTGAAACATAAACTCTATGAACATGATGCTAATCTTGTTGACAATGGTAACGGAAACTCCACTGCTGTGGAAAACAACATTATTGAACTGAACCTTTATCCAGCCACTAAATCCCAGAGAATATTAAGGAAAATGCTTAATCAGTACAACTTCCTTCAATATGATAAACGAATAAAACAGCGCAAATTAAAGAACCAAACTCAAAGCAAAATAAAAGATACACAGACATAATTTACCTGTTAGACCTACTGTTAACTTTAAGGTTACATCAGCATGCAGACTTTCCGAATTATTAAATAATATCCCCAAAAAATCACTTTTGAAATGACATTTTCTATAAAAAGTACATATGAGTTACTAACTGTCACTATAGATACAAAAAGTCCAGAAAAACTTGATTCACCTCATTTGATGTTAACCCATTCAGAAAGGTATCTTTCCAAGAGACAATCCCTATAATTAGAAAAAAAACCTCAACAAACATAAGAAACTTACAAGATAAGAGATGTTAGAGTTGTTTGATCTAACTGTACTGTCCCACAAGGACTCCTAATTTAAACACCAAATATGGTAACATAAATAATGCATACCTACGAGCAACAACATTTTATGCTTCCAAGCTGACATATTCAAAAAGAAACGCAAATTAATGAACAAGACTCGAAGCAAAATAAAAGATTTTCCTTAAGAGCGAGATAAAATGGCTGACAAAATCGTTTATTAGGGGAGATGGTTCAAATGGTTCAAATGGCTCTGAGCACTATGGGACTTAACATCTGAGGTCATCAGTCCCCTAGAACTTAGAACTACTTAAACCTAACTAACCTAAGGACATCACACACATCCATGCCCGAGGCAGGATTTGAACCTGCGACCGTAGCGGTCGCGCGGTTCCAGACTGTAGCGCCTAGAACCGCTCGTCCACTCCGGCCGGCTACTAGGGGAGGTATATGGATGGCATGCTACTCCTGTTTAATGACAGAAAGTAAGTAGTTATCTTTTATTTTTTTAAATGAGTCATAGTGCTCATTAAAACTATGTAAAGATGAATTTTATCTTTCACCATTTTTCGCATTTAATGCTGATGAGTTGTGAACCAAATTTTTCTAGATTTTTATCGTAATAAGCTTGTAGCAAATGTAAGTTGGATAATAGAAATTTAATCAGACTACAGAACGATTTATTATTATTGTTATTATTCTCATTATCGTTATTATCACAGTGTTTGAAATTGAAATTGTCAGGGATAACGTAAGGGGGAAAACGGTTATTTGCAACTTCCATCAACTTCATAGCGATATTCCCCTTGCAAGAAGACGAATTACCACACAATACACTGTTCTATCAATCAGTTCAAGCGTTTTGAGTTGGCTCTTCTAGTAGCATAATATGGCACTGTAACATAGAGACACCAGTGTGTACACAGACCGTAGACAAGTAGATGAACACAAGAAAATTAATTCTATAAACTGCATTTCATAATGCAAGCAAGACATAAAAGAAATCAACACACGTTTATAGATTTTGCAACCTAGTATAAGCATTCTTCAATGCAAAATCGAGCAAGATGTTCAAATTCTCAGGAACATAGTTGTAAGCTATAGGGGGGAGGGGGGGGGGGGGAATGAGGAATATACAGCATGGACAAAAACCAAACACAGAGAGCAACTATATGTGTACAGTAGTTGATTTGTGGATGGTACTGGACTGTTTTGAGGTTAAAGTGTCTCGGGAAACTACAGGAAAAGCATCAGTCTGAAAGGGTGCAGGGCACACACAGGAAGGTAGGTAGGTCTAACTACAATCTGTATTGTAGTTCTGAACAGTCGTAGCTGTGTTGGGAAATAACGATAGCTCCAAGCAGTAACAGAAAGCACTGCAGTTCTAATCTTCTTAGAGTAAGTAGGCTGTTTAGGTTTTTATGTTGGTGACGCCACGTATCGCTCTGTATTAAAATCGCTGACTGCGCTGTGTGCAGTATGTGGCTGTTTGGACTCATTGTTGGATTATTCGTTAGTGTAGTGTTTGATAGTTGGATGTGAACAGCGCGTAGCGTTCTGCAGTTGGAGGTGAGCCGCCAGCAGTAGTGGATGTGGGGAGAGAGATGCCAGAGTTTTGAGATGCTAATATGAGCGGTCGATCTGGACTTGTATCCGTCAGAAAAAGGAAATTTGTCAAACGGGATGTCACAAATTTGTATACATATATATATATTACGACTTTTGAACACTATAAAAGTAAATACATTGTTTGTTCTCCATCAAAATCTTTGTTTGCTAGTTAGTGCCTTCAGTAATTAGAAACTTGTATTTAGCTGGCAGTATTGGTGCTCGCTGTATTCCAGTAGTTCGAGTAACGAAGGTTTCGGTAAGTGATTCATGAAGGCTATTCTTTTGTAGGGATTATTAAAAGTCAGATTGCGCTGCGCTCAAATATTGTTTGTCAGTTTAGAAATATTCAGAATGAGTAAAGAGAAAGCTGAGTAAGTTCAGTTTTACTCAGATGTTTCAGTATCAAATAACGTAGAAGATTATCAGCGCAGTCTTTCTTTACATTCAAAGGGGAAGTTTCAGTAGGTAGGAAAATCTGGCGAAAGCCCGAAATAAGTTGAGCCGAATGTTGTACCAAATACCTGATAATGTTCAAAGGATAGATAAAATACAATTGTTGGTGAAATGGTTATTACTGTCAGAAGTAGTTTACCTTATAGTGAAATGGGAACAGATATTTCCTGTGAGTTTGAGAGGGTAGAGACGTATGTGCGACCATATGGCATGGACGGCCGCACGTCCCCCACCGGGAGAAGTTCGGCCACCGAGGTGAAAGTCTTTTCATTTGACGTCGTAATGGACGTCTTGTTTGTCGATGATGATGAAGTAGTAATAAAGACAACACAACATCCATTCCCCAAGTGAAGAAAATCTGCGGCCAGGAATCGCAAGTGACTCCAGTGCATGGCCATCAGACGTACTGTCCACTTAGCTAAGGGGCTGGACATGGGTTGAGGTTATAGCTGACAACTGGGATAGATTAATAATTATGTCGTTTTACCGACACCCTAAGTCAGCTGATACAGTTTGTGAACAGTTCAAAGAAATCTTCAGTCTAATTCCACAAAGGTACCCCAATCATACAATTACAGTTGGTGGTGACTTCGATTTACCATTGTTATGTGGACAAAAATACCTGTTTAAAGCCGGTGGTAGGCATAAAACCTCGTTTGAAATTGTGCTGAATCCTTTCTCAGAAAAATATTTAGAACAATTATTTAAGGAAGCCACTCTAGGCGTAAAGTAAATGTTGTGGAATCAAGCTTGACCTCTTAGTGAAAAATAATTCTAATCAAGTACGGAACATCAAGAAGGGTACTGGGATCTTTGACCACAAAGCTGCTGTGGTGGGACTGAATACCGTAACATCCAAATCCACCGAAAATAGGTGCAAAATACATGTATTTTTAAACTTCCTAAGAGACAGTTTCCACTCCTTCCAATCTGGCTATATAAGCGTTTACTAGATGTGGCTTATCATCAAAGAAATAGTATCGACGGCAATTGAGAGCTGTATAACAAAAAAGTAAGGAGAGATGATACGGATCCCCGATGGTACACAAACGAGACGAGAGCAGTATTGCAGAAGCAAACAAAAAAGCATATCACAATTAAAAGAACGCAAATCCCCAAATTTGCGAATATTTACGGAAGCTCGAACTCTAGCGCGAAATTCAATAATAGACGCTCTTAACAGTGTCCACAACGCAACTCTGTCTCGAAATCTGGCAGAAAATCCAAAGACATTCTGGTCGTAAGTAAAGTACGCCAGCGGCAAAACACAGTCAGTACCTTCACCTCACGATAAAAATGGTTATGTCATTGATAACAGTACCAGTAAAGCAGAGTTACTGAACGCCGTTTCTCGAAACTCCTTCACAAAAAATTCGAGGTAAATAATTCAGAATGAGAATGTGCAACAACTGCCAACATGAGTAACTTAGAAGTAGATATCCTGGTGTAGCGAAGCAACTTAAATCACTTAATACAGGCGAGGTATCTCATGTAGATTCTATACCAGTCAAGTCCCTTTCAGAGTATGCTGATACAATAGTTTCATATTTAACAGTCCATACAACCACTTGTTCACTGAAAGTTCCACACACAACAACTTACCAGATGCACAACTCACGCCAATACCCAAGAAACGAAATAGAAGTAATCTGTTGATTATTCAGTATTGGAATATACACTGCTTTCGAATATTATGAAACAAATCTTGTCTGCGTTGTTTTTCATCCTTTTGTTCCGCAGTTGCACATATACAAGTTGTGTAGATTAATTTTCGTCTTTAGGAACTGCAATACAATTCTTACTAAGACCAGGCGCGTTTCGATTTATTTTAAATCATTTTCTGTTGTCACTGTAAAAATATGGGTACTCTTCTTACATCTTTGTTTGTTACGATCATTAACAGTTCGCATGCTTTACTTAGTGCTCTAAACAGTTTTTATTTTTTTCGTTACTCACAGGTTTTTGTTGATGTTGATTATTCCATTCTTCGTCGTCCTCCATGTGCATGTGTTGATTTTTGTACACAGCACTTTCACAGCACACAGCTCATTCACATTTCTGTGTTGGGGAGGATCACTGTTCCCTCGTCATTTCGTTTGTTTTGTTTTGTTTTGTTATTGCAGTATGCATTCGTATTTTGTTTTGATAATGATGGAAGCGTGTGTGTGTGTGTGTGTGTGTGTGTGTGTGTGTGTGTGTGTGTGTGTGAGTTCAAGCTTCTGTGTGTATGTAAGCTATTGCTTTACTGCCGTGCACTTGTGGGTGATTGGTTGGCGAAACTGTCAAGTTTTTAATACTCTTTTATGGTGTGTATGGGGGGGTTGTTTTTTCTCAACAATATGTTGTATTAGTTTAAACAATCTCTAATTGTTGATGTTTACCTAGTCATTGATTATATGTTTCTTCTCCATTATTTATTTTTCAATTTGGAGGTATTGTGGTGGCTTCCTTGCCGGGGGGGGGGGGGGGGGGGTGTTATGCAAATTGTTCATGGCTGGTGCCATTTTCCATGCTCTTTTGTGTTCCTTGTAACTTATTTCAAAAGTCCTTCCTGTCAGACATAAGTATAGAGCGTCACAGACGTTACACAGGAGTTGGTAAACGCCACCACCCTCCCACAACAGAAGTGACATGAAAATATTCAGATGCAGCAACAAGAAATATCTCATACACCTACAAGAAAACTTGCAGATTCAAAAATCGATAATAGAGAAGAAACATATAAGTGACGAGACAAACATCAGTAACCAGAAGCTGCTTAAAGGTCAGATAAAGGGAAGACATCGGAGCATTTTAGAGGAGTGATGCTGGATTTGTTGTCGGGAAGTTCGTTTATTATGCGGGTGTTCCGGAGATGTGAACTCAAGTGGTAAGCCATGGTGGGAAAAGACGTTCTTTTCGCTAAACACTATGGAGAAAATTTAGAAAACATGTATTTGCAGCTTACTGTAGAAGGATTTTACTGACAACAACGTACATTTCGAGTAAGGACCGCGAAGACAGAATATGGCTCGTAAGGAAGCCCACAGACTTTCCTTCTGCACTCGCTCGGTTTGTGAGTGGAAAATGAAAAGAAATGACTAGTAGTGGTGAAAGGTACCCTCCGCCGTACATCATTCGGTGGCTTGACGAGTGTGGCTGTAGATGTAGATGAAAGTGTAGCTGAAGACAGAGCCTGGAAAATATCCAAAAAATATTTAATGATGTTGGGAGCACGTGTTACGGAGGTTGGCACATGAGAGCAGTTCGTGACGGACCGCTTCAATCCCCTAAGAAGACTGACTATGAGCAAAGCAAAAACTTATTATTATCGAGGTGACAGTTAAAAATTTGCGTCTACCATACCACTCGTACACTTCCTTATCACTCGCACTGAAATTCTAACGCATATGTCTTTGCGATATTGCTATGGAACGCAGCGACTCAAACGATAACAAAACCACCCAGCCGTTAACACGAGATCCAGCCACGCAGGTCGTTCAAGCGGAGATTCCGCTCAACTCTCCGCCAAGTGCGGCCCGAATTGCCTCGTTCTGGACGCGGATCTCTCAGGTCGGCTCGAGAGACGGCGGAAGCGCCGCGGAGGCCGTGATGAGATTTGCCGACAAGGGGCCGGCGGAGCGCGGCCCTGGGCTGGAACACGTGCTGTTACAGCCGGGAGCCGGGGATTCCCCGAAGGGACACAAAACTTGCATTAGCCGCCAGTGCCGGCAACCTTAGCAGCCGCGCGAGAAGGGGAAAAGGGGGGGTGGGAAGTGGGAAGCGGCAGAACTCGCCTCGTCTCCTGTTCCGCGGCGACGTGCGCGCCAGGGGACGCCTGCCGGTTGCGATACGGCGGGACCGGGAAACCCCCTCCCCCACAGCCCGGTTCCCAGCATTCGCTGAGAAATGGAATGTGTCAACCACCCGAACAGGTTGCTAGATGACGACTGCTGCTCGGGTCTCTTCCGAAGACTTTATGACACCGGATTTCTGAAGCACGTTACGGCCGATTCTTGCACATTCAAAACTCGACACATAAAATTTCTCGGTAGATCGAACTTATCGTGAAGTTTCCAGGAAAACCATAGATACATTCAAAAATTTCTGTGTTTTTGATAGACTCAATAGCGACAAATAATATACACTACAGCCCATTAAAATTGCTACACCAATAAGAAGTAAAGATGATAAACGTGTATTCATTGGACAAATATATTATACTAGAACTGACATGTGATTACATTTTCACGCAATTGGGGTGCATAGCTCATGAGAAATCAGTACCCAGAACAACCAACTCTAGCCGTAATAATGGCCTTGATACGCCTGTGCATTGAGTCAAACAGAGCTTGGATGGCGTGTAAAGGTACAGCTGCCCATGCAGCTTCAACACGATACCAAAGTTCATAAAGAGAAGAGGCTGGCATATTGTGACGAGCCAGTTCCTCGGCCACCATAGACCAGACGTTTTCAGTTGCTGACAGATCTGGAGAATGTGCTGGCCAGGGCAACTGTCGAACATTTTCTGTATGCAGAAAGGCCCGTATAGGACATGCAACATGCGGTCGTGCATTAGCCTGCTGAAATGTAGGGTTTCGCAGGGATCGAATGAAGGGTAGAGCCACGGGTCGTAACACATCTGAAATGTAACGTCCACTGTTCAAAGTGCCGTCAATGCGAAAAAGAGGTGACCGAGACGTGTAACCCCATACATCACGCCGGGTGATACGCCATATGGCGATGACGGACACACGCTTCCAATGTGCGGTCACCGCGATGTCGCAAACACGGATGCGACCATCATGATGCTGTAAACAGAACCTGGTTACATCCGAAAACATTACGTTTTTCCAATCGTGCACCCAGGTTCGTCATTGAGTACACCATCGCAGGCGCTCCTGTCTGTGATGCAGCGTCAAGGGTAACCGCAGCCATAGTCTCCGAGCTGATTGTCTGTGCTGCTGCAAACATCGTCGAACTGTTCGTGCAGATGGTTGTTGTCTTGCAAACGTCCCCATCTGTTGACTCAGGGATCGAGACGTGGATGCACAATCTGTTTACAGCCATGTGGATAAAATGCCTCTCATCTCGACTGCCAGTGATACGAGGCCGTTACGATCCGGCACAGTACCCTCCTGAACCCACCGATTCCATATTCTTCTAACAGTCATTGGGTCTCGACCAACGCGAGCAGCAATGTCGCGATACGATAAACCGCAATCGCGAAAGGCTACAATCCGAAATTTATCAAAGTCGGAAACATGATGGTACGCATTTCTTCTCCTTACACGAGGCATCACAACAACGTTTCACCAGGCAACGCCGGTCAACTGCTGTTTGTGTATGAGAAATCGGCTGGAAACTTTCCTCATATCAGCACGTTGTAGGTGTCGCCACCGCGCCAACCTTGTGTGGATGCTCTGAAAAGATAATCGTTTGCAATCTTCTTCCTGTCGGTTAAATTTCGTGTCTGTAACACGTCATCTTCGTGGTGTAGCAATTTTAATGGCAAGTGGTGTAAGATTACACAGTATATCTAAGGATATGATGAAAAATACAGATACATCACATTTATACCGAGTTACTTCTTGTGAAATAGTAATAAAATTACACTGTCAAATGGAATAATGTACCAAACAGTGCACACATGCATATTATATTCAAAGCCAGCACTAACTCTATGACGGAGGCGTTCTACATAGTGCCTATTGCCCAGCTGCCAGTTGTTTACTGGTTGAAACACAGATGGTCTAGAGGTCTGCCTACATCGATAGTTCCGGTATCACTCCAGTGACAGCTATCTTACGAATATATACTTCGTGTATAATATGTTTCTGTGAGTATATGTAACGATCAGAAAAGTTTAACTTTCTATGCATCGTATGCAACAGCAAATAATGTGTTTGGCAAGAAAATTTGCGGTGATAATAGCAGAATGCATGAAAGTAACGACTTATGCAGGGTGACAATTATTGAACTAAAAAAGGCAAGAAACCAAAATTACTTACAGACTGCTGCGTGCACAAACTTTATTCAACATGTAAACGTCACTAAAGATATTTAGATATAGATTATGACATGTTCGATATGCCTGCCGTAACCGACGATGATGTGGCGCAGACAAACAGCGAAATTCTGCATAACCTGCTGAAGTGTAGGAACATCGATGCAGTCGATGACCCCCTGAATGGCTACTTTCAACTCAGAAATGGTTTTGTGGCTATTACTGCACACCTTGCCTTTAATATAGCCCCACAAAAAGGACTTGCATATGTTCAGGTCGCCGACGGTGGTGGCGAGCGGTTCTAGGCGCTTCAGTCCAGAAAAACGCTGCTGCTACTTTCGCTGGTTCGAATCCTGCCTCGGCCATGGATGTGTGTGATGTCCTTAGTTTGGTTTAAGTAGTTCTAAGTTCTAGGGGACTGATGACCTCAGATTTTAAGTCCCATAGTGCTCAGAGCCTAATGAACCATTTTTTTTCCTTTTTTTCTTATTTATGTGTGTTCAGATCCGGAGAATGTGGCGGCCAATCGAGGCTCACGGCAGTGGCCTCTAGATACCCCAGAGCCAGAATGCGGTCCCCAAAGTGCTCCTCAAGGACATCAAACACACCTCTGCTTCGAAAGGGTCGAGTTCCGTCTTGGATGAACCACTTCTCGTCGATATCAAGGTCACTTTGGAAAACGAGGATGAAATCATTTTCCAAAACCTTCACGTACGTTCGGTGGTCACCGTGCCATCACGAAATATCGCACAAGTAACTTCTCGATCGCGAAATGCGGATTTTCAGTTCCTCAAATGCGCCAATTTTACTTATTCAGTAACTCATCCAAATGAAAGTGGGTTTCGTCGCTAATCTAAACTGTAATTTCCATCATGCCCCGCGACCAATCATGCAGTTTGAACGTCCTCACGCAAACCGTTCAAACTTTATGACGATTTTATTTCATGTAGTTCAGTAATTGTCACCCTGTACGTATGCACATACCTCTGTGTGAAACAATCTATATCCTCATTTACTACCCACATTGTTTTTATCCATCAGCATCTTTTTGCAATAAACTGTATTTCAGTAAAACGTAAGTACGACATCATGAAACTAAGTCTGAAGTTTGTCATGTCGCCTGGTCCATATAATTATGCAACTGCGATAAATGCAGGTTCTAATTGTTTAAGGGAAATAACGTGGTGAACCTCTACAGAGTAGGTTGAGAGTATTTAAGGACTTAGTTACATTACAAGCATGTCATTAATGTCACAAGACACATCGCCCCCATATGGTGTGAAGGTTTTATGTGAGTATGTGACATTTAACTATGCGAGATTTTCTTTAAACATGTACATTAGTCAATGGGATAGTGAGAGACCTGCCTGACAGTGCTCTTTATACGTTCTGTGCCTTGGTATACAGAAACCTGAGATTTATAGCCCAATAAAGAAATTTTATCAGCAGTTCTTGGTGATATATCAAGACGGTCTTCAAATATTTACTAGTTGTGCGGCATCAGCTTCTTAAGATGCATTAACTTGTTTCGTCAGTAGCTTCGATAATTGTTTCGTTGTTCCACTAAGGAAAATTTCTTTCTTTCCTTAACAACGAAAAACTCGCCACAGTATATAAATGAGCTGCAAAACTTTGAGAAAATTTCAAGTGTTCGGCTTGGGATGAGGGGAAATGGATTGTGATGACAAAATGAAAGAATTTTTTTATGAAATCATATATACTGCAACAGTCACTTGTTATTAATATATTATTAGCACTAAGCGTTTCGACAGCGTGCTGCCATCATAAGGAGCATTTAAAGTTGGTTTCACATTGTAATTAATAAGAAGTGAGGTTAGTTTTCTTTGCTGTCTGTATAACTTAGGTTATGCGTCGAAAAATACACATACTTGTCTGGCACACATAGCGCAGTAACAGTGTGTATTTTCGACACATAACCTCGATGACAATTCTAACAAAGGAAAATAACCTCACTTCATATTAATTACAATTCAAAAGTTACTGTAAATGCAACTAATGATGGCAGCATGCTGCCGAAAGCCGTCGAGGTCATAAAATATTAGTAACAAGTGACAGTTGCAGTATCTGCTATTTCATAAACATTTTAATCCAGTCGCAGCCTTCAGATAACATTCGTATGACACAGATAAATTTAAGTTAAATGTAAGAAAAGGATCTGATCAGCTAAGTTACAAAGCGAGGAAAATGAGCTCGGTAGAGGAAAAGAGTGAAGCTGAAGCGACGTAGAAACCCGTCAGAAGCACTCCGAGGCACAGAAATGCGTTGATATGTTATTAGATTATGGAGGACAAAACTCGTTTCACTATACTGTTGTTTTAACTCTCCGAAATTGAGAACCGTTGGCATGAATAAAATGGGTTAAACGGAGCAACAGAAAAAATCTGTACGATTATTTCCCGAAAATGAACTGAAAACAAGTGACCTGAATTACAACGTGTTTTAAGAGTAATTTTATGGATACATTTTCAATTCCCGGAGAGAAACGCGCAAACAGAGCAGTGGGACTCCAAATGAAATGTGGCGCGTGTTCGGCAAATGCAGTTAACAGCAGTTTCCAGTAAAAACATGTCTACATACCACTATCTGCATTTTTTAGTTACTGGGGAATTAACCAGTATATTCGGGAGTTCACTGTAAGTCTTTTACAACTAAACATTTTTCATTCAGTCACTCTGAGTGGCGTAAGCAGGAAGGTGAGTACAGAATATGGATGCAATACGTAGGAAACTATAGACCGACGAAAATATTGAGGAGCAGAATGACTGAGGTTTGTGTCAAATTTAACGTTAAAAGTAGGTACCATTTATTACACGATATGGAGGGATTTTGCTACGTTTGAAATGGAATAGTGTATTATAAAAGAATCCAGGAGGACATAAACGACTTTTGTAGCTCACTACTTTCCAACTGCACCAAATTACCATACGTTGGCCTAATGTGATTCAAGAATAGGTTCAACTGAGGTCTGTGAATATGTCATCTACATAAATATTTATTTCTGATTGTCCTACTTTCCAATTTTCGTGGACTTCGTGCAGCAAGGCGTTTCCGTATTATTTTATGTCTTACAGATGGTCATTACATATCGAAATTAAATACCTAGTGTACAATATTATGGAATGGGTATAATAAAACTTTCCCTGGATCGCTGCGAATTTTACTGCAGCTATGTCGCATAAACAGCAGACTCGCTGAGACTATAACTGCATTATCGTGAAAAGTCAATTGGGAAAGAAACACTGAAAATATAAGCTGCAAGTACACTGAAAGAAGAACGTAAGTAACTAGCAGACTAGCTGTGGTAAATGTTGTGTTGGCAGAAGCGCCAACACCGTGTTACTAGAGGAGGCCGAAATGCACGCGTGTTAGCTCACGCAGACTGGAGTGAGAAGGGAAGAACTATACTGACGTGAGGTCTGGAACATGACAAGGAATTAGAATTCAGAAAGCGGATGTACTTAGTTTGATACTTAACTTTAATCCATTGATGATGAATGTCGCTTTTGACGGTACATGATTCACAATATTAATTGTTCAGAATTCGTTCTAATTACTGAATAAGGCGCCTTGCTAGGTCGTAGCAAATCGCGTAGCTGAAGGCTATGCTAAACTGTCGTCTCTGCATTTGAGAGCGTCTGTAGGCAGTGAACAATCGCTAGCAAAGTCGGCTGTACAACTATGGCGAGTGCTAGGGAGTCTGTCTAGACTAGACCTGCCATGTGGCGGCGCTCGGTCTGCAATCACACAGTGGCGACACGCGGGTCCGACGTATACTAACGGACCGCGGCCGATTTAAAGGCCACCACCTAGCAAGTGGTGTGTCTGGCGGTGACACCACAATAAATGTTGCGTCCTCACGAAAAGAACATAACAAACCAGTCGAAGAGGACGTAAATGAGAGGCTCGCTGAGACAAAGATTGTATCCTCACGAAAAACCGTAACAAACGAACCAAGGAGGACCTAAGCGCAAACTCGAGAAGAGATTGGAAGTCAGACATTGTCGACGCGTCGATCTAGCAGTGTATAATTTTTCATCGCTGTATATGCCACTCTGCCACCACTCGCTTGTGGCCCATGATAGTTCAGCCTCTGCGGGGATAATAGAGAATGGCGGCGTTTTCCTGGTTGGCTGCTTTCGTTGCTCTATCATCGGTGTCGTTTGTCACTATGTTCACGACAGAAGTACGTGAAGACGAAACCAGCTTTTCCGAGCTACTCGGTTCCAAGCGCTAGGGCACAATAATGTAGAGCTTCTTCCTCCAGAGGACATGCCCATTTCTAGGCCGTATCGGCGCTGGAACGATTTGTCATTCGCCTCTGTTCCACTTACATACTTTCATTACAGGCGCCTCATGTGTACCCATCGTCAGAAGACGTTCCAGACTGACTGTCTATCGACGATTTGGAGATTACTACTGCCAGTGGTGTCGGAGCGCAAATTATATTCCATGGCCCTTCTGTGTTTTGTGGTTCACCTTTACCAAAACTGATGCTGCGCAGTGTGGTAATAGTTGGATAACTCCCCGCAGATGCTGGTCAAAGAGTGTTTTGAGCCGTAACTGTAGATAATTAGCGGCACCAGCAACCGCATCCCTTCATTACCAACATGGCAGACGACGTGTTGTATTATATCCATTTCCCTGAAGGCAGTAGTCTAAAAGTACACAACTGGCCATTAAATTTGCTACACCACGAAGATGACGTGCTACAGACGCGAAATTTAACCGACAGGAAGAAGATGCTGTGATATGCAAATGATTAGCTTTTCAGATCATTCACACAAGGTTGGCGCCGGTGGTGACACCTACAACGTGGTGACATCAGGAAAATTTCCAACCGATTTCTCATACACAAACAGCAGTTGTCCGGCGTTGCCTGGTGAAACGCTGTTGTGATGCCTCGTGTAATGAGGAGATATGCGTACCATCACGTTTCCGACTTTGATAAAGGTCCGACTGTAGCCTATAGCGATTGGCGTTTATCGTATCGCGACATTGCTGCTCGCGTTGGTCGAGATCAAATGACTGTTAGCAGAAAATGGAATCAGAGGGTTCAGGAAGGTAATACGGAACGCCGTGCTGGATCCCAACGGCCTCGTATCACTAGCAGTCGAGATGACAGGCATCTTATCCGCATGGCTGTAACGGATCGTGCAGCCACGTCTCGATCCCTGAGTCAACAGATGGGGACGTTTGCACGACAACAACCATCTGCACGAACAGTTGAACAGTTCGACGACGTTTCCAGCAGCATGGCCCATCAGCTCGGAGATCATAGCTGCGGTGACCGTTGACGCTGCATCACAGACAGAAGCGCCTGCGATGGTGACGACGAACCTGCGTGCATGAATGGCAAAACGTCATTTTTTCGGGTGAATCCTGGTTCTGTTTACAGCATCATGATGGTCGTATCCGTGTTTGGCGACATCGTGGTGAACGCACATTGGAAGCGTGTATTCGTCATCGCTGTACTGGCATATCACCCGGCGTGATGGTGTGGGGTGCCATTGGTTAGACGTCTCGGTCACCTCTTTTTCGCATTGACGGCACTTTGAACAGTGAACGTTACATTTCAGATGTGTTACGACTCGTGGCTCTACCCTTCATTCGATCTCTGCGAAACCCTACATTTCAGCAGGCTAATGCACGGCCGCATGTTGCAGGTCTTGTACTGGCCTTTCCAGATACAAAAAATGTTCGACTTCTGCCCTGGCCAGCACATTCTCCAGATCTCTCACCAACTGAAAACGTCTGGTCAATGAAGGCCGAGCAACTGGCTCGTCACAATACGCCAGTCACTACTCTTGATGAACTGTGGTATCGTGTTGAAGCTGCATTGGCAGCTGTACCTGTACAGGCCATCCAAGCTCTGTTTGACTCAATGCCCAGGCGTATCAAGACCGTTATTACGGCCAGAGGTGGTTGTTCTGGGTACTGATGTCTCAGTATCTATGTACCGAAATTGCGTGAAAATGTAATCACATGTCAGGTTTAGTATAATGTATTTGTCCAATGGATACCCGTTTATCATCTGCATTTCTTCCTGGTGTAGGAATCTTAATGGCTAGTAGTGTACATTCAGATCGCCTTTGCGAATTTGGTAGGTATTGAGAGGAGTACTAAGAAGCCCAAGAGTTTGTTCTAGTGCCCAAGTATTCCAGTTACTAGAAGAGCGCAGCCCACGAAATGTAGGCATCTGTATTCCAAGATAAGAAGTAAGATTATGCTTTAAGCTCATTATACAGGGTGGTCAAAAACGGTTTGAAAAGCTCGTTAGAGTGTTATAGGCTACATTGTGCTGAGACGTAACTGTTAAGGAAAAAATCTCGATACGTTGCGCCGTTTCCGAGATAAAGGGCACTGAAGTTAGCCAATCAATCCGTTGCACCCGCGAATCCAAGCAGCCCGCTAGAGACGGTGTCGCCAACGTGTGCTTTGATTGGTATCCTAAAACTGAACGAGTGAGCAATACAAAAACTGGAAGTGGGATGGCAGTAAGAATCGTGCCCAGCCAAAGGCTGAGCAGCCTCGTGTGCTAGCTTCTACGCGATGAGAACAAGTGAAAATGATTGTATCTGGCGGGCCATTTGAATTTGCGCTCGGAGCTGCCTGATTGGCTAACTTATTTATTTATTTATATTTTCCTCCTTATAAATGTTTTCCTTCAGCATAGCAAATACCCAGAAATTACTACATTTGTTACATAAGAACATAGTTTATTTCCTTAAGATGTCCCCCCAGGTGTTACGAACTTGTATATCTTTTCCTTCTGCGCCAATCTCTTAATTGCTAAACTGCACATTTTGGAGCCAGATGGTCATACGGCGGCATCTTCCCCTCATTTCCACCGGTTCCTGTTCCAGTATCATTTTCAGTATTCTCGTTTCCTTCAGTCTTCTTACATGCCTGCACCATTGTAACTTGTTTCTATCCATCACCTCATGTATTCTTTCTCTTACGTCAATTCTCTTTATTATTTCGTCGTTTCTTATTTTCCCTTTTCTAGAAATTCTTTCCGATCCTCTCCAGAAGCCCGTTTCCACTGCTTACGGCTATTTATGTATTTCAGATTAGTGGGCCATGTCTCCACTCCACAAATAACTATGCTCTCTCGTACGGACTTATGTATGTTTCTTTTGCTTCGGGCTATTTCACTTCATCTCCATAAGACTGACTTCAGCATCCCAATGACATTCCTTCCACTGATAATTCTTTTATTAATTTTTACCTCTGATTTTCCCTCCATCTCTAAACTGTATTCCAAATAAGGGATGGTACTGACCTTAATTCTCTTTTCCTCCCTATATAAGTCATCCGGAAAATTCGTGAGGATTCTGTTTTCTGATAATTAATCTTCAATCCCGATTTTCTGTGTTCCATTGGTAACTAATTACAGTTATAATTTGCTTCCTCCTCCTCTTGTGCTGTAACCACTTTATCATCAGAATATCTTTAATTTCTAGCCCCATACGATTGCATTTACTACACTATGTTTTAAGACTAGCTATACAGATTTTAAATAATGTTGGTGACATGGAGCAGTCTTGTAACAGACGGTACTTTGTTGTAAATTTTTCTAAAAGTGCATGATCAATTTTCGCTGGAAGTATGGTATCTTTATACGGTTCTTGTATTGTTTTAATTAAAAGGCCCTTTATGTTCGCCAGTGTGTAATGCTCTTCAAAGTAGTTTCCTTGTGGCAGCATTATGTGCTTTTTCTAAACCTACGAAAAGAATCCTATGTTTTCTGATTTTGGCCCATGTTTCTCCAAGATCCGTCCTAATGTGAAAATATGATCTACGCATAATCTACCACCAGTGAAGCCACATTGTTCTTCCTGGGTCTTAAAATTTGTGTCCCGCTTGTTGTTAATTATTTTGCTAAAAATTCTCGTTAATGTGCTTATATCACAAATTACTGGATAGTTCGAGCAGCTTTTGCAATCCCCATTCATAAATATGTTATTGATGTATCCAAGCTTCGCCGGCCGCAGTCGCAGAGCGGTTCTAGGCGCTTCAGTCCGGAACCGCGCGACCGCTACGGTCGCGGATTCGAATCCTGCCTTGGGCATGGAGGTGTGTGATGTCCTTAGGTTAGTTAGGCTTAAGTAGTTTTAAGTTCTAGCGAACTGATGACCTTAGAAGTTAAGTCCCATAGTGCTCAGAGCCATTTGAACCATTTGAAATAACTCCAGACTGATACTGCCTGGTTCAGGTGATTTACCGTTTTTCCCTGTTCCTAATATCTTCCTTACCTCGCTTTCTAAAATTTGGATCTCCTTCCCATTCTGTTCTTTTCTTTCCACTGTTCCTTCCTCCAGATACTCTTCTCTATCTTCATTTAATAAATTTCAGAAATATTCTTCCCATTTGTATATTTCTGAAATATTCTTCCCATCTTCCCCCCAAGAACCATGGAGCTTGCCGTTGGTGGGGAGGCTTGCGTGCCTCAGCGATACAGATGGCCGTACCGTAGGTGCAACCACAACGGAGGGGTATCTGTTGAGAGGCCAGACAAACGCGTGGTTCCTGAAGAGGGGGAGCAGCCTTTTCAGTAGTTGCAGGGGCAACAGTCTGGATGATTGACTGACCTGGCCTTGTAACACTAACCAAGACGGCGTTGCTGTGCTGGTACTGCGAACGGCTGAAAGCAAGGGGAAACTACAGCCGTAATTTTTCCCGAGGGCATGCAGCTTTAGTGTATGGCTAAATGATGATGGCGTACTCCTGGGTAAAATATTCCGGAGGTGAAATAGTCCCCCATTCGGATCTCCGGGTGGGGACTACTCAGGAGGACATCATTATCAGGAGAAAGAAAACTGGCATTCTACGGATCGGAGCGTGGAATGTCAGATCACTTAATCGAGCAGGTAGGTTAGAAAATTTAAAAAGGGAAATAGATAGGTTAAGGTTAGATATAGTAGGAATTAGTGAAGTTCGGTGGTCAGGCGATTACAGGGTTATAAATATAAAATCAAATAGGGGTAACGCAGGACTCGGTTTAATAATGAATAAAAAAATAGGAGTGCGGGTAAGCTACTACAAACAGCATAGTGAACGCCTTATTCTGGCCAAGATAGACACGAAGCCCACGCCTACTACAGTAGTACAAGTTTATATGCCAACTAGTTCTGCAGATGACGAAGAAATTGAAGAAATGAATGATGAAATAAAAGAAATTATTCAGGTAGTGAAGGGAGACGAAAATTTAATAGTCATGGGTGACTGGAATTCAACAATAGGAAAAGGAAGAGAAGGAAACGTAGTAGGTGAATATGGATTGGGTCTAAGAAATGAAAGAGGAAGCCGTCTGGTAGAATTTTGTACAGAGCATAACTTAATCATAGCTAACACTTGGTTCAAGAATCATGAAAGAATATTGTATACATGGAAGAACCCTGGAGATACTAAAATGTTTCAGATTGATTATATAATGGTAAGACAGAGATTTAGGAACCACGTTTTGAATTGTAAGACATTTCAGGGGCAGATGAGGACTCTGACCACAATCTATTGGTTACGAACTGTAGGTTAAAACAGAAAAAACTGACAAAAGGTGGGAATTTAAGGAGGTAGGACCTGGATAAACTGACTAAACCGGAGGTTGTACAGAGTTTCATGGAGAGCATAAGGGAACAATCGACAGGAATAAGGGAAAGAAATACAGTAGAAGAAGGATGGGTAGCTCTGAGAGATGAAGTAGTCAAGGCAACAGAGGATCAAGTAGGTAAAAAGACGAGGGTTAGTAGAAATCCTTGGGTAACAGAGGAAATATTGAATTTAATTGATGAAAGGAGAAAATATAAAAATGCAGTAAATGAAGGAAGCTAAGAGGAATACAAACGTCTCAGAAATGAGATCGATAGGAAGTGCAAAATGGCTAAGCAGGGATTGCTAGAGGACAAATGTAAGGATGTAGAGGCTTATCTCACTAGAGGTAAGATAGATACTGCTTACAGGAAAATTAAAAGTGACCTTTGGAGAAAAGAGAGCCACTTGTATGAATATCAAGAGCTCACATGGAAACCCAGTTCTAAGCAAATAAAGGAAAGCAGTAAGATGCAAGGAGTATATAGAGGAGTTATGCAGCGGCGATGTTCTTGAGGACAATATTATGGAAATGGAAGAGGATGTAGATGAAGATGAAATGGGAGATACGATACTGGGTGAGGAGTTTGACAGAGGGCTGAAAGACCTGTCGAAACAAGGCCCCGGGAGTAGACAACATTCCATTAGAATTACTGACGGCCTTGGGAGAGCCAGTCCTGACAAAATTCTACCATCTGGTGAGCAAGATGCATGAGACAGGCGAAATACCCTCAGACTTCAAGAAGAATATAATAATTCCAATCCCAAAGAAAGCAGGTGCTGACAGATGTGAAAATTACCGAACTATCAGTTTAATAAGTCACGGATGCAAAATACTAACGCGAATTCTTTACAGACGAATGGAAAAACTGGTAGAAGCCGACCTCGGGGAAGTTCAGTTTGGATTGCGTAGAATAATTGGAACACGTGAGGCAGTACTGACCCTACGAATTATCTTACAAGCTAGATCAAGGAAAGGCAAACCTACATTTCTAGCATTTGTAGACTTAGAGAAAGCTTTTGACAGTATTGACTGGAATACTCTCTTTCAAATTCGGAAGTTGGCAGGGATGAAATGCAGGGAGCGAAGGGCTATTTATAATTTGTACAGAAAACAGAGGGCAGTTATAAGAGTCGAGGGGCATGAAAGGGAAGCAGTGGTTGGGAAGGGAGTGAGACAGGTTTGTAGCCTCTCTCCGATGTTATTCAATCTGTATATTGAGCAAGCAGTAAAGGAAACAAAAGAAAAGTTCGGAGTAGGTATTAAAATCCATGGAGAATAAATAAAAACTTTGAGGTTTGCCGATGACATTGTAATTCTGTCAGAGACAGCAAAGGACTTGGAAGAGCAGATGAACGGAATGAACAGTGTCTTGAAAGGAGGATATAAGAGGAACATCAACAAAAGCAAAACGAGGATAATGGAATGTAGTCGAATTAAGTCGGGTGATGCAGAGAGAATTAGATTAGGAAATGAGACACTTAAAGTAGTAAAGGAGTTTTGCTATTTAGGGAGTAAAATAACTGATGATGGTCGAAGTAGAGAGGATATAAAATGTAGACTGGCAATGGCAAGGAAATCGTTTCTGAAGACGAGAAATTTGTTAACGTCGAGTATAGATTTAAGTGTCAGGAACTCGTTTCTGAAAGTATTTGTATGGAGTGTAACCATGTATGGAAGTGAAACATGGACAATAACTAGTTTGGAGCTTTCCAAATGTGGTGTTACAGAAGAATGAAGGAGGTTAGGTGGGTAGATCATATAAGTAATGAGGAGATATTGAATAGGATTGGGGAGAAGAGAAGTTTGTGGCACAACTTGACAAGAAGAAGGGATCGTTTGGTAGGACATGTTCTGAGGCATGAAGGGATCACCAATTTAGTACTGGAGGGCAGCGTGGAGGGTAAAAATCGTAGAGGGAGACCAAGAGATGAATACACTAAACAGATTCAGAATGATGTAGGCTGCAGTAGTTACTGGGAGATGAAGAAGCTTGCACAGTATAGAGTAGCATGGAGAGCTGCATCAAACCAGTCTCTATACTGAAGACCACAACAACAACAGCATTCTTCCCAATCCTTAATTATCAGTTGAGGATTTGTTTTGGCTTTCGTCTCTTGTGAAATCCCTTTTAGTACTGATTATGTTTCTTTCGCTCTCCCAGTTTATGTTTTACTTTTGGCTTTTGACCCTGGCACGTGTCCTTTCTCATCCTTCAGTCTTTGCTTTAGTTATTTTTCATCGTTCCCTTCCCTGTAAGATCGTTCTTGTTTCTTCCGATTGATCATACAACCACTGATCGAATGCGTTCCTCCTTTCTTGAACAACTTCTATTCCCTCCGACCACCATTCTGCTGTACGGCTGTGATTGTTTCACCTTATGCCCGGCACCTCTGTCGCTATATTTGTAACACAGATTTTTTTTGTACTCATATATTTCCTCTCTACTTCCTTCAAATAATTCTTCAAATGTCCGTCCCATTCTGGCAGATAAGAACGTTCATATACTTTCATCTTTTTGGCTGTCAATACTGAAGTGTAGATTTTGAGCATTCTTAGCACAATTCGTTTGAGTGTTCTTAACTTTGCTCTCTTCCATCGTCAAAAAATTTTCATTTTGACTGCATATATGTCTGATCCACCCCGGTCTCCTCTATAACATGCTGTATTGAAACTACTTGCCTGTCTGATGATAATGAGCAACATATCGGAATTTTTCCCTTAAAATTATGTCTCTGCACAAATTACCCTGTAAAACTATTACACAATTTTCGGACTGTTACTGACCACCCTGTATTGCAGAGTGAAAGGTAGGCATTGGGAAAGATTGCCCTTCCAAAGGAATCATCCCAGGATTCGACTTGAGCGATTTAGAGAAATTACAGAAGGCAGCGCACCGGCTCTTGACGATAGAGGTCTTCTTCTACCTTTGACTCCGTAACGAGTGCTGTGGCGTTCTGCTAGTGCCCGATTTACCCCGCGCTGTCTGACCCCCAGTCCGTGTTCCTCCTACTCGAGTGCCTTAAAGATTTCATTGTGCCGCCGCCCAGTGTATACGGCAGCACGTCCGCACTAGCCCATTGCAGGAGACGCTGCGGCTAAGGAAATGTAACTGTTTACCACTTCACCGCAATGGCGGCGGACCGTCGAAGGCAGTTATACAGTATGCAAGGAGAGTTAGAAGGTATGTCAGGAACTTCTGTACACGATGACTTTTCAGGTGGTTCCTCGGTGCATCATGTCATTTAACCAAGCTATTTTAAGCAGGTGTCAGTTTCAATTGTGCAAGGTGTACTTTATTTCTTTAAACTTGTACACAGTCAGACACTTATTACTCTGTGTCACCATCCACGTTCTTGACGCTTGCTGTTCACTTTTAATGTGTTGCATGTCATTCATGTTTACAGCTTAACAGTATTTGTCGATCATAATCATTGTCTCACACTGATTCATAATAAGAACTAGCAATTCTGTTATGTGTTTTAACAATCATCACATTATAATGATAATAAATCACTTTCGATAATAGTTGAAGATAACCACGGTTACGACTATGTTTTCCACAGCCAGTGACAGGTTTGTTTGACCAAGACGAACTTAAGCTAAATTCATTTAAGTTGCCAGGTATATTTGGCTCTTTCAGTGTAACGACAGTGTAGCCTTACTCTAGTTGTGTTTCGTCTTACAATTATAAGATCGCAGATTACAGCCATTGTGCCTTATGTATGCATATCCATCTTAAAGTGTGTGTTATCTTAATTATTTTGATAATAGCATTAATTATTGCATTCCTTTGTTTTTCAATATTAATTGCTATTTTATTTAATATTATAAAATTCTATAAATATTTTCTGAGATTTGAAAAACATGACGTTTTCGTCATCATCCCGCAGTCTGAATTTATCTGTTTCCATACTTTTTTTCGTTCGTTGCCATGTTAAATGAGGATTCCCTTTTAAATGTTGTAGTGACCGTGGCAAGTTTACTGCGCGAAATTAAGTTCAAAATCGCCAATGCACGCCCGGTTTTGGCCACAAAAGCCACCTTCTAATTGCAAAGTGCCTGCATTAACACACGTTGTTACATATCCGCTAAGGGTCACTTTCCTTCCTTGTATTCATTGATGACCTCACAAAATTATTTCCCCACTTCATTAACTAAAATGTGTCTAGTTCTAAGTTCTTCGCGCATATGTCACTACATATGTAGAATATAGCTGTAAAAGCTTCCACTTCTTCAACGTTCATTGTCCACTCATCAGGACTCAATAGTCGACGAGCTTCGGTCTCGGTGCATTTTACAATGTGTTTCAGAATTTCGTCCGTTACTATAACATGCCAAGCAATGTAGCAGGTCTCAGTCACGTTTCGTTTTGCATGCGGAGATGGTCCTGCGTGATCGCTGAAAACAATCTTTTGTCCACATCAGCCAGCTGAACAGTCACCTATAACCCCTTATTTTCCAAGTATTTACAGCTGGTACTACAATATCTCTACCTGAAGGAAGCTGAAATAGCCCACAACATTCATCATTTCGTTGTCCACGACGTCCCAGCCTATTTGGCAGCTGTTCGTGTAGCAGTAGCAATTAGTATTACAACACATATTTGTATTCAATATATTGTGGAATATTAGATCAAAAAACATACGTTCATAGATGTAATGCAGGACTTGTCAAAACACAAGAAGCAATAACGTATAAACATATTTGTCGCAACTGAAATCTGTGTCTCTACAACACAAACATTAACAATAATTATTATAAAACAAACACACAAACATACATACCATCCTCATCAATGTTCAGTAGAACATACTGAGAAGTGACGTCATCTTCTGATGAAAAATCCAGAATTACGGGTAGTGATAATTCTACCTCACATGTAGACTTGTAAAAACTCAAGAAGCAATAACGTATAAACATAATTGTTGCAATTGAAATCTGTGTCTTTGCAGCACATAAATTAACAATAATTATTATAAAACAAAGCTCGCCCTCAGATTCGTGATCCAGAATCTCATTTAGCGCTTTTATAATGTCCTCTTCACATCGTAGACGTTTGGTCATAATAAATTCGTGTTTTGTAGGCACTACTAAAACCGTGTTTAATGAGACAAAGCACTTGCTGCGCAATACTTGATACACGTTCAGACGTGTTTCAACCTGCACGCCCTCTCCTCCCCTGCAAGAAAACTGCTATGTCTTTAGGCAGAGAGGCAAAATGGAGTTTTGCGATTGTTGACCAAACATAATCTGACAAAAAGCATGAAGGTACACGAACAATACGACTGTTATAGCGGCTGTATTCACCGTGACAGGTTACTCCATTTCTCTTTTAAGGATTTTCCATAAAATTAAAATTAAGTGTAATCTCTGATTACCTTATTTCATAAAAAGTCACAGAAATTTAGGACTCTAGGCAATAAAGCAAAAGATTGACAAATGAAAGAAGTAAGGAGTGTGTCATGTGACCCAACTGTACATAATCTGGTGCAGATACATAGCAGCGAGGCTTAACAATGGCTCGTGACAGTTTCAAAGAGTTAATGCGTTGTCTCAGATTTGACATTAGATCCACAGGATCAGAAGAGAGAAAGAACTCAAGTTTGCTTTGGTATCAGAAATCTGGTATGATATTATTGCGAACGCACTGTGTAGCTGCATACCGGGTCCGTATACACTAATCGACGAACAGTTTTTCCGTCAAAGTTCCATTGCAGATTCACACAATTCATGGCCTCAAAACCGGAAAAATGCGCGCACAAGCATTGGACGGCAGCAGATTAACACTTCAAATATACCCCGAATGCTTTCCCTCAACTGGAAACGAATGACACTAGGCTGAGTGATGAGCGTCTTGGCGATGTGAAAAAATTCATACAACCTTACCTCAATAAAGGAAGAAATCTCAGACGCGACAATTTTTTCACCCCCCTGGCTCTCTCCGAAACCTTGAAAGCAAATGGTACTAGTCCCGTGGGCACCATAAATCAATCTCGCAGGAAAATTACAGTCCGTATCAAGAAGGCGAAAGAAGTGTTATACAGGACAGTATTGTGGAAAAGCAGCGATGCCTTACTGACAGTTTATCGGGCAAAGAGCAACAAGGATGTTCTGATTCTCAGCACTGTTCATGCTTATGTTAATATTGAAGATGGTATGAAAAAGAAGCCAGATACAGTTACATTTTGTAACGGCTCTAGATATGATGTGGTCGTGGTCGACCATATGGCTCGCAAACACTCTGTCAAAGCTCCATCGACACGCTGGCCAGTCCACACATTTTAAAGCTTGCTGAATTTGGCAGGGATAAATAACTGAGTATTGTAAAATGCTCTAAACGAGAAAAAGTTGAAACACATTCATACTTTATATGGGGGAGGAGCTTGCTGAGAAGTACGCAGCAACCGAGACTAGTACCTCCGTCACACCCGCAGACATTCCTGAGAGACAAGAAAAGCGAACACGCTGCCATGTAAAGGCTAACTGTGAGGGAAACAAATCATTTGTAAAGTGTTATATGTGGAACAAAACTGCCTGCAACAAGTGTACGTCAAAAGACTACAATATTTGCTCATTATGTCATGGTAGCCAGTGAAGGCACCCAGCAAATGTGTGTAAGTTTTTTAAAACAATGAATGATAATTTGTGAGAAGCTATTTTATTTGTATTGATTTCGTAACAAAATTTTCAGCACTTCAAACAATAGATTCATTAATTGTAACACTGACCCAATGACACATGATAATGAAAGGGAAAGATGCTCAGGTCATTAGTGATACAGCGCGGTTCTAGGAATGTCCAGCTATTAGCGGTTCAAGTGTTAAATAACGATTATAGTTCCAGTGCGACGGGGCTGCATCACACTTTTTCGTTGACGTCACAGAAATTTTAGAGAATGTTTTACCCAATTGTTGGATTGGGAAGGGTGCACCCGGATCGTGACCATCACGTTCTCTTGACCTCATTACTATGGATTTCTATTTGTGATTAAGTATTGTGTGTACGAGGCACCAATAGACACTCCACAAGAGCTGGGTGCTTTGACTGAAGCTGCAACCATTATTTGGGAGACACCTGGTTGTTACAAAGTTATTAGCATGTAAATGCCTGATATCCTTTAACGCGAACAGCCGACATTTGCAACAACAACTTTAAAATAATATTCGTCACAGGCCAATTTGAACACCATCTCTGAACATCACATGCAACAAAATCTTCGTGCTCCCCGTTAAGGAAAACGCTGTCCCTTTGATAGTTTTGGCACATAAAAAGTGTTTCTTCTTACATTCTCTAAACAGTCTACAATTTTGTATATGTACTTTTTGTACTCCATATATGTAAAACAAAACACTGGAACTTCCTAAAGCAAAATTTCTGATCTATGCAAATAAAGGCCTATAGGAGTTAGCAAATGAACTTTGCCTTCCTAATACCGAGCCGATAATTTCAAGTGACTTATTTTTTTATCACATAAAAGCTGAGCTAGAATTTCTTGAATGTTATTACAAACTTAGGCCCTGTGGTATAACTTGGATTAATAAAGTTTTAGAAAGATCTTCTGGTGTATTTTTCCGTGTGAATATACATGAAAGAAAGTGACTTAACATTTTTCTGTAATATGTGAGAAACCTTGACATTCTTTCAAGTGGAGTGCCTCGAGTGAAAAGGACAAAGACAATGAACACGGTTTATTATCTGTGTAGACAATGATTAAGAAAGTCAATTTATATTCTGTTAATTTTCATTTGCCTGGTAACAGAGTAGACATTGTACGTTTTGGAGTAGTACCGCTGACCTAGCAAGACGCACTACTCTTGCGTTCCATATTAAGAAGACTGTACCAAGCGAAAAAAATTTTAATTTATCTAAATCCTTTTCAGAATACAAAAATTTTAGTGTTACTATTGAAACCATCTTTTATTTAAATAATAATTGTGTCCTTTCCTGCGGTTATTTTAAGTTTTGTCAGTTACGGTCTTACCCTATTCTTGTCCACTATTACGGTCCTTTTGGTAATTACGGCTCCTCTAGACACAGATATTACTGAGATGACGTATTTAGTTTATGCATTTATGAAAATATTAAAGTGGCTACGTCAACATTTTCACTTTCTGATGCTAATTTTGTTGTACTGGGCCACAAATGTCGAGTATGTTATGTTTCACATAGGCACCATTACAGGGAAAGCTATAACTGAATATTGTTCATGCAATTAAAATTAACAAACCAGTGTGCTATGAATAAATAGACATACATATGAATCCTATAGTTTCAATCTCTGAAACCAAGAGAGCTCATGTTCATTTGCTGTATTTGCTTTGGTGTGCAATAACGCATCTGCACGATAAGATAACTTCAGCAAAAGGATATAATTATAATCAATAATTTAGCAAACCGTAGTCTTGGGAGTAATAAATATGTTTTAACATTTATACAGTTTAAAATATTGTAAGAAGATCTGCAATAAATATAATTAACTATTATACAGCACCTTACAATTATATCACACACAGATCGTTCACTCACATTTACTCACCCCCCCCCCCCCCCCCACACACACACACACATACACACAGGCAATACACACTGGAAAGCCAAAGAATCTGGTGCACCTGCTTAATATTGTGTACGGCCCCAGCCAGCACGCAAAAGTGCCGCAACACGACATGGCATGGACTCTACTAATACTGAAGTAGTGCTGGAAGGTATTGACACCATGAATCCTGTAGGGCTGTCCATAAATCCGGAAGAATATGAGGGGGTGGAGATCTCTTGTGAACAGCACGTTGCAAGGCATTCCAAATATGCCCCATAATGTTCATCTCTGGGGGCTTGGTGCCCAGCGGAAGCGTTTAACCTCAGAAAAGTGTTCCTGGAGTCACCCTGTTGCAATTGTGGACGTGTGGGGTTTCGCATTTTCCTGCTGTAATTGCCCAAGTCTGTCGAAAAGCTCAATGGACGTGAATGGACGCGTGTGATCAGACAGGATGATTACGTATGTATCATCTGTCAGGATCGTATCTAGATGTACCAGGGGCCCCACATCACTCCACCTGCACATGCCCCATTCTATTACACAGCCTCCACCAGCTTGAAGAGTCCCCTGCTGACATGCGGGGTCTGTGGATTCATAAGGTTTTCTCCATACCTGTATACGTCCACCCGCTCGGTATAATTTGGAAAGAGACTCGTCCTACCAGGCAACATGTTTCCAGTCATGAACAGTCAATGTCGGTGTTGACAGGCCCAGGCGAGGCGCAACGTTTTGTGTCGTGGTCATCAGGAGTACACGAGTGGGTCTTCGGCCCCGAAAGCCCATATAGATTATGTTTCGCTGACTGGTTTGCACACTGACGTCCGCAGCTCGTGGTCGTGCGGTGGCGTTCTCGCTTCCCACTCCCGGGTTCCCGGGTTCGATTCCCGGCGGGGTCAGGGATTTTCTCTGCCTCGAGATGACTGGGTGTTGTGTGCTGTCCTTAGGATAGTTAGGTTTAAGTCGTTCTAAGTTCTTGGGGACTGATGACCATAGATGTTAAGTCCCATAGTGCTCAGAGCCATTTGAACCATTTTTGCACACTGACACTTGTTGATGGCCCATCATCGAAATCTACAGCAATTTGCGGAATAGTTGCACCTCTGTGACGCTGAACGATTGTCTTCAGTCGTTGTAGGTCCCGTTCTTGCGGGATATTTTTCCGGCAGCAGCGACGTCGGAGATTTGATGTTTTACTGGATTCCTGATACTTACGGTACACTTGTGAAATGGTCGTACGGGAAAATCCCCACTTCATCGCTACCTCGGAGATGCTGTGTCCCATTGTTCGTGCACCGACTATAACACCACGTTGAAACTCACTTAAATCTTGATAACCTGCCATTTGTAGCAGCAGTATCTAACAACTGCGTCAGACAGTTGTTGTCATACGTAGGCGTTGCCGACGTCAGCGCTATATTCTGTCTGTTTACATATGTCTGTATTTGAATACGCATGCCTGTACCAGTTTCTTTGGTGCTTCAGTGTATATAATTACACTACAGTGTGCAGCTCTTTTCTGCACAAAAGCACAGACCACAGGATGAACTGCAGGAATACACACAACATCCAGCAAAGAAAATCATAAAAAAATTTGAATATGCCACTCATCAATGGAAAGCTACCTCCTGCTGCACGAAATGAGACTGGGACACTTTCATTCACATACCTGCGTTCTTTGTTTCAAATGCTGACTACAACAGACTAATGTTATCGAAAGGACGTGAGTTTGAGGTTGTCTCATCGTGCTGTTTGCTGTGGTCAGCAGGACGCTCTAGCGGCGACCATCTGCGGACAACTCGTTCCTGTCCCTGTGGGAGGGGCTGGCAGGTCAGCGAGGGAACATAAAACTCGGCCGTCTTCTGCGGCTGCCCCTGCCGTGTCCTCACGTACGTCGCCCTACGCTTTTTACGGCCCAGGGAATTAGGGTCAGCATTCTCTGCCCCTTGCGTGACGTCGCTCATCGTGAATAAAACTGGGCGACGGAGAACAGCAAACAGCGAGTCACAGCACAGCCGTCGTACGGGCAGACGACTGTGCCTATTTATTTGTCGTAGGCGGGCAACAACAGACCATTTAACATAATGAACTAATTACAAATAACGGTACAGTTTCGCCGGCACCGGAAACTTAATGGTCAAGATATTTAGATGCCAGAGTATCCTAACGGACAATTTTGAGATAAAGAGCCAATGGTCAGAGCTGAATTTTTGTTGTTACGAGGTCTTTAATGAAAGATTTATGTCAGACATATCCTTGAGAATGACAACCTTAAGAAACAAAAGCTGGTCCTTTCAGCCTTTAGTTGGAAGGTTTCTGAAGGTAAGATCGTGTATAAGTCCTCAACTTGTCACCAGCTTCCGACTGATTCGATGTGGCCCACCACGAAAACCTCTCTTGTGATAATCTCTACAGAGGACCATTTATCAACGTGCTCAAATATTCGTTGAATGTATTCCAATCCTTGACTTTCTCTACAATTTGTATCCTCTGCAGCTCCGCCAAATATCAAGAAAGCTTTTCCTTGATGTCTTAACACATATCATTTAGTCCTGTCGTATCTTCCTGTCAATGTTTCCCACGTGTTCCTTCAGGAATTCTGTGGAGAGCTTCCCCATTTCTTATCTTACCAGTCAGTCTAATTCGACATACGTCTGTAGCACCACATCTGAAACGCTTCACTTTTCTTCCTTTTTGATTTTCCCACAGACCATGATTCACTTCCATGCAATACTGAACTGCAGAAGTACATTCTCCGAAATTCCTTATTGAAATTAAGTCCCATGTTTGATACTACTAAACTTCTTTTAACTAGAAATGCCCTCTTTGCCTCCAGCGGTCTGTTACTTTTTATGTCATCCTTACTTCTTCCATCATGAGTTATTTTGCTTCCAAGGTGGCAGAATTCCTTAATTTCGTCTATTATATGGTCCCTAATTTTGATATTAAGTTACGACTAAAATTATTTCCGAAATTCCTCATGTCTTTCGACTTTCTTCTGTTTAGTCTGTATCCATATTCCGTACTCATTGGAATATTGACTCCATTCAACAGGTCCTCTAATTGTTCCTAACATGCACTGAGGATTGTAATTTGTCATCGAATTTTAGCATTGATATCCTTCCTCTCTGCATTTAATCCCACTCCAGAAGTTTCTTTTATGCTACTTGGATGTTGTAATTGAACACTACACCCTTTCTGATCAGAGCAGTTCGTTCTAGAACTTCTATTTTTATTCCGCCCTGTTACTTCTTATCGTACACTGGTGATTATAACTAAATTTCCAGTTTCAAAACGCTGTAAAAAGCGGGTGATGAGAATGACGTCCAATTTGAGCGGAACATTATCGAAAATAGAGGGAAACATTAAGAAAACAAAAAAATATCGAAAATTTTCCCATTAGTTGACACTGTTAGCGTCATAACGTAATTCGGTTTGGCTACAAATGACAGATAAATCACAATACGGAGCTATGGCATGAAATGAACATTAAACCAACTTTTTACTGCGCAATGTACATAGCCGCCCAAGTTTGACATTCAACATTTGTGGCATTGGGAGTTGGACAAGCCGATACATCACACGGAATGGGAAAAACCAGTTTTTGTCTTGAAGCCAGAAAACTCATAAAAAGCAACAACGAAATCGGTTTTTAATTTTAGCGAGGCTGGCGGAAGACGTGTTCAATATATTGGCCACTGTTCTCTGCCACAAGCTGAAATCGAGAAGCCGTATGTTCCACAAGAGATCGGAATGTGCCGGGGTTCACGTTCAGAATGCGTTGCGCAATGCGTGTTTTCATTTCAGCTACTTTTCTAACTAGAGCACTGGGCACAGAATATTTCAGACAATCCGAGAGCGAAAAGTCACACAGATTAAGATCTGCTGATCTGGTCGGCCAGGCTGAAGGAAAATGACGGCTCATTAACTCCAGCATTTCTGAAATGCCCCTGCAGCAGCTCCTTTACTGTTTGTGGAATGTGCGGAGGAGCGCCATCTTGCATAAAAATGATGCTACCAGCACATTCTCGCTCTTGAAGAATTGGAATGACGCCGCAAGACCCACCACCTCGAAAAAAAGTATGGTTCTACGATAACCCGCGCAGTTACCCTTGCAGAATGGAGTGGTACCGGTACATCTACATCTGCATCTACATATATACTCCGCGAGCCTCCTCACGGTGCGTGGCGGAGGGTACCCTGTACCACTACTGGTCATTCCAATTCCTGTTCGGCTGGCAAATATAGAGAGAGAAAACAACTGTCTACATGCTTACGCATGAGACCTAATTTCACGTATTTTGTCTTAGTGGACCTTACGCGTAGTATACGTGGCAGCAGTAGAGCGTTTGGCAGTCAGCTTGAAATGTAGATTCTCTAAATTTTCTCAGTAGTATTTATCGAAAAGAACGTTTTCCTTGCCGCGTGGAGTGGCCGCGTTGTTTGAGGCCCCATGGCACGGATTGCGCGGACTCTGCCTCTGGTGGTTGGAGTCCCCCTTCGGGAGTGTATGTGTGTGTGTGTGTGTGTGTGTGTGTGTGTGTGTTGTTCGAATGGTTCAACTGGCTCTAAGCACTATGGGACTTAACATCTGAGGTCATCAGTCCCCTAGACTTAGAACTACTTAAACCTAACTAAGCGAAGGACAGACATCACACACATCCATGCCCAAGGCAGGATTCGAACCTGCGACCGTAGCAGCAGGCAGGTCCGGACTGAAGCGCCTAGAACCGCTCGGCCACAGCGGTCGGCTGGCCGGCTGTGTGTGTTGTCCTTACCGTAAGTTAGATTAAGTAGTGTGCAAGTCTAGGGACCGGCCACCTCAGCAGTTTGCTCCCCTAGCAATTTACACACATTTAGAACGTTACCTCCTCTCCATGGATTCCCATTTGAGTTCCCGAAGCATCTCCATAACACTTAAAAGTTGTTCGAACCTACCGGTAACAAATCTAGCAGCTCGCCTCTGAACTGCTTCGATGTCTTCCTTCAATCTGTCCTGGTACGGATCGCAAACATTCGAGCAGTCGTACATCTGGTCTCCTTTACAGGTGAACTACTCTTTCATTAAATTTTCCCAATAAAAGTCGAACATTCGCCTCCCCTACCACATTTCTCACATTATCGTTTCATTTAATATCGCTATGGAACGTCACTCCTAGACATTTAAAAGACTTGGCTGTGTCAGGCAGGACTCTAGTAATACTGTATCCGAACATTAGAAGTTTTTTTTTTCCCTACTCGTCCGCATAACTTACATTTTTCCACATTTAGAAGTAGCTGACCTTCATCACATCAACTAGAAATTCTAAGTCGTCTTGTATCTTCCTAGCCGGCCACGGTGGCCGAGCGGTTCTAGGCGCTTCAGCCTGGAACCGCGCTGCTGCTACGGTCGCACGTTCGAATCCTGCCTCGGGCATGGATATGTGATTAGGTCTTGGGGACTGATGACCTCAGATGTTAAGTCCCATAGGGCTTAGAGCCATTTGAACCATTTTTTGAATCTTCCTAGCGTCACTCGACTTGAACACCTTATCGTACACCACAGCAGCACCGGCAAACAACCGCAGTTTGCTGCCCACCTTGTCCGCCAATTCATTTATTTATATAGAGAACAAGAGTGGTGCTATCAGACTCCCCAGGGGAATCTTGACTACACCCCTGTTTCTGAAGGATACATTACATCGAGGAAAACATACTGGGTTCAACTTCGAGCCACTCACACATTTGTGAACTTATTCCAAGTGCTCATACCTTCGTTAACAGACGCTTTCTAGAAATCTAGAAATATGGAATCTGTCTGTTGCCCTTCATCCGTAGTTCGCAGTATCTAATGTGGGGTAAGGACAAGCTGAGTTTCGCACGAGTGATGCTTTCTAAAACCATGCTGATTCGTGGTCATAAGATGCTTAGCCTCAAGAAAGTTGGTTATCTTCGAAGTGAGAATATGTTAAAGGTTTCCGCAATAAACCGAAGTTACGGGTATTGTCTGCAATTTTGCGGGTAGATGTATGTGCGGGTTTTCCGTTACCCATATTCTGCAATTATACTTATTGGGATGTCCTCGAAGATGGAACTGCGTCTGTCTACAGAATGACGACTTCCATGCGAGCAAGAAATTCTAGAGCATTCTTTGGTCGTCCTGGCAGGTCAGCAAGAAACAACTTCTGAACATGGGAATTTTGTACGGATAACACTGCAGAATGTTTCATATAATTTCATGCCCCGTGCTCACAGACGAGTCCAAAGTTCGGGCAATTCCTCGTGCACTGCATGTTTGCTCATCACCGCTCAACCCTTCCTACGATGCTGTGCCCACATCTTTTACTGACTTAGGATCAATTTCTTCGCTTCCTTTCTCACACTGCCCTTCACACGAAGCTGTCTTTTTGGATTACCTAATCATTCTCTCCAGATCCTTGACAGATATCGGACCAAGGCCCTTCTGTCGTACCCTTGAGCGTCTGGAACCTCTGCAGGACTACTGGTACAGTCACCACCCTAGTAAAAGAGCTTTACCAAAAGCGCACGATCCTCCATTGTGACAGCTAAGACGAGCGTTTCAGACGCACTCTGAGAAACGCCCTGTAACACTTGTATTTTGTTTTGCATATTTTGTCGCTTAAGCGCCATTCAGGGGTAAATGTCAGAATTGCCTGGAATCAAACTGGCCGTCGTCTAACTCACACTCAGCTTTCTTTTCCTATTTTGTGTGTTATTCATGTCTGTAACGCAGAGGCGTGAACTGTTAAACTTAAATGCGATGTTCAGCCCTTATGCATGTAATTCGACGTATAATCCTCAGGTTTATTCCAGATGCTTTAAAAATAAGTCACGTAAGAATTTATGTATAATAATGTATAACCCTTGTGTATGTAATTTGATGTATAATCCTCACGTTTAACTACAATGGTTTCAGAATAAGTCACGTAAGATTTTATAGCAGACTTCAAAATTGTGCAACGCGGGCATACTATTTGCTTCCTAATACAGTCGATGGTTTGCAATGGTGCTCCACACATAGTAAAACAATATCCGTAGTCCGTTTACGCCCCAAAACGGTTATTACTAGCCTGAAAACAGCAATCTGCAGCTGTGGTCTAATGCATGTGTGACTAGTGATGGGTTAACGAACATGTGCATTTACAGATTATGTCTTTTACGATGTTTGAATAGGTGTACTCGCACGGTGTAACAATGACACGAATCTATCTAACATATAAATGTGCCAGGTTCCGTTACGTTGACATGGTTCAAATGGCTCCGAGCACTATGGGACTTAACATCTATGGTCATCAGTCCCCTAGAACTCAGAACTACTTAAACCAAACTAACCTAAGGACAGCACACAACATCCAGTCATCACGAGGCAGAGAAAATCCCTGACCCCGCCGGGAATCACGTTGACATGGTTTAAAGTCGTAATATGTAAGTTACATGGATAAATAGTTAAAATGTTTTGTATAATCGCCATAACGTCGAGATACATAATGAATCTTTAAAATAATTTTTTTTGAAAATTCTTTATTTTCAGCAGCACTTGATAATGGCCTAAGTCCGAAATTGCAATAGTGTGTAATAAAAACTTATAACAGGCACTGACGTGAAGATGATGTCCTTCAAAAAGTTTTTTTATGACTGTGAATCCCAGCCACAACAAGTGTATTAAATGCGAGAGTCCTCGCAGTTTTCGACCGTTTCCATATTCACGATTTTGTGGATGATATTTATCCCGAAGACTGAAGCTGCGTCTTCAGGCTTATAAATTCTACGAAAGAAAGTGAATAGTCGCTTGGTTGCCACTTGCCTCAATGATTTCGGGAATTCCTAAGGAGTCATATCAATATCTTGTGTCTTACGTGATCGGAGGCCAACAGTTGGACCAATTCTAGGGTACTGGTGCAGCGTTTGGAGTCCGTTCCAATTACGAATGGCAACTGCCATCGAAGGAATTCAAGAGGCAATGCAATGATCGTAATAAGTCAGCATTAGCCGTATGAAACTATTCTTGTAAGGAAGTCGACGAAGTTCATCTCAAACCTCATTAGTTATGCTGGTGAGACTATATTCTAAGGGGTGTAGCGACCATTATGCTGCCACCATAGCATAATTCTCATATGACACATGAAAATAAGACAACGAGAATTTGGACGCGTACAAAGGCACACATATCTCCAGTTTTCCGTCGCTCAATACGGGAGTAGAACAGAACAGAAAATGTCCTGCTCCATGTACTATAAAAACGTCAGCCCCTACAGTTACAAAATAGAAAAATCCGATGTGTGACAAATAAACTAAGAAAAGAGTCACAGAGCTTAAATTTCCCTTGGGTGAATGCCATAAAAAATAAATTACCAAGAATAAGAACTGATCATGGTGGAAAGGTTGGATAACTTAGAAACACATCAAGGGCACCTTTTTCCGGATTTTGCCCACAAAACGTCAGACTAGGCTTTTGGTTAGGGACACCTGGTATTATGTATTACTGAATAGATATAAACATCTTCTCACACGTCTGCAGCGTGTAATCCGATTTTACAGATACTACTGTGAACAAATTGAGAACGGAAATTCATATTAACTAGAAACAGGCGTTATCTCAACACCTCTTTGTTTAAAGTTGCAGCCTTAGTTCCATAGGAAATTGTTCTCCAAATTTTATAGAGCTGGAACGAAGTTTCTCGGTTTTTAATGAGGCCTTTAATGACGGAAGGTTAAGCGCTAACAAAGAAAGACCTTAATGTAATGATTGATCGATGGAAAATGTGCTATTAACTTGCCGCCTTTATGAAGAGCCACTAAAAGTTTAAGCACTTGAAGGTTAACGGTAATCACATTATACGCGGATCCAATAAAGACATCTTGGCAGAATTAAATACAGGGTTTCTGTAGAGGGGAAGGTGCTTAAAAATTTCAGGCGTTCCTTCCAGTTATCATTTCTTTCATACGCAGCAAAACTGAACACTTGGACAAGTGAAGTAACATAATTAATTATCACGTTGTTACAGGCATAAGTTCTACATGACGTCTTATTACCTCTTGAATAGTGTGTAAGACATGTATGTTAAGCGCATTATATTATAAAAATAGTTCAAATGGCTCTGAGCACTATGAGACTTAACTGCTGAGGTCATCAGTCCCCTAGAACATCGAACTACTTAAACCTAACCAACCTAAGGACATCACACACATCCATGCCCGAGGCAGGATTCGAACCTCCGACCGTAGCAGTCGCACGGTTCCAGACTGTAGCGCCTAGAACCACTCGGCCACTCCGGCCGGCTATATTATAAGAAATAGTATGTGAGCAAAATACATTTCATGGGTTGCAATGTTTATCTTTATTACCCCTGTAGCGTTTAGTCTTATATACGAAAATCATCTTCACTGAATCTGCGTTAATTTTACGTGTCCTTTTCGGCGGTTTAACATCGTATTTACACCTTACTCCTGAGAATTAAAGCATTACTGATTACCTATATAAAATCTAATTCAAAATGTGAAATGGCGGCTGTTCCGTTTAATAATATTAGTATGAAATATTTGATCTTCGCGGTGGCAGTGTTAAAATAATTGGAAATGTAACAAGATTATTAGTAGTAATGTCTGAAAAATTGCAATTAGCTGGTAAACTACCCATGTATTGGGAAACCTTCAGTTGCAGCAATAAGATATTACTTTTGCCTGTTGTTGTGGTTTACTATGGAAAACAGTTTCCAGACACCAGATAAATCACTCAGTCAAAAACGGTAATAACACATTCGGATAATCTATATGTTTAAACTTCTCCCCGACTTCAAATGCAATAGAAATATATGTATTGCAGATGAGCTTCTATTGGAAACTAACTTCCACAATCACAGATAATTTCACCATGTAACACCCTCAGCGTTTACAATATGCCAAATTTCGCAGATGTTGCTTCACAAAGCGTAAAAGCTAACATGTATGTAATATGATTTGACTAAAATTGCTAAAATTTAAGCCCACTGTTGAAGAAATAAGGAAAAACAAGCGCAAATACACTGTAGAATGTGACATCACATCAAGGTCACTAGCCTTGGTACTTCTCAACATCTTCATCATTAAAAATAGAATGCTTTATAGCGCGCGTCTTTTTTCCAAAAATAATCGTAAATGACGTATTAGTTTGACTTCCAGCTTCTGGTAACAAGAGGAGAAACCACGAAAGATGTCGTCTCATGTAAAATTAATTGACGCACGTTGTGGAGCTGTCTCATTTAAATAGAGATATGCATCAAGGGAAATAAATATTAATATTACAGTTTGTAAAAGACAGCGTTTAAAGAATACGTTTTAAATGCACGCTAACGAGTTTCTAAATTAATATAAACCAAAATAACGAGTTTATATGAGAATATCAAGTGACTCAATGCATACGACGGAAATGTCCCGTTGTGTATAGTATCTTTATCTGAACCAGGAGTGATTTCAGTAAATGGAGTGAAATAGCGGGGTGGTTCCATTGAATAGGGCACAACGGATTTCCTTTTCCATCCTTCCGTAGTCTGAGCTCGTTTTCCGTGTATAATGATCACGCCGCCGACAGAAAGATAAACTCTAATCTCACTTCCTTCCTTTCATCTGAAACTGGTACTCTCTGTGCCGATATTTGGAGTTTCAGCGTCTTTAACATAGATTGAAAAGAACCTAGTTTCACTGCAACTGTAGTTCGAGAAAATTTAGTGCTCCGTTTCGTCACAATGGTCACTGTAAAGTATGAATATAAATATAGTACATACGGTATTGCTAGTCAATACGTGCCATGTATCAAAAACTATTTAATTTTCAAAATTTTCATGAATCGTCAATTGTGACACCGGTTTGTGTCACTGTATTTGCTACTTTTTCCTGGTTGTTTAAATTACATCACTAACACCTTTCTTATTTACTTCAATCTCACCGCCAAACCTACAGCGTTCCACCCGAAGTTAGAATGAAATTTTGCTGTTTCGCTGATTCCCATTACTCCAATTAGCAGCTTAGACTTTGACGCATTTAGTTTTAAGCGGAATCTCTGCTTGTTTTAACATCATTAGAGACGAATGTCACAACATAACAAGTGTCAACATATACCTGAAACTTACCGTAAAAAGTTGAAGAATAAATAGGTTCTAGGCGCTACAGTCTGGAACCGCACGACCGCTACGATCGCAGGTTCGAATCCTGCTTCGGGCATGGATGTGTGTGATGTCCTTAGGTTAGTTACGTTTAAGTAGTTATAAGTTCTAGGGGACTGATGACCTCAGATGGTAAGTCCCATAGTGTTCAGAGCCATTTGAACCAATAAATAGGTAGGCAGGGATATTGCAAACGAAAGGATGAAAACCGCCGTTTGTAAAGACATCTCCTGTAGCTCATAATGTTCCGTTTTAACTAGTAAAATGCAATTCTTTGATTCTATGCAGATTTTTTGTTTGTTATATTCTTATATTGTTGGTGGACAGGTGTCATTGATTTACTGGATATTTGTCAATTTCTCAATATGTTGGCGTCCTCTTTGAAAAAGCATCTCATTATTTAAATTGTCTACAGTGACTGTAATTTAAAAACATATAACTGCTTCGCTAGGGAGGATGTCAACGTAGTTATGTATGAAAAGATGACAAAGTCGAAATAATTAGCTTCCAGAAGAAAATTAGAGCGAGTGAGAGCCTGTTTGTCAAGTCCTAATTAGTTCTACCCAAATGTGCGAGTTAATCGTGTCTTTTGTTATGAGTGACGCACACGTATTGAAGTGCACATGAGCAACTGTACGAATGCATTCAGTTCTAATTTCACTAGCCGACTATTGTCAGGTGCTAGGTGACTTGCCGCACCCATACGAGCTACACGTGTCTCATGTTACGAGTGGTGAAGGTGTTATGCAGTACGTTGGTGTAATTAACCTAGTGAAAGCAGTGGTAATTTCACTAGGTAATTGTTTTCTGAATGCTATTACGCTTTTCCGAAATAATTACCATCAAAGTGAATAATTCACCACAAGCAGTTGTTAAAAATTAATGGCAATGTACAGAAAATGCTTTTATGTGCAAAAACTATTGTCTTACATTTAGAAATTTTATACGTTGTCTACATGTATACGCGTACTCTGCAAGTCATCTTACGGTGTATTTCGGAGGATACTATATCTTCTCTTCCTTTCCTGATACGCCCAGGAAGAACGCTTGTCGATAATGCTTTGTATGGCATCAAATTTTCTCGTCGATATCATTTTGCGAGACGTATGTGCCAGTAAGTTATATGATACACGAAACTTCCCGTAACATACACTTTTGAAGTTTCAACAGTAAATCTGTTCTCCTATAACTACATCCATGTGTCAGTACATACTCCACCAGCCAGCGTACGGTGCGTGGCAGAGGGTACACTGTACCACTACTAGTCGTTTCCTTCCCTGTTCCACTCGCAGATTGAGTGACTGAAAAACAACTGCCTATATGCCTCCGTATGAGCCCTAATTTCTCGCATATTACGTATGTGCTCCTTACGCGAAATGTATCTTGGCTGTAGTAGGATAGTTCCACAGTCAGCTTCAAATGCCGGCTGTCTAAATTTTTTCAGTAGTGTTCCTCGGAAACAACTTTGCCTTCCCTTCAATGATTCCCATCTGAGTTGCCAAAGCATTTCTGTAAGACCAGCGTGTTGCTTGAACCTACCGGTAACAAACTTAGCAACCCTCCTCAGAATTGCTTAGAGGTCTTCCTTTAATCCAACCTCGAGCAGTAGTCCAGTACAGGTCGTATCATCGACATATATGCGGTCTTCTTTACAGATGAACCTGAATCGCACTTTCCTAAAGTTGTCACAATAAACTTAAGTAGACCATTCGCCTTCCCTTTCACAAACCTTACATACTCGTTCTGTCTCCCATCGCTTTGCAACGGTACGGCCAGATACGTCAGGGGTGTGGCTGTTTCAAGCAGGACACTAGTAATGCTTCGTACTAACATTACGGGTTTATATTTCCTACCCATTCGCATTAATTTATGTTTTTTCTCTTTTTAGCGCCCTCTCTCATTCATCACACCAAATAGAAGTATGCCCTAAGTCATTTATTATCATCCTGCAGTCACTCAGCTCCTACACTTTCCTGTACATCACAGTATCATCATCAAACAACAACAGCTTGCTGCCCACTCTGTCCGCCAAATCATTTGTGTATATAGGAATTAATAGCAGTCCCATCATAACTTCCTGGAGCACTCTTGATAAAACACCGGTTCCTGACGAACACTCGCGGTTGAGGATAGCATACTGGGTTCTATTACGTAACAGCCGCGCGAGGTAGCCAAGCGGTCTAGTTGCCTTGTCACAGTCCGCGCGGCTGCCTCCGTCGGAAGTTCGAGTCCTCCCTCTTGCATGGGTGGGTGTGTTATTCTTAGCTTAGTTTAAGTTACATTAAGGGGTGTGTAAGCTTAGAGACCGATGACAGCAGCAGTTTGGCCCCATACGACTTTACCAATTACTTAAAAAGTCTACGAACCACTTACATACCTAGGGACCTATTTCACTACGCTCATATTTTTGTTAAAAGTCTGCAATGGGGTGCCATCTCAAAATCTTTTGGAAAACCTAGAAATATGGAATATTCGTGCTGCGCTTCAATTATAGTTCGCAGTATATCATGTGAGAAAATGGTTAGATGAGTTTCACAAGAGCGATGATTTCTCAAACCGTGCTTCTTCTTAGACATAAAATTTTCAGTCTCTTAGGAAATTTATGATATTGTAAATCAGAAATGGTTCAAGAGTTTGCAGCAAGCCGATGTTAAGGATATTAGTCTGCAAAATTTCGGGGTCATTCTCTTACCCTTCTTATACATAGGAGTCATACGGGCTCCTTCCTAGTCACTTGGAACTTTATGGTTCAAATGGCTCTGAGCACTATGGGACTTAGCTTCTAAGGTCATCAGTCCCCTAGAACTTAGAACTACTTAAACGTAACGAACATAAGGACATCACACACATCCATGCCCGAGGCAGGATTCGAACCTGCGACCGTAGCGGTCGCGCGGTTCCAGACTGTAGCGCCTAGAACCGCTCGGCTACCCAGGCCGGCTGGATCTTTATGCTATGCGAGAGTTTCACGATAAATGCAAGCTAGTAAGGGGACAGTGCCCTAGAGCACTCTTAGTAGTACCTTAGGATTGCATCCGGACCTGACAACTCATCTCTTTTCATCTCTTTCAGTTGTTTCCCTTTGCTACGAATGCTTTTTACTACGCCATCCATACGGGACTCTGTGCGATGTTCCGACGAATGTTTGTTTGTACTACTCTACTGCGTGAAATATATCTTAAACGAGGATTTTAAGCTTCCCCTTTGCTATCTTGAACTTCCACACCAGAATTGTCGACGACTGACTGGATCGTATCATTAAACCTGCTTAGTGATTCTACACAGGAACAAAATTTTCTAGGGTTCTTGGCGCATATCTTTTGGAAAGATATGACGGTGGTATTTGTTGTATGCTTCGTGCAAGGATCTTTCACAGACGCAGGAATCACTACTAAATTTTGTCTGTTGTCATTTGCGCGTTATCTTTTGAACGGAGAATTCAATAGCCTTTACTAGCTCAAAGTTTTCAGAATTTCGTTTTTGCACCACGGTGAGTCTTTTCCGCCCTTACTCCAACTATTACGCACATTCCTTGTCCAGATTTCGATTAGCAATATATTTAAACTATGATCATAATTTCTTTATTTCCATCATACTGGCACTAAATGATTGCAATTCATTGTCTAAGTGAGATGCTAACAACTACTTATCCATTCTTTCGTTGTTATCCACACCACCTCCCTCTTATGGCCTCTGTTACTGGAGTTCTATGAGTATCTATGTAAGACAATAGCTCGAAACAGAAGTTTTGACGACGAACCACGCTGTTGTCTTCTATCTCTCCTATTAATTCTGGTTAGCTATGTACCCCGACGGATAAAATGTACTGAACAATCGGTCAAACGATATTTTAAGAAGTCTATTCGTTAGCAGCTCAATGCGAGAGGCATACGACGATTTCCATAGTCCTACCTTGCCGAGAACCCGAGAAAATTCTAGTCCTCCCTAAATCACTAAGTCGTCTAATGCTTTTATCCAGCCACTAGTTGACTAGTCTGGTGTGGACACAAAAGATACCAAAAGAAAAGCCGAAGTTTTTAATGTCACGTTTAAGAAATCGTTCCGCAGGAGAAGCATATAAACACGCTGTCGTTCGACCATCGCATAGAGTCCCGTATGGACGACACACTAGTACACGTTCCTGGCGTAGAGAAACAACTGAAGAAGATGAAAATCACCAGGCCTGGATGGAATCCCAGCTCGGTTTTTCAATGAGTACTCTACGGCATTGGTCCCTCAGCTTGTATTTACCGCGAAGTTCTCGCCCAGCGGAGAGTCCCAAGCGTCTAGCAAAATTGCGATGGTGACCTCTGCAGATAACAAGAGTCAAAAAAATGGATTGCATAATTAAAAACCAAAATTCTAAACATCAGTTTGCTACAGAATTCTTGAACGCATTCTGAGTTCGAACATAATAAATATCCTTGAAACAGAAAAGCTTCTGTCGAAATATCAGCACAGATTTAGAAAGCACATCTCTTACCAAACTCAGCTTGCCCTTTCCTTACATTATACTACAAACGATGATGAAGAGAAACAGGAAGGCTGCACAATCCCAGATTTCGGGAAGCGTTTGACATGATGCCTTGCTGCAGATTGTTTACGAAGGTCTGAGCATACGGTTTAGTTTCCCAGATATGTCGGTGGCTCGAAACTTTTCAAATAATAAGAACCCAGTACGTTGTGCTCTACACCGAGTATCAATAAGATACATGGATATCGTCAGGAGTCCCCTGGGAAGTGTGACAGGACCGCTATTATTCTTTATGCGCGTAAATGATCCGACGGACAGGGAGGATTTTTGCTGACGACGCTGTCGTGTACGGGGATATGTCGTCGTTGAATGCCTGTAGGAGGCTATAAGATGACTTAGAATTTCTGATGGGTGTGAAGAATGGCAGCTAGCTCTAAATGTATAAAAATGTACGTTAATGCGAATGAGCAGGAAAAAAATCCTGTAACGTTCGAACATAACATTTCTACGGTGCAGTGTCACACAGCAACATCAATTGAAGATCTAGGTGTAGCGTTACAAAGCGATGAAATGGAATGAGCACGCCAGAATGATAGTAGGGAAGGTGAATACTCGGCTTCGCTTTATTGGGAAAATTTTAAGAAAGTGTAGTTCATCCATAAAGGAGGTGACGTATACACTGGTCAGCCAGAATATTGCCACCACCGACACACTATCGACGTAAACCGGTCCATGCGATAGCAGTGTCATCTGGCGAGGAACTGCTCATAAACACACATGGTACAAACAGTATCAGTGAGCGTGCTGTCCGTATGTAGAATGGGGAAGACGCACGATCTATCTGAGATTGACCAAGGGCGGACCGTGACTTCCAGTAGGCTCGGCACGAGCGTTTTGCAAACTGCACGACTCGTCTGGTGTTTGAGGAGTCGGCGGTGAGGGTCTTCAACACATATCGAAACCGAGGTGAATCCGTATTGGGCGGCCATCCTTCATTACACATGTCGGACGTCGTAGCCTGATCAGAGTTGTAAGACAGGACGGTTGGTGAAATGTGGCGGAAATAACATGAAAATGTAAAGCTGGACAGAGCACTAATGTGTCAGAACATACAGTGCAATTGTCACTTCCAACGATGGGCCTCTGCAGCCGACGAGCATGTGCCAATGTCAGCATCGGAAACTACGAACTAAATGGGCACGTGACGATCGGCACTGGGCGTTGGCGCAGTGGCAGAGCTTTGCATGGCGTGATGAAACCCTATACCTTCGTAATCATGCCGATGGGAGAGCGCCAATCAGTCGTCTGCCAGGGGAATAGTTCCATGACCTGTCCTGCAGGAAGGAGGCAAGTTGCCAGCGGGTTCATTATGATCTGGGAAACATTCATGTGGGTATCCATGGGTTGGGTGAAACTCATGGAAATCACCTTGACGGCCAAGGAGTATCGTACACTGGATGCAGACCACTCACACTCCATTTATGACGGTCATGTTTCACGACGGTAGTAGCATTTTTCAGCAACTTAATTCGTCATGTCACAGGGCAGTTCCAGTTGACGTGATGGCACTCCAACTAACTAGATCTGTACCCAATCGCGCACATTTGGGATGTGATGGAACATGGCGTCAGAGCTCATTGCCCCCTCCCCGGAATTTACCGGGATTTGGTGACTTGTGTGTGCAGACGTGGTGTCAACTCCCTACAGCGCCCAAGCAAGGCCTCACTGCTTCCATGACAGGATGCGACGTTACTGTTATCTGTGCCAATGGTGAATATACCGGTTATTTGGAATGTGGTCATAACGTTCTGGCTGATCAGTGTAGAACGAGTGTTTGGTATCCCCAACAGGTCGGATTATTTATGTGTGCTACTAGAATTGTTAGCAGTAGTTTTGATCAGAAAACGAGTAATACAGCGAGGTTTCGCAAACGAAAATGGGAAAACTGAGAGAGAAGACGACGCTCTTTTCGTGTGGGACTATCAGAAATTTGAGGAACTGACATTTGAGGGCGACTACAGGATGATTCTTATTCCGCCAGCGCACACGCTTTGACAAAAAACATGGCCGGCGACCAGCCGCCACAGAGTCTAAGTCCGCACTGATCGCGACAAGAAACAAATAAACAGGCCACACTGATAATTCTCTAATTCTGACTGTCTGAGCAACCTGGCAAAACTGTAGATTACGAGAGTTTCTGCAAGAAGTCTTTTCCTTTGTTCGAGTTGTTGTACTGCGTCTAAGCCCCTTGTATAATTGTAAATAGCACGTCGTCTGGATGCGAAGTCTCGCGGTAGAAACCGTTCGCTATCTAAATTTTTATAGCATCTTTCGTCTGAATGCTACAACGTATTTCACTTTCTGACACATCGGTAATAACAGTTCCGTCTAATAACCTGTTTGTGAAAGATTTCTCGGTAGACTGTCTGCCTTTGAAGTCGCATGCGTCAGATCTCTCCAGGACCAACTTCCTGGAACCTGGCAGCTGTAGCCACGGCGGAGGTGGCTCCCTCGCTTTGGGTCAAAAGCGTCAGCTACGGCTCTTCCCTTTGGAGGGTATAAAATGTTTCACCGTGCTGAGTGATGTTCTACAAAAAGGCTCGCGCTAGAACTGAACACTTGCTTTAGTCAGAATCTAGCTGTTCCACATTTGCGTTGTCTCCGATAATAGACGCCTTTCCTTTACGTTCAAAATTATTTTCAGTAGTGAAAATATTATTTGGCTAATTTAAAATAAGAGACAAATCAGTACATGAATAGTCATTTTCTCAAGTTAAATTCTATTGTCAGTGAGGTAGCTTCATGTATTTCGTCATCTGGCGTCTGTATATTCATACACGCACATCACCAGGATTGGTGAGCTCAACTTTCCTTGAAAATTCGGAAAAAACCATATCCTACAATTGTCCTCTCAATCGGAAGGTCGTGAAATTTTGTATCTGCTTATCTCCTTCGGATCACTGTACACGTCCAGATGAATTTTAATAAATACTTTATGACAGAATATAAAAGTCTTCTTTGGACCTCTTATGCACAATATTTGAACTTATTTATTTCCAGCATATTTGTAATTTTATTTTGAGGCCAATATTTATGAGCTCATCGTCAAACATTAATATTCTCTTACTCAGTTTTATCTTTTTTCTGCTACATCTGCTACCTAGTTCTGTCTGTTACACCTGTGAGTAACTGTATGCATACAGACAAAACTTTATCTTCGGCAACTTAATTTGGACCTAATTGTTATCGAAACTGAGAGTGTTATTTAATTTTAAGTGTTCTCAAATGAAAGGGTAGATACATTATTGCTGGGACTGGTGCTTTAATCTGAGTGCATAATTTAAAAAGAGCTGTTTCGTTACTAGTTTCGTTCGTGCCAAAGCATTGAATAATTATTCCATTAGCTATTCTCTCTTACATATGAAATGCGAGCTGTGTAAAATATAATCACTTTCTCTTTAAATACAACAATATTCTCTCACTCTTATAAAAAGAAAGTCCTTCAGATAACTTGGACGAATTTTGTTTAAAATTTTGTGTATTTTGCGATGCAGTTCTTTTTAGCTCGTACTACAATAGTTCTCTTAAACACTACGAAAAGTATGTAGCAGTGTTGCACTCAACAAGATAAGAGTAGTTACCACAGGAAGGCCATTAGCACCTATCACAACGGGAAAATGAAAAATATTTGCCAGATGGTGGAACCCAAGTTTGATTCAACGAGTGACAACCAGTTACTTGGACAGATATATATATATATAATTATATGTTAAAAAAGAATATATATATATATATATATATATATTCTTTTTTAACATATAATTACATTTTAGGGTGTAGGAACAGGTTTTATTTCATAAAACTCTTACAGACGTAAGAAAACCACGTAGCAGTATTCTTCCTGTGTAAATCATCAACCACACAGTATATGATCAAATCATTGAGTCCCACATTACGTACCACTTTCACCACTAATCTAACAAATATGTTCTACGAAAAGCTATTGATGACTTTTTTTAGTACTTGAAATATCCTTAAAATTTTTGTATGTACATGCAAACAACGTTGTATCATTACGTTGTACACGATTACAAGCACTCACACACACACACACACACACACACACACACACACACACACAAAAGAGAAAGATGTAGCAGTCAGAAACAATAGACCAAACTGTACATACACTCAGTCACAAAAGGCTCCCACATGCAATGTTCTATTCAAAACACATTTCATTTCTTAACATTTATATCTACTACCGAATCTGCCTCATGTAATAGAAAAGTTGTACTCTTAATCCACATATTCACTGTCTTTCCACTCCTCTCATTACATCCCAAAGCCATTACAATCTGATCCACATAAGTATTCTTTCCTTTTGTTTTTTAATATTAAAACATTTATTTACATTTTAGGCTAGACATAAAGCTATTACCGCATAGAACGTTTACAGGCATAAGAAAACCATACAGCCGTAGGTTAAGTACCTACATTAAGGCCTCTTATGGAGTAACGACCAAAAAAATGTACCATAGGTTTAGAGCGTCAAGTAACATATCTCTTTGGCCACTAAGCAGTAAAATAACTTTAGAAGAAATGATTAAAAGTATATCTCATTCTTTAAATGTTCGTGCCACCATCTGCAAGTTTGTTTGAACACTGGGGCATCCTTAGGTTATGCTTCAAACAAAATACGGCTAGGTGAACACTCAATTCATTTTAGAATTTATAGAAAAATACTTGGCACTGGAATTCTTTCCTAGGAGTATACAGACGCTTAAGAATTAGAAAAAGAGAAAGAAAAATTTCATATTTTACATTAAAAAACAACAGAACAAATTCTACTTCCACTCAGTCACAAAAGGATCCTTAATTTCAATAATACATATTTGAGAAGAGTTCCCTTCCCACAATCACATTCACATTGAAGTGGTCACATTACATAGAAAATATGCGCCTGTATTTGACATATTTACTTGCTTTCCATTTGTACCGATTCATAACACAATCCATCTCAATATCATCCATATCATTCTTCGTCAGAGTATCATTACTTTCTACTGTACAGTCGAAGTTAGCCGTCATCTCTGGTGAATCCGATGGTTCGTCTGTCCAGGATACAATAGCTTGCTCGCGAATCTTTAATTGCATCTCATGAAATTTTATGGCCGGAAAAACAGAGATTGGCACGATTCAATTGGTTTTTTTTTTCAGTTTTATACACTCCTGGAAATTGAAATAAGAACACCGTGAATTCATTGTCCCAGGAAGGGGAAACTTTATTGACACATTCCTGGGGTCAGATACATCACATGATCACACTGACAGAACCACAGGCACATAGAGACAGGCAACAAAGCATGCACAATGTCGGCACTAGTACAGTGTATATCCACATTTTGCAGCAATGCAGGCTGCTATTCTCCCATGGAGACGATCGTAGAGATGCTGGATGTAGTCCTGTGGAACGGCTTGCCATGCCATTTCCACCTGGCGCCTCAGTTGGACCAGCGTTTGTGCTGGACGTGCAGACCGCGTGAGACGACGCTTCATCCAGTCCCAAACACGCTCAATGGGGGACCGATCCGGAGATCTTGCTGGCCAGGGTAGTTGACTTACACCTTCTAGAGCACGCTGGGTGGCACGGGATACATGCGGACGTGCATTGTCCTGTTGGAACAGCAAGTTCCCTTGCCGGTCTAGGAATGGTAGAACGATGGGTTCGATGACGGTTTGGATGTACCGTGCACTATTCAGTGTCCCCTCGACGATCACCAGTGGTGTACGGCCAGTGTAGGAGATCGCTCCCCACACCATGATGCCGGGTGTTGGCCCTGTGTGCCTCGGTCGTATGCAGTCCTGATTGTGGCGCTCACCTGCACGGCGCCAAACACGCATACGACCATCATTGGCACCAAGGCAGAAGCGACTCTCATCGCTGAAGACGACACATCTCTATTCGTCCCTCCATTCACGCCTGTCGCGACACCACTGGAGGCGGGCTGCACGATGTTGGGGCGTGAGCGGAAGACGGCCTAACGGTGTGCGGGACCGTAGCCCAGCTTCATGGAGACGGTTGCGAATGGTCCTCGCCGATACCCCAGGAGCAACAGTGTCCCTAATTTGCTGGGAAGTGGCGGTGCGGTCCCCTACGGCACTGCGTAGGATCCTATGGTCTTGGCGTGCGTCCGTGCGTCGCTGCGGTCCGGTCCCAGGTCGACGGGCACGTGCACCTTCCGCCGACCACTGGCGACTACATCGATGTACTGTGGAGACCTCACGCCCCACGTGTTGAGCAATTCGGCGGTACGTCCACCCGGCCTCCCGCATGCCCACTATACGCCCTCGCTCAAAGTCCGTCAACTGCACATACGGTTCACGTCCACGCTGTCGCGGCATGCTACCAGTGTTAAAGACTGCGATGGAGCTCCGTATGCCACGGCAAACTGGCTGACACTGACGGCGGCGGTGCACAAATGCTGCGCAGCTAGCGCCATTCGACGGCCAACACCGCGGTTCCTGGTGTGTCCGCTGTGCCGTGCGTGTGATCATTGCTTGTACAGCCCTCTCGCAGTGTCCGGAGCAAGTATGGTGGGTCTGACACACCGGTGTCAATGTGTTCTTTTTTCCATTTCCAGGAGTGTATTTCTTGATATTAAAAACTGATGCTTGGATTTCCCTTCTCTGCTTCTTCGCTGCTTGCTGAATCTGTTTTGAACAAGGTACTGTTGTACCTTCGTACTTGTGCAATGAATATTTTGAAGTGTGCCATCGTGCAAGAGGCTTTAGTCGCGCGTCCATCTTCCACGGATTTTTCCAAGCTGGTGCCTTCATCTTTTTTTTTTGTTTTCTGGGTATTCAGTAGTCATTAACAGTTGCTAGCATCTTCACATCCTTTTCCACTTCCAACGGCGCATTCTGATGTTCCTGAAATTGTACGTTGGTGGTGACGCTGATGGCAGCTTCGACTATTAATTGACTTTTATTATTTGCTGCATCTCTCTCTATTTCGTTCCCTTGTTCTGTGGCAGTGGTTTTTCTTACACTGACCGGCATCTCCGCAGTCTCTTCTACTTCCATTGGCACATGCTTGTGTTCCTACCCACGCGTGTTATCAGTGACGCTGACAGCACCCTTATGGGTTGAGTTACGTCAATTACCAGCTTTACTCCACCTCATTCTGTTCTCTTGCTGGTAGGAGATGGATTCTGTAACTTCCTCATTCACGTTTCTCACAGTGACAGTTCCTGATATACCCACTATGGGGCCATTGCGTCCTGACAGAACCGTTGAATATTTCATTGCTCCAAGTGGACTTCCCTCAGAAGGCAGTTGTTCAGAGCGTCTATGGCCACGATTTCCTTCCGGGTGTTCAGTGGAATTGCGTGTGAATCAAGTGCGGGGCTGGCTTACATGGACCACATACGCCCTATGACCACACATAGTCACATCAGAAGGTACGTGTTTTGTAACTCACTTCAAGAGTCGGATTTTGAATTTGTCATGACAAAAGTTTTCTAATCACATTTCTTTTCTGGTACTGTAAACTGTCCCAAGCAAATGAAGCTCCGTGGTCCTGTGGTTAGCGTGAGCAGCTGCGGAACGCAAGTACATTGGTTCAAGTCTTACCTCGAGTGAAAATTTTAGTTTCTTTATTTTCGCAAAGTTATGATTTGTCCGTTCGTACATTGATGTCTCTGTTCACTGTAATAAGTTTGTGTTTTGAGACCGCACCGCAAAACCGTGCGATTAGTAGACTAAAGGACCGAAAACATTTGATCGCAACCGATTCCTCCACAGGAAAACATGTCTGATATATTCTATATGACACTGGTGACGGCATGTGCGTCACATGACAGGAATATTTTTTCGACCCACCTAACTAGTACACTTGGCGAATGGGTAAAAAGATTCTTCTACCTTGCACGATTTAGGTTTTCTTGTGGATGTGATAATCGCTCCCAAAAAAGTGATGAAAACATAAGAGTTTGTCACATAAACTGAAAATAAAGAATTAAACTTCTTCACTCGCGGGAAGACTTGCACCAAGGATCTCTCTGTCCGCAGCTGCTCACGCTAACCACGGGACCACGGCGCTCCTGAGCTGACACTAACCTGGGTGTTGCCTATGTTGCGCAAGGGCTACTCAGTTTGTACATTTTGCTTATTTTTTCGTAGTTCCACACAACTTCTTCCTGTTTTTCAAGGCCTATCCACTGTGCCAACTTACAACTAAATCTCAGGGGGGTGCGATGGGGAGGTTCCCTTGTAAGCCGCCAACGTCTCACTGCTGCGGACGAGTATCATACGTATCTCGGAGTATTTATCACACAGCGTATGTGTCTCACCGAGTGCTACCGTTTGCAAGGAAACGTCGTTTCGATATCTTAAATCGTTTAAGAGGTGTGACAATTCTTTATAACCGCATGATTCACCACGAAGACTCACGTGAATGGCCGCTTTGCGCAAGGCCATCCACCGGATATAAAATCCAGTAACTCGGTAATGGAATGAGAAATCGTTCTGAAGACAGTTTCAAACACATTTTCGATATCTTATCTACGTTTCACTGCAATATATGAGCTAAAATGAACCATATGCAAATTTTACGCGGTGCAATTTCACCTCTGCAAAATCTTTACAATTAGGTGAAACGTTTTACTTATATGGTGCAACGCAGTTAGTGTAGCGGACACTGAACAGAAATTGAGGTTTTTATCGAATGAAGATATCACGCTGTAAGATGTAAAACATTTTTTTCCACGTAATAGTTTTCAAAAAATCGGATGACATATATTTCATATCGGCTGGAACACAGACTCACAGCACAGGCTCAAGCATCTTGGGAAGCTGTACAGCCTTAACAAAAGCCGCTCTCAGCATGGAATGCACAGAGTAAGTCTGTAGCAGCGAAAGGGTTAATTTCCGAATTTTTGTATACCGTGTGTCGTTGGTACGATATTGTGGCTATAACGCAAGAATGGCATTGGCTGTTGCCACCTTTTGCCGGCCGAAGTGGCCGAGTGGTTCTAGGCGCTACAGTCTGGAACCGCGCGACCACTACAGTCGCAGGTTCGAATCCTGCCTCGGGCGTGGATGTGTGTGATGTCCTTAGGTTAGTTAGGTTTAAGTAGTTCTAGGGGACTGATGACCTCAGATATTAAGTCCCATGGTGCTCAGAGCTATTTGAACCATTTTTGTTGCCACCTTTTCTGACATGCCTGGATACGCCGAGAATGTCCGATTTGGGACTCCGCTGTTTCCCAGAAGAACCATTTCGTTTTGGGCGACAGTACATGCCACACTTCATGATTCGTTGTAACCTGATGACCAGATGTCTTCAATGAGTGAGAGATATGCAGAACGTGCAGATGTGGGTAACAGTCGAATAGACATTATGTCGAATTTACGAAGGCTATTCAGAAAGTAGGGAACGTTTTGGCATTACAAAAATTTTAAGTACAAGAAACACATTTTATTATCTATATCTGAAAGAGCGACTGACATACTACTTTACCACATAGTCACCAAACACATTGAGGCACTTATCGTAGTGGTGGACAAGCTTTGAAAGACCTTCGTCGTAAAATTCTGCCACCTGAGACTTCAGCCAGTGAGTCACGCCCGCCTGGAGTTCCGCGTCGTCATCAAAGCGCTGCGTTGCAAGCCAGTTCTTCATCTTGGGAAACAAGTGAAGTCGCTTGGTGCAAGATCGGGGCTGTTTGGAGATAAGGGAAAATTTTCCATCTGAATGAATTAAGGAGTTCTTAAGTGTGGTTTTCCGTGTGATGTCAGCTTTCCTCGGCGTTTGTTTTGAACTGCTCTTCTAAGGCTGTGCAAAATTTGACAATCCTGGGCAGAATTTATGGTTGCTCCACGTTCGAGGAAATCAATAAGAAGCACACCTTGCCTAACCCAAAACATGTCGTCATCGACTTTCTTGCTGACAAGGTTTGCAAACATTTGCTTGGTTTTTCGGGAGACCGTGTGTGCCCCACACCATGGACTGTAATTTTGTCTCGCAGTTGACGTGTTTCACATAAGTCTGCCGGCCGGTGTGGCCGAACTGTTCTAGCCTTCACCCAAGTCTCACTCCGGTTACGATTCGATCCAGTAATGAATCACCATGTTTGTGGTAGGCCTCCAAAAATGTCAACGTTGCCCCATTCGCCGTTCTTTATGGTGATCTGTAAGCATTTTGGGCACCCATAGCGCACAAAATTTGTGGTAGCCTAGCTTTTGAGAGACAATGTCAAACAATAAAGTCCGTGAAAACTGTGGAAAAGAGAGCGAAAGCTCCGTTATTGTGAAGCGACGGTTTCACGAATCGTTTCATCAACTTTCGGGACAATATCGGCAGTCACAATGCTCGGGTGCTCGGGCGTCCACTCTTCTCTTCATCATGAACGTTGGTTTTCGTACTCTTCCCACAGTTTACGATAAATTTCTATAGGTTTTAGGATTTTTGCCAACAAAAACCATATCATGGACCGCACCTCACAACTGGCGGGATTTTCGATTGCAGTACACATTTCCAATTCTAATATCGAGAAAACCGGACGCGCAGAGACGTTCCCGCTGTCACAGATGGATGCCGACTGAGCTGCCGAGCACGCACATACAAAAATATAACGATCGCCGCGCGCCTAGCAGCGTCTGACGGAAACGTTCCCTACTTTCTGAGTAGCCCTCGTAGGTTAGGACAGCGCAGGCAACGTGAGGACCTTTCGTATATAGTTGAAAGACAACATTAGGGAAACCCTGAAGATACGCGACAGCCTCCTGCTTTAACCTGTCAAAATAACGGTTCAAACTTTTTTTTATTTCAGTCGTAAGTAGGCTCTTTAGGTTTTTGTGTTGGTAACGCCACGTAGAACGCTCTGTATGAAAATCACTGACTGTGCTGTGTGCAGTCTGTGGCTGGTTGGCCTTGTTGAAATATTAGCTATTGTAGTGTTGGGCAGTTGGATGTGAACAGCGCATAGCGGCGCGCAGTTGGAGGTGAGCCGCCAGCAGTGGTGGATGTGGGGAGTGAGATGGCGAAGTTTTGAGAGCGGATGATCTGGACGTGTGTCCGCCAGAAAGAGTAAATTTGTAAGACTGGATGTCATGAACTGATATATATATATATATATATATATATATATATATTATGACTTTTGAACACTATTAAAGTAAATACATTGTTTGTTCTCTATCAAAATCTTTCATTTGTTAACTATGCCTATCAGTAATTAGTGCCTTCTGGAGTTAGAATCTTTTATTTAGCTGGCAGTATCGGCGCTTGCTGTATTGCAGTAGTTCGAGTAACGAAGATTTTTGTGAGGTAAGTGATTCATTGTTAGTCAGGGCCATTCTTTTGTAGGGATTATTGAAAGTCAGATAGCGTCGCGCTAAAAATATTGTGTGGCAGTTTAGTGATGATCAGAATAAGTAAAGAGAGAAATGTCTGAGTATGTTCAGTTTTGCTCAGCTGTTTGAAAATCAAATAACATAGATGTTTATCAGCACAGTAATTCACTAATTTTTCTAAGAGGACGTTTCACAGTCTGCAATAATGACTGTGTGGACGATGCGGCCTATTCTACACCTTACTTTAGATCTATATGACGATGCTATGCTGATTATATTTATATGTTTTGACGATGTCATTATGGCCTTATCACTTTAGGACATAGTGTAAAAAAGAGCTGAGGATGGTCATTACGTACTGAAACTGGCCATCGTCTAAAGAATTCATATTGTAATCAAAGACTGAAATAAAAAATATTTGACAATATTGGATCACTGTTTGTATATGCGACCATGTCGCAGTTGGTGAAAATAACGGCTGTTCTTTAAATTATCGGCCATGTTGACCGGAAGCGATCGCGTTACACTGTGCAGTCCTATTAACGTGAGCACCTGTCAGAAGCATGAATAATTATGTCTTGCAGTGCGTTCGGCTGCTTAACGTACAAGAAGAGAGTCAGTAAGATTCTTGTATGTACCGTTAGGCATGTGAAACCATGCCAACTCCATTGCCGTGGTCAGCTGCACTAGCTCCTCCGTTGAGGATCCATGGCGCAATCAGCCCGTTTGAGGTGGTCCCACATATTCTCAGTTAGGTTTAAACTCCGGGAGTTTGGTGGCCAGAGGAGTACGGTAAACCCATCCTGGTGCACTTTAACCACAGAACCACCCATGTACACTACGATCTATGTGACACGTTTCATTGTCCTGCTGGGAAATACCATTTGCCGAGGAGAGACAAACTGCATATAGGAGTTTACGTAGTCCCTAAGGCATACTTGTGTTGATCCATTGTGCCTTCTACAATAAAATATCACACAGGAAATACCACGATAATATTCCCCCCGGGTTCGAATCCTGGCGGGGTCAGGGATTTTCTCTGCCTCGTGATGACTGGGTGTTGTGTGATGTCCTTAGGTTAGTTAGGTTTAAGTAGTTCTAAGTTCTATGGGACTGATGACCATAGATGTTAAGTCCGTAGTGTTCAGAGCCATTTGAACCACTTTTGTTTTTTTGATAATATTCCCGAGACAATAACTATCGGTCTTCCTGTCTGGGTGTTCGCTTTCAGGCGTCTCACACCGTGCACTCCTACGGCCATATGCCCAATGCAGCACAAAACGTGATACATCTGACATGATGAATTCTTGTTGGGTTAACAGTCGAGTGGTGGCGTCGTCTTGTCGCAACGTTTCGATGAGTTTCGTACCCATCATCTTCTGGCCGAGAAAGACTGCGGTCGCATACATCTGACATGGTTACCTATCGCCATTTAGTGGACGTCCTGTTGCGTTATTGGCTTACAAGTTCCAGTCTTCTTCGACGGTGTACAGCAGTCAGCTTGGGTGCATGAACCACAAATCTGTTGTGGAGGCCCATACGCAGCAACGTTTGCTTAACGCTCGTTTTGGAGACACTCTTTGTAGCCCCTTGGTTCATCTGGGCGGCAGTTGCCCAACAGTTGCCCGTAATTCACCAGCACAGATCCACCCAGCCGTCGTTCATCCATGCCCTCTATGGTCCGTGGTGGTCCACAGTTGCATCGGCGACAGGACTCGGGACCACAATTTTGCCATGCCCAGTATACTTTAACCACGGCGGCACGCGAACAGTTTAAAAAATAAGCTGTTTCAGAAATTCTTCCACCTCTGCCCTAAAGCCAATGATCACGTGCTTTGGGACTAGAGATAAATCGATTCGTTTCCGCATTACGACAACGACTGCACTGTTTACTGCGTCCCCACGACAAGATTTATATGCCCTCCACTGAGAGTGCTGCCATCCCCGTCTGCAAATAGTTATTACACTTTGACGTCGACCACAGACGTTAGTCATATTAATGTCACTGGAACGTATATGTACTCGATGTGTATCATAATGACAGGAGACAAATTCTCTCTGCTAACCATACATATGGGGACGACCATCATGATGCTATACACAGAAGAGAGTCTCGTCTGAAAAGCAATGTACTGTCAGTCCTGTGTACCGTGTTATCACTGGGCACACCGCTATTAACAGGTCTCTCTATGCTGCCACATCAAGGGGAGCAACTATAAATGTTCTATGCTTTCAGTTCATTGTGCTCCAGACGCCATAGCATTCTCTGTGCCTAGACTGGCTTGCCACAAAAAAGCCACTATTCTGACTCCAGATACATGATCTGATTTTACTATTCTGCACGGTAAGTAGAACGGTATATCTGCCCTAACGGGAATTAGATGTGTGAGGCTGTTGAGATCCACAACGATTATGACCCTCCTGAAACCTTTAAATTCCATGTTCGCATGACAGTCCTGAGTAACAAGAGGAACTAAATCATGGAACAATAACAGTGTCGAATTTTGTCAGATGCTGGTAGACTGTTTCTTACGTAAGGCATAACATCTTCACATACACTGTGGACGAAATATGATTTCTGGATAAGAATCTCACAGTGTAGTTTTCGCTTACATACAGAATGTAGAGGACATGTCCAATACCTTCTTTGTGCAGTTGCGCTCAACTCTAATCATTTGCATATTCAGTCGTGTAGTACATCTCACGTCAATTTGTTGATGATGCGGGCAGTCCTATGGCCATCAGTTTACTTTATTTCTTTGTGATACTAATGAAACATCTGGTCAGAGTTAAAGATAAGCGAGGTACCCTTTTGTTCAATTTTCGTTATAGCCTGCACGACACCTTCCAGTAGGTTTTCCTTTTTCTTAATATCCAGATTAATGTAACTTTCGTGTAATTTCTTCAACACTTCAGATTCATGTTGGAAACACATGGCCCCTGTATGTGTACGCATGGATAATCTGCAGTTTATAACAAATTTTATGTTTCTATGACCCTAGCATTTTCTTCTGCCTGCTAGCATTTGCAACAGTAAACAAGTAAGTGGGTCTAGAAAGAAGTTAAGGGGTAATATCTCGACTTCAGATAATTTAGTCGCCGAAAAAATATGGGAATAAGTGAACTACGGTATCCGACACCATTTTTTTCCTTAAAATTATCTTTCAATGATAAGACATGAACTTTTTACCAAGAACTTGTTTTATACAGAGCCCTTCCCCCCACCCCTCAAACCTCCTTCTTAATATAAAATTTTTCTGTTTTTTATTTTTTTCCACTTGTTAGTCTCTCTGTCACAAGCACGCAGGCACACACACACACACACACACACACACATACACACACACACACACACAGTCGTGCGACTAGTTGAAGCTATTCTGCCAAGAATCATCGTCCAGCCTTACCTTCTACGGGCAGGGCAAACAGGGCAAATAAAAGTGGCACGGAGAACATAGTTCCAGGGTACAAAGAAACAAAACAGAGGAAAGGAAATACCATACTAATAAGACTATAGAAGATGCTGAAAGTAACTACCGTTCATCTCTTGACACTTCTGGACCCTTGTTAGCAAATTGCTGAAGGCGGATCGAAGCTGGACTGCTCGAATTGCTGTTATCCATTCGGAAATGCTCTGCTGCATGGCTTGAAGATACGAGGTTGTTACGATACACCTTAGACTGAGGGCTCTCCACACAAAATAATCGCACACTGACAGATCAAGTGACCGGTGAGGTCAATAGGGTCACGATCAGACTGACCTCCGTTAACATTGTATAAATCTGCTCCACCTTTCGGCCGGTTGTATGGGCAGTTCCTCCATCCAGTTGGAACTGTAGGTCTTTTCCTCCTCCGGTAATGCCGCCGAAATTTTGCATCCAATCGTATCCACTCTTCGGCGCCTCTTTTATTTACACCACCGTTTACCTATCTTTGACGGAGTTGCTTCTACCACAGTGTAGGAATTCAATGGTCGTCCACCAATGTGTTCCATACATCGCCGGCCGTGGTGGCCGAGCGGTTCTAGGTGCTCCAGTTCGGAACCGCGCGACTGCTACGGTCGCAGGTTCGAATCCTGCCTCGGTTATGGATATGTGTGATGTCCTTAGGTTAGTTAGGTTTAAGTAGTTCTAAGTTCTAGAGGACTGATGACCTCAGATACTAAGCCCCATAGTGCTCGATCCATTTGAACCATTTGAATGAATGGGGTTCTGGTGATGTAATCGCTTGGTCGCAGTGTGCTGAAACGCTGATATCAATCCCTATAGATAGGAAGTCCTATCATGCGGCGAATTTCAAATGAAGCAGCTTATAGAACTATTCCCTGTGATGTCATAAACATATATACTTGTGACGAAGTCCCATTTATTGTTAAAAATATCTGCATGCACTGTGCCCATAGCACAATATCTCCGAAAAGAGAAAGAGAAATGCAAAAAGAAAGAGAAATCCTTTTTTCCCAACTTTTCTGTCCGCCGGCTGCCTAGAGAGACCGCAATACAGAATACAGGGCTAAATGAAGCGCGCGGCTTTTAATGAGTGCTGCTGCGACTGGTGCGTGGCGCGTGGTTGCCCCTCATTACCTGCGTGTAGGGGTTGTTCTGGAGGGGCGGGAGTGGGGGTGAGGGTGAGGGAGGAGTTGGAAGGGAAAATAGGTGGTCGGCGGGAGGGGAGGAGGGAGGAGCGGGAGCGACACAACTTGCAGGTAACATAACACTACTGGAGGACGCCGTGAGCCGGGCTTCAGTCGGTGGATTCGCCACGACGAGTAAGAGAAGAAAACAGCAAACCATAGAGATAGAAAAATATAGTAAATACAAAGAGGATGTGCACCGCTGAGTTGGATCAAATTTCTCTCATCTCGTATTAAAGAATGAATGCTTTCCACTGAGCGATTTGGGAAAGGGAATCACTTTGCGAGGTATCGAAAGTACATATGTGCCAGATACGGGAATAAGAAGCTCTAATATGGAGCCAGACGTTTTTTTTTTTTTTTTTACTCGTGGTCTAGGGGTAGCGCTTTTGATTAGTAGCTTAAACATCTAAACATCCACGGTACGAAACCCGCCACCAATAAAATTTTGTTTAGTATTCAACACTAGCGGCCGAAGACTCCCAGCATAAGCAGTACCACCATTCTGCCAACAGAATTGTCAAAGAGGCCGAAGGAATAGATAGGCGCTCAGGGTCCCTTCTCTTGTTCACGGAGTGGGAAACTGCCCCTTAAGGCGGAAGGATCACCTGTGGTCAACGACATGAGGATGCAGAAGGTAATGGAAACCACTGCTTTAAAGACACACAATGTGTATCTACAGGACATGTGGCCTGTAATTGAAAAAGTGCCATGATGATCTCCCTTGGCAAAAGATTCCGGAATAAACCACCTTGCGGATCTTCGAGAAGGGACTGCCAAAGGAGAGGTGACCATGAGAAAAAGATTTAACAACCAACGAAAAGTCAAAGATACACGAGTCGGGAAGTGGAATGACAGAAGCTTGAACGTGTTAGGCAAGCCAGAAATTCTGAAAAGGGTAATGCAAAGGCTCTATCTAGATACAGCAGGCTGGCTCTGAGCACTTTGGGACTTAACTTCTGAGGTCATCAGTCCCCTACAACTTAGAACTACTTAAACCTAACTAACCTAAGGACATCATACACATCCAGCCCGAGACAGGTTTCGAACCTGCGACCGCAGTGGTCGCGCGGTTCCAGACTGTAGTGCTTAGAACAGCTCGGCCATCCCGGCCGGCAGATACAGTAGGGATCAGTGATGTAAATGGAAAAAAAGACAACGATTTCTGGTCAGATGAGTACAGAAAAATATTAAAAGGGGCAGAAAATGTTATAACGGGAGTTGGTTGCGTTATGAATAGGAAGGTAGGGCAGAGAGTGTGTTACTGTGAACAGTTCTGAGATAGGGCTGTTCTCATCGGAATCAACTGTAAACCAACTCCGACAACGGTAGTTGACGTGTACATGCTGACGTCGTAAACTGAAGCTGAAGAGATACAGAAAGTATATGAGGCCACTGAAAGTGTAGTACAGTATGTAAAGGGAGATGAAAATCTAATAGTCATGGCGGATTGGAACGCAGTTGTAAGGGAAGGAGTAAAAGAAAAGGTTACAGGAGAATATGGGCTTGGGACGAGGAATGGGAAGCCAACGGCCTTGCCGCAGTGGTAACACCGGTTCCCATGATCACCGAAGTTAAGAGCTGTCAGGGTGGGCTAGCAGCTGCATGGGTGACCATCCGGTACGCCGAGTGCTGTTGTCAAGCGGGGCGCACTCAGCCCTTGTGAGACAGACTGAGGAGCTACTTGATTGAGAAGTAGTGGCTCCGGTCTCGGAAACTGACATACGGCCGGGAAAGCGGTGTGATGACCACATGCCCCTCCATATCCGCATCCGGTGACGCCTATGGATTGAGTATGACACGGCGGCCGCTCGGTACCGTTGGGCCTTGATAGCTTGTTCTGCGGGAGATTAGTTTTGCAGGGACTGGGAGAGGAGAAAGGCTTTTTGAGTTCTGTAATAAATTTCAACTAGTAATAGCGAATATTGTGTTCACGAATCACAAGAGGAGAAGGTATACTTGGGAAAGGACGGGTATACAGGAAGATTTCAGTTAGATTACATCATGGTCGGACAGAGATTCCGAAATCAGACACTGGATTGTTAGGCGTATCAAGGAGCAGATATAGTCTCAGATCAGAATGTAGTAGTGATAAAGAACAGGCTGAAGCTTAGGAGATTAGTCAGAAGGATCAATATGCAAGGAAGTGGGATACGGAAGTAATGACCAAATATGATTGCAGTACTCTAAGGCTATAGATACAGCCATAAGGAACAGCTCAGTAGGCAGTACAGTTGAAGAGAAATGGAAATCTCTAAAAAGGGCTACCGCAGAAGTTGGAAAGAAAAATATAGCTACAAAGAAGGTAACTGGGAAGAAGCCATGGGTAACAGAAGATATACTTCAGTTAATCTATGAAAGAAGAAAGTACAAAAACGTTAAGGGAAATTCAGGAATACAGAAATACAAGTCGCTGAGGAACGAAATAAATAGGAAGTGCAGGGAAGCGAAGACGAAATGGCTGCTTGAAAAATGTGAAGAAATCGAAAAAGAAAAGAATTTTGGAAGAACTGACATAGCATGTAGGAAAATTAAAACAACCTTCGGTGAAATTAAAAGCAAGGGTGGTGACATTAAAAATGCAACGGAAATTCCACTGTTAAATACAAAGGAGGGAGCAGATTGGTGCAAAGAGTACATTCAAGGCCTCCATGAGGGGGAAGATTTGTCTGGTGTGATAGAAGAAGGAACAGGAGTAGATTTAGAAGAGACAGAGGATCCAGTACTGGAAACAGAATTTGAGAGAGCTTTGTAGGAATTAAGATGAAGTAAGACATAAGGGATAGATAAAATTCCATCAGAATTTCTAAAACCATTATGGGAAGTGGCAACAAAACGACTATTCACGTTGGTGTGTAGAATTTACGAATCTGGCGACATACCATCTGACTTACGAAAAAGTATCATCCACACAATTCCCAAGAGTCCAAGAGCTGACAAGTGCGAGAATGGTCGCACAATCAGTTTAGCAGCTCATGTATCCAAGTTGCTGACAAGAATAATACACAGAAGAATGGAAAAGTTGAGGTTGTGTTAGGTGACGATCAGATTGGCTTTGGTGAGGTAAAGGCACCAGTCAGGCAATCCTGACGTTGTAGTTGATCATGCAAGCAAGATTAAAGAGAAATCAGCCTGGATATATCAAGACAATCTAAAATGGTGCTAATTGTTCGAAATTATGAGGAAAGTAGTGGTAAGCTAGAGAGGGAGAGACAGAAAGAGAGAGGGAGGGAAGTGTAATAAGCAATATGTGTGTGTGAATTCCTAAGAGACAAAACTGCTGAGGTCATCGGTCCCTAGACAACCGCGCAGCCACTCCACAAGGCAAACAATAGGTACAAAAGCGAGGAGGAAATAGAGTGAACGGTCAACAACTAAGCGCTCGAATTTAAAAAAATATGGATGTAACCTTTGTCCATACTATTAAGTCTGTACATCGAAGAAGCAATGATGGAAATAAAAGAAAGATGCCAGAGTCGAATAAAATTCATTGTGAATGGGTATCAGTGATACGATTTGCTGATGACACTGCTATGCTGACTGAAAGTCAGGATCTCCTGAACAGAATGAACAGTCTAATGACTAAAAAATATGGATTGAGGTTTAATGGAAGAAAGATGAATGTAACGATAAGTAACAGAAAGCAGAACAGCGAAATCTTAACATCAGGATTGGTGATCAAGACTTAGATGAAGTTACGGAATTATATTACCTAGGCAGCAAAATAACCAATGACGGACGGATCAAAGAGGACATAAAAAGCAAAGTAGCACTGGTAAAAAGGCCATTCCTTGCCAAAGGAAGTATACTAGTATCAAACTTAGGTCTCAGTTTGTGGAAGAATATTCTGGGAATGTACGTTTGGAACGCAGCAGTGTATGGTAGTGACACATGGACTGTGGAAAAACCGGAACAGAAGAGAATCGAAGCATTTAAGTTGTGGTGCTGCAGACGAATGTTGAAAATTAGGTGGACTGATAAGTTAAGCAATGAGCAGGTTCTGCCCAGAACCTAAGAAGAATGAAATATGTGAAACTGACATGGAGAAGGGACGGGATGATAGGACATCTCTTAAGACGTCAGGGAATAACTTCCATGGTACTACAAGGAGCTACAAAGGGGGAAACTGCAGAGAAAGGCAGAGTTTGGGGTATATCCAGCAAATAACTGAGGGAGTAGGTTGGAAGTGCTAGTCAGAGTTGAAGAGGTTGACACAGGAGAGGAATTCGTGGCTGGAACATCAAACCTGACAAAAGACTGATGACTCAAAAGAAAAAAAAATAAAGAAAAAATTGAAGAGAATCGATGAGCTACCCTTACAAACTAGTGTATCAGTTCTTCGTATAAGCTCTATTACTTCTTAAATTTGCAACAGTGATTGGAGGTCGCCAAGTAATGCGAGTGGAATGGCAAAAACGTTTGATATATCCTACTGTGCATGAGATTAATTTCTCGAGCCGGCCGGTGTGGCCGTGCGGTTAAAGGCGCTTCAGTCTGGAACCGCGTGACCGCTACGGTCGCAGGTTCGAATCCTGCCTCGGGCATGGATGTGTGTGATGTCCTTAGGTTAGTTAGGTTTAAGTAGTTCTAAGTTCTAGGCGACTGCTGACCTCAGAAGTTAAGTCGCATAGTGCTCAGAGCCATTTGAACCATTTTAATTCCTCGAGCGTCAGAAAGGGATATCCAACGACAGATACAAGTATAGCATCCACAGTCTAATTATACAAGGAAATTGAAAAGTGTGATAAGACCAGGAACATGAAATATTTATGAAAATTACGTTATCTATTTGCTTTTACCTGCACTTAATCCAAAATTTAGAGCACTACCTCAGATTCAGCAGCAGCCGATTGTGTACCTAAGACATCTCTGTACATTCTATATCTTGAAATAATTATAGTACACGATTCATATTCAACTTCGAAATCCAATTATATGACAATTAAAATAAAATATCGTATGATATTGTGGACTGGGGTATCCCAATGAGTGGGTTCACCGCCTAGTGAACAAGATAGTCTTCCTCTGCACACACTGATCCCTTTCCTTACTGTTATGTGACAGCTGTGTCGCATGTAGGATTTTGGAGTGTTGGTGAGTGTTAAAAGTTTGCAGACTGTGGGATCAACATGGGGAAAATAATTTCGTCACAGTCTTTCAAATTTACAAAGGGATTAAAATAGGGAAGTTCTTTGTTTGCTACATCGTTTAAAGTGGACATCCAAATGGCCTTATACTAGTGGGATAGGAAACGAGCGAGAATGGGCATTCAGATAACAAAGGATCAATGTGTTTACGCCTTACAGAATGCGATTTTCACTCTGCAGCGGAGTGTGCGCAGTCGTGCATGGGTAGCTCAGTTGGTTAGAGCACTTGCTCGCGAAAGGCAAAGGTCCCGAGTTCGAGTCTCGGTCCGGCACACAGTTTCAATCTGCCAGGAAGTTTCAAATCAGCGTACACTCCGCTGCAGAGTGAAAATCTCATTCTGGAAACATCCTCCACGCTATGACTAAGCCATGTCTCCGCAGTATCCTTTCTTTCAGGAGTGCTAGTTCTGCAAGGTTCGCAGGAGAGCTTCTGTAAAGTTTGGAAGGTAGGAGACGAGGTACTGGCAGAAGTAATTCTGTGAGGACGGGGCGTGAGTCGTGCTTGGGTAGCTCAGATGGTAGAGCACTTGCCCGCAAAAGGCAAAGTTCCCGAGTTCGAGTCTCGGTCCGGCACACAGTTTTAATCTGCAGGAAGTTGTACACCTTGTTATTTGCAGATGGTCAGGTACTGGTGGCCAGTGAAGAGGAAGATATCTGTTTTACGCCAAGAAAATTATTAGAATAATATGATAAATTTTCAGAAGACTGAATATATATACAGTGGAGAGAATGTAGGAAACAAATACAGGAGTACAGCATACCAAGGTGTGTACAAAATTTAAATATTTAAGTAGCATCCTGTTGGAAGAAAGTACAAAACGTAATTGGGAATACGGCAAAGAGTAGCCCAAGGGAAAACGGAAATGTTAAGGTCATCCAAGATAAGATGGAAACTAATAGAGGTATTATAGAGTCTATAATGACCTATGGGCGCGAATGGTTGGAGCTTACTGTAAAAATAAAAGCTGAGGATTGTAGAAATGGACTACCTTGGAAGATCATTTAGAAAATCTCGGAGCGAGAGTGTAAGAAACACAAAGATTAGCGATACGATAAAGACTCATGAAAGCATCATTGACAGAATACACGAACGGCAGGTGTTGACATAAAATGTGAATGACAATGGGCCTCCTCAGGGAAGAAGAAGAAGAGAAAGACCGAAATTTCCCCGCTTATATTGAGTAGGGGTTGTCATGAGAGAAAGAGAAAAAGATGATGAAGCAAGGTTTGATAGAAACAGATGGTGACACACGTGTGAGATTCCGTAACAGCTGTAGGAGCCCCACACGAATGAAGGAACTGTGAGTGTAACTGATGGTGTAATGTTACGTTTGTGTCGTATGATGATGATGAGCCAAGGGAGAAGGTGAACCGCTGCCTGCACATTGCCTACTCGATTTGAACAGCACCAAAGGGGCCACAGAGTTTACCGCCCCATTCCACGGACAAATCACCATTAACACTATCAAACACGCAAACAACATGGTACACTGCGGAGAGATTTGAAATTTAATCTGTGATATTGGTCCAAAGACTGGTCAACATGACCACGCCATCTCCTCCTCTTCACTTGCCAGCAAAATACTGGCACTGGAAAACTGACTTAACTTCGAGTACAGAGCCACTATACAGGCGAGCATTAAAGGCTTCCGTTATGAAGTCGGGCTATTTTATAACACATTAAAGAATGTTACTGTAGTCTTTACACCGACAGTAACATCATGCATATATTTTGATTCGCATGTTCCTATAGTCCACTTTGTAAAAATCTCTGGCTTCATTTCTGATACGCCATTGCCTTTAAGTACTGTCCCAGAACATCAGAGAGCAGACAGCGCATATTGTCAAACATATCTGTAACAGTTATTGATGTAATTACGTGTTTAATTAATTACAGAGCTTCATTATGCGAGATAAGATGTTATTTCAGTTGACGTGACAGCTTAACTGTTACAACGCCGGCCGTATCTTTGCTAGTAGAACCATCAGTAAGTGTAGATGCCTAGTTTTCAGCTGTAGCTTTGCATTAACTTCAGATATACGATTCCGTCAACCTTTTAAGAGTGGTACAATTTAGACGCTTCCTAAATTGTAGTCAAGCCATTACAACGTCACATGACTGCTCTTTCTCTGAAAGCGGAGGCGAATGTCATAACCATAACCATAACATTGATGGTCGAAACTCAGGAACGGTAGTGTTTTAGCAAAACATCACGTATTGAGAGTAAATTGTTATAGTGTTTATTGTTAGAGTCTTTTCATATTTCTTTACGTGAGTTATAGCTCTGAAAATTCACCGAGAAAAAGAATGATCTACAGTCGGACTTTGCAACTCACAGCAAGATTTGCGGCGGTGGGTACGTTGTATACCATATCACTTTCCCCCCTTCCTCTTCCAGTGATCTGTAGTACAAAGGAAAGAGGACTGTCCATATTTTTCTGTGTAAGCCCAAATTACTTTAATGTGAGCGTCATGCTCATTATGCTAGCTGTATGATGGAATAAGTAATACGAGTTTTGACTCATTTCGGTGTGTGGGGGCCAGCAATTTTTTGAGCGGACCTCTCTACTAAGCATATATTCGCTGTAGCGACTACCACTGGTGCTAACGGCCTATCTGCAGTGGTAACTCCGGTCCCGTCAGGTCACCGAAGTTAAGCACTGCCGTGTTTGGATGGGACACCGTCCGCGTCTTCAGAATGTTGCTGGCGAGCGGGGGTTGCTTAGCCCTTGTAAGGAGGAGCTACTTCACTGAAAATTAGCGACACCGATCATGAAAACTGACAACGGCCGGGAGAGCGGTGTGCTAACCACATGCTTCTCCGTATCTGCATCCGGTGACGCCTAACGGCAGAGGATGACACGGCGGCCGGTCGGTACCGATGGGCCTATATGGGCTGTTCGTACGATGTTCGTTTGTTTGACTAACACTGATGTTCTCTTGCTGACGGATTATAAAGCTCCTCTTCGTGTCTATTCCATTAATCCTACTTCGTAAGAAACGATGAACAGTTGTCAAGCAAACGATCGAACAATGGCGTCTAAGCCACCGCTTTCATGCATGACGCACGCTTCGTTTTTACGATATTGCGCTGCTTATGTTATTCCAAATACCGATGTGAAGTTCCGCATGTCATAAGGGACTTTGCATCTTAATTCTGAATAACACAGGCACTGCAATATCGTACTTAACCGCCAACATCTGGGAAGCGACTTTCAAATAGAATGTCTCCCCTGTACGAGAATGTACATAGTGGATGTACGAGTATAGGAAGTTTGTATCTGGCCGTGAGTCGTATACGAATAGCTAAATAGTGAGACGGCCGCTCGCGATAAACGGGATTCCGGGTTAAAGTCCCGTTCGTTGTCGTCATTCCATTACACAGCTGTTGATAGTCCATATTCGCTATGCGACTACATTTGATATGATTCATAACGGCTGTAGTCGCCGCAATGCCTGTTCCTTCGGACATGCATGCATGCCGAAGGAACTTTGCATCGTAATCCGGAATAGCAAAGGCACTGCGATTTCGTATTTATTCGCCGACACCAGGCAAGCGGCTGTCTCCTGTGCTAAAATATACGTTACGGATGAACGAGTACAGATTGTGGACACATGGTTGAAGACACATGGAAGTTTGGGTCTTGCTGTGAGTCGTGCACGGATGGCTAAATGGTAAGGCGGCCGCTTGCGATAAACGGGAAACAGGCGTTCGAGTCATCGTCCGGCAGAAATTTTCACTGTCGTCATTCCATTATACACTCCTGGAAATGGAAAAAAGAACACATTGACACCGGTGTGTCAGACCCACCATACTTGCTCCGGACACTGCGAGAGGGCTGTACAAGCAATGATCACACGCACGGCACAGCGGACACACCAGGAACCGCGGTGTTGGCCGTCGAATGGCGCTAGCTGCGCAGCATTTGTGCACCGCCGCCGTCAGTGTCAGCCAGTTTGCCGTGGCATACGGAGCTCCATCGCAGTCTTTAACACTGGTAGCATGCCGCGACAGCGTGGACGTGAACCGTATGTGCAGTTGACGGACTTTGAGCGAAGGCGTATAGTGGGCATGCGGGAGGGCGGGTGGACGTACCGCCGAATTGCTCAACACGTGGGGCGTGAGGTCTCCACAGTACATCGATGTTGTCGCCAGTGGTCGGCGGAAGGTGCACGTGCCCGTCGACCTGGGACCGGACCGCAGCGACGCACGGATGCACGCCAAGACCGTAGGATCCTACGCAGTGCCGTAGGGGACCGCACCGCCACTTCCCAGCAAATTAGGGACACTGTTGCTCCTGGGGTATCGGCGAGGACCATTCGCAACCGTCTCCATGAAGCTGGGCTACGGTCCCGCACACCGTTAGGCCGTCTTCCGCTCACGCCCCAACATCGTGCAGCCCGCCTCCAGTGGTGTCGCGACAGGCGTGAATGGAGGGACGAATGGAGACGTGTCGTCTTCAGCGATGAGAGTCGCTTCTGCCTTCGTGCCAATGATGGTCGTATGCGTGTTTGGCGCCGTGCAGGTGAGCGCCACAATCAGGACTGCATACGACCGAGGCACACAGGGCCAACACCCGGCATCATGGTGTGGGGAGCGATCTCCTACACTGGCCGTACACCACTGGTGATCGTCGAGGGGACACTGAATAAATAGTGCACGGTACATCCAAACCGTCATCGAACCCGTCGTTCTACCATTCCTAGACCGGCAAGGGAACTTGCTGTTCCAACAGGACAATGCACGTCCGCATGTATCCCGTGCCACCCAACGTGCTCTAGAAGGTGTAAGTCAACTACCCTGGCCAGCAAGATCTCCGGATCTGTCCCCCATTGAGCATGTTTGGGACTGGATAAAGCGTCGTCTCACGCTGGCATGGTAAGCCGTTCCACAGGAGTACATCCAGCATCTCTACGATCGTCTCCATGGGAGAATAGCAGCCTGCATAGCTGCGAAAGGTGGATATACACTGTACTAGTGCCGACACTGTGCATGCTCTGTTGCCTGTGTCTATGTGCCTGTGGTTCTGTCAGTGTGATCATGTGATGTATCTGACCCCAGGAATGTGTCAATAAAGTTTCCCCTTCCTGGGACAATGAATTCACGGTGTTCTTATTTCAATTTCCAGGAGTGTATAAGTAACGGTAGCCCATTTCGCAGTTGCGAATACATTTCATGCACTTCTTTAGGATTCTCCCTGTTAATCTGATTGATATCTGTCTTAACCATTACAAGACTTATGTGGTCGTTCAACTTAAAATTGCTCTGGAAAGATAATGCTAGATTCTTGATGGTTCAGACAGTGACAGATACGGTTGATGTTGTGATCACACAATAACGGATCTTTTCGCGTACGGTTTGTGCATTAGATAATATTGATTTATATTTAGGGGTCTCTCTTTGCTAACTCTTAATCATCATCATTTTATTACAAACTTCTAAGTCTGACACCTACCAGTACACGTCTCCATTGGTTGCGAATGATGGCATAGGCTGTCACGTGGTACACACAGAAGACAACAGCATGAAGTCTACAAGATTTCCGTAATATTGACATAATCAGTGGATAAACCGTCTCTCTAAATTTCGATTCATAATATGAGCTTTGCCAGAGTCGAACTATGCGACAGGTGTTTCGGAACATCTCGTCAAATCATGTGTATTGTGTTGCCACATCGGATTAAATCGAGCCAGCAAATAGATAAAACTATGAACTAAATCTTGAAGTGGGCTGCGGCAATATTTTTCTTTTTATTATGCATTTACAAACGGAAATGAGTACATTTCACGTTTTTTTGTATGTACTTTACAGTTTTGATATTTTTCTCTCTCATATGTTGTTGGCGAAGTGAATAGATTGATTTCGTGACCTATGGTCGCTTGACACTGTACTTTCTCCGATTTTTCAAAACATGTGAGTGTGTGTGTGTGCGTGTGCGTGTATTCAGTACTGGGGCAGAGAGAGACAGAGAGACAGGGAGAGAGGGAAAAAGAACTTTTTTTCCCATGAGCGGTTTTGGTGTGGGCGTTATTTGTATATTCTTCTATTGTGGCGAAGAGGGTTTTATTGCACAGTGATGTGTATTCATTGAGCACTTTCTTTCCTTGGGCTATTGATTGTTGTATGGGATAGTTTTCTTCTGCAGTTAATTTTTAGTATAAGCTGCTACTTCTTTTAAGGATGTGTAACTCTGTTTCACTGTTCGTTAGGTGGTGACTGGGTGCTGTCAGGTGGTCTGCAGATGTTGAGTGTGAGCTATCGCTTTTCAGTGCTCTGAGGTGTTCTGTATACTTACACATTCTTACACATTATACCGTCCACAATCAAATACTAAGAAAAGACTTAAAAATAGTATTTATAAATAAGAGAAATTTAAAAATTGAATAATAAGTGGACAACAGCCGCTCAGGCGAACATACATTTTCCTGATGTATCCGTATTATAATAATTTATCTGTGTAAGTTTCGAGGGCAAAGAAATATAACAAAATGATATAAAGAGACGACAAGATACGCTCTTTTGTTAAATTTTTAGTCGTCTTCACTTCTTGTCTTGGTTGCGTGTAGACGGACATCTTGCGAGTGCAGGCAAATGTAAGCATATTTGTACTAATTAAGCAGATAATATATTGATTTAATATTGTTTTTCACTTTTAATCTGTAAGAGTTGATCCCGATTTCGTGTCCGCCTTCCTTGGATGACCTGCATTCGAATAATTCACAGTGCAATAATCGCAGCGGCCGATGCAGCCAATGACGACATTACGCGGCGATATTAACTTATAAAAATTAGCAGAAGCGAAAAACTCGCCCGCTATTAACATAATATACAATTTTCTTCACAGCCGCCCGACGTTGCAGGAAATACGTAGCTTTAAGATTCTTATCTTCAGTACAACAGCCGAGAGCCAGAGCCAGAACTCCGACTACAATGCAATGGTTAACGGAGGTAAGAAAAAATACTCTCGCACGTGTGTGGGTCGCAGTTGTGATTAATAACTAAAGATTTTTTACTTTAAAGTGAACTGGCTATCCGAGGAAATTAATATGAAAAGTTTATTCTATTGTTCAACTTATATGTTCATTTTTTAAGATTCAGCGAGTCCAACGTTCATTAACGTAACAATGTCCACTGAAGATTAATATTGTTGAAAAACAGAACTTTCCAAAAGCATTTAATTCTAAATCAAAATTTAATGAAATATCATTTTGATTAAGGCCCACCACGTAAGTCGGCGACAATCACCATTACCAATCAATTTCTGTAGTAAATAACAAATTAAATTACGAGGGCCGACGGACGCGAGAACATCCTTAAAACTACTCTCTCTCTATCTATCTATCTCTCTGCCAGAGACCTGAACACACGCACACACACACACACACACACACACACACACACACACACACACACAAAGCAAACACCACAAACGCCAAATACACTTCAAATACACGCCTCACCTAGCCAAACAGCTACGAAGCAAATGAATACTACACAGCCGCAACAACACGTAATGGCAGCGAAAACTTTGCCTATGTTCTGAAAAATCGGAGAAAGTGCAGTATCAAGCGACCATTGGTCACGAAATCAGCCTATTCACTTCGCCAACTACATATGAGAGAGCACCACAACATCACAACCGTAGGTCACATACAAAAAACGCTCATTTCCGTTTGGAGACTCATAATAAACAGAAAAATAAAAATTACTTCAGCTGTTTGTAGAAGAGAAGTTGTAGATTGTGTAGCTGAATAGCTACCAGAAGGATGTAGGTTGCAGTAAGTACTGGGAGTGAAGAAGCTTGCACAGGATAGGGTAGCATGGAGAGCTCCATCAAACCAGTCTCAGGACTGAAGACCACAACAACAACAACACATCACTGAAAAAATATACATGTTAAAGGAGCATCGTGTAGCTATAATGTTGACCGATTACGCCCATGCATCGTTACGCCTACCCACATCACAGCACGCTGATTGCCAAAAATATCATGTTCGAAAATGTTCCTGGGTACTATACGTGTCCCAACCTCTCGCCACATGAAGGTACTTCCAGCACTGACGAACGTTACTGCTTTGGTCGTCAATGTTTTATGGTGGTGGGAGAGAAATTGTTGCCTGGGCGTATTGAACACCAAATTTTTAAACACGGTACACTCATTGCTAAGTGTTACTGAGACATTGTACTCATTCTTCCGATACGTCTCTTGAGGGGTGTATTCGGCCCCGACATTTTTATTGATGACATGCGCGACCACATTGAACCGCACAGAGAGAGGAACTCTTCAAACGAGAGGATATTTGGCGATTGGTCCGTCCGGTCAGCTCCCCCGCCTGTAACCCCAGCGAGCACTTGTGGGGTGCGTTATAGAGATGCACTGCAGCACGTTCCCATTCGCCAGCTGTCATCCAGCAGGTGTCAATTGCGTTGGTGGAAAAATACAAGGTTCTTCCACAACAAATCCTTGTCAACCTTTTAGCCGGCACAGGCTCACGTTGTAGAGCAAGTAATGCCGTCCTATATTAAGAGGAGGTTTACTATCTCTTGGTTCAAAAAATAGATTTTTTTAAATTGCATTTAAATTGCATTTAAATTGCGTTTAGAATCCATCCCTGAAACGGTTTTTCCGACTACGGAACGGAAATGTTTATTAATCGCAGTTGAACAAAAAAATGCACCTGACTGAAATCGGCGTTTTTCACGCACCATTTTTTTTTCTTTTGGAGGACGAGTTATTGTACCGGTGCTTGGGTGGAAACACAAAATTCAAATGAAAGTTTGAACGCGTGTGTTTGGAAGCTAGGCCCCAAGCACATGCATTCTGGTGCGAAGACTGTGGAGATTGCGACTTTCCTGGCAGTGAGCAACTTCAACGAAGGGTATTCACGCAGTTCGCCAAGCATTTGGACGACCATCGGGTTCAAGCGGCCGAAAAACGCTTGTCACCGGCAGTACGAGCGGCTCTGGAGCAGTGCAGAATGGCCCAGATCGAGCAGAACGCCCTCTACGAGGAAGAGGAAGGACTAGTTTATGCACCCGGAATAGTAGATTGAACGTAACTTGAATAATATTGCATTTATATGTAGTCAAAACTTCAAACGCGTTTTTTTCGAAATGACTTTTTTTTTTATCGCGCAGTATGGTAACTTCAAATCTACTGCGCCGATTGGGATGATTTCCGATGAAGCTAATTAATTTGTCTAGGAGTTGTACCACTTTTATTCCGAACCATCAACTATAAATATTTTTACTTGGCCGACGAAGTCGAAAAACCGATGAAACAAACATTATTTTTTTCAAATGGCCGCCGTTTTGTTTCCTATGGTCCAAATAAGCTAGGTACAACTCCTGAAGAATCTTATATAGTTCGCAAACGTCAGCTCAGTTTTGATGTCAGACGAGCCGGCTGACCTGTGACATATCACACGTGGAGGTCTACATCGAAATTTTGTTTCGTTCCGACGGCACTTCCGCCTTTGCTCTTCGATATTTTCCGTGGAAAATATTCCAGTTTGTAAAGGAAATATCAAACATTTTGACCAAATTTGACACTGATATCTATAATACATTCCGAAAAAAATTTCTCAAGGAACATGCTTTTTTCGGGCCAAAGATTGTAAACCTCCCCTGAAGAACCCCATGTGGCCTTTTGTAAAGTCCAAGGTACAATAATGAATCACAGTTACTTCAGTGTCTATGAATAAAAGTGTCATTTTCGTTCCTGTTGTTGCGTTTTTCTTTACACACGAGTGTATTATTCAGTTACATTCACATGCAGCAGCGTCTGTATGTGAACCTTGCACACTTTGTTCCACGCATATTCGTTGTTTTTTTCCCCCTTTTTTTATATCTTGTTTATGAAGCTTGAAATATGTTTAGACGACAACGTGAAACCGTCCACATCTCATTCTCACGTTATTCCGTATCAGACCAATCATCGCTAATCCTTATGTTACAACTAAATAGTAAATGCATCATAAATTATTCCGAGATATTAAATGCTATCTCCAAAGGTATGCAGTGCCTGCACGTTTCTCTCATCTCCAGTGAAAAGATGTAGACACATTCTCGGTTTCAGCCACGTTCTTTGCGCGACGTCACACGCAGGAGTTGGAATTTACACACGACACGTCCCATATAAAAGCTCTGGAATCCACGAACATGGCTTTCGAGCTCTCGCGGCAGACGCTTTACCCCGAATCCGCTTCCTGGAATTGTTTTTATAGCGCAGTAATATTAAAGAGGCAGAGGATATCCTGCTCTCTGCAGAAGCACAAAATCGTTTCTTAAAGCGAGTCTTTCAGCTTAAGAGCTTTACGAAAAGGTCTCTCTACTCCTGTTCCGAAACGACATTTTAAATAAATAGGCACTTCGAATCAGTAGACTTTGGACGGCATTTTTCTTACGGCACCTCTTCGTCTCATGTTTCGTTATGGGATGTACATTATCTCTCGAGAAACCCTAAACTGTGAATGAATTACTATTTTGCTGAAATGTAGCAAAACATATCCTACGAAGTTAAATGAAAATTTTAATACGATCCTAAGTACTCGAACAGTTGCGGAATATTTTGAAGCACTTAGGCGTCAGTCGTAATTTTGCTTCATTACTTGAGATTGCATGGGACAATTGTTTCAGAAACAAAGATATGTTCACTTTGTAACGTTCTCTGGCAAAACACACACTATTAATAAACTAAAATTTAATTGTACTATATACGCCGCTATGAAGCAATTTGTATATACTGTAATTATTTAACAAAAAAAATATTATTTAATTTTATGTAAAGGACATTCGTTATTATTGTAATATTTTCTGTAATTATATTCTCGATGTATTTATGATTGTAATATTTCTATACTCATAATGTAATTACGAAATATGTCAATGTCTGCGATAAGAAAAATGTAAAATACAGCTGCAGATTGCAAAGAGACATTAACGGTTCAGTGGTATAAATAGGAATACATAGTGTGCATTCTTTGTCGTCTTCCTCGAGAGCTGAGAGAGAGAGGAACCTGTGACGTAGCATTTTATGAATGGGTAGACTTCATCTGTCTGTATCTAGATTTAGCCGCCATTAGAGGAGAAATTACAAACTAATGTAAGTTGAATTATTGTTGTTGTCTAAATACATTATAATTTATCAAAGTGTGTATTACTAATGTAAATTAGCTTGCCCATGTCATCTATAATACTTCTTTAAAGAATTTTCAGCATTTTTAGCGGTGTTGCTGGGCTGTGCCGCGACTGAACGATTTGCAGCGGCGGCACATTTAAAAAATTGTTCCGCTAAGAAAAATTAACCAAACCCGTAAATCGGGAGCAGATAAAAATTAGCAGTGAATTAAGAAAATGTTTTTCTTTTACAGCGATCCAGAGACTGACGGAATTTATTACTAGTTTCACATTTGTGCATTCATAGGCGGATAGTTAACGTTGAAATTTAACAATTTGTTGGTTTTTTCAAATAACTAAAATGTATAGTGAAGTGTGTTTTATCAATGATAATTAAACGTCGGCTTGGCAATATTTAACCATTTTCTGCTAATAGAGACAGTCTTGTGTTCCATAGCTAACGCCGGGAAAACATTCAGTAAATAAATATTTAAAAAAAAAAGCCACTGTATTTAGAAAATGTGTGCCAAGGCCGAATTATGTAAAAGATTTAATTCTCAACTAAATATTCTTAATCAGTTAATACGAATTTATCAGCATGAGAGGGCTGACTAAGTTCACGTAATTTTAAATGTACTTAATTCTGTCTAAATGAATTTTTATTACCACACGTAAATAAGGGGTTCTACAACAAAGTTCGTACAGAAAGAAAGAAAGAATAAAAATAACAAAAAATAATAAAAAAGGTATTTATTTTTTTAAATTTAATTTCATTAAAACTTCCGTCCAGTAATCTATCTTTATTTTACTGATAATGGACAATTAATTAAATAAGAGGGCTTACCATGACTTTGCTAAATCACTCCGAAAATTTATAGGACTCTACCTTACAGAAACATACGTGTTTTCCTAGCTGAAGAAGCATGTTAGTGTCGTCTCATATGGGATTATCCGACGTAATCGATCAATCTCCTGTACACCCTAACGGAAGTTAGAAGTAGTATGACGCAGGCACTTTTGTTGGTTGACTCATTTCATCAGGAGAGCTCACTTGAAACCCACAGGTGGGGCAAGTGCACCACACCAAAAGTGGTTCGTCATAGGGTTGGGAAAAACCAACCGATTGAAACTGACACCGGTATTTTAGTTCTGTATAACCAACATTTTCCGGCATTTATATGGTTTCGGTTATAATTATAGGTTTTTTACTAAAGGATGGATAAAGGTTCCGAAATGTGATTTAGCCGTGGCAGCGCTATCATAAGGTTTAGTTTCACAATAAATCTTCCTCGAGAACGAGTGACTTTTATTTGTAAAGTATCCATTGCTATAAAATAATGCGTTATTATAGAAAATTGGAAAAGCGACAGTAAAACTGGAAGATATGATATTGCGTGAAGAGTTTGACAGAGCACTGAAAGACCTGAGTCGAAAAAAGGCCCCCGGAGTAGACAACATTCCATTAGAACTACTGAGAGCCTTGGGAGAGGCAGTCCTGACAAAACTCCACCATCTGGTGAGCAACATGTATGAGACAGGCGAAATACCCTCAGACTTCAAGAAGAATACAATAATCCCAATCCCAAAGAGAGCAGGTGTTGACAGATGTGAAAATTACCGAACTATCAGTTTAATAACTCACAGCTGCAAAATACTAATGCGAATTCTTTACAGACGAGTGGAAAAACTGATATAAGCCGACCTCGGGGAAGTTCACTTTGGATTCCGTAGAAATGTTGGAACACGTAAGGCAATACTGACCCTGCGACTTATCTTAGAAGAATAAGGAAAGGCAAACCTACGTTTCTAACACTTGTAGACTTTGAGAAAGCTTTGGGCAATGTTGATTGGAATACTCTCTTTCAAATTCTGAAGGTGGTAGGGGTAAAATACAGAGAGCGAAAGGCTATTTACAATTTGTACAGAAACCAGATGGCAGTTATAAGAGGGGTATGAAAGGAAAGCAGTGCCTGGGAAGGGAGTGAGACAGGGTTGTAGCCTATCCCCGATGTTATTCAATCTGTATATTGAACAAGCAATAAAGGAAACAAAAGAAAAGTTCGGAGTAGGTATTAAAATCCATGGAGAAGAAATAAAAACCTCGAGATTCGGCGATGAAATTGTAATTCTGTCAGAGATAGCAAAGGACTTGGAATAGCAGTTGAACGGAATGGACAGTGTCTTGAAAGGAGAGTATAAGATGAACATCAACAAAAGCAAAATGAAGGTAATGGAATGTAGTGGAATTAAGTCGGGTGATGCAGAGGGAATTAGATTAGGAAATGAGACACTTAAAGTAGTAAAGGAGTTTGCTATTTGGGGAGCAAAATAACTTATCATGGTCGAAGTAGAGAGGATGTAACATGTAGACTGGCAATGGCATGGAAAGCGTTTCTGAAGAAGAATAAATTGTTAACATCGAGTATAGATTTAAATGTCAGGAAGTCATTTCTGAAAGTATTTGTATGGAGTGTAGCCATGTATGGAAGTGAAACATGGACGATAAATAGCTTTGACAAGAAGTGAATAGAAGCTTTCCAAATGTGGTGCTACAGAAGAATGCTGAAGATTAGATGGGTAGATTACATAACTAATGAGGAGGTATTGAATAGAATTGGGGAGAAGAGGAGCTTGTGGCACAACTTCACTAGAAGAAGGGATCAGTTGGTAGGACATGTTCTGAGACATCGAGGGATCACCAATTTAATGTTGGAGGCCAGAGTGGAGGGTAAAAATCGTAGAGGGAGACCAAGAGATGAACACACTAAGCAGATTCAGAAGGATGTAGGCTGCAGTAGGTACTGGGAGATGAAGAAGCTTGCAGAGGATAGAGTAGCATGGAGAGCTGCATCAAACCAGTCTCAGGCTGATAGAATACTACACCTGTTACCATGTGGCGCAGTCTATTAGATGATACGCCAATTCATGCGGTGAGCGAGACGTGCCTCATCTGATCTAAAATATGTGATCAAAAGTATCCGGACACATGGCTGAAAATAATTCGTGGCGCCCTCCATCGGTAATGCTGGAATTCAATTTGGTGTTGACCCACCCTTAGCCTTGATGACATGTTCCACTCTTGCAGGCATACGTTCAATCCAGTGCTGGTAGGTTTCTTGGAAAATGGCAGCCCATTCACCACGGAGTTATGCACTGAGGAGAGGTATCGATGTCGGTCGGTGAGGTCTGGCATGAAATAGGCGTTCCAAAACATCCCAAAGGCGTTCTATAGGATTTAGGACTCTGTGCGGGCCAGTCCAATACAGGGATGTTGTGTAATCACTCCGCCACGGCCGTGCATTGTAAACAGGTGCTCTATCGTGTTGAAAGATGCCATCCCAGAATTTCTCTTCAACAGTGGGAAGCAAGAAAGTACCTAAAACATCAATGTAGACCTGTTCTGTGATACTTCCACGCAAAACAACAATGGGTGCAAGTCCCCTCCATGAAAAACACGACCACAACATACGCCTTTTACTGCTGGCCCTACACACATTGGCAGACGACGTTCACCGGGCATTCGCCATACCTACACTCTGCCCGCGGATCGCCACATTGTGTACTGTATTTCGTCACTCGACACAACTTTTTTCCACGGTTCGATCGTCAAGTGTTTACGCTCCTTACACCAAGCGAGGCGTGATGTGTTGCTTATGAGCAACCAGTCCAAGTTTTGTCACTTCCGGCCAAACTCTCATAGTGCTTGCAGTTTGGAATTCCTGTGTGATGGTGTGATGTCTGCCTATTACATATTACGACCCTCTTCAGATGTCGGCGGTTTCTGTCAGTAAAAAGACATGGTCGGTCTGTACGCTCTTGCGCTGTACGTTTCCCTTCACATTTCCACTTCACTATCACATCGGAAACAGTGGACCTAGGGATGTTTAGGAATGTGAAAATCTTGCATACAGATATATGACACAAGTGTAACCCGATCACCTGATCACATTCGAACCCCGTGAGTTCCGCGGAGGGTCCCATTCTGCTCTCTCACGATGTCTAATGGTTACTGAGGTCGGTGATATGAAGTACATTTTAGTAGGTGGCAGCACAATGCAGCTAATACGAAATACGTATGTTTTGGGTGGTGTCGGGATACTTCTGATCACATGGTTTATGTGGTAGCATCTCGCTACTGTGGTCGAGCGTTACTTGTGTTACAAAATGGCACTATCCCTAGTCTGACAGTACTTTACGGAGTGTAGTATCAGTGAAGTACAATGCTCCTTTGGTTTTAAAGGTTAAGAACAGGAGGTGACAACAGACTTTCGACAACATGTACAGTGAAAATAGAAAGTAGCTAATCTGTTATCTGTGTCCACATAATATGCCAATATCTGCTTTTGCCTTATTAAAACGCGCAAATTAACGTTGTTTGGTGATGTTTGGTTTCTTTGGGGCGCTCAACTGTGCGGTCATCAGCGCCCCTACGAAGTCAAAATTTTTTAGTCTATTTCTTTCACAGTGCAATCTAGCCACTGTCACGAATGATGATGATGATGATGATGAAATGTCCCCGGGGCAAATTAAGTTCTTGAACCTTGGTTTTCATCTTTTAGCGCTGGTTTCCTATTGCCGACATAGTTTTATGGCCCTCGATTACAAGAAGATATTTGAGCAGAGTTTTGAAAGTAACTGAATCAATAGGAGAACACGGGTAGTTTCTTGTAGTATTCAACTAGTTATCACTTTTCGAGAAAAGCAGCGAACCGTAGACGGATTAAGTTTTCTTTTATTTCTCTCTTTAATTTAATATTTTGAAACTTTGTACCTTGAAACTGACGGAGTAAAAATTTTTCTGTCTTAATTCGATGTCTGTGTTTATTACAGGAAGTAATAGGCATCGGTTATTTCAGAAACTACATATTTTCAACAATTATAACACTCAGGCTAAACTGGCGTTTAAAAAACCGTTATAACCGGTTGCTGCAGTGAGAACCATCATCCTTAGCTTGTCAGCGGCGTTCGTCTACAAGTTCATTTCGCAGGTAAGTTGTTGAGTAAGGCGTCGTCGTGGAACTTGCTGCCATCCTTGATGATTTTCTGCCAACTGCTGTGGCCCTCCGCGATCTCCTCCCATTGCCGCAGTTAATATCAAATCCGTTCATGCCGCGGTTAACGCAATCTTTAAAGTGCAAATCAGGTCTTTCAAAGGGTCTCTCGGTATGGACTAAGTCACTAAGTAGGGTACGTCGGGAAATGTAGGTATCCTATTCACTCTACTGACGTTCCTTGAGAGTGACGGTGATACTTGGTCACACTGCCTCTCCCTGTTACGCCTGGGATGTTTCGTAAGCACCGCAGATGATAGGTGTTGAGCTTAAGTTCTTATTTGGCGTATGACCTCCAGGTCTCAGCACCATACAAGAGGACGCTCAGAACGCATGTTTGACAGAGGAACTTTTTTTTGGCCACCGTAAGGTTTTTGTAGTCCCATACTCTCCTGCAGAGCTTCCCAGAAGTGTTCGCCATTTGCCAGCTCCTGCGTTTATTTTGTCATCTAGAGAAAGATCTTCTGACTCTATCAAACCGAGGTAGCAGAATTTGTGGACTACACTCAAGAAGAAGCCATTTAACCTTATGGCACACACAGCTCTGTATGCATGACATCATACAAGACAGCGGCTGTCCCGTCATCCAAGAAAGTGGATTTAGGTGGAAAGAAGGTCAATTGGGCTACCTCCTCTAACCTAAACCCCCTCTACTCCCATCCCCCAGAAAAAATCGTGGATGTTCAAATTCCAACAGGATAACACATCACACCATGGTTATCTCTACTAACCGAAGAAAATCGCTGGAAATAAATTGCACTTGGCCTACCTCCACTAACCTAAGTCACCTGACAGCCACCTCAGCCTAGGAAATGGTGGAAAGTTTGAGTTTTAGCGGTAAAGGAACGTCAATTGGTGTATTTCTACCAACCTAAGAAAATGGAGGTATATGAAGTTGACCTGGGCTGTGCCTTCGAAGCTAAGAAAACATCAGGAAAGAAAGGTCACTTGGAAAATGTCCACTCAAGTATGTCGTCCAACTACCAGCTCCTCCTATTGATTGGTGGGAGAAGGACCCAGCCCTCACTGGGCTGCTAGAGGGAGGAAGGAGTGTACTTTATATATTTTGGGACAATTTAGTTAGAGGAGGATGTTGAGAGATGGTGTATTTATCACAGTGATACAGAATGCACGCTCTGACATGCCACACAGCCTACAGACCTGCAAACCACTCGTAAATAATGCAATACATTTATGTCCAGAGAGCCAACAACTCGTAAATAGTCAAAATAATAACCCATCTAAAATAATCTGCAAACATGCTTGCTAATCGTCAAATGTTAAAATAATGCACTGGTCTTTATTTAAACAATATGTGGCACTACCACAGTCCAGCGTCTTTGCCATGAGGTCCAGAGCCCAACTGACATAGTACCCAGTACCGCCACCAGAGGGCAGTGTTGTCCATTGCGTGACGTAATCCTAGATGGGGCTATGACGTCAGCTCATGATTTAAGTACCGTTATCCAAGATGAAGGCAAACAGTGTGTTCACCATGTGGTGCAGAGTCCAGCTGGTCTGGTACACAGTACTGCCACCCAGAGGGCACTGACATCCATTCCACGACATAATCTAAGTTGGTGGGGGAAATGTTGGTAAACAGTGTGGTCACCACAAGGTATTAATCTAGTACACAGTACTGTCACCAGAGGGCCCTTTCCTTCACTCCATGATGTAATCCAAGATGGCTGTATGGAGGGGAAAATGACTCAGCCTGTGCTGTGTTGCTGGAGAGGGTAAGGAAGGAGTGTACTTTATTTATTCTGGAACAGTTTATTTAGGGATGGAGTATATTTATCACACTGATACGAAACACACGCTCTCACATGCTTGGGATTGCGCCACATAGCCTACAGACCTGTAAACTACTTTTAAATATCACCCTGCAGACAACTCCTAAATTACTGAAATAATTTCAGTACAGACATATTGACTCCTCCTAAATAATGCAGTACACTCATGTGCAGATGCGAAATCAACTCACAAACTGTCCTATTGACCCCGTCCACTAGACCGCACAGGAGGCTACCAGCAGTCAAGATGCACTGACAGCCCCTGCGAAGTGACGTGGCCGTCAGCAACCAATTCACACACAGGTGCCTGCAAGAATGAGGCGGCGATATCGCATTCATACTTGTTACCTGAGTAATTCCCATCGAAATGCGTGTACACCAAATCACCGGTGCTGACACGACAGTATGGGAGCGCAGAAGCTCCAGGGGCAGACGCACCGACACAGCCTCGAGCCACTGCTAGATTCAAGCAAGCGCTACCTATTGCTCTCATGCCACTATAGATGAAAGTTGCTCCTATTTTCGAGTATACAGTCAGTGGTATACTGACGTCACAGAACTCTAAGGCGCACTCATGCTGCTCCCATATGAGAGACAACTCTGCGCAGCACATGTGTTTATCATTGATGACAGAGTGGCACAGTGTGCATTGCTCTTAGCTGGACATTCTTGCTTAGCTTCCCAGCATGACCGATGCAATACCGTGAAGTGCATTCACCTAGCTACAAATCATCGCAAGCACATCCAACAAGGATCTCAATCTTATACTGATGCCACATGGCTTGGAAATTCGGAACTGTGTCTCCATCTCGGAAATTGTATAGTGTTCCAGAAATAATTAATGCTCACATTCTTTAGGTCTCAGCTTGTACGCACGAAAATCCTTGCCCTAACAGAACCTGTTTACGAAAATAGCGCAGAATAACATCCAATGCAGTCTTCCTAGTGGTCGTAACGTGTCATCCCCTCCATCACATCTTACCCTTCCTGCTTTCAACAGATTCACAAACATTTCCTCTGCTATGTAGGGACTCCTATATCGCTGCACAAAAGAATATCCAGTGAATGATTCGAGCTATGATTGGGTCTTATCGAATTTACCTGCCGAATTACTGATGCCATTGGTGTGGAAGCACAGTCTACCTTTTCTTTTTCTTTCTGCAGACATGACTTTCAGCAGTAAAAATCTATTTTACACTGATCGCCATATTCCATCGACAATCAAACCCTGCAAAAGTGTCCTACATATCGTCAAAGATGGAAAGACTTGTACTCAATTTTACTGCTCTCCCACCGAGGGCAAGAGCTTGAATATTAGAACGTGAAACCGATCTTTGACCCATCAACATATCACTGCGTACCATGTCAATGTAGTAAACATACAATTCCTATCCTGCGCCATACAAAGTCAGTCCTTTTTTTTTACTCCATTTCTCATCCTGGCCCTCTCCACGCTCTCGGCGGTAGGTTCCCTCGCTTTATGCGCTAATTCGACAGTTTATGAAATGCTTTCGCTTCTGCACATGTGTGTACTGCATTATTGAGGAGGAGTTTGCATGTCTGCACCAAAATTATTTCAGGAATTTAGGAGTTGTCTGCAGAGCTATATTTAAAAGTAGTTTAGAGGTTGTAGGCTGTGTAGCGTGATCCAAAGCATGTAACAGCTTGTGTTTTGTATGAGTGTGATCAATATACTCCATACCTAAATAAATTGTTCCAGAATAAATAAAGTACACTCCTTCCTTACTCCCTCCGGCAACCCAGCACAAGCTGAGTCGTTTTCCCTTCCATACACCCATCTTGGGTTACGTCATGGAGTGGAGAACAGTGCCCTCTGGTGACAGTACTTTGTACGAGAGCAGTTGGACTCTGTACCAAATGGTGAACACTCTGTTTGCCTTTTTCTCGGATAATGGTACGTGTTTCATCATCTGAAATCATGGCCGCCATATTGGATTAAGTCACAGAATGGATGAAAGTGCCATCTGGTGGTGGTACTGTGTGCTATGTCAGTTGGGCTCTGGACCTCGTGGCGAACACAGTGGATTTATATAGTGACTCAAATTGTTTAAATAAAGACTGGTGCATGATTTTTGACATTTGACGATTAGCACGCATGTTTTCAGATTCTTTTTGATGGATTGTTATTTTGACGATTTATGAATTATTTGGCTCTCTGGACACAAATGTATTGCATTATTTGCGAGTGGTTTGCAGGTCTGTAGGCTGTGTGGCATGTCAGGGCATGCTTTCTGTATCACTGTGATAAATATACTAACTCTCAAAATCTGCCTCTAATTAAACTGTCCCAAAATAAATAAAGTACACTCCTTCCTCTCTCCAGCAGCCCAGTGCAGCCTGGGTCCTTTTCTCACCAATCCCTAGGAAGAGGTGGAGGTCGCATGATTTAGGTTAGTGGTGATAGTCGAAGTGACCTTCCTTCACGCCATTTTCTTAGGTTCGTAGAGATAGCCCAAGTCACCTTTCTTTCCCTCCATTTTCTTAGGTTGGTAGGGATACCCCAATTGACATTTATTTACCGCCAAAATTCTAACATCCCACCATTTCCTAGGACGAGGTGGCTGTCAGGTGACTTAGTGGAGATAGGCCAAGTGCCCTTTCTTTCCAGCGATATTTTTAGGTTAGTAGAGATAACCATGGTGTCTACATTATCCTGTTGGAATTTTAACTTGCCGCACTTTTTCTGGGGGAGGGGAGGTGGTCAGGTTAGTGAAGGTAGCCCAATTGACTTTGTTCCTGCCAAAATTCAAACTTCCAGCCAATATCTGCCATCTTGAATGACGTCACAGCCGACATCTTAAATGATGTCATGTGCTGTTGCCAAGCCTACACATCACCCTCTTGGATGACGTCACTGCCGCCATCTTGGATACATCTGGCAACAATGCAGAGTGTGCGAGAATTGGCATTTCCCCAATACCTGATGCCCAGGTTTCTTTCGCCAAAACCACTTCGAGGAGTAACATGAAGAATATAACAAACAAGGTATGGAACAGTACGCAGCCTTGACAAACTCCTCTTAGGACAAGAAAAGTATCTGACATGCTTTCTCCAAATATCACAGCACCCTCAAAATTGTCACAAAAACCCTGTACATCATCAAAAGCCTTAGCAGAACCCTATCTGCACTAGTAAAGTATATGGTCCTTCCCTGTTGGCTGGGTCAAATGCTTGCAAAAGTCGATAAATGCAATGAACTATGAGAAACTTCCTGGTAGATTAAAACTGTGTGCCGGACCTAGACTCGAACTCAGGACCTTAGCCTTTCGTGGGCAAGAGCTCTACCAACTGAGCTACCCAAGCACGAGTCACGGCCCATCCTCACAGCTGTAGTACTGCCAGTATCTCGTCTCCTACCTTCCAAACTTTACAGAAGCTCTCCTGCGAACCTTGCAGTACTAGAACTCCTGAAAGAAATGTTATTGTAGAGACATAGCTTAGCCACAGCCTTGGGGATGTTTCCAGAACGAGATTTCCAATCTGCAGGAGAGTTTGCGCTGATATGACATTTCCTGGCAGATTAAAACTATGGGCCGGACCGAGACTTGAACTCAGGACCTTTGCCTTTCGCAGTAAAATGCTCTACCATCTGAGATACCCAAGCACGACTCACGCCCTCTCCTCACAACTTTACTTCTGCCAGGAAGTTTCATATCAGCGCACATTCCGCTGCAGAGTGGAAATCTCATTCTGGAAACATCTCCAAAGCTCTGGCTAAGCCATGTCTCCGCAATATTCTTTCTTTGAGATGTGCTAGTTCTGTAAGGTTCGCAGGAGAGTTTCTGTAAAGTTTGTAAGGTAGGAGACGAGATACTGGCAGAACGAAAGCTGAGCGGCAGGGTGTGAGTCGTGCATGTGTAGCTAAGTTGGTAGAGAACTTGCCCACGAAAGGCAAAGGTCCCAAGTTAGAGTCTTGGTCCGGCACACAGTTTTAAGCTACCAGGAAGTTTCATATCAGCGCACACTCGGCTGCAGAGTGGAAATCTCATTCTGAATGAACAATGAGTATGGACAGAATGACAAAGAGAGTGTGGGAAACAACAGGGACGAAAAGGGGAAAGACAGGAACCAAGTGGATTGTTGAACTTCGAAAGGACTGGTTGGAATTGGGGATCAAGGTCGAAGGAAAGGAAAATTGGAGGAACAAATATACACCGACAAATACGCCGGAGATCAATGACAGAGAAGAATATAGGAAAAGACTACAATGTCACCAGTGGAGCCGCCAGGAGAAACGGAAACTGAAGATCTCGGAAGAAGAGCGGGAGAGGAGAAGAGAAAAGAATGAAGAGGTTCTGGGAGAAGAAAATGCAGTCCACGAAGGGCTTACCCGTGGTCCTACAGAGGCCGTAACGCAAGAAGAAGAAGAAGAAGAAGAAGAATGAACAATGAGGTATTCTTCTTGCGACATTTTTTCTGAAGAACACACTCAGGTTCCACACGCTCACCAAGTTTCTCCAGTCTGCACCACACTCGCAAACACTTTTCCGACGAGGTTCAGCAGTGACATTCTGCGGTAACAGTTACAACTAGGGGGATCGTCTTTATCTTTGCATAGAATGACGTCGTCAGCATCGCGCGTATCCTGCGGCACAGTACCCTCAGCCTAAAGTTTCAAAAAAAGTTGTGGAGCACGGGGAAGACAGGAGTCAATTTGATAATTTCTATGTGTATGTTGTCTTCACCAGTGCATATTCCACATTTGAGCCGTACTACAGCTCTCTCAAGCCCCTTATAAGTAGAGACAGAGTCTTGTTCATGGCATGTTGACAACTGAGAAATTTCTACAATTGCTTTTGAGCTGATGATAACCGGATTTGCGTAGAGGTCTGAACAGTGTTCTACCGGTCGTTGCAATTGTCGATTACTATTTGTCATGACTGTTCCATCGATCTCATTAAGTGGGGTAGTCTTCTTAGTGATGAGTCCCATGGCCCTTTTGATATCTGAATATACTCCGTTGATTTCTCCAGCGTCGACACAGTCCTGTATACTTTCGGAAATTTTTTCCTACTACGTGTTAATGCAGTTACTGGCTGTGCTTTCAACGACCGTCTTATTTTGCTTAGATCCATGTGGGTATCGTTGCGAGGGTTTGGATGCCAGTTGATAGTTGCCTGATGCGTAGAATCGAGGAAGTATTTCAAGGCATTAATAATCTGGAAGAAACAATCCTGGGATTTCACGTTCGGAGTATCAAATGTGATGCCGGCCGCCATGGTAAGAAGTGAGTTGATTTATAGTCTTCAACGATGGTTGTGTTTGGGTGCCATGTGTCAAATTCTTTCCGAATTCTAACACTAAATGCGATACACAACTAGCTCTTTAGCCGCATGAGGTACTGAGTGCTACCGACAGGAAATCTAAAGTCTACATTTCCAGAGGGGTTTTGATACTGCTCCTCACAAGCGCTGTCTAAACAAATCGCCTTCCTGTGAACATCGTATCAGCTATGTAACGTGATTCGTGATTTCGTGTAAGAAGACTGTAATTCTCATGAACTGATGCGAAGATATTTAATGAAACTAAATTAGTATCTGAAGTACCGCAAGGAAGTGTCAAGAGCCATGTGCTATTCTTAATCTTTATGAACGATTTGAGGAACAATCCGAGCAGCTGTCGTTTACCATTTAGTAAGATTATAAGAAGATCAAAACTAATTGCAAAATGATTTACAGAAGATATCAGCATGGCACTAAAAATGACAGTCGGCCATGAAAGAAAAGTCTTCCACATGCACGCTGATGAAAGCCATCAGATTTCGGATACACAATAAATCACACAAATTTAAGTTGTCGATTAAGCTAAATATATAGGGAAAGCGGTTAACAGCAACCTAAACTGAATCGATAACGTAGAAAAACCTATGTGCAACCCTAACCGAAGACAGCATTTTATTGACATAAGTCTTAGGAGATGCAATAAATTTACTAATAAGACTGCCATCATTACGCTTGTATGTCCTCTATTACATTGGAGTATTGCCTTGAGGTATGGAACCCTCAGCAAATAGGGCTTATGGAATACATTGAAAAAATACGAAGAAGGCTAATTTGTTTTGTATTATCGTGAAATAGGGTAGATTGTCATGCATATGACAAGTGAGTTTGGGTGAGATTCATTAAAACAAAGGAGTCTTTCAAGGCGATGAGGTCATTTTGCGAGTGATCATTCACATATAGTACCTCCCGCCTAGTCACCAAATTTATACCACAAATGCAGAAATATTTTGTTGAGCCCCATCAACATGGCGGAAATGTCCACCGTGATGAAAATCATTGCTCACACGGGAAGGTTTAGGGCTTCATTATTCCTACGTGGTATTTGACATTGAGACGCTCAAGAAGTAATTCAAAATGATTCTATGACCTCCCGCCAATTTCAAGAGTCATCATGAACATATATAAGTAGATGTAGACGCCATAATGGTGTCTAGGGCTTCATTATTCCTACGCTGTATTCGACTTTGGGACGTTCGAGTAATAAACAGAAAGTGGTTCTGTGAGCACCCACCAATTTGAAGAGTGGATCTGTAAACGTTGAAGTAGACATAGACACCGTAATGGTATCTAGCACGAGCAATATAATGCTAAAAAGAAACCAAAAGAATGATTATGGATTAAGATCCCGTCGACGGTAAACTCCACAGTGACGGAGCACTTTCTCGGTCTAGATTCGGATCAGGCAGGAAATCAGTCATATACTCTTCAATCCACCGAACCTAACATTCATCTCAACCGATTCAGAAGGGCGTCATGAAAAAATATGTAAATAAAAAAATAAAAAACTAGTTGTTTTCACAGGTATTTTAGCTCCACGCCTTCAGAATGCAGTTCAGTACGTGAACGAGTTCGCCGCTACTCTCGAAAAGGATCTCACCCTAGTGGAAGATTCACACATTTTCCACCAGTAGGTTATCCACATTTTGTCGCCCCTACCACCCTCTACAATTAGATACCTTACTTCACAGTCATATTAATTACAATGTTTTGTCAGTGAAATTGTAACTTTATGATTTGTGGACTATCATCTTAATTAGACCACCTTTATCGCGTAATTAGTATGTGAACCAGGATGTCTATATGTCAGTTCCTAGATTATTTTCTCATCCCAGTGAAATACACACATTAAAAAAAATTGCGTCACCTCGATTCCCAGAACTCCCGGAGACAGACGTTGACTGTGGATATTGTACCACAGACACAGAACCTTTGACTGAGATGTCAATAAGCCCGCCCAAGATGTAAACAACCATGCATGAGCAGCGTGTATTAAACGGAGGGGATTCGACAGCCGATCAGTTCCAGTCATTCCAATAGGAAGGAGGTGCAACGAGGCCTAGACGGTCAATACCGCGGATCGATCCTGTCAGCATTGCTACTTTGTGCCAGGAAGGGCTCTCAACAAGGGAATTGTCCAGGCGTCTCGAAGTGAACCAAAGCGATGTTGTTCGGACATGGAGATGCCTCGCCCGGGGCGTCCATGGACTACTACTGCAGTGGATGACCGCTACCTACGGATTATGGCTCGGAGGAACCCTGAAAGCTGTTGATCTCTATTACAATTTTCTATACAGGTTCCGGAACTCTCGGAACCGAGGTGATGCAAAACTTTTTTACTGTGTGTACATAAATTTCGGGTTCCCTTATTGGATTTGAGACCAGTGATTTTCTTGGGATATGGGAATAGATGGGAGTGCGTGAAATTTAAGTGACACAGATATTCACCAGTTACTACTATTGTCCTGCATTTCGAACATCAGTAGTTTATTACGCCAACAGTTTCGCGTAGCTGCTTCTGGGTACTCTTTTCGAAACGACGGCAGGTTCCTCCATCTCTCTCTCTCTCTCCCTTTTCCTCTGTCTCTGTCTAGTCCTCGGCCTTCCGCTGTTTCCCCTGTTGATCCGAGCCAACTGGAGAGAGCAGTGTTTCATTCAGGTCTGCGACTGCTGACCTTACCTGACTCCCTCCATGCGTGGAGTTCTGTACAGCGCCGGCAGCCCCACAGATTAATTTTAGTGCCTTATACTGACATGTCAACTTTTCCGACATGTGGCATGTAGCTTCGTGTCATCGTCGTTGAGTTGTGTTGAATGAATGACACAGCGCTCCCTCGGAGTAAAATTGTAATTAAAATTTTCGATCAAACTTTTCCAATCGTGCTGTGCGAGATTAATTTCGGACAGCATACAAGGACGTCAGCACTGAACAGAAAAAAATTAGATCCACATCTGTCCTCTACAAGTATGGCTTGGTGCAATTCGCCTTGGTTATGATTGTGGCGCATTTGTGCTTCGGTTCTCACTAGACGTGTTGTCGCATTTGTTTTTCGGTCCTCACTAGACATGGTACATACTTTTCCTACGTTGTATCAGTTGCAGCTGCTCCCAGGTTTCAGCCGCTAGATGGAAAACTGACAAGCCTTCCGCATTCGTATTTCATTCCATAGTCAAACTCCTGTATCGAAAGTTTCTGACTTGCTGAAACATTTTCTTAGTTTTCGTGTACTGCTTTCTCCGAAGATACGACGATAGTTTGACACACTCTCTCCACCGCTTTAAATGAAACAAATACTGAATGAACTTTGTGAGAGAAGGTGTCACTATCAAATGTTATGATATTTAATATTACTCTTGTTACAACAGAGTCTGTCTTAATCACAGCACTCTTATCCTGCCGCTTGACTCTTATAATTGTAGTTTGGTTGTGTTTTATACAATCTCACTCTCTGAATTGCATCTATGATCATTTTCGCAAATTAAAAGTCCATAATTTTCTTAATATTCCCTTTCGGATGTTAATAGCTTTTCAACAATTTTTTCAAGCTGAACGTCAAAGCTTTGCATCTGTAAAACAATACCAACCTTCTAGTACTGGCTGGTTATGCTTAAACTTTCGCTACTTGAGCCAGTACATCAACGTAGGGTTGAAACGTAAGCGTTAGAGTTTCAGACAACATGGGTCTGGACAAGTTCAGGAGATCTTTAGTAGTAAAGCTGTTTTATTAAAAAAACAGCAACAGTGCAGTTGTTCTTCAAGGGTGTTGACTCATTAAAGGAATACAGAGAGTTCCTCTTTCCACACCAGGGTTGAAGTACGTGATTTGGAAGCTCGAATTATTTGGTGATTTGGAAATTGCTGCTGGGAGAGGCGGACTTCCAAATGGCGCCAAAAATTCTTCAAGAAGTTACTGGTGCATTGGCTGACAATGATGGATCCAATATGTTCAAGCACTCTAAGAACTGCATCACGATAGCTCAGCATTCTGGGATTCTTCTTCTTCATTTGCTTTCGACTTTTTCCCGCATTTTTCGCATGGTCGACGTGGTTACAATCGGATTCGACAAGGTTAATTTGAAAGGGTTTCCAGATGCCCTTCCTGCCGCCACACTGTGCCCCCTGGGATGGAATCAGTGCACCCCAGCTGTCTGCTTCTAGTGTAGGCCATGAAATAAAAAATGGTTCAAATGGCTCTGAGCACTATGGGACTCAACTGCAGTGGTCATAAGTCCCCTAGAACTTAGAACTACTTAAACCTAACTAACCTAAGGACATCACACACATCCATGCCCGAGGCAGGATTCGAACCTGCGACCGTAGCGGTTCCAGACTGTAGCGCCTTTAACCGCTCGGCCACTCCGGCCGGCGGGCCATGAAATAGCGTGAACGTGTTGCAAATGTCTGCGAGTCGTGTAACTGAGTCATGATGTGGGGACCAGACCGGTATTCACCTAGTGGGATGTGGAAAACCGCCTAAAAGCCACATCCAGGCTGGCCGGCAAACCGGTCGTCGTCGTTAATCCGCTGGGCGGATTCGATACGGGGCCGGCGTGCCTACCCGAGCCGAGGAAGCAGCGCATTAGCGCTCTCGGCTAACCTGGCGGGTCTGAGCATTCCGTGATCCACCGTTGGGAAAGTGCAGCGAACAATAATTTTGAAATGAGATCTCTAATGCTGTTCTGGGCTGTTGTACATGCAGATGGTTGTCATATTGAGCAAATTTTGTAACCTGGAACGGAAACATGAGACGGAATTAACAGATTTACTCTCTCATTTGGAAATTATATTTTTTCATTACTGTATTCGTTATTTCTCTTTAGAATGTCATTATAAATGTTTCCACGAAGTTTCAGTGTCCTACGATAACTTGCTTGCATGGGGGCCCTCTCAAGTCGCCTTAGTTTAATGATAACCATGCTGTATTTTGATGGAGCCGAATTTTGGTGTGGCGCTGCGGCATTTTTTGGAGCGATTTTTGTATAACTATGAAATGTGCGCCAATAGTTAGTTGTAAGAAAGTTACGATGCGGCGGAAGGATTTCTGCGTTCATGAGATGTCAAGGAGGGAGTCGGAAGTTACAGTGCACCATTCAGAATTGAAGTAAAGTACCAACTAGAAAAACCATAAGTATAAACACTTTCTACAAACTGAATGTCTCTGCGAATGACGAAGCGCAGACCAATCGTATGTATCAGAGGATTCCGTCAGACGAATACAAGAGAGTTTCGTGGCGAGTTTTCAGGCTGCGTTTTCTGTACAAGTCTTACCGCTTACGACTTGTGCATGCTGTCCTTGACAATACTAAACAACAGCGTATTTAATTTTGTGGTGATATACTGTAAATAATGGAGAATGATACATTTTTACCGCGCTTAATTTTTAGCTTTGAAACTGCGTTTTATCATAGTGGAAAAGTGAATAGACAAAATATTCCCATATGAGGTGCGCTAAATCCCCGTACAATATTGCAATAAGACAAAGACTCGGCGAAGCTAAACGTGTTCTGCGCCTTATCGCGGACAAAAGTTTATGGACCACTCTTTTTTTGTGAAATAACGTATTTAGACATGTTGGAACAATGATCCTTTCCTCAACTTACTGAAGATTTACTGGAATTCATTTTACAGCAGGCTGGAGCTCCACCCCATTGGCACCGTCGTGTACGAGGATATTTAAATCAGTCCTTTCGTCGGCGATAGATACGTCGCATGGGAAATCAAGACCTGGCTCTTCATTCTTAGCCACCGTGGCGCTGTGTTAAGAAGGCTGTTTTCGTCCCGCCTCTGACAACCGCTGTGACATTTGCAGCAAATGGGCGACAAGTCGAACATTTTAACCTATCTTCAAAAACGTTGAAACTTCCTCCTTTCACTGGAATGTATACTGTTCATACACAATTTATACTTCACGAAATACAAATCAGTTAAATTTGATCCATATTTTTGAATATGCCTGTATATAAACGTGTGGCTCTGTGTCAATTTTTTCGTAAGTGTAAAATTTAGTTGGAGATAAGAGATAATTAGAGGTGGATCGTTCGCTAAATACTTTATTACACCAGGAGCTTGCGGGACCGTATTCACATCAGTTGCGGAAATCAATGTAATGCTGCTTTGAAACAAAGTATTTGTTCACGTGTTTCAGGCTTATGCAGCTATAATTTGTGATATAGCATAACTATAGTCTGAGGACAATTATCAATAATGTGGGTGTGTTCCACAGCAAAAGTCCGAGATCCACTCAGTGCTCTCCGCTTTATTTCATAGTTTACACAACTCATCTACAAGATCGTATCATTGACTTTCGTGCTTACCTCTTCGAACTCAAGGACCGAGTTATATACGTCACATCTGGAGACATGACGTTCTTTGTTGAAACTCGATACTGATGCTAAATTGTTTTCTGGGAGGATGCCATCTGAGTTTCAAATGGGCGTTTCATGAACGGAGAACGACTGTCTATGAAGTACAGTAGTTTGTGGTAGTCCTCATCAGATGATTTTGTAAGTGACTATTAAACTTAGCACATGTCTTCAACTTAGTTTAGCTGCTACTGAACGCTATTTATATTTATTTTTCAACAAACACTAATAGTTTATGGAAGCAACTTTACATGCACAAACAAATTTGCATTAGCAAACAAGTTCGGTCAACTTTACTGAGAGAAAAGAAAACATAATTAAATCATGACCTTTTTTCGGAAATGCATATTGAAGATAAATGCGTCTTAGTAGCCGCTTAAAGAAGCCATTAATATCTGAACGGTTACCACGTATGAGGCGCGCTTTTTGAAAGCTTCGTTCGGGCGGATAGAATGCATTCGATACGCCAGTGCTGTGCTTGCGTCAGGAAAGGCAGATCGGATTCCGTCCCAACAGACGATACCACAAAGCCCCAGCACATCGCTTCTGAAGTACTGGCTCCTGTAACACAAGTAAATGTGAGGAAAATCGTCTGTGGAGGGCTACTGTACATTTAGTTTAAATTTCTTGACGTCTCGGATGCCACTTTTTATTCTACTGAAAGAAACACAGTGCATGATAATCTTTGCGCGTGCGTACACACTCACACACACACACACACACACACACACACACACACACACACACACAACACTTATATATGAGTAGAATAAGAGATTTTTTTCCCTTTAGACAGTGAATACTGTCCAATGTCAACAATTTATGAAACGACAGGCCTGAATACTAAATGCACTCCATTATAAATGAAATAACACGGCTGTGTTGTACCAGGGCACGCGGTAAGATGCGAAAACCGTAGGCCTATACATCACGTATCTGCAGAAATAGATAATTCATTCGGTCAATTCTGTGTGCAGCATATCTAGAAACTTGTTGAAATAAGCGAATTTACAGTGGGAAAACACTGGTCACCTGGATTCAAGGAACAGGACCTACTTGTAGAAGCAGAACTGTACTCGTGATATACTCATCAGCGTCTATCAAAAGCATGTGATAGACGCGCTTTGAAAAAGATCTACTTGGTCGCTTTCATAATAAATCATCTTGCTTCATGTCCGCCCCCGGTAGCTATGTGGTCAGTGTGGCAGAATGTCTATCTTAAGGGCCCGGGTTCGATTCCCGGCTGGGTGGGAGATTTTCTCCGCTCAAGGAATGGGTGTTGTCCTAATCATTTCATCCCAATCGACGAGCAAGTTGTCGAAGTGGCGTCAAATCGAAAGACTTGTACCCGGTGAATGGTCTACCCGACGGGAGGTCCTAATCACACGACATTTACATTTGTCTTGCTTCATGGCTTTATTTTCTCTAACTATTCGTCTGTGGCTGGGGCAGACATCGAGTAAGGAGAAGAATGTATCTCTATAATTTTTATCTATGTGAGGAGCATCAGCATTATTCTTGTTTCTCCAATCCCATGTGTGAATACGAATCCATGACAGAATGGGGGGGCTCTCTGAGCACTATGGGACTCAACTTCTGAGGTCATTAGTCCCCTAGAACTTAGAACTAGTTAAACCTAACTAACCTGAGGACATCATACATATCCATGCCCGAGGCAGGATTTGAACCTGCGACCGTAGCGGTCTCGCGGTTCCAGACTGCAGCGCCTAGAACCGTACGGCCACTTTGGCCGGCCATGACAGAATGAGTGGAACGTATTTCGAATCGGTGAAGAGATGTGTTTTGTGCCAACAGTCTTGCCAAACTTCAGGTTATTAGTGAGTCGACGGAGAGATTAACTCAACCGATCGACAGGTGTATGGTCAATCCGCTGCGTTGGTGGGGGATATGGCTACGCTCTTTAGGGCGGCCTTTGCCCCCACCACGGCTTTTTAGCGATACGTAAAGGCAGAGGGTTCGTACAAGTTCTGCAGGTGCGATTTGTACGTAACATGGAACTGCTAGTAACAAGCTCCATACTGAGTATAAGAAGGGGGTTTGAATGTTCTTAAAGTGTCCTAATATTCTAGTTGTTTATTTTATGTTACAACCTTGGGCGACTGAATAAGGCTTTAATAGTAGACATGCGTTTGAATTAAATGAGTTTTTTCATATTCGGAGGAATGCTTTGTGTTCAGACAATTTTCATCACAGTAAATTCAGTATAATATTTGAGAACCAGATTAGAGAGGGCAGTTGTGCGTAAGGCGACATCAAAATTTTCGCACTTTGATGGATTACAGGGAATTTAGGAAGTTGTGTTTGTATTCAGATAATATGTACGGTGTTACATTAGGGATCATGCCGAGTGAATGTAAATCATCAGTGAATGGTTCAGTTAATTTTGTGTGTGAGATCTTATGGGACTTAACTGCTAAGGTCACCATTCCCCAAGCTTACACAATACTTAACATAAATTATCCTAACGACAAACACACCCACCCATGCCCGAGGGAGGACTCGAACAGCGGCACTGTCCGTGATTTCAGCGCCTGAGACCGCTCGGCTAATCCCGCGCGGGTTCAGTTAATTAACCTGTGTATGATGGTGATATTTTTATGCAATGTTTTGCTGAATTACTTGACATTTCTTGTCCCTTGCTCGTTAGTGACCAACCACGAGTCCTTCAGACACTCTGTCGGCCCCTTTGCCACTGTTAACTAGCCAGGATGCTATATTATAAGCCTGTTTATTTTCCAAGTGGCACAGTTAACTAATCTAAGAGTAATGTTCATATTCGCATGCTATTTTGAAATACTTGAACTTTTATCGTCCATTATTTGTTAGTGACCAGTCAGGTATCCCTTGCTTTATCATGAATAAAAACAGGACAGCATTATAAGTCTATTGATCTTCCGATCATCGATAACACGAATAATGTTACGATGTTATAATCGGGACCTTTTTTTTCTCCTTCTTTAGTGACCACTTGTCATTGAGACGGGCCCTAGTGTGTTCCTAGTTGAACAGCGTTATATTTCCAAAGTTTATCAGGCATCTTCATGTATGATAAGTTTCACCAAATTTACGGATTTTTCTGATACGATCAATATTTTATGAGCTAGTGATTATCTTTCTTATATCTATGGTTTACCTCTCTGTAGAGCCCACTGTAGTGCGTATGGAACGTCTTTAAGAAAATATTTTGTGTGTGGAATGCTGGATGTACACACGATTGATTTCCATTCCGCACTGTGCTAGAAAAGCGTTACCTTGTGCCCATCCTGATATCCTGATTCCATTACGTCATGTGGTACTCTCATTGACCACGTACGTAAACAAAACCTAATGTCTATGTGTATTTACTAAATTGTTGTTAATATAAAAAGCGCAGACCAGTTTCGTTTATTATTTGTTTGTGTTAAGTGTTAACGAAACCTTCCATTTTTCAGATGATAAACCCTATGTGGAAGTTGTCAGTAATCTTAGACTACCATTTCACGCACCCCTCATCAAACCACGATGGCAGTTTTTCAGCCTGAGTGTTTAGAAGCTGTGATCATTAAACCGTGGCACAGTAAAGTACAGTTTAGGTCTAATTATCATTAAAGCTGGGATTGTAAGTGGACTATTCCGATTTACTTCAAGTTGTTATGCAGTAAATTAAAGTAAAACATCTTGTTGAATAATTAGAGCGTCCTTTTTGTTGTTTCATCCGTTCGTTATTCGGGACTTAATATCAAACATGACTGAACTATTATAATTTTCTAAAGTTTGCTGGAAAGCATGAGTGATCTGTAGATAATTAAAACACTGATCACTCTTAATCGAAGGATTTATTAAAATTAGTTATCGTACATCGAAATGGTAACAGGTTTCGATTTTATCAAAAGTCATCTTCACACCATGTCTCATCACATAGTGATCAGAGACTGGAGCACTGGTAAGTGTTTGAATACACCACTGGTCACTCAAAAGCATGTACAAAGGGGGGGGGGGGGGGGGGGGGTTGGTGGCTAGGGCAGCAGGGCAAACTCGTTCTGGTGTTCTTCGAACCACACAGGTATAGTGCGAGCTGTGTGACACGTTGCATTGTTCTCGTGGTAAATTTCATCGAGCCGAGGAAGAACAAAGTACCCGTAGGAGTAGACATAGTCCCCAAGGATACATGCATATACACTCCTCGAAATTGAAATAAGAACACCGTGAATTCATTGTCCCAGGAAGGGGAAACTTTATTGACACATTCCTGGGGTCAGATACATCACATGATCACACTGACAGAACCACAGGCACATAGACACAGGCAACAGAGCATGTACAATGTCGGCACTAGTACAGTGTATATCCACCTTTCGCAGCAATGCAGGCTGCTATTCTCCCATGGAGACGCTCGTAGAGATGCTGGATGTAGTCCTGTGGAACGGCTTGCCATGCCATTTCCACCTGGCGCCTCAGTTGGACCAGCGTTCGTGCTGGACGTGCAGACCGCGTGAGACGACGCTTCATCCAGTCCCAAACATGCTCAATGGGGGACAGATCCGGAGATCTTGCTGGCCAGGGTAGTTGACTTACACCTTCTAGAGCACGTTGGGTGGCACGGGATACATGCGGACGTGCATTGTCCTGTTGGAACAGCAAGTTCCCTTGCCGGTCTAGGAATGGTAGAACGATGGGTTCGATGACGGTTTGTATGTACCGTGCACTATTCAGTGTCCCCTCGACGATCACCAGTGGTGTACGGCCAGTGTAGGAGATCGCTCCCCACACCATGATGCCGGGTGTTGGCCCTGTGTGCCTCGGTCGTATGCAGTCCTGATTGTGGCGCTCACCTGCACGGCGCCAAACACGCATACGACCATCATTGGCACCAAGGCGGAAGCGACTCTCATCGCTGAAGACGACACGTCTCCATTCGTCCCTCCATTCACGCCTGTCGCGACACCACTGGAGGCGGGCTGCACGATGTTGGGGCGTGAGCGGAAGACGGCCTAACGGTGTGCGGGACCGTAGCCCAGCTTCATGGAGACGGTTGCGAATGGTCCTCGCCGATACCCCAGGAGCAACAGTGTCCCTAATTTGCTGGGAAGTGGCGGTGCGGTCCCCTACGGCACTGCGTAGGATCCTACGGTCTTGGCGTGCATCCGTGCGTCGCTGCGGTCCGGTCCCAGGTCGACGGGCACGTGCACCTTCCGCCGACCACTGGCGACAACATCGATGTACTGTGGAGACCTCACGCCCCACGTGTTGAGCAATTCGGCGGTACGTCCACCCGGCCTCCCGCATGCCAACTATACGCCCTCGCTCAAAGTCCGTCAACTGCACATACGGTTCACGTCCACGCTGTCGCGGCATGCTACCAGTGTTAAAGACTGCGATGGAGCTCCGTATGCCACGGCAAACTGGCTGACACTGACGGCGGCGGTGCACAAATGCTGCGCAGCTAGCGCCATTCGACGGCCAACACCGCGGTTCCTGGTGTGTCCGCTGTGCCGTGCGTGTGATCATTGCCTGTACAGCCCTCTCGCAGTGTCCGGAGCAAGTATGGTGGGTCTGACACACCGGTGTCAATGTGTTCTTTTTTCCATTTCCAGGAGTGTATATATTGATCCGTTCGGCCTGACAAAATGACAACGCAGGCAATGCCTCGAAAACATTTCCCGGACAATATCACTCCCAACTGGTTTCTGGGTGTTTACTGTCAAACGTTTCACGCCGTATACGCCAAGGCGTCAGTTGGATGGAGCATCTATAAAGACCGCCTATCGCTACTCACTGGTCGTCCAGTTGCCGATGACCAGCAGTCATCATCGGTACATGAACCAGGTGCCTGACAGTTTCGTAAATGCTTCCTCCGTTGACCCGAATGCCAACGATCATCTGTTTTACGCATCCCTCCGACACGCTTTAAATACCTTCCACTGGTTGTGCTGCCACTTTCTGTCTGTGAATGATTATCGCACGTTGACGTCGAATGTAGGTTGTTGTCACAGTGGTGTGACTGGAACATGTAGCTATGTACAGTGATGGACACTCCTTCAGCCCAATATAAAACAGAATACAGATAAGAAAATTTCCTTGAGAACACAGGACTCTTTTACAAAACAATAGAACGTGCCTTCGGCACTGAGGTAAGACACAATATAAAGTACACTCTAGAGTCCTAGACAGCCACACCGTGTAATTACGAAAATTGTGCTGGAGCCTTCACGTTCAAAACACGTTCACATATTGTCTTTACTGTGCATCATAGAATATTCTCACTATCGACTTGTTCGCCGCATACCAAAACTGTGGCCACTAGAGCGTACTTATTGTGGTCTGGGTATTGCAGTAATAACTAAACCACTCTTCTGTATATCCGTTTGTGGTTGCCTTCATGCCTGGCCACCGGGTAAAGACATGCCCACCCTCCAGGTAGGCGATGTCCACAACAGCTATGCCAAGCTCCGTGTTGACTGTTGACTACTCAGCCTGGCCTGCACCGCTTCACCCCCCTCCCAGTTGAACTTCGGTCGTCGTTGCTGGCCACCCGCCTACAGCTGTCTGCTCTATTGGCTGGGTCCGACTGCTGTCAGCGGCGCCCTTGATCGTGTTCTACTTGGCCTATGAGTAGATAGTGCCTTAGTTCCACACATACCAATTCACGGACAATCAACCTTCTACCCACATGTATTGAGCAGTTACTGAATTACTGAAAACAGCCGGCCGCGGTGGCCGAGTATTTCTAGGCGCTCAGTTCGGAACCGCGCGACTGCTACGGTCGCAGGTTCGAATCCTGCCTCGGGCATGGATGTGTGTGATGTCCTTAGGTTAGTTAGGTTTAAGTAGTTCTAAGTTCTGGGGGCCTGATGACCACAGATGTTAAGTCCCATAGTGCTCAGAGCCATTTGAACCATCTACGCACAGATCATGTAATTCATGTAAACAACGCGCCGCTGATTTGCATACAAGCTGATGACGCTCGACAGAAATCCAGATCGGTTCCATCGGACTGCGTTGGCTTCCGCGGGCAGAGTCAGTCGATATAAAAGTTTTCTGGGTAGGGTACCGTGTCATAATGTATAAAACTACTGCTGCTGGAGAAAAAAAAAGAAAAAAAAAAACATCGCGGCATTCTTCTGGGTCACGCCACAACCGTGGCCAAAATGTTGGATTTTTTCTTTTTTCTTTTCTTTTTTTTCTTCAGTAACAGTAGTTTTAATTCATTATGACACGGTACTATACCCAGAAAACTTTTATGTCCGTTCCATAGGATTTATATCAGGTAGATCTGGTAGCCGAGACATCTACTTGAGTTCACTATAATGGTATTCAAACCACTGTAGCTCGATTCTGGCCCCGAGACGCGGACAATTAGGCTGCTGAAGGATAACATCGCCGTCGGGGCAGACATCAAACATGAAAGGATGCCGTTAGCGTGTCTTCGATTACTACCTCAGGTCCCATGCTAGCGCAGGAGAATTTTTTCCACAGCATAAAACTGCTCCCACCAGCCTGAGTGTATGACGCGCTGCATATTTCGAGCCGCCGTTCACCTCGTTGATGGCGTTTGTGGAGACGACTACCGGCCTAACGAAGCAAAGATCTGATTCTCCACGCCCATACCAACATGGTGACCAAACCAAAAACTCTACTGTCACCTCCGTATGACACGTTAGTTTTCAAAGCAGGAGTCACAGGATGCAGGCTGCGATGTTGTCCATGCGTCTGGGTAGGATTACTCATTGACATGGTCCATCAGGAGACAGAAAGTGGACGAAAGCGATTGAAGGGTAGTGGTTTGTAAGGGCAGAGGGAAAAAAGTGCCAGAGCAAGCGCCAGGGGAAAAAATCTTCTGCGACGTAGTACGGACAGTAGCGGCTTGCTAGCTGCGACAGTGCATGCAGCGTGTGGTTATGTCAGTGCGAGGTATGGCGCATCGTTACCTTTGTCGTTGCGGGTGCACGTTGTAGGGCCTGCTGCAGCTGCTGCGTCCCTGTAACAGTTCGAGGTCGTCATACATTAGTGGGCGATCGGCCATAGATCAGCATACAGTGTAAGGTGTCTGTGTGGCTAGTTTGCGTGCTGTGTACAGTACGGCTTCCCTGCGATTGCCTGTTTTTCGGCGGGTCGAGAATCTGGGGTTGCCAGTAGTAGCTGTGTTGGAGGGGCTCGCCAGTACTGATGTGTTAGCGTGCTATGGACCATAGATGTTTGGTTTTTTGCTAATAGTGTCTTTGGTCTATTATGTTTCCATCAATGGTTGTGGCCGTAGTTCCCCAGAGAAAGGATAAACGGGTTACGCGAGTGTCTAGTGTTTCTGTACAGTCGTGTGGAGAGTTTTTGGAATACGTGCAAGAAGGTATCTAGCAGATATTCCTGGTGAATGTCCGCGGTGCGTGTGTAACGCGGAGCATTGCTTACGATTCTGAGTACTTTGTTCTGTATGAACTACAGACGGTGCAGGCGTGTGGGCGCAGCGTATCCCCAGACAGGAGCAGCATACGTCATCAGAGGTCTAATAAGTGTGGTGTACATGGATCTAGACACCCTCTTATTCAGCATGCTACGCCTTTTAAGCATAGGGTAGAGTTATTTGAGCCTTGTGTTTGCTTTGTTGGTCATGTGTTGAATGTGGTCCCCCCAGAGATTCTGACGCACGCTGACAAATATCTCTGGTGAGTTTCAAATCGCATCACAGGCAGCTACACTTCTGGCAACTTCCATCTCCGTATCCATTGGGGTCTCATACATATGTCACTTGACATATCCCCATAGGGAATGATCAAGGGGGTTCAAGTCAGGTGACCTCGCAGGACATGCAACAGGACATCCCCTTTCAATTCAGCGACCGGGAAATGCTGTAGCGCTACTGCTCCATCGTATTGTACTTTACGTCTCTGAATAGCACTGAGCAATGAATGGGCCTGTCGTCGATTCATAACACGTCCTGTCATGGACAATGTAGATGCTATACAACAGAGCCTTATTATGGACAAGTAAAGTAAACAAAACCTGCATAATGACTTTCTAGGAATCAAACTCTTCCTCCTTGCTCCTTTTCAGGAAATAAGGAATGAAAATGTAAATAAACAGCAGATTGCGCGTAAACTTGTACTCACGTTAGTTTTAAACAAGTTGGAAAACAGTAATGCTAGATAAAGCGTTAGACAAGTTTACTTCCACATCTCCTTAAGTTGGCTTCTCCGACGACAGGTGACATTGCTATCCTCAATGAAAGTGAAGAAGAAATACAAGACCTGTTGAATAGGAGAACAGTCTAACGGATGCAGCTTTAAATGAGGACAGACAAAAATACTGAGAAGCAGCTGAAGTACGAAATAACGACAAGCTTAATATCAAATTGGTGATCACAAAGTACACGAAGTTAAGGAATTCTCCGACCTTGAAAGCAAAATAACCCTTGACGGAAGAAGCAACACACATAAAAAGAAGACTAGCACTCGCAAAGAGGGCGCCCTTGACATTCGTATGAAACACAAGCCTTACTCTGAGGAAGAAATTTCTGAGAATGTAGGTCTGCGTTTAGAGCCCAGCATTGTACGGCAATAACTCATAGTGTGTGGGAAAACCAGAACAAAAATTAGGAGCGTTTGAGATGTGGTGCTACGGAAGAGTGGTGAAATTATGAGGTTCTCCGCGAAATCGGCGACCAAAGGAATGCACGGAAATCACTGACAACAGGAAGTGGCAGAATGATAGGACATGTCTTAAGACATCGGGGAATAATTTCCAGGATATTAGAGGGTAAAACTGCAAGGAATGACAGAGACTGGAATACATCCAGCAAATAATTGAGGATGTAAGGTGCAAGTGCTACACTGAAACGAAGAGGTTAGCGCAGGAGAGCAATTAGAGACAGGCCGCAACAAACCATCCATAAGTAGCCATTATTAATGTCCCGCTTGAGGCAGTCACATCGTTGAAATACCTGCAAAGCCATATGAAATGGAACGAACATGTGAGTATTGTAGCAAGAAAGGCAAACGGCCGACTTCTGTTCATTGGGAGAGTTCTAGGAAAGTATGGCTCATCTGTACAGGAGACTGCATATAGGACTCTACTACAACCTATTCTTCAGTACTGCTAGAGCGCTTGGGATCGATATCAGCTTGGGTTAATGGAAGACATCGAAGTAATTCGGAGGTGAAATGGTTCAAATGGCTCTGAGCACTATGGGACTTAACTGCTGAGGTCATCAGTCCCCTAGAACTTAGAACTGCTTCAACCTAACTAACCTAAGGACATCCTACACATCCATGCCCAAGGCAGGATTCGAACCGGCGACCGTAGCGGTCGCGCGGTTGCAGACTGTAGCGCCTAGAACCGCACGTCCACCACAGCCGGCTTCAGAGGTGAGTTTCTAGGTTTGTTATTGGTAGGTGCTTCGAGATCTCAAATGGAAATCCCTGGAGGGAAGGCGACATTCCTTTCGAGGAACACTATTGAGAAAATTTAGAGGTCCGGCATTAGAGGCTGACTGGAGAAACGATTCTGTTGCCTCCAACATACATTGCACGTAAGGACCACGAATATAAGGACGAGATATTAGGGCTCATACGGAGGCATAAAGACAGTCGTTTTGCCCTCGTTCTATATGCGAATGGCGCAGGAAATAAAATGACTAGTAGTGGTACGGGGTACCCTCCGCCACTCGCCGGTTAGTTTAATTACGAAGTAGATGTGGATTCTTTCTTTCTTACTTTCTTTTGATACTGCCTTTATCCCGCATTGTGCGCAGGGTCGGCAAGGTTAAAAAATGGTTCAAACGGCTGTGAGCACTATGGGACTTAACATCTGAGGTCATCAGTCCCCTAGAACTTAGAACTACTTAAACCTAACTAACCTAAGGAAATCACACACATCCATGCCCGAGGCAGGATTTGAACCTGCGACCGTAGCGGTCGCGCAGTTCCAGACTGAAGGGCCTAGAACCGCACGTCCACAACAGCCGGCGGCAAGGTTAAGTACGGAATTGGCATGGTTAATTCGGAGGGGTCGCCGGATGCCCTTCCTACCGCCACCCCATACCCCCTGGGACGGAATTAGTGTACCCCATCTGTCTGCGTCTAGTGCAAATCGTGAAATAGTGTAAATGTGTTACAAATGTCTGCGAATCGGGTAACTGAGGCAGGACGTGGTGACCAGCCCGATATTCACCTAGGAGGATGTGGAAAACCGCCTAAAACCACATCCAGGCTGGCTGACCCACCGGCTCTCGTCGTTAATCCGCGGTGCGGATTCGATCCGGGGCCGGCGCGCCTACCCGAGTCCAGGAAGCAGCGCATTATCGAAGTAGATGTGGATGTAGACTGAATAAATGTTAATCGACTACACGTTCATTAAAAAAATAGTTATTTGTGTTACTGTTTCGAAGATTGTTGAACTGTAGACCATTGGAGGAAAGATGGCATTGATAAAATATAACGGGTTGGGAACCGATTGTTTGAGGAGGAAAGGGTTATTAGGGAACGACATGCATTAAAACAATGCTTAAGTTAAAATATTATGGGCTGTTGGACCCGTCATATCTCCTTTTAAAATAACTGACGTTTCGCACCTCTGCTGGGATCTTCTTCAGGATGTTAAGGTCTCCACTATTGCAGACTAACATAAACAAAATCTTCAATGATTTGCATTTTCAGTAAATTGAAGAAATTAAATAACTGCTCAATACATGTGGGTAGAAGGTTAATTGTCCGTGTGGAACTAAGGAGCTATCTACTCACAGGCCAGGTAGACCACAATCAAGGGCGCCACTGGCAGCTGTTGGACCTAGCCAAGAGAGTAGACAGAAGTTCAACTGAGAGGAGGGTGAAGCGGGGCAGGCCAGTCTGAGGAGCCAACAGTCAACACGGACCTTAGCCTAGCTATTGTGGACATCGCGTTATCGATGTAGATGTGGATGTAGGCTGAATAAAAGTTAAGCGACTAGACGTTCATGAAAAAATTGTTGCTTGTGTTATTTCGTTCATGAGTTTTGGCTGTGTTTACATTTATATTACTAATGTTCAAGTCTCTTGTTATTTTACTAATGCGTGGAATGCAAAATTTTAACTACTGCCTAAATGAGTTCAAAAGGAATTCAAAACAGCACGTACGGTGTTGAGTGGGGAATAGGTTTGTTAGCACTAGGGTCGCTAGTATGTCTTCAACTGTCAGGCGGTAACTAGTTTCACAGCATTGAATATAGCGACTCGATATGTTAGACTCTGGTCTATCCGCTAGAGATTGATGGGTGCCATGAACGACTTCTACAACGTCAGTAGAGACGAGCTGTTTGTGTGAGAGGCCACGTACAGTGGATGCCGAGGCGCAGGTGACGCCCCCTTAACCCGAGGCTTGCAGATGGAGACGAGGGGTCGTCGAGCGCAGCGCCCCAGGACAGCCACGCGCCCACTAACTGGATCTCGGGGCGCTAACTTGCTTAGGGAGCGACCGCCGAGCTAATCCGCGGCCGCCGGCGGGTTTGCCTTTGTGCCGCAGTTGGAGAGTGGAGATCCCGCCCACAAGGAACACGGCGGATCGGCAAGTGGGAGAGCGAACGGTGCAAGTGCAGCCGACCGCCTCGGTCAATAGCCTGACAACGGGGGCCAGAGGCGGTGGCTCTCTGAGCTCTCCAGCGTCTGCAGAGGCCGGTCTCTCCGTCCCACTTCCAGTCCCCGATGTAGTCAGCCGCATTCGCTGTGCAGCTTTATCTGGGTGAACTTCCCTCATCTCGTACCTAGGTTCAGCTGCAGTAGCATAGATGGCAGGTTTCTTCCGTGCTGGAGAGAGCCGAATTTCAATATGGGGAGGTTACGTACGAGGTGCGACAATAAAGTAATGAGACTGAAGTGAAAAAAAAAATGTTGCTTACCGTTTTAGTCAGGTATAGAGTTGTCTCCGTCAAAGTAGTTCCCTTTTGATTGCACACACTTTTTCCAGCGCTTCTGCCATTGATCGTAACATTTCTGGAACTCATCTTCTGTAATATCCTACAAGACCCTCGTCACAGCTTATTGGACATCTTGTGTTGTTTGAAAATGGTGTCCTTTGACCGCCGTTTTGACTCTTGGAAATAGGAAAAAGTCGTCGCACGGAGCGATATCGGGTGAATAAGGTGGCTGTTGCAGTACTGAAATTTGTTTTGAGGTTAAAAATTGCTGTACTGACAGAGCAGTATGGGATGGAGCGTTATCATGATGCAGAATCCAGTTATCAGCAATGTAGGCATGGACACTCTTTTACGAAATCTTTCGAAAAATTTTCTGTAGTAATATTGGCTAACTGTTTATCCAGGAGGCACCCCTCCGCCCACCCCACCTTTTATGAAAAATTCCCTTGGAATCAAAGAATCACACAAGATTCATGGTCGTCCACTGCGGTCTTCATCTTCAACATTAGTTCTGCCAACGAAAAACTTGAGCTCTTGACACAACCTCCTCTCCAAAAGCCTTCTGAAGCTTACTGTAAGTTGTCGTCGCGTTTTCACGCAATTTAACGCAAAAGGAAATTGCATACCGTTGCACAATATTATGCGGTTCCACTTCGGTGACGAGAGGCACAAACACTTGTTAACTTATTACTGCACAACTCACGACTGAGCAGTTGCATCGATGTGCTGCTTGGACTAGAATCAGCTCATAGACAAAGGTCAAAGATATTGTGCCTACGCAAGTCTTCACGGTTGCCACATCTTGCAAAGTAAATCAGTCTCATTACATTATTGTCGCACCTTGTGTTATACAACGGAGGGTGTATCATTTGTCTTGATCTCATGAAATGACTTTTAGCCAGAAAAAAATTAAAAAATGTATCAAACGAAAGTTCTTTAGCTACCAGGGGGTACAAGAGTGTCTTCAGGGAATTGAGATAGGGCCGATATTTTTCTTCACATACATAAGAGATCTGACGAACAAGGTTACCAACAGTCTGCAAATGTTTGCTGATGACTCTGAATTACACACTGAAGTGTAATCGTTGAGTGAGTTTACAAGGATAGAGGATAATTTAGGCAGATATTCAATTTGGTGCGACGAATTCCAGCCAGCTCTAAACGTAGTAAATTGTAAGGTAATGCTGATGAATAAAACAAACAGTCCTTTAATATTCTATAACAGTGTTAGTGGTGTGCTGTTTTACATGGTCGAGCCGATTAAGTACCTAGACATATTGTCGCAAAGCAACATTACATTTACTACTGGTAGGTTCAATAAACACATGATTGTTACGGGAACGTTTCATGAACTCAAATTGTAATACCTAGACGGAACCCGACGTTCTATTCGTGAAATCCTAATTTAGAGACCCGGCATTTATAGCAGACTGCAGAACGATTCTACTATTATCGACGCACATTCCCTGCAAAGATTGCGATGGCGAGATAAGAGAAATTAGGGCTCGTAAGGAGGCATAAGGACAGTCGATTTCCCTCGCTCCATTTACGACTGGAACAGGAAAGGGTACGGTTAGTAGTAAAAGGTTCCCTCCGCCATACATTATATGGTAACTTGCGGAGCACTTGTGTAGCAGCCACCATAGCCTTCAATGTTGTCTGATAATGCTCCACTGACCAAAGGTAAATGTAAACATTAACAAGCATGATTGCATTTCTCGTAACTTTATTCGTTACAAGATATGAACAGTAGTACTCTTCACTGTAAATATTTTCCAACTTTTTTATTCAGTAATCCACTTCCTCTCCTCAATACCTGTTCAAAACGTTTTACAGCGTACCATAGAGAAAGTCAGGATACTATTAAAATCCTAACACAAATGACTTACTCTCACGCACTGGAATAAACTCCAAATACGTATGTTAACGGAACTCGCCTATTTGCTGGAGCTGTCAGTAAACAAATGGAAACACAAGGAAAATGCACATTGGTTATTCAGAACGCTGTGTTCACACATGGCATTGCGCGCTCGACATTCACCGTGTTGATACCACAGAAGCATGGTGGTTCTCAGCGACAAATCATCCAGAATACGAGGAAGAATTCGTGTAAGTTGACATATGCCCTGCCGATGGAACTACTATTTATGAAATAAGGGTAAAAAATTGTAGTACCAAGCAACAATTGATGCTGATGTTCCACTGAGACATCGTTGGTTTTCGATGGACCAAAGTGCATTTTCTTTCTATTTACCTGCCTCTTCTTTGAGAAGGAACACTGATCCGCAATGAGAACATCTACGAAGAAGTTCCAGTTAGTGAGAATTGCCTGCTGTGGCGAGAGGCAGAAGTGTGCATGATCCTGAAAATCATACTCATGCTATTCAGGGTACACGTGTATATGATAAGGATGTAACGGTGATATGTTAAAATGGGATGCTCACTCGTTTTAGAAGTGCCAGTCTCCTGTTCAAGCTATCATGCGCTCACGTGTGGATTCACTGCAATAGAAGCGAGAACAGTAACTCTGACGTACACGTTTGTGTTAGGTCTACGATGACTGCATTGCGTTGAGCTTAAACTCCCCGATTCCTGAAGCGTTAAAACAACACGAGAAAACCTCCGACGTGAAGGCGGGCTCTTGTCAGGATATCGGGCCAACTGACGTTCCTCTGCCTGAGTAGTAATGCGCCTACCTTCCACCTCAATAAAAGAAATTTATTGATGATGCCATTTTTTGTCGAGAACTAACTTTGCAGTAAGAACATGCGGTTTAAAGGTACTGTAGAACCGTAAAAAATGTCCATAATGTAAATAACAAATGTAAAAATGTGCTCAGATTGTAAATAAGAAAATTGTTCTGCTTGCTTACTTCCTCTATATATGAATAGCATTTCTACTTTCTCTTCGTTGCTATATCGTTTTCACTCAAACCTTCAACTGAAGACTGAACGATCGATCTGCATTTTCCTTGTGCTTCCATTTGTTTACTCTCAGCTACAGCAAGCGGGCTAGTTACATAAACTCAGCCACCTGTACAATGTACTATGACAGGACAGTCGAAAACAGTTTCGTCTCAGATGAGGCCTTGAAGAATCCATAGCACGAAGAATCACTCCCGAGTTACGTCCCAGGGTGGTCCAACACGTTAAGTAGATGATAACCATCTACATAATAACATGTTGGACCACCTTTGGAACCACCTTTAGAACCTTTGGAACAACCTCAAGAACTGCGTCTGGTGGCATGAGGATAAAATTATAAAATTTGTGCATACTGAAGGGTTGCACTGTTAGTGATACATCTACATCTACATGACTACTCTGCAATTCACATTTAAGTGCTTGGCAGAGGGTTCATCGAACCACAATCATACTATCTCTCTACCATTCCACTCCCGAACAGCACGCGGGAAAAACGAACACCTAAACCTTTCTGTTCGAGCTCTGATTTCTCTTATTTTATTTTGATGATCATTCCTACCTATGTAGGTTGGGCTCAACAAAATATTTTCGCATTCGGAAGAGAAAGTTGGCGACTGAAATTTCGTAAATAGATCTCGCCGTGACTAAAACGTCTTTGCTTTAATGACTTCCATCCGAACTCGCGTATCATATCTGCCACACTCTCTCCTCTATTACGTGATAATACAAAACGAGCTGCCCTTTTTTGCACCCTTTCGATGTCCTCCGTCAATCCCACCTGGTAAGGATCCCACACCGCGCAGCAGTATTCTAACAGAGGACGAACGAGTGTAGTGTAAGCTGTCTCTTTAGTGGACTTGTTGCATCTTCTAAGTGTCCTGCCAATGAAACGCAACCTTTGGCTCGCCTTCCCCACAGTATTATCTATGTGGCCTTTCCAACTGAAGTTGTTCGTAATTTTTACACCCAGGTACTTAGTTGAATCGACAGCCTTGAGAATTGTACTATTTATCGAGTAATCGAATTCTAATGGATTTCTTTTGGAACTCATGTGGATCACCTCACACTTTTCGTTATTTAGCGACAACTGCCACTTGCCACACCATACAGCAATCTTTTCTAAATCGCTTTGCAACTGATACTGGTCTTTGGATGACCTTACTAGATGGTAAATTACAGCATCATCTGCGAACAACCTAAGAGAACTGCTCAGATTGTCACCCAGGTCATTTATATAGATCAGGAACAGCAGACGTCCCAGGACCCTTCCCTGGGGAACACCTGATATCACTTCAATTTTACTCGATGATTTGCAGTCTATTACTACGAACTGCGACCTTCCTGACAGGAAATCACGAATCCAGTCGCACAACTGAGACGATACCCCATAGGCCCGCAGCTTGATTAGAAGTCGCTTGTGAGGAACGGTGTCAAAAGCTTTCAGGAAATCTAGAAATACGGAATCAACTTGAGATCCCCTGTCGATAGCGGCCATTACTTCGTGCGAATAAAGAGCTAGCTGCGTTGCACAAGAACGATGCTTTCTGAAACCATGCTGATTACGTATCAATAGAACGTTCCCTTCGAGGTGATTCATAATGTTTGAATACAGTATATGCTCCAAAACCCTACTGCAAACCGACGTCAATGATATAGGTCTGTAGTTCGATGGATTACTCCTAATACCCTTCTTAAACAAGGGTGCGACCTGCGCAATTTTCCAATCTGTAGGTACAGATCTATCGGTGAGCGAGCGGTTGTATATGATTGCTAACAAGGGAACCACCCCATCGCACCCCCCTCAGATTTAGTTACAAGTTGGCACAGTGGATAGGCCTTGAAAAACTGAACACAAATCAATCGAGAAAACAGGAAGAAGTTGTGCGGAACTATGAAAAAAACGCAAAATATACAAACTGAGTAGTCCATGTACAACATAAGCAATACAAGGATATTCTTAGAACAGGAGTGCCGTAGTCCCGTGGTTAGCGTGAACAGCTGTGGAACGAGAGGTCGTAGGTTGAAGTCTTCCCTCCAGCGAAAATTTTACTTTCTTTATTTTCGCAAAGTTATGATCTGTCAGTTCGTTCATTGACGTCTCTGTTCATTGTAATAAGTTTAGTGTCTGTGTTTTACGACCGCACCGCAAAACCGTGCGATTACTAGACGAAAGGACGTGCCTCTCCAATGAGAACCGAAAACATTTGATCCCAAGGTCATAGGTCAACCGATTCCTCCACAGGAAATCACGTCTGATATATTCTATACCACACACGTGACGGCATGTGCGTCACCTCACAGGAATATGTTGTCGACCCACCTAACTTGTACACTTGGCGAATGGGTAAAAAGATTCTTCTACCTTGCCCGATGTAGGGTTTCTTGTCGATGTGATAATCACTCCCAAAAAAGTGATCGCATCGGACGGACGGACGGACAGATAATAATTGTCTGAAAGTAAAAAATTAAAACTTTTCACTCGAGGGAAGACTTGAACCAAGGACCTCTCGTTCGGCAGCTGCTCACGCTAACCACGGGACCACGGCGCTCCTGTGCTCACATGGTCCTCGATGTTGCCTATCCTCCCCATGGACTACTCAGTACGTATATTTTGCTTATTTTTTTCATAGTTCCACACAACTTCTTCCTGTTTTCTCGATTGATCTGTGTTCAGTTTTTCAAGGCCGATCCACTGTGCCAACTTATAACTAAATCTGATGGGGGTGGGATGGGGAGGTTCCCTTGCAAGTAGGGAGCTATTGTATCAGCGTAGTCTGAAAGGAACCTAATCGGTATACAATATGGACCTGAAGACTTGCCCGTATCAAGCGATTTGAGTTGTTTCGCAACCCTTAAGGTATCTACTTCTAAGAAACTCATGTTACCAGCTGTTCGTGTTTCAAATTCTGGAATATTCCATTCGTCTTCCCTGGTGAAGGAATTTCGGAAAACTGCGTTCAATAACTCCGCTTTAGCGGCACAGTCGTCGGTAACAGTACCATCGGCACTGCGCAGCGAAGGTATTGACTGCGTCTTGCCGCTTTTGTACTTTACATACGACCAGAATTTCTTCGGATTTTCGACCAAATTTCGAGACAATGTTTCTTTGTGGAACCTATTAAAGGCATCTCGCATTGAAGTCCGCGCCAAATTTCGCGCGTCTGTAAATTTTAGCCAATCTTCGGGATTTCGCGTTCTTCTGAACTTCGCATGCTTTTTCCGTTGCCTCTGCAACAGCGTTAGGACCTGTTTTGTATACCATGGGGGATCAGTTCCATCTCTTACCAATTTATGAGGTATGAATCTCTCAATTGCTGTTGCTACTATATCTTTGAATTTGAGCAACATCTCGTCTACATTTGCATAGTCGGATCGGAAGGAATGGAGATTGTCTCTTAGGAAAGCTTCTAGTGACACTTTATCCACTTTTTTAAATGAAATTATTTTGCGCTTGTTTCTCGTGGATTTGGAAGAAACGGTATTGAGCCTAGCTACAACGACCTTGTGATCACTAATCCCTGTATCACTCATGATGCTCTCTATCAGCTCTGGATTGTTTGTGGCTAAGTGGTCAAGTGTGTTTTCGCAACCATTTACAATTCGCGTGGGTTCGTGGACTAACTGCTCGAAATAATTTTTGGAGAAAGCATTTAGGACAATCTCGGAAGATGTTTTCTGCCTACCACCGGTTTTGAAGAAGTATTTTTGCCAACATATCGAGGAAAGGTTGAAGTCCCCACCAACTATAACCGTATGAGTGGGGTATTTATTTGTTACGAGACTCAAATTTGCTCTGAATTGTTCAGCAACTATATCATCAGAGTCTGGTGGTCGGTAGAAGGAGCCAATTATTAACTTAGCTCGGCTGTTAAGTATAACCTCCACCCATACCAATTCGCACGGAGTATCTACTTCGACTTCACTACAAGATAAACCACTACTGACAGACACAAACATTCCACCACCAATTCTGCCTAATTTATCTTTCCTGAACACCGTCTGAAACTTCATAAAAATTTCTGCAGAACTCATTTCAGGCTTTAGCCAGCTTTCTGTACCTATAACGATTTCAGCTTCTGTGCTTTCTATTAGCGCTTGAAGCTCAGGGACTTTCTCAGCACAACTACAACAATTTACAACTACAATTCCGACTGTTCCTTGATCCAAGAACGTCCTGTATTTGCCATGCACCCTTTGAGATTGCATCCCACCCCGTACTTTCCCGAGGCCTTCTAACCTAAAAAACCGCCCAGTCCACGCCACACAGTCTCCGCTACCCGTGTAGCCGCCAGCTGAGTGTAGTGAACTCCTGACCTATTCAGCGGAACCCGAACCCCACCACCCTATGGCGCAAATCAAGGAATCTGCAGCCAACACGGTCGCAAAACCGTCTGAACCTCTGATTCAGACCCTCCACCCGGCTCTGCACCAAAGGTCCGCAGTCGGTTCTGTCAACGATGCTGCAGATGGTGAGCTCTGCCTTCATCTCGTAAGCAAGACCGGCAGCCTTCACCAAATCAGATAGCCGCTGGAATCCAGAGAGAATTTCCTCAGATCCAAAGCGACACACGTCATTAGTGCCGACATGTGCCACCACCTGCAGCTGGCTGCACCCTGTGCTCTTCATGGCATCCGGAAGGACCCTTTCCACATCAGGAATGACTCCACCCGGAATGCACACGGATTTCTTCCCCTCCTTAGCCGCCATATCCCTAAGGGGCCCCATTACGCGCCTAACATTGGAGCTCCCAACTACCAATAAGCTCACCCTCTGTGATTCCCCGGACCTTGAAGGCTGAGAAATCCTCTGAAACAGGGCAGGCAGCTGCATCTGGCTCAGCCAGAGACAGTGCCTGAAACTTGTTTGTCAGACGCACCGGGGAGGCTTTCTGATCAGCCTCTGGGGACGTCTTTCGCTGCCTGCCACGTCTTGGAACGACCTCCCAATCAACCACAGGCGAGGGCTCAGCCCCACTGCGTGCAGCAACCGGCGCAACCACAGCGGCAGACCGATCAGGGGACAGACGGGACGAGGTTGACATCCCCGTGATACCCAAGTCCGGCTCCCCACAGTGGTGCCCATTGGCAACAGCCTCAAGCTGCGCGACCGAAGTCAGCGCCGCTTGCAGCTGTGAGCGAAGGGATGCCAACTCAGCCCTCATCCGAACACAGCAATCACAGTCCCTGTCCATTCTAATCGATGTTGAACAACAGCTACTGAAACACGAGTCAGTGCCTAGATTACGCAAGGGAAACACGCAAAGAATGTATTAACTAACCTGTACAAATGCCTAACGACTGCGCTACAATCTGCCTGAATTTACGATTACAGTCACTAAAACTCGAAATTACACCTCCTATACGAAACTCACACGCAATTTAAGTACGAATCTACGAAGTAAACGCTAAAGTGCGATGCTACAACTCTCAAATACTATAATACGCCCGAAATTTATGAATTAAACAAAGCAAGTACCCAAAAACACGCAAAGAAATTAAGAATTAAACTATGTAACAAATAAGTAAGCTAGGGGTATACGACTTGCTGCTGCTGCTGCTTATCCAACGGCGGCAGGGAGCACACTGGCTGTGACCAACCGACACAGGCCGTTCAAAACAAAAACTGGACGACTACGCGAATTTACACTATTCAGGCGCTAAAGCGCGTTGCTACAACTCTCAAATACTATAATACGCCCGAAATTTATGAATTAAACAATGCAAGTACCCAAAAACACGCAAAGAAATTAGGAATTAAACTATGTAACAAATAAGTAAGCTAGGGGTATACGACTTGCTGCTGCAAGTCACGGTCATCGGCGCTCAGATGGCGCTTAAGAAGCCTGCCTGTACTGCCTCGGTTTTGACTCTGCAAGCGGTAACTGCTGAGTTTAGAGGTGAACAGTGTTCGCGATATTAATTCTAGGGTACAACCATGCCTCGCCGACCAGTACTCCTGCTGAACAGCGCACATGTTGCACCTATTGTTTGATCAGGGACCATTGGGGACCATCTTCTTGCAACAGGATTGAGAAGATTGCGGCTCCAGTCTGGCTACCACTGACACCACGACACCACCAAGAAATTGCTACTCTGGTATCGTGGAATAGTTGACTGGAGTCTGTAATGGCATTCTGTTGTCTTCAGTGATGGAAATAATTTCTATCTGTATGCGAGTCATGGTCGTACACGTGTATTGCGTAGACTTGGTTAGATGGGTATTCCAGAGTGCATTACCTCACGATACACAGCTCCCATCCGAGGTTTCATAATAAGGAGGGGGAAGGGAGGAGCATTAATTATAACTCACTGTGACAGACATCTGGCGTTTCTGGAGGGCAAAGTAACCAGTTACCGCCACATTGCACAGCCTGTTACCTCTGTTCCTTCGACAGGAAAGTACATGATTTTTCAGCGCGACAGTGTATTATGATGTATCATGCAGCGTAACTTGCTGTGACAGTGCGAGAGAGAGACAAAGATATTGTTTATTACTCTGTGGCGGTCAACGCTCACATAATTATTCTTAGGATATAGAGTTTTTTTGTTCTTGTTAAGAGTAATTTTAGGGGAGGAGAGCCATTCTTGTGATGTAAAAAATCGACGCCATTGCGAGTTTTTGATTCACATTGTAAAATATAAAAGCATATGGAAGGAAATCAGTTAATAGAACAATAAAATATTGTTCATTTCAAAAAGGTACGTCTTATTATACACCCAGCGATATACTGCTATTGTGATTTACTAATAACCACCAGCTGAGAACAGTTCCAACGGGAGCGTTCAGTTCTAGTGAAATAGTTCGATGTTTTCTTCGGAAAAGAAGTCACTTCATGGATCATTCAAATCCACAATAGTAACTGGACATTTCTCAGAACTGAAAGCAATCTGATTGCTATGCAACAGAGCCCCGAAGAATATTTCTCCGTACTTTGGTTACCACTTTCAGCTCAACAGGGTATCTGCAGCATCTGGAGCAGATTTCTACAACAGCGGAAGCGTGTAATCGCTGTCAGTTTCACACACCGCCCTGTGTACGCTGTATGTATTTACCCACAACAGTGAACATACAGTTACTCACACACATAGAAAGACAACACTAGGTGGTGTGGGGAAACATTTCAGTATAAAGGCCCTGTAGAACTAAACAGTAATTAGCCTAGTAAGAAAGGGAGTCTTTAATAGATGTCTACCGTTAGATAGGACACGATCCTGATACAACACTCATAGTGAACCTGCAATAGGAATATGTTAGTAATTTAGTAATTAATGTTTCATTGTGTGTATATATGTCTAATTTTATAGAGTAACTACATTATGGTTCTTTGTATGTTTCATGCTAACTGAACGTGCGGGAGTATCTTGTGAAGAGAACGAGTGCGCTGTCCCAGCAGCCGAGCAGAAACTTCAAAAAGGCCAGAGCATTTGAATTACAAGCTTTCTTGAGCATTTATGCATTGTAGTGACCTTTCATGTATTAATTTTCTAAGTATAAATAGTGTTGCTATATTACTTTTACTAGAATTCCAGTATTTCAGTAGATATAGTAAGACAATATTTTATGTGTTATCTATGTACTGTTTTTGTGTCACATTGTAAAGTGTACATTAACAGCATTAGGACATTAACGTTTCTTGCGTGTGTAGAAGTTTAATAGTCACTTTTGTAGGACTTATTTAGAGGAGAAACTGTCAATTGCTCATTTACATGGTGATAACTAGATCTATGTTCAAAGCCAATAAGCAAGCACGCATCACAATGCCACAAAATGAATTAAGTAGTGTGAATGCATCGTCAACTAGTGCCACAGAATTTAATACCGCCGTAGTTAGCGATATGTCGATTACGGCTGAGCAACTAGCAATAATTAATGCGCTCGCGCCGTCCACACAAACGGTTGCTAGTTCCGACATTCATATGTCGAAAGAAGTCCAGAGAAATATGCAGCAACCAACAAACAACATGAATTTCATCTCTGACACAGACGCGTGCGAAAACGAAATGACTGTACCGAAAATTGTGTCGGTACAATCCTCATTAGGCTCAGTGCAATCGCCAATTGCTGAGATTACCGATTTGTTGTCCCAGCTGATGTCAAGTTTGACTGTCATAACACAAGGGATTAAGGCATTGGAAAACTCGCAATCTAATCTTGCAACGGCACAATCCACGTTTGCAAACGACATGAATCGTAGATTCCAGGCATTGGAAACTACGCAATCCACTTTTGCAAATGACATGAATCGTAGATTCCAAGTATTGGAGAGTGCGCAATTTAATAATAAACTAAAAGGAATAAATGATAAGATTACTGAAAAATTCCAGATTTTGGAAACAAAGCAGACTCACTTGATTACCAGTCAGGCACAACTCATAGTTACACTAGAACAACAGTATCAGGAATTAACAAACAAATACAAAGACAACTTATGTCGTCAAGATACACTAAATCATCAAGTGCAAGAAGTTATTCATGTACAGAACACTATTGCGCAAGACGTGAATACAATTAAGCACGATAACGAGCAAGCTGTCATTGAGCTTACTCGGAGGATAGACACTCTCAGCCTCGAAGGCGAGAAACACATAGAGAAACTTTTCAAAGAACATAAGATCGCATTCTCTAAGGAGATTGAAGATTGGGCGAAAGAGCAAACCGAGACAGTGCGAAATTATGTTGACAAAACCTTGAAAGAAACGGTTTCTAACGTGCAAGTTAACAACGAAGCTGCACAAGAACAACTTAAAGCAGAAGTTAAAGAGATTAAGGAGAATATAGGAGATGAATTTCCTGCTTGGAAAGCAAAGATAGAAAATACATTAAAAGCATGCCAGCAAGGTCTAGTTAATACTAGAGGGGCACATACTACTTGCAGTTTATCAAAAGCAGACATTATTCCTGATGAAACCAGTGAAACCGAATCCATGCAACAATATCCATGTATTGGTGCATATTTACGTAATGAACCAGAGACAAATTATCGAGATTATCATTCACCGCGTAGTAGCCACCAGAATACACCTGTGACTATGAATGAAGAAAAAATGCTTAAATATCGTCAATTACAGATATTTATTCCCGAAAGGAAGTCGATCAATCCCGTGGTATTTATCAAGCAATTTAAAGGGATATTGCCGCGAATGTGGACTGAGCAACAAAAAAATTATGTACGTTGCAGGATTCATACATGGAGATGGATCGATGTGGGCGTCAGAAGCATCCAATTTGAACGCGCTTTCTTGCACAAATACTGGAATAAGGGAGTACAAGAAAGACTGCGTAAGGAAGTTTTTGACCCACAACCTTTTTCTTTCAGAAATGGATCTTTAAGAAAGTATTTCGAGAAGTATATAAATAAAAGTAAATACTGGAATGAACCAATCCCGACGCAGGATATCATTCGAATATTAAAGGGCAAACTTCCACTTGAAGCTAAGGAAAAACTTCTACATGTGCCTGAACAACATGTGGAAGATTTTCTAGCCACATAGGATTCAATAGACATTCTGTTCGAAGAATCACGTGTGCGCTATAACCAACCAAGTTACCAACCTAGCAATACAATAGTAACAACAAACAGTATGGAAACAAACCTTTTGCACACAATTCACCAAACCCACAGATGAATTATTTCCAGAAAAACGTGAAATTTGGTAACGAAAATCCCGACCAGTGTAATCATGACCAACAATGTGAACAAACATATAAACGGAAATGGAGGAAGAATAATAAGAAGAGGAAAGGATACTATCAAGAAGGGAATTATCAGCAAAAACGCCGATATCAGCAACCAACCCAAGAATATCACAACCAACCACAAACTTCAGGTTGGGTACCACATGATAATGCAAATGAATGGAGAAATCAACCACCAATAATAACCGACGTTACGGAGCAGACATCTACTAATAATGGACAATCGTCAAACTAAACTCGACTGTCAGAAGCCCCGACGGTGCAGTCGAGGAGGTTTTCAGGGGCGAAAATTCAAGCGTCAATTTTTTTCGGTACAATGATGGCAGATTATTAATAGAAAAACTTCAGCAGGATATGATGCCTTGTCAAGAGGAACATATCACTGTACCCGTTGCGAAAATTCAGGCGGCAATTGAAGGCATTACTGTGCAAGTTACTTTAGATACAGGAGCAGCAGTAAATGTCGTTTCTGAGAAGTTATTTCAAAGAATACTTCAGAAAGCAAATCCACCGATTTTTCCTGTTCAATGTTGTAGAATTGTAGGTCCTACTGGTCATAAGTCTTCTCAGGTTAAAGTGCAGACTCAACTCCAGTTAGATATAGGAAATGTAGCTATAAATTGCACGTTCCTTGTAATAGAAAAATTGGTTGAGGACTGTATCCTGGGTATAGATGAATTTAGAGAGAGAAATTGGCATATCGATTTTTCTCTAGGCCGTACCAGTTTTACAATAATGGATCAGAAACATCAACTGAATCTTTTCAGGGAATATAGTACCCATGGAAAGTATTGTCAGGGACGAAAGCTGCAAATAAAGTGGATACATAGCAAACCTGTACGGTATTACCTAACTAATTACTTGCAACCAGTTTCAAACCCTGAAGATATGGTATATGAAAAGGTGCAAGAACCTGAATATTTGCAACAACACCAAATAAAGCAATTATATGATCTTCTACAGGAATATCATGAAGTCTTTCAAGAAAGACCTGGTGTAATCAAGGGATACACATGCCACTTAGATGTGATACCACACCAAGTTTTCTGCCGTATTTTTTATCCAGTACCGTGGCACCAACGAAAGGCAGTTGATGCGGAAATCCACCAGATGCTTGAATGGGATCTGATCGAACCTTCGACGAGTCCATACTGTAGTCCGTTTCATGTTGTCTCGAAAAAGGGAGGAAAAGTTCGTCTCGCGCTAGACGCACGGCAGATAAATAAGATTATCGTGCCCGTGCGAACTCATCCGGAAAATATCGATGAGCTAATTCAAAAGTTCCAGGGGATGAAATACTTAACAAATATTGATTTGAGAAGTTCATTTTGGCAGGTGGCTCTAGACGAACCATCAAAAAAGTACACCGCGTTTGTACATGCAGGTAGAAGCTATCAATTTAAGGTTTTACCTTTCGAGCTAAACGTGAGCTCAGGAGTTTTTATAAATGCTCTAGATTATGCATTGGGACCTGCACTTCGAAGCAATTTAACTTTGTTTGTGGACGACATGCTCATAGCTACGACCACATGGAAGGAGCACCTTGATTTATTGAGAAGAGTGTTAGAACGTTTCAAGGAAGCAGGCGTAACCGCAAATGTGCAAAAGTCCCATTTTGCTCGAGATAAAATCAAATTTTTGGGTCATCTTATCAATGGAAAAGGCATCTTACCGGACTCCGAGAAACTAAAGGCAATCAAAAACTTTGCAGTTCCAACAACAAAAAGGCAGTTAAAGGGCTTCCTCGGAGTTGTCTCTTTTTTCAGGCGTTTCATTCACGACCACTCTATTAATGCAGAACCGTTGTACAGCTTGTTGCGCAAAAATACTCCGTGGGTGTGGACGCAACAATGTCAGAACGCATTTGAAGCAATAAAACATGCCTTAGTCAATCCACAAATATTATATCATCCAGATATGAGCCAAGAATTCGGTTTAATGGCAGATGCTTCGGAAATTGGAATAGGTTCATGCCTCTTCCAAGTAAAGATGATAGATAGAAAATCTACTTTCTGTCCAATAGTCCTTGCTAGCCGACTCTTAACTGCTTGTGAAAGAACATATACGACTACCGAAAGGGAAGCATTGGCCGTAGTCTGGTCATTTAAGAAATTTTACTATTACTTATATGGAACGAAGACAACAGTATACTGTGACCACAAAGCGTTAAGTTTTTTGCAAACATGTAAATTATTACATCCAAGATTAGCAAGATGGACGCTCTCACTCCAAGAGTTTCAATTTGAAATTAAATACCTAAGCGGACAGGATAATTTCATCGCTGATGCACTGTCTAGAATGCCAGATAGAGATTTGTCAACTATCAACATCACGGGCAATCGGTCCGAATTTAATGTTCTTATAATGACTGATAGAATATATAGGATACATTTTCTTGACATGTGTAAGAACATGGAAAAACTACAGAATGAAGATCCTCGTTGGCATTCAATAAAGGAAACTTTAGCAAAGCCTGGAAACGATGATCTGAAGAGACTGTACAAAGTTGAGGACGACGTCTTATTTTTCAAAGAGCATGTTGATTCAGATAATTGGAAAGTGTGTATTCCCGAGAAGAATGAGAATGACTTAATTTTGCACACGCACATCACTTGGGGACATTTCGGAGTATTAAAGTGTGCTCGGAAGTTTCAAGCATATTGCTACTTCCCAAACATTCGCAGGAAAGTGCACAGACAGTTAAGGAAATGTAAAATTTGTCAGCTAGCCAAACCAGGAAATTTTTGTGTGAAAGATTTCCTACATCCTATTATACCCACTAAACCGCTGTCAATCATTTCGGTCGACGTCTGTGGTCCTCTACCATTATCAAAGGGAGGATGCAAATATATTGTAGCTTTTCTTGATATATTCACTAAGTATGTCAAACTTTATCCATTAAAATCAGCTACTGCTGCATCCATAGCCAAGAAACTGGTCAAGGATTATTGTTGTGGACTGGCAAGACAGCCAATCCACAAGAAAAGTACTTAGCTGCTGGAATACTTAACTTTAATCCATAAGTGGTGAACATCGGTCTGACGGTACATGTATCACAAGATAAATAGCAATTGATAATGGCGCCTTGCTAGGTCGTAGCAAATGACGTAGCTGAAGGCTATGCTAACTATCGTCTCGGCAAATGAGAGCGTAATTTGTCAGTGAACCATCGCTAGCAAAGTCGGCTGTACAACTGGGGCGAGTGCTAGGAAGTCTCTCTAGACCTGCCGTGTGGCGGCGCTAGGTCTGCAATCACTGACAGTGGCGACACGCGGGTCCGACGTATACTAACAGACCGCGGCCGATTTAAAGGCTACCACCTAGCAAGTGTGGTGTCTGGCGGTGACACCACAATTATATAGTCAAGGTAGGCAAACCAGAGGCTATTCTTTCTGACAATGGGTCAATGTTCACTGGATTTCGTTGGAGGCAAACATTAGCCAGTTGTGGTATAAAACAAATTCTAACATCAGTGTGCCACCCTTCGGCGAATCCCGTGGAACGAATTTTTCGTGAATTAAACCGGTTCATGAGAACATATTGCCACAACCAGCAACCCAAATGGATCGATTATCTTCACGATTTTCAGGAAATTGTAAACAATATGCCACATACTACGACAGAATACACCCCATACGAACTGATGTTTGGAAAACAGGAACAGAGTGACTGGATTCGACCAATTCCTAAAGTAGCTATGAACAAAATAGACCTACAAAATAAAGTACGACAATCCTTACTCAATATAATGGACAAGGCAAGAAAAAGGAAAATATATTTTGACAATCGACTTGGAAAAATAAAAACATATAAAGTGAAAGACCAAGTTTTAGTAAAAACGCATCCTAAGGCTTCACTTATACAGAGGAAGAACACAAAATGGCAATTATTGTATCAAGGACCATTTGTGATTACCAAAATACCCCATCCAGGAACTTATGTTTTGAAGGATGTGAAGAATGGAAAGGTGAAAGGAATGTATCCTCATCACTTGTTAAAGCAATTTCATGATGACTGAAGATTCTGAATATTGAAAATACTATTCTTATCAAATAATATTGATTAGAGAATTTTCATTAAACCTATGAATCATACTTACGATAGTTTTTTTTTTTTTTGTAATTTAGTAGTTAGTTTTTCTTTTCAGGCATAATGTACGAGAGATATGCAGACATTATGTATTGGTTTTCCACTGTAAAGATAAGTTTTCTTTTCAGTATGCAGAGAATTTAGTTATACTATGAATGATTTCTTCTTAAAAAAATTTTATTTTAGTAGATAGTAACTTCAATCGGGTTTCACAATGCATAATGACCATGGGTTAGTGACTCAAATGAATCTGGTCTATGGCAAGATATTTTTTCTTATGTCAAATTAATAATGTCAGTGTGTGCTTGTATTTGCTTTTTTACTCGCTGAGCTGAAGTCATGCTGTTCGGAAGGGGTAACCCGTTCTCAGTTTTAAAAGGACGCCTATTACTTTGTTTCAATCTTTTGTGATGAACATTGTCTTTATAATTGTACTATTGTTGTAACATACCTGTGTATGTAAATAATGTTTTGTCAATTGTTGCTCGCGAAGTTACCAACTGAGCGAATGCCTTTCAGTTATAAGCACATCAACAAGTGTTAAAGTCCATCTGAAAGATGACGAGCATAAGTTGACACGGCAGCACCAGTTGGATTTGTGTAGAGTGCATTCTAGGGTTGTTGATAGAAATGAAGAACACCTTACGACTTCCGAATATTTCGAATTCAGGACAGAGAATTAGAAAGAACTTTAGATTAGATTCTATTTCAGCTCAGCATAGATCAAATACCTTTTCCACGGAACTTACACTGACTCTTATTTTCATGTTAACCATATGCGGAAAACCATAATACCCACGAGGAGACGGTGAAATGGGAATAGAATTCCATCAGTTACCCGGAGATGACAGATAGAAGGGAATCGTAGATGGACGTAAACCAACGCGTCGACGGTTCACCTCAAGACACAGAAGATTAAGTGTTGTGTTTCTTTTGTGAACAGTGTTTAAATTCATCCAAAAAAAATCCATATTGTAAATATTTTTTTATTCTCCATTGTAATTCAATTAATTTTCTTTGCAAATGAGAAATACGAGGATGGTAAATCTACACCCAGATTTTCCTTGGTTTTCCTTTGTGGGGCTTGGCCGAATGGCTAGATTATCCGTTTGAGACATCCCAAGGCGAGTGACAGAAGCTTTGAGTGATGATAAAAAAGGTTTCTGATCACATCTCATGCCATCCTCGACAAATGAATAAAAACAAGCATGTAAGCTGTGCGTATATGCTGCATCAGGAATTCAGCACAGGCTCTGTCAGCAGTATATGCACCGAAATCTATAATTTACATTTAGATAGTCATTCACTAATACCAAAATATCATAAGAAATACAGTTGGCATTAATACTCTAGTGGACATTAATACAGCGTCATAAACACTCACCGATATAGTGTTGTGTGAACGCTCGTGTTTGTTTTTGCCCAAAAACGTTCGTCCGCAAGAGGGGCATATATGATGTATCATGCAGCGTAACTTGCTGTGTCAGTGCGAGAGAGAGACAAAGATATTGTTTATTACTCTGTGGCGGACAGCGCTCACATAATTATTCTTAGGATACAGAGTTTTTTTTGTTCTTGTTAAGAGTAATTTTAGGGGGGGAGAGCCATTCTTGTGATGTAAAAAATCGACGCCATTGCGAGTTTTTGATTCACATTGTAAAATATAAAAGCATATGGAAGGAAATCAGTTAATAGAACAATAAAATATTGTTCATTTCAAGAAGGTACGTCTTATTATACACCCAGCGATATACTGCTATTGTGATTTACTAATAAACACCAGCTGAGAACAGTTCCGACGGGAGCGTTCAGTTCTAGTGAAATAGTTCGATGTTTTCTTCGGAAAAGAAGTCACTTCATGGATCATTCAAATCCACAATAGTAACTGGACATTTCTCAGAACTGAAAGCAATCTGATTGCTATGCAACAGAGCCCCGAAGAATATTTCTCCGTACTTTGGTTACCACTTTCAGCTCAACAGGGCATCTGCAGCATCTGGAGCAGATTTCTACAACAGCGGAAGCGTGTAATCGCTGTCAGTTTCACACACCGCCCTGTGTACGCTGTATGTATTTACCCACAACAGTGAACATACAGTTACTCACACACATAGCAAGACAATACTAGGTGGTGCGGGGAAACATTTCAGTATAAAGGCCCTGTAGAGCTAAACAGTAATTAGCCTAGTAAGAAAGGGAGTCTTTATAGTATGTACACGTACGGCTGCTGCTACGAAATGTGCTCTTCATGGTTTACTACAATTGCTCTGACCATCAAGAACACCAGATCTCTTGCCACTTGAACACGTATGGGACATGTTGAAGCTGTTTTTCTGATCCAACAAGAACCAGTGCCGTATTGCGACAACAGATGCAAGATACTTGTGTCAGTCTATCACAAGAAGCTGTTCGGAAACATTTTGGTCATTTGTATGTGAGAATATACACCAATGTTGCCTCCAGAGGGGACTACACTGTGTATTGATGCTACTGTCTGGGCACCCGTCAATGTGACATCTATGTTCCATTTGGGCTGAAAGTACCATACACTCCCACAATAATGAACTACCTGGAACTTCAACTTTCAATAAAACGACAGCGTCGCAGAGGGTGTTACATTTTTTCTGGCAGTGCACACTGGCTCATCAGTAATGTCTGCGAGCTGGCTCGACTCAAATGAGCTGGCAGGAATGAAGAATGAATCTCTGAAAATGCCAATCATGACTGATGGTGAAACGTCTGAGAAACCATTGACCGACTGTTTTGCAAAGATCCTGAGATGAGTTAATAATCTTTATGGACTGTATATTTTATCTGCATATTGTAGAGGGAAACCAAGAAATGAATACACTAAACAGTTTCAGAATGATGTAGGTTGCAGTAGGTACTGGGAGAGGATAGAGTAGCATGGAGAGCCGCATCAAATCAGTCTTTGTACTGAAGACTACAACAAAAACAAGAGTGATAAGAAACTAGGTACACATTAAATAAACATTGTCCAAGAAATCTAGCAAACGAATGTCTTTATGAAGAAAATACATGAAAAAATTGCAAATATACAGACATAACTTGTCGCCGTTTTTAGCTGATTCCAAAAGCTTTATGTAATTATTGTTAATCAGAAGCAGAACACAGACGCTTCCTAGATGTAGCTGGCTGCGGCGATTTGTTAACAACATGCCACGTCATTAAAGCACCGTTCACTAGGAGCATTTGTTGCTGTGTGAATACAATTCATCTTACAACTATGCCCAAATGTAGCTTTTTTGACAGTACAAGGTTAACATACATCCAGAATCTAAGTGTATATTACTACAATTTTTACTGGACAGAATTCCATCATGAATTATTGTATCATCTGCTAGAACTGTGAGATTAAAGTTAATGCTATCGGCTGTGTCTTTAAGGGGAAATTGAATTGATGTCTTCACAATGTAAAATTTTGTGTTATGTAAGATATATGTTTAAGAGTCTATTTCAGTTAGAGATCCAGTTTTTTTACAATTTATGTTCACCAGCATCCCGTCAACATATAAACAACTATATTTCATAGTCTTTTTGACAACGTGAATGTAAATTCTTTGCCACCAGAGATACATTTTTAAAAAATTCTTTCTTTTACCGTCTGTAAGTTTCTATTGTAAACAAGATAATATTTTGCAGTACATACACACAACTGTCTAAACACTCACAGAAAATTTTATGTGTCTACGTTTAGTGAACGTTGAGAAGAGCTACATTAAATATGGAGAAAGGAAACTTATAGGAAACTTGCCCTACTGCATAGTCTTCAACTTCAAATGCATTGTGGAATTTTACTACGACACCTATACCTATCTGTTGTGTTTTCTGTACTAATCATTTCAGACAGCAGTTTGCATTTTGTAGCCTAGACTGATCTAAGGCCAACATGGCACTCCCACCATCCGTGAGCCTTCAGGAAATCCAAGTACCTCACGAACCTGGCATTTTATGATACTACCAGTGAACTGATCGATCGTCAAAATTATGTTTGTACTCCATCCAGGTATTACAAAAAGAAAGTTCGCCAAAATAATGCCCCTCATTCCAAATTCCAACTTATTCCACATTTTGCCATTTTACTCATTCTTCCTGTAGCTAGCAAAGCTTTAAATCTGGACACAAATGTTTCTATTACCTCATTAAGTCAATGACACGCCAAGTTGGATACACAGCATCCCATCAGATTACCAAGGTTAAGCACTATCAGGAATGGCAAATAATTCGATGGGTGACTGCGTGTTGTTGATAATTTTTATTCGGGCTTATGGATGGAACAGACGACAGGAGACATAGTGACATAAAGTTCCCGATCACCTGTAATGAACTCCAAAACTCCAAAACTCGGCACAGTGTTTCGTGGAGTGATGGCATGCAACACTGTTGATGGTGATCTGTCCGCTGGATGGCGATGTTGAGCTTGGCGCCTTCCTTGGAGATTTTTGAGAGGAGTGGGTACTGGGTTTCAAACCTTTCACTTCTCTCATCATCATCATCATCATCATCATCACTTCTGCACACAGCTCTCATACTTTACGATTGAACGGTGCCTCTGAGAGCGAAGTACAAGACAGACATTAACAATTAGGTAGTTCAACCTGCCCTTTGTGGCCTCCCAGCAATCCATACCACACAATTTTATTTCCATCTCATTGCACAGTTTTATAAATTTAAAAATGTTTTCTGAGACTGAATTAATTTCAATCCTTGTCTCTAACACACCTTTATCCTCACACGTACTTCAAATAAAAAATGCAGATCATAAGCGAGAACATTCTTGAAATGACAGTCGCATTCACCACCCATAAACCAACACTATAGTTAAAGGTATAAACAGAAACAAGAGCATATTCTCCAGGTTGACAATGAGTGAAACTTTATGGATGACAAATACAACACAAACCAGTGACTTTGAAATAAGAGGCTTTAAATAATATTGATAGATTTACAGGCATGCACAACGTTTAAATGGCAGAAACTGTATGCACTACGACAGAAAACCGATGATTAATATCATTCCATTTGAAGTACAGTCGCCTCAAATACATCGTTTTAAAGAGGACCTCCTATAAAACATCTTAAGATGGCTAATAAAATTAGTTATTTTTATCTAAAATCCGTTTGCATGTCCCCTCATTATGGAACATTAACAAAACTGGCGCCATCACACTCCCTGGAATTCATGAGATACGTCTCTAGGATCCGAAACTGACTCTCCTGTCCGGAGATTTTCGATACAGGTGATGTGGTAGTAAGTCAAAAGCCTCTCGATAATCGAGAAGCACCGAAACAACCGTTCTTCATCTATCCATTGAACTGAGCAAGTCCTGTGTGAAAAGTGCGATTTTCAATTTATGTCATCGAAGTTCCAGAACCCATAATGATTTTCATGAAGAACGTCATTTCGTCCCAAGTAGGTCATTGTCTGGAACTCACAATGGCTCTAGTAATCCGCTACAAACAGATGCAAAAGTTATAGGATGGTAGTGCTGTGGATTTATTCCTCTTCCCTGTTTGTAAATAGCCATGCGTGTGCTCTGTGGCAATCACGTGAAACAAACGTTTGCTCAACAGCGATGAACATGGAATATGTTCAGGGTTCCTGTTCCCCCGTATCAGGAAATTTTCGATCCAGTCACAAAGCCAGTTTGATGTGCAGTGGAAACGCATTTCTTAAATGCCACTAGTGTGATACGAATCGACGTTACATGCAAACCTTAAGCTGATGCTTTCAGCGAAATGACAGATGAGCTTATTGTTCTCCTCGTGTTTTCCTACGCAGGTACATTCATCCTGGTGTCCAATGTAGATGCAACACCGGCCGCGGTGGCCGACGGTTCTGGGCGCTTCAGTCCAGAACCGCGAGACTGCTACGGTCGTAGGTTCGAATCCTGCCTCGGGCATGGATGTGTGTGGTGTCCGTAGGTTAGTTAGGTGTAAGTAGCTCTAAGTTCTAGGGGACTGATGACCTCAGATATTCCCACAGTGCTCAGAGCCATTTTGTAGATGCAACATCGATGTACAGTTACGGAATTTCGAATAGTTTTTGAGATACAAGAAGTCCTCGACCTGTGTGCCTGAAAGTCATAGCCAAAAATCTTCCTACTGGTAACTTAGAATTACTTTGCAACACTATTTAGTAAATTTTGGAGAAGGACCTGTACAACTTGGTTCGCAAACATCTACTATGTGACAAGAATCCAAACTGTGACCTCTGAGTCAGTAAGCACGCTTTATCTGTTGAGGTTTATCATTACTGCTCTCCTACTTTTTCTGTTCTACAAAAAGGATAACGTTTTCCCGCAGTTTGTGACGTGAGATGTAATTTAATAACCAATTTCCCGTCAGTTTCCAATAGAGCTGTTCGCTAAAATGTATTTGAGTCCAGGAGTTATCTCTTGATTAAAACTGTATTTATTAGGTATGCTGCGATGAAAATAATAATGTCAAAGTTGATTGCCGCTGGTTGCAGTCCAACGGCTAGCTGACTGCTGCGTGGCGGCAATGTAGTTCAGAGGGTAGAGGAACAGTTATGAGTGATGTAAGGATTTAAATACGTGGCACATTTTGAATCCAAATAACGCGCATATATACTATCTGTATACCGACTATAGTGCCTTACGGTACGTAATAAGCTATGCTAATCTAATAACCACTGGGGAATGGAGCTCGGTAGCTAGGAAAAGAACGGAAGAAGTAGTTGCGGGACAGTGTGGGGTTGATAGCAGTAATGAGAAGTGTGAATGACTAACTGAGTTTTACAGTAAATTTCAGTTAGTAACAGCGAATGAACTATTCACAGTTTAGAAGAAGAAGTGATATCTTTGAAAAAGATAGGCAGTAATGGCAAATCCCAGATAGACTATATCATGATCACAAAGAGACCGCGAAATTTGATACCGTCAGGCATACACAAGAGCAGCTACGGACTCAGGTCAAAATTTAGTAATGTTAAATAACAGACTGAAGTTTGACTCATCTAGAAAAGTCAGTGTGCAAGAAAGTGAGATTATGATGTAGTGATGAATAATGAGGTGCATCTGAAGTTATGCTACACATAACTTTACATAAGGCCTGCCGCAGTAAATACACTCCTGGAAATTGAAATAAGAACACCGTGAATTCATTGTCCCAGGAAGGGGAAACTTTATTGACACATTCCTGGGGTCAGATACATCACATGATCACACTGACAGAACCACAGGCACATAGACACAGGCAACAGAGCATGCACAATGTCGGCACTAGTACAGTGTATATCCACCTTTCGCAGCAATGCAGGCTGCTATTCTCCCATGGAGACGATCGTAGAGATGCTAGATGTAGTCCTGTGGAACGGCTTGCCATGCCATTTCCACCTGGCGCCTCAGTTGGACCAGCGTTCGTGCTGGACGTGCAGACCGCGTGAGACGACGCTTCATCCAGTCCCAAACATGCTCAATGGGGGACAGATCCGGAGATCTTGCTGGCCAGGGAAGTTGACTTACACCTTCTAGAGCACGTTGGGTGGCACGGGATACATGCGGACGTGCATTGTCCTGTTGGAACAGCAAGTTCCCTTGCCGGTCTAGGAATGGTAGAACGATGGGTTCGATGACGGTTTGGATGTACCGTGCACTATTCAGTGTCCCCTCGACGATCACCAGTGGTGTACGGCCAGTGTAGGAGATCGCTCCCCATACCATGATGCCGGGTGTTGGCCCTGTGTGCCTCGGTCGTATGCAGTCCTGATTGTGGCGCTCACCTGCACGGCGCCAAACACGCATACGACCATCATTGGCACCAAGGCAGAAGCGACTCTCATCGCTGAAGACGACAGGTCTCCATTCGTCCCTCCAATTACGCCTGTCGCGACACCACTGGAGGCGGGCTGCACGATGTTGGGGCGTGAGCGGAAGACGGCCTAACGGTGTGCGGGACCGTAGCCCAGCTTCATGGAGACGGTTGCGAATGGTCCTCGCCGATACCCCAGGAGCAACAGTGTCCCTAATTTGCTGGGAAGTGGCGGTGCGGTCCCCTACGGCACTGCGTAGGATCCTACGGTCTTGGCGTGCATCCGTGCGTCGCTGCGGTCCGGTCCCAGGTCGACGGGCACGTGCACCTTCCGCCGACCACTGGCGACAACATCGATGTACTGTGGAAACCTCACGCCCCACGTGTTGAGCAATTCGGCGGTACGTCCACCCGGCCTCCCGCATGCCCACTATACGCCCTCGCTCAAAGTCCGTCAACTGCACATACGGTTCACGTCCACGCTGTCGCGGCATGCTACCAGTGTTAAAGACTGCGATGGAGCTCCGTACGCCACGGCAAACTGGCTGACACTGACGGCGGCGGTGCACAAATGCTGCGCAGCTAGCGCCATTCGACGGCCAACACCGCGGTTCCTGGTGTGTCCGCTGTGCCGTGCGTGTGATCATTGCTTGTACAGCCCTCTCGCAGTGTCCGGAGCAAGTATGGTGGGTCTGACACACCGGTGTCAATGTGTTCTTTTTTCCATTTCCAGGAGTATAGGTCAGTGGAAGAGGAATGGACATCTCTAAGAGGGGCAGTCACAGGAGATGGACAGATAAAGGAAAGTACAGAGAAAGTAACTGCGCAGAAACATTTGGAAAAAGAAGAAAAGCTTCCACTGATCGAGGACGAAGGTAGCACAAAAATATTCAGAAAAAGACAGTAAGAGCAATATAGGTAACTTAGGAATGAATCAAATAAGAATAGCTTGGAAGTCAAGGCGAAATAGTGGCAGGAAAAACGTCAGTAAATCTAAAAGGAAATCGTCGTCGGAAGGGTGATTTAGCGTATAGAAAACCAGAAACAACGTTCAGTGAAACTGAAAGCAATGGCGCCAACATTAAGAGTGCTGGAGGAATTCCACTGTTAAACAGAGGGGAGGGGGCGAAGAAATGGGAAGGGTATATTAAAGACGGAGTACTTATCTGACGATATGCTTGTGGAAGAAATGGGAGTCAATGTGGAAGTCAAAGGAGAGACATTATTAGAGACTTATGATCAAATGAGATTGAAAATAACATTTCTTCGCAATTTCTGAAATCATTGGGTGAAGGTTCAGCGTTTCCGATGTTAGGGTATATTCTTCTAGTGTAAGTAGGCATGTCATGGAACAGGCTGATGCAGTTCAAAACAGCTTAGAGCCTTTTGTTATTTCGGAAATCACTAGTAAGTTATGTGTAGCGACATTTGATGTGTAGACCGTTTCGCACAGTCAGCTTCACTGGGGTACGCTTAGTAAACATTGCATACTCAGAGGATGGTCTCTTGTGAATACTTTTTTGGTTGGAAATAAACTCTCTGACATTAAGCAAACAAGAGTGAATATTAGAAAAGAAATGGATGACATGTTGGCTGATTGGAATATCCCGCGGAACAAGAAGCGTAATTGCGTTTTTGTCATCGACGAATGTGGCAACTACATAAAAACTTCGGAAAATAACAAACGGCTTCCTTGCGTTGCACATGAAATTAACACAGTGCTTAGTCACACTTTCTATAAAAGTAGCTACTTGTTAAATGATAACCCAAACATTACAGCATAAAGAAGTACTGCCAAATACATTTTAGGATGCTTGACAAACAGTACCCTCTGATCATATTTGGATTCACCTCGAAACCAAAACATTAGCACACTCTATGCCAGCGTGCTTACACAGAAGTTGTTCCTTTACTGACGTGAAAGAATTTAGCTCATAGAAAGCAACCATGTGACAACTTGCAGGAAGAAATGTAGATTAACTCAAACCATCTAAATAGTCCACTAATGAATTAGAAGGCGAAAATAATCTTCGTTGCAGTTAGTTCTTTGTTTCCAAAAGCTTTAACAAATCTTCAGTGTCAGTGACTGTGCCTGTGAGATGAGTTTCATCAGTGCATTTGTAAGAGGTGACTCCTGACGATATGGCGAAAAGACACATTACTAATTAATTAGCGAAACTGACATATACCAACAGATATGCTGCTTTAATAAGTGTTACAAAGGATTAAAAATCAAAGCACAGGTCTTCTAGGTATTAAATTTGTAGTTACACTAATGTAAAGAAATTGCTACGTTCACGTGGCCGTCATTCCGTGATCACATTAACATAACCGTTTTCGTATAGGTAGTGCCTAGCGTCTCGTCCACATACGAGTCGGAGAACCACGGCAGCCATTGCGGCAATGGTGTTCCAGTTATTTTCACACCTACCGTATTCTCCTGACTTGGCTCATTTAACTTCTGTAGGACCTCCTCAAACCACTTTTCTATAGTCTGTCGACCCCATAGCAGGACAGCTGCACACAGTTCCAGGTATTCCGCGAAATGATGTCCACGCAGGTGTTTCTTCATAGCCTCGAACTGGTGGAAATCAGAAGGAGCCAGTTCACAATAACATAGCGGTTGTGGCAGTATCTGGAACACCATTTCAGTAATTGCAGCACAGCAGTAATTTCCCCCCTCGTGCATCGACAAATGTTGTCGTGTTGCAAGGGCACTTTTTCGTGGCGGTACACAATATAAACATGCTGCCACCAATCGCTTGTGAACATCCGAAGTGTTTACAAAAAAAAAAAAAAAAAATGGTTCAAATGGCTCTGAGCACTATGGGACTTAACATCTGAGGTCATCAGTGCCCTAGAACTTAGAACTACTTAAATCTAACTAACCTAAGGACATCACACACATCCATGCCCGAGGCAGGATTCGAACCTGCGCCCGTAGCGGTAGCGCGGTTCCAGACTGAAGTGCCTATAACCGCTCGGCCACTTCGGCTGGCGAAGTGTTTACACCTTCTTTCACAGAAACCACGTCGTCCAGCGCTAGACTTGGTGGTAGTTAGGTCAATGGGCTGTAATGTGCAGGGATTACACTCTAGTGAATGTCTTGTCATCTAAAATCGGACCAAGTGTTGTGTATGACGTCATACACAGTGGTAAGGTCAAGTGGGCTACAGAGAGTTGTGGTCATCGTGGAAAAGCTGGACAGCAGCAGAAACGATTATCGAACAATTTAATACAACACACGAAGATTTACTTAACTTGTATTTCTCCTAGTGTTAGAAGGAATAATTAAGAGGCCAGCTATCACAGTATCAACTACGATGAGGCTCACTGTACACAGCGCGAACGATGATGTTGTAGGAGTGAGGCATTGAAAGCAAATGGTCGGTGAGCCTACGCTGCCTGTGTTATATTCCCGCGGCATATAGCACTCATAGTCCAGAGATGCTGGAGATGTTTGTCAGCGGGCGCACACCATCGTATTCGCCACATCCCGTGCGACTGCTATCGGCATCTTACGGAAACTTGCTATACTATTACAAACTGTAGAATCCTAGAGGGACGATATCGATACATGATAACACACTAAGCTCTACATACTTTTAACACTAACGATGGGTCAGTTGTGCATCATAAATGATGAAAAGATAGGCGAAAATTGATATAGAATGCTCCTCATACTTCTCTTGCTTTTGTTCACTAACACAGAGCATTCAAGCACAGGGTTATCCTCACCCTTAAAGAGAGGTCGTTTGAGGAATTGGGAGAGTAAGAAACCCTCAGGAGAAGCCATGGTAAATCTCTGTAGCTTAATGCACCTCTTAGATGACATCTTGAATTAGTAATATTTGAGCTCAATTATATGATGACTTGATCTAAAAGTTAGCATTTCAATATTTGAAATTCATGTCAGTGGCCGCTCGTAGCAACACGTACATATTGATCTCGCAAATGGTTCATTGGTAGACCACGATTACTGGAACTTTTTGCTTATGTTAAAGTGCGCTTTCACAAGTGTAAACCTTCGCTATTAATTATGTTACTTCTTGTACGCAAGTAGCTTCATATAGGTTTTGTACGTGGCGTAGCTCAGGCGGGGTACTCTGGATGAGATGATTCGCATGGAGACGATTTGATTATGAAGAAGAAAAGAATATCAGAATTTAATACCCCGTCGACGACGAGGTGATTAAAGACGAGGCAAGAGCTCGCAAAAGCTAGGGGAGGAACTCGGTGGTGTCTTTCCACCGTAAGTTACTTAGGAGAACAAAGGAAACATTGATCTAGATTGCAGGACCGTTCTTCTCGTGTGCTTGACCTGTATCTTAATCACTGCACCACCTCTGTGCCATTCGATGAAACCAGTCATTTTGAAAGTATAAAAAAAAAAAGCAAGGAGGAATCAACGAGCTCTGGTACCATGGAAGATCTCCAGCACCAAGGAAGACGAATATGATGTGTATAAGCGAGTATTATTTTATTCTATCCTCATACGTCTTAATGAGATAGCATTGAGACAGCAATTAATAGTTGCTTCTGGGAGTAGTAACTTTCCATGTAATCTGCAGCCATTTGCGAAAGTTTGTGACAATAAACAAACTTAATTGCAACCACTCAACACTTTATTTAAATAGAGAAGCAGTGCTTTGTTTTGGAGCCACTTCACTTACATAAATATGCACGGAAGGAAGGACAGGGCACAGCATAGCTGGACACTGCGATAAATCACAAGAGTTGAAAGGCTGAATCTCTACACCAACCTAATAAAAAATTGTTAAGGCGGGAATGTTAGGTGAAGCTGCATGAAGCAGGAGGTCTAGAACAGGTGTTGCTCAAGAAGTCAAAACATCGCCACACAAGATAAACGCAGCAGTCGTTAACCGTTGATAAACATTCCAAGATATGTATTACGTCGGGTGATCCGTGAGGCTGTACGCGGATGCAGTTGCTGTATACAGAGATGTCGGAAAACTCGAAAATTGTAGCGAAATACCGAAACACTTGCAGCCGATTGATGCTTATTGCAGGCGCTCACAGTTGACCCTGAGCACAAACAAATCGAAGGTATTAAGCATAAATGTGTACAAACGTCTTAAGACACTTAATTGTTTGAATTTGCAAAATGAATGTTGTTTAGCTACGAGGTGGACATTAACCAGCACGATTTTCTTTCGTGTATCTTTCTTTATTGCGAAGATGTGAACAGTGTCATTTTTAATTGGTATTCTGTATTTTTTTCCGTAATCTACTTTCTCTCTCCTAGATTTGTTCGGAAACGTACAGGAGATATATACATAAGATACCTTTCATGTACACATGACAAGCACACTGTGCAGCTATCTGGACTAACTTAACTGTCCACTCCCTGGAGTTTACATGAAACAAATGTAAACAAATGAAAAATTGGAACTGGTTATTCAGTTAACCGTACTCAATTGAAGGTTAAAAAAGATTTACTGCTGTTAATATTTTGATAACGAAGAAAATTACAAAAAAGACAATCATGTTAGCGCATCCCTGGTAACCAAGATCTGCTTACTCCATTAAATTTCGGGCAGCCAACCGCATAAATATCACTTCTTCTAACATTTCGGCTGTACACCTTTCAGTCATTCTTAGAGTGAGTCGAAGGACTGATGCTACAGCACTCGCTCCGCCCTTTCAAACGCGCGGGCCGCATCACCGCGCACGTGGCCACAGATACACAATCTAAAGAATGGTTGATAGGTGGAAGAGAAGTACACATATGTATGATCAGAATCTGTTTCTGGTATGTGAGTACGTGGCCAAACCACGAGGGGAAGTCGACGTATCATCGTTGGCTGCACTGTGGCAACGTCTTGTCAAGTTTATTAAAGCAGTCGCCGAATTTCTTCTCCTGTCTAAGCTGAAACAGTCCTATCTATTAATCAAATTTTTCACCAAACAAATTTCAGCTCCTTCTTTCACCAGAGAGTCCCAAAAAAATGACGTCGACGTTAGAATTTCGACAGTTTCGTAAAGTATATAGTGATCAGTGACAATGCAGTGCTCAGTCTCGATCGATTTACTGGGTTGTAAGAGCCCTATGTAGGTATAGTGTTCTGTGAATCTTTTATTAACTGTACGAATCGCCTGTTCAACGTATGGGAGGCCATACCCACAGGGTACCGTGTAAACTCCAGCCTTCCGGAACATCAGATTATCTTGAACGAAAGCAAAAAGCCCTCCTGTATTAAGTGCAGCACGAAAACTAACTTTCTGCTTGCCGAGGATGCGTTCTACTCTTGGCAATAAGCTTCACTCATATGGTAGGAATGTTAAAATGAAAATTAATGTTTTTTATTTCACTTTTGGACCAAAAATTATTTATGATGGGCAATATAAATGGGAAGTCCTGTAATTACTTCATCCCACGTACGATTTCAGGATGACAAGAAAGAAAAGAAAAACCGAGCTCATGCTTATGACATTGACAGTTCTCATGCTCCACGCACCATCCACGAATGGAAGTTATAATGATAACAGAAATAACATACATCACACGCAAGAATGTGATTTGCTGAGTACAGTTATAGACTTACACGAGTACAAGAAACCCACACCTCCGAACCGCCTACTGGTCGGGTCGGAAGTCCCTGTGTTGCGACCGTATTCAGAGAGGCAGTAACCGGAGAGAGGCAACGGGAAGCGGTCACGACTTTAGGAATACGGACTCAGCAAGCTCCGGAGGGGAAGAGGATTAAGAAGGCGAGGCGCGGATTAAGAGCGGATCTGGCCGTCTGGGTCGCCGAAGCTGCCAGCTCCACAGGGGGACAATGAACGCCAAACTGCCCTGCTGGCTAGCCAGCTAGCAGGCGCTGCCAGCAAGCTGCACTGCAGCTGGCTAACAGAGGATTATGAGATGTGCAGTTCAAGTTTATGAACAGACCGACAATTACACCTTGTATAGCAGGCAGTGCGCGTAATTACCTACTGAATACTTGCTTGTACCTTATTTTAGTTTTAAATTCAGCCCCTGATACAAGGTTGGTTTCCTTGTATGTAAATGATGTCTCATGTGTTCTGTCGCACTGTAAATACCATTCCGCCGGCCCACCTCAGCGTTACCTAAGTGCTAATACCTGAAGGTATAAATGTGGTTACCCTCGAGATAAATGGTAATCTGTCTGCAGTAGTAAAATGTGCGCAAAACCGGGAATTTAATTAAACGTGGAAAATTCCCAAGTAATCAACGTATCCCATCATAAATTAAGACTTTCGGAATCCCGCAAATAATTCCCTGCTATTCTTGTCGACGGTATTTTCATACAGCACCCGAAGACAGTGAAGAATTTGATTGTAACCTACGATGAGCATTTCAACTGGGTGGTAAATACTATCACTACGTACAGGCAGTCTTTCACTTCCCTCTAGGTGGTCCTCAAAGAGTTTTGGAATATCTTCTCATAGGATGTGAAACGTACACTTGTTCATAATGCCTAATATAAATTATAGTCGTAAATAACAAGCAAAACTGCAACTGTAATTTAATAAATTTGTAAGGGTTAAGGTGAAGACTGCGTTAGAATTCGGCACCTCTTCTGTGAAAGATTCACTAGCAGGCAGATCGTCAATCAGTAAAGAAATCTCATGACAAATTCTCCCCCATACGTTTTGTCGTCATTTTGATTCTGTACACTGCAGATCTAAAGACGAAAAATTCTGCGTCACTGCACACTTGTTAAGATCTGCTTTTTCCGCCTCTCTCAGTATTATTTCTGGCACTGAATGATTTGTTAACTGGATTTCATTGCGTTTCTACACCTAGTGTTACATTGTCTTACTTCTCTGGTAGTACGTCTTGAACTACTGAAGTAGGACTGTGGTCTGAACGTAGACGCAGGCCGTTTCAAAGGCGAGAATACGTATTATTCCACAATTATGTGACAGTTTGGGGTACTTTTCTTTAAAACAAAAAAGATGGTTTTTACGTAACTTTATTATGATGAGTTCTAATTCATTGTTAATAGTGCAGTACATACTAAATAAAGATTTTTCTTAGTCTATGAACATAACATATAAACAAAAGAGATAAGTTAATCAACTGTCCAACAAGGCTCAGACGATTTATCGAGTATACATCTGTAGTCAATATGCTGGTAATATTTCGTCTCCTTGCATGTTATTCTTTGTAAAGGAAGCAATTTTTTGGTGTAAGTCCATTGCTGATTGCACTCATAGTGAAAGTATCTAACCAAAATTGTATCCTCTTATTCTGTGAAAGTATTAGTGATAAGATTGTTGTAAATTAATTATTCAACAAACCTGCAACTGACTGCGTCTGTGAACTTGTTTCTTGCACTCCTCCATTTTGCCAGAAATGCAACATTTATTTAACTCAGCAATCAAATTTAAGAGACTAATGCCGTTTGTGCAATGGCATTAAGATGGTACTGGAAAATTAACTTTTGGCCCTGATGTTTACGTGGTTCTTTCATCGGTGGGTAACTTTAGTTTACTACTCATTTTCATATTCAATACAAGCAAAGGATGTGGATTATGATTCAGGCTGTTAGATTTAAACACAATGTATCTCAATATATATTGTTAAAATTTTAAGTCATACACAAAACCTACTATTTCAAACATTTTCGTAGCACGAATCATTCTTACAAAAAATTTTACAAAACGCTTGCTGCGTCAAACCTTGAACATACAAATCCTAACTCTGAACATTATCTAACAAAAACCAATTTGAAATGATTATATACCTTCTCTCATTTACATGCTAAAGTTTGGTCAGGAGCAGCGACCCACCTTAACGCTGTCACCACACATGTGCTTCCTCAGGGCACCAAGCTGAGATTCCTCGGTGTTTTACTGCACGCTCCCGGCTCTCTTAACCACCAAAGAACCTCCTACTCAAAGATATTATACTCATTCCACCATGCGGTTGGCAACTACCGACTATATTCTGGAGCTACCCTGAACAGACCTTAGCACATACCTTTCAATAGTTTATATCTTCCTTCCTGTAATTTGTATTTGTTGCTGTACCTCTCAAAAAAAGAATATAGAGTGTGTTTTCTTCACTACAGTAATTTCTAAACGTTGTATTCTTGTCTTATGTTGTATGCAACTGATAAAATGCTTTCGTAGTACATACGTTGTAAAATATGTAGAGTTCTTGGATAGATATGAGAGAGAGCCCTTTGGCCCTAATATTAGCAGGTTGGGTAAAAATACATAAATAAATATAGTACATAAACTGAGAAACACATAGGAAGTGCAGTTGTGATGAAAATATAAGATGTAATGGCAACAAACAAATCTGACCTCTTTGGGAATGTCCTGGTTGGAAACGGTATCAGTCTCCAAAAACAGGTTAAATCACCAATAACTTCGAATGTGCGTAGAGCAGCTAAAAGAAGTTGAAAAAGTTACATGCTTAGTATACTAGGTAAAAGAGGCAGTACCTTAGTTTCTTAGGGGGACCTCGAAGCATTTCTCTCTGAGCAGAAGCACACAGAGAAAATGGAGGTAGAGTGTAGAAAAAACTTTTGATCAAGCACTGGTTAGAATTCTGTCTAGTAGAACAGTTCGTGATTGACCCTCCATAGTATTGTAGCTGTAAAGTAGTTTCTACAGAAACGGAGAATACTGCACGAATGGTGTAAAACAAAACCTAGAATTGCAGATAGAGACACCCTAAACCAGCCACGTTTTGCTGTCTGAATGACAATGTGGTGGTGCTCAATGCGTACTGTAACAAAAAGAGTAAGGACAGATCTCTCACAAAGACCAGAAAAATTCTGTTCAAACGAAACGTCTGTTAGTTGCACCAACGTTTGTTTCGCCACACACATGGCTGACACAGAAATGGAAATCAAGCGTTGCAAAGCAAATGCAGAAATTCTCAACTCGGTTTTTACGTTCGTTTAGAGAGTCCTTATTATCTAGGGACCCGCTTACACAGCGACGGTTCTGTCGCTAGTTCATCGCACAGGCTAGTTCATCGCACAGGCACCACAGTGCTGGCGTTTCCGTCATACATTATAACCACAGCTGTGGGTACTTTCACGAGGGGCAGTATCCTCAAACTTCACGATATGCACCTGTTGGCCACGGAGAATCCCCTTGATATGGTGGCAGCGAACAGTCTGCACCGGTACAACGTCAATGTGTGGGCGAGGTTTATTGACAATCACCTCATGAAATCACTCACCCATCCACAACGTCTCACAGGTGAGCCATATCTTCACTTCCTCCAGATAATCCTTACTCCTGTATTGGAAGAAGTTCCTTTGGTGGAACAAAGGGTTATGTTTTTTCTACATAATGGTGTTCCAGCTCATTGTTCTCTTGCCTGGGGAGAACCGGTACAGACAGAATATATCCACCCGTCTTGGATGTTCCCATGTGTGCTTTAAATCATTGAAATATATAGTGTCAAAATTTGTTTATTTTCACACGCATGTCTGTGTACAACACCTGGAACGCAGTTTTGACCACATTCCCTTTTGACGGTTATTGTTCCTTATCGCCTCAGGGACTGTTTCCTGAACTTTATCTTCATTACCAAAATCACGCTACATTTATTTGTGTTGGAATAACTAAACTTTGTTACAGCCATCATTCTTCCTTCACTCTATGCGCAAATGGAACCGGGAAAATATTTACTGGCTAAATATCCTCTTTCATGCACTTCACACTGATTTACGGAGTAAGATATTTAGTGTAGTGAGGTTCTGAGGGATCCACTTGTACGCGGAGCCAGATTCTCCAACATATTTCATGAAAAATGACATGAAATGGATATCACAGGTAGAAGAGATTATATCTTTGACACCACTGAACCATAGATGTGGCCTGAGTGGCAGAATCTATTGTAAGTAGGGGCGGCGAAGTGTAGAGGCAGTTGCCGTACACTCTGTTAAAAGTAGGATGTAAGAATTCAAGCTAGTGGCTAACTGTTGGCTAGCTGTTGACCTATGGAGGCAGAATAATACAGTTTTGTAAGGTAATGAAACTTTGCATATTTAGTTTTAAGTATGCAGCAACGCAATATGGATTTTGCTGATTGTAACAGTACAGTCCCTGGAATGTAGGAACCAAGTATCTTCCATCAGATGTGATGTATAGGTTGATTAGGTATACCCGATTTGTAATATTTTGTGTATTTTGTAGTCCTGACACAGGCAAGAGGCAAGTTAAATTTTGGTCTCTATTTTATTAAAAGATGTTAGACTTTGTCCTGTAACAATCCAAGTGTGTTTAATTACCTCAGTATATGAGAACTGTAGAACAGTTGAGAAGTCCGCTAATTTTGAAGTTAATGTAAAATGTTTCATATTAGATTTTGTGAAGGAGAAATTTTATTTGGAATACAGTTTGCAAACTGAAGTCTTAGCATATCCCGTTATCAGTACCTCATCCTCTTCCATGTCGTGATTCTTTAAATCCAGTTAGTATTTTTCAAAACAAATGATTTTTCAATCAGAGCCAGAAAAATATTAACGTGACAGAATCATAAAATAATATTGTATGAAGCTATTCTACGACCGGAATTGCACTTCGCTGAATCAGGATTAAATATTTTGTATGCGTACTGTGGAGCGTACAGAATTCCAAGATTTCATCCGTTGCGGCTCAAGAATCAAAAAAATGTATTTCATTATTTGCCTGCATAGGGAATTTTATCAGTTTATTGCACAGGGTCATAGAACTCGGTGTTCACGAGACTGAGCAAATCTCAGAGGGACTGATTTCATTAGACTGATTACATACTGATTTTGCAGATTAAGTTGTTTAATTTCTCTTTGGATTACAGTAAAACTGATAAATTTGATGAAGGACACCATTTGCTCAACAACACATCAGAGAATAACTTCGGATAACACAAAGTTATATTTTTTAAGGATCGATACAAGGTCATTACTCTGATTACTCTGATGGCTGCCATGTTTTAGGAAACTTTAAACTATGGTGTACATTTAGGCAGCACCCGCAGTGAGAGATACTGTCACCTATTGACTATGGGTCTGATACGTGACAGCAGTGCAGCGTACAGTATATTATAACAGATAAAACCCGCACCTCCCTATAACGTCATGTATTTATGAGCGCGAGTAAATGAAACAGCCTGCCGTGAATCTGTGCATATGTCTGCCGAACGGCAGAATTTTTGAATAAGTTTATAAAGTAATTTGACGTTCTGGAAGTAATGAAAACGGAACTGAAATGATACTTTCTCTTTTTTATTTCAAAAATATGAAAGCGATTCCTGTCTTTTATGTTAAATACATGAAGTGAAAGTATCGAACAACACGCAGCAGTGAGACGAGGCATATCGTAATTCCATATACCTCGTAGTTCGTATTCAGAGCAGTTCATTTTTTTTTTTTTTTTTTTTGGTCATCAGTCTACTGACTGGTTTGATGCGGCCCGCCACGAATTCCTTTCCTGTGCTAACCTCTTCATCTCAGAGTAGCACTTGCAACCTACGTCCTCAGTTATTTGCTTGACGTATTCCAAGCTCTGTCTTCCTCTACAGTTTTTGCCCTCTACAGCTCCCTCTAGCACCATGGAAGTCATTCCCTCAGGTCCTAGCAGATGTCCTATCATCCTGTCCCTTCTCCTTATCAGTGTTTTCCATATATTCCTTTCCTCTCCGATTCTGCGTAGAACCTCCTCATTCCTTACCTTATCAGTCCACATAATTTTCAACATTCGTCTATAGCACCACATCTTAAATGCTTCGATTCTCTTCTGTTCCGGTTTTCCCACAGTCCATGTTTCACTACCATACAATGCTGTACTCCAGATGTACATCCTCAGAAATTTCTTCCTCAAATTAAGGCCGGTATTTGATATTAGTAGACTTCTCTTGGCCAGAAATGCCTTTTTTGCCATAGCGAGTCTGCTTTTGATGTCCTCCTTGCTCCGTCCGTCATTCGTTATTTTACTGCCTAGGTAGCAGAATTCCTTAACTTCATTGACTTCGTGACCATCAATCCTGATGTTAAGTTTCTCGTTGTTCTCATTTCTACTACTTCTCATTACCTTCGTCTCTCTCCGATTTACTCTCAAACCATACTGTGTACTCATTAGACTGTTCATTCCGTTCAGCAGATCATTTAATTCTTCTTCACTTTCACTCAGGATAGCAATGTCATCAGCGAATCGTATCATTGATATCGTTTCACCTTGTATTTTAATTCCACTCCTCAACCTTTCTTTTATTTCCATCATTGCTTCCTCGATGTACAGATTGAAGAGTAAGGGCGAAAGGCTACAGCCTTGTCTTACACCTTTCTTAATACGAGCACTTCGTTTTTGATCGTCCACTCTTTTTATTCCCTCTTGGTTGTTGTACATATTATATATGACCCGTCTCTCCCCATAGCTTACCCCTACTTTTTTCAGAATCTCGAACAACTTGCACCATTTTATATTGTCGAACGCTTTTTCCAGGTCGACAAATCCTATGAAAGTGTCTTGATTTTTCTTTAGCCTTGCTTCCATTATAAGCCGTAACGTCAGAATTGCCTCTCTCGTCCCTTTACTTTTCCTAAATCCAAACTGATCGTCACCTAGCGCATTCTCAATTTTCTTTTCCATTCTTCTGTATATTATTCTTGTAAGCAGCTTCGATGCATGAGCTGTTAAGCTGATTGTGCGATAATTCTCGCACTTGTCAGCTCTTGCCGTCTTCGGAATTGTGTGGATGATGCTTTTCCGAAAGTCAGATGGAATATCGCCAGACTGATGTATTCTACATACCAACGTGAATAGTCGTTTTGTTGCCACTTACCCCAATGATTTTAGAAATTCTTATGGAATGTTATCTATCCCTTCTGCCTTATTTGACCGTAAGTCCTTCAAAGCTCTTTTAAATTCCGATTCTAATACTGGATCCCCTATCTCTTCTAAATCGACTCCTGTTTCTTCTTCTATCACATCAGACAAATCTTCACCCTCATAGAGGCTTTCAATGTATTCTTTCCACCTATCTGCTCTCTCCTCTGCATTTAACAGTGGAATTCCCGTTCCACTCTTAATGCTACCACCGTTGCTTTTAATGTCACCAAAGGTTGTTTTGACTTTCCTGTATGCTGAGTCTGTCCTTCCGACAATCATATCTTTTTCGATGTCTTCACATTTTTCCTGCAGCCATTTCGTCTTAGCTTCCCTGCACTTCCTGTTTATTTCATTCCCCAGCGACTTGTATTTCTCTATTCCTGATTTTCCCGGAACATGTTTGTACTTCCTCCTTTCATCAATCAACTGAAGTATTTCTTCTGTTACCCATGGTTTCTTCGCAGCTACCTTCTTTTTACCTATGTTTTCCTTCCCAACTTCTGTGATGGCCCTTTTTAGAGATGTCCATTCCTCTTCAACTGTACTCCCTACTGCGCTATTCCTTATTGTTGTATCTACAGCGTTAGAGAACTTCAAACGTATCTCGTCATTCCTAGCCTTACACAGTACTTAATCTAACTTAAAGTAACTTAAGATAAGGACAACGCACACACCCGAGGGAGGACTCGAACCTTCGACGGGGGAAGCCGCGCGATGCGTGGCAAGACGCCCCAGACCCTTGATGTTACTGTTTCCGTCTGATTATTGTTCCGTTTACAGGGAGCTCAAATGATTCATTATGTTCATAATAGTTCAGAAATCTATAGTTTTACACAAGAAAATCTACTCTGATTACCTTGATGGACAACCAATCACTCAAAACAGGCAAATAACTTACCAATCTAAGTGCTGAGATTTTACATTTATACCTCTTTTATCTCAATTTGGCGGTGTGTATGAGCCGTGTGCGGCTCGCGTTGATGCCGTTCATAGCTTGGCATCTTGTAATAGCGATATTGGCGTCTCGTTTTCTTAGTGTGTTCACTGGCGCCACTACGTTTGCTCGCCTTGTCTGTCCGTGAGTGGCAGCAGCAGCGCTTATCGACAGCGCGAACTGTGGCACTATCTTTTGAACGGCCTCTAGTATTTCCAGGTCGTCGTGTGTCCAGGGAGTTGAGTTGGGATGGAGCAGCAGTGAGGGCCGGGCAACCATTACTCGCCCGACCGCTGGCGACACACATACAATGTCCGACGGATATTCGAGTAGTTCAACTGTCACCTGTGTGCGTGTGTGTGTGTGTCCGCCCGTCGCAGTGCCCTCATGGCAATAAGTTGTCAGTTGACGATATACTGGGATCTTTTCCGTGCCTGACTTGAGTGGCGATGACCGTTGGTTGGTCGTTCGGTCCGTCGTCGTAGAGGACGACGTGCATTTGGTTTACCGACCGTTTCTGGCTTCTCAGTGTTTGTGCCGACTTATGATTCGTCCATGTTGTTTCACAGTGACCGGTTTTAGTACTGTTTGAGACATTGGGGAATTGTCCTCGCCGATCTGCGTTTATCTTGTGTGGTTTTTAATGTACTGTTATTTATATGCTGTCTGCGTTCTGGGTCGTCGTGTGTGTGAGGCAGTTCGGCTTCGTACGGAGCAGCCAGAAGGTCCGCAGCGCAAGGGCAGGCCAGGACCGCTGGCGGTGTGCAGGCACTGTCAGACGAAGGGGCTGTAGCCGACGACCGAACGCAGGGCGTTTGAACTTGAGTGAACCGTGTCCAGTACTCAAACATCCACTATTTGAGATTTCGCTGTCGTTTGTGTGTTGCTGCTCCCAGGGTTGGTGAGACCATCCGTAACAGACTGGGTGTTGTGTGATGTCCTTAGGTTAGTTAGGTTTAAGTAGTTGTAAGTTCTAGGGGACTGATGACCATCCATGTTAAGTCCCATAGTGCTCAGAGCCATTTGCACCAAACAGCCAACCGCAGCAAGTGGGGTCTGTCAGGTTGGCAGAAGCTATTGGCCGCCTTCTACTCCTTGTTTGGATTTAGTATTATCCTTATTAGTGAAGTGCAACCAGTGGTATTTTCTACCTTGTGGGCGCTAACGCCCCAGTTACCTGCCCTGGTGGTTAGCGTACTTTTCTGCCAGTGTACCTTTCCTCGTCGTGTTGATGTTGTCCGACACGGCGTGTTGTTCGCCAGCCTCATGAATTGTTCTGTGCATATGTTTTTGGGAGGTCTGCTGTAGTTCTAATGTCTCCTTCAGCCTCGGGTGTTTTTCTGAGGACGTAGTGCTGTCTGCCTCTTCGCCCTTGCCTAAAAATATTCCATTGTTGTACCGGTAATCGGACGTTAGGCGAATTGGTTAGTCGGTCGGTCGGCGCTTAAGCTACACCTAGTGTGAGCTGACATACTGTGACGTGAATACAACTCTCGGCTGCCTGTCTCACCGCTTACACAGCTGTAGTCACTTTCCTCAGGTACATCCAGGGATCAGTCCATATTATTTGGACAAGTAGTCATAATTGTTTAAAATTTACCCTAATGTTTTTACATGTTACTGCTTCCCCACCTGTAATTCCGGCTTGCAGCCTTTAATTGTTTGTAACACTGCTTGTGGCCTTCAGCCGACAAATAATTTTCAATTCTATTTTAGTGAGGCCTTCAGCCGTCAGTATAGCTTCTTACAAATTATTAAGATTATTAGAAAAGGTTTTAGTATTTCTAAAGTGTAGTTGTTCACGTTATTTGTAATTCAGGCCTCGCCGGCCGCGGTGGTCTAGCGGTTCTGGCGCTGCAGTCCGGAACCGCGGGACTGCTACGGTCGCAGGTTCGAATCCTGCCTCGGGCATGGGTGTGTGTGATACCCTTAGGTTAGTTTGGTTTAAGTAGTTCTAAGTTCTAAGGGACTTATGACCTAAGATGTTGAGTCCCATAGTGCTCAGAGCCATTTGACCCAATTCAGGCCTTCAGCCCTTGTGTATTCTAAACTTGCTTCTGGCCTTCAGCCCACAAATAATTTTCAACCTTCTCAATCAGGCCTTGAGACGTTGATTGTGTGTAACATTGTTTGTGGCCTTCAGCCGATCAATAATTTGCAATTTTTTCTTAATAAAGCCTTCAGCTGTTACTATAGCTTGTTACCGTGTTTGATTGTTAAGAAGAAAAATCTTAGTATTTGTTAATGTGTGACTGTCTTCCTCACTTGTAATTCAGGCCTTCAGCCGTTGTGTATTCTGAAATTGCTGCTGGACTTCAGCCGTTAATTGTTCGTAACATTGCTTGTGGCTTTCCGCCGACAAATAGATCCACTTCTGTCTTGATAAGGCCTTCAGCCGTCACTATAACTTGTTACAGTTATTAGGATTGCTAAAAGCGTTTTGGTATTTTTAACGTTTAATTATCCACCTATTGGTAATTCAGGCCTTCAGCCTTTGTGTATTTTTGAAATTGCGTCTGGCCTTTAACCCACGAATAATATTGAACCTTCTTAATCAGGCCTTCAGCCATTGATTTTGGGTAACATTGCTTGTGCCTTTCATCCGACAATAACTTGCAATTCTTCTAATAAGGATTGCAGCCGGCAGTGAAGTAAAATCTTTTAAAAAATGAAGTACATGTGTTCTCTGTGCAACCAACGGTAACTGACTAGGCCCCGTCCACATCTTTCCTGCTTTCCCTAGCTACTACGTTTCAGTGTATGCGTGTGTAATATTAAGTGACCCATCACAGTCAACTGTAGAAGTAAGGCTAGCCACGTACAGGTTCGGTGAAAGCATTGGTCTAGTACTGAATAGCCGGATTGGTAGTAAGATATCAAGTGTTCGCTGCCGACAGAGAAAGTTTGCAGTGAATTAGGCTGTCCTCCAAATCAGTATCATTGAGAGCAGTATTCATCTATATTGGCACAGGACAGACTATATTATTTAGGGCGTTAGTCTCATACAAGCGACGATCACCAAATTTCCTTTTAAAAGCTTTGCGACATCATATATGCAACGTAGTACAATTCCGATGTGGGAATGTAAACACCGACATGTTTGGTATGACATTCGTGTCTTTCCAACGTGCGTGCAGTAAATGCGGAAACGTGAATTATGGTGACGTTATTATCAAATGCGTCGCTACAGGACCAACGTACTGTCATTCGTTTCTAGGTTGCCGAAGCACAAACACATATAGACATCCATCAGGGAATGAATAATGTGTATGGAATAGCACGTCTGCAAATTAACCGAAACGTCTGTGATAAACTGCGGCAACGGGTGCCGCTGTAAGTCCCAAATTACAGTTCAAATGAGACACTTTTGAGCACCCGCCCTCTAATTCTGATCTCCCCCAGTGCGATTATCATACCATCGATCCCTCGTAAAGGGGAAGGTTCGACGATCCCTGTCGACGAGGATGTCCAGCAGGCAGTTATTAACTTCTTCATGCAGCAGGATACTGTATCATTCCAAACGGGTGTCTTGAACGTGGTGCGTCGTTAGGGTGATTACCTCAATGCTCACGGCGATTTTCCCAGAATGGCATACCGATGCTAGACTTTACGACCTTCGAACGAAAACTTTTTCGTGAACCAGATCACCATCGACCAACTTTCAGAGTTGGTACTAAGGGCAAAAAGAAGCGAAAAATATCAGGTAATAATGGGCTCCAAAATGCTTATTTTAAGAAATATGATCACTGGCTACTCCGCAAATATGGACACTAAAGTGAATACCTTGAGAGCTATGAGAAGCAGAAAAAGTCTATAAATATGGACATTAAAGTGCATACCTTAAGAGAAGTTTGGCTGTGTGGTTCTGGTGCACCCTGTATATATATTCACATATTTTAAGATACTACATAAAGAAATTAGTTACATTTAGTCATATATAGATATTATATTGCTTATTTCAGGTTCATAGTATTTTATATACCACTTTTTATTAATTAATTTATTTATTTATTTTTTGGACAGCCCATTTGATGGGGACTTGACAATATAAGGGTCAGTCAAATTAAAAGTGAGAACTCACCACAGAGGGTCATGGAATGGTTCCACACAAAAGTAATCACCACCGCGTCAAGACACTTACGCCACTGGAAGACGAGATGACCAATTCCTGTTTCGTAGAACGCGGTCGGCCGCTGACGAACCCACAACCGCACCCGCTCCTGTACTTCCAAGTCCGACTGAAAAAAATTGGATCAAATGGCTCTGAGCACTATGGGACTTAACATCTGTGGTCATCAGGCCCTAGAACTTAGAACTACTTAAACCTAACTAACCTAAGGACATCACACACATCCATGCCCGAGGCAGGATTCGAACCTGCGACCGTAGCAGTCGCGCGGTTCCGGACTGCGCGCCTAGAACCGCTAGACCACCGCGGCCGCCAAGTCCGACTGAAACGGACGTCTACGAATGTCTTTTGTCAACTCGTCAAAGATATGAAACACACAGTGAAAGACCCGGCCTGAAAGGAGGATGCTACAGGGATTCCAAACGAACTCGCTGAAGCGTAGCCTCTGTCCGAATGACAGTGCGTGGGCGTATGTGATCCTGTAACAGGGTGATTCGGTCCGACATCATTCCTGGACGTTTTGACCTTATGGAGTCCCAGTTTCTGCAATTTGCCTTCACTGCGTTGTGCATTTATTGTGGTTCCACTCTCGAGGAATTAGACCAAGCCGGCCGCTGTGGTCGAGTAGTTCTAGGCGCTTCAGTCCGGAATCGCCCTGTTGCTATGGTCGTGGGTTTGAATACTGCCTCGGCCTTGAATGTGTGTGATGTCCTTAGGTTAGTTAGGTTTAAGTAGTTCTAAGTATAGGGGACCGATGACCTCAGATGTTAAGTCCCATAGTGCTCAGAGCCAATTAGACCAAACGCCCCTTTAGTCGAAGAAAGAAACAACTTGTGTGAACGCCTTTGAATTTCTCAGGCTGAGGAGCTGTAAGATATTTCCATTGTTGGCTTTGACGTGTGCCCTCGGTCTGTCAGAAGGCTGTCGGGCGGAATTATCGTGGTGCACGATAAAGCCTGCCACCATACCGCCAGTAAGACGAGTACTAAGCTTCAGCGGTTTGGTGGGGAAACAATGCAGCCTTCTCGGTCCATAGCGGACATTCTTGGACGTAGGTTTCAGGTGGACGTTGACTGGCGCGGTTGTCAATCCGTCAGCGGCCGACCGTGTTCTACGAAACAGGAATCGATGGTCTGATCTCACAGTCACGTAAATGTCTTAACGCGAGTGGTGATTACTTTCTAATGAAACCATTCCAAGGTCACGTTATGGCGGGCGTTCGGTTTCCTTTTGATTGCCCCTCATGTATACTATTATTTAACAGTTTTCGGTTACTGTATAAAATATTTAGCTCTATGTAAATCCATATGCAAGTTCGATTTGAAATTTACACTACTGGCCATTAAAATTGCTACACCAAGAGGAAATGCAAATGATTAAGGGTATTTATCGGACAAATATATTATACTAGAATTGACATGTGTTTACATTTTCACGCAATTTGGGTGCATAGATCCTGAGAAATCAGTACCCAGAACAACCAACTCTGGCCGTAATAACGGCCTTGATACGCCTGGGCATTGAGTCAAACAGAGCTTCGATGGAGAGTACAGGTACAACTGCCCATGAAGCTTCAACACGATACCACAGTTCATCAAGAGTAGTGACTGGCGTATTGTGACGAGCCAGTTACTCGGCCACCATTGACAAGACGTTTTCAGTTGGTGAGAGATCTGGAGAATGTGCTAGCCAGGGCAGCAGTCGAACATATTCTGTATCCAGAAAGGCCCGTACAGGACCTGCAACATGCGGTCGTGCATTATCCTGCTGAAATTTAGGGTTTTGCAGGGATCGAATGAAGGGTAGAGACACGGGTCATAATACATCTGAAATGTAACGTCCACTGTTCAAAGTGCCGTGAATGCGAACAAGAGGTGACCGAGATGTGTAACCAATGGCACCCCATACCATCATGCCGGGTGATACGCCAGTATGGTCATGACGAATACACTCTTCCAACGTGCGTTCACCGCAATGTCTCAAAACACGGATACGACCATCATGATGCTGTAAACAGAACCTGGATTCATCCGAAAAAATGACGTTTTGCCATTCGTGCACCCAGGTTCGTCGTTGAGTACACCATCGCAAGCGCTGCTGTCTGTGATGCAGCGTCAAGCGTAACCGCAGCCATGGTCTCCGAGCTGATTGTCCATGCTGCTGCAAACATCGTCGAAATGTTCGTGCAGATGGTTGTTGTCTTGCAAACGTCCCCATCTGTTGACTCGGGGATCGAGACGTGGTTGCACGATGCGTTTCAGCAATGCGGATAAGATGCCTGTCATCTCGACTGCTAGTGATACGAGTCCGTTAGGATCCAGCACGGCGTTCCGTATTAGCCTCCTGAACCCACCGATTCCACATTCTGCTAACAATCATTGGATCTCGACCAACGTGAGCAGCAATGTCGCGATACGATAAACCGCAATCGCGATTGGCTTCGATACAACCTTAATCAAAGTCGGAAACGTGATGGTACGCATTTCTCCTCCTTGCACGAGGCCTCACAACAACGTTTCACCAGGCATGCCATTCAACTGCTCGTTGTGTATGAGAAATCGGTTGGAAACTTTCCTCATGTCAGCACGTTGTAGGTGTCGGCACCGGCGCCAACCTTGTGTGAATACTCTGAAAAGCTAATCATTTGCATATCACCGCATCTTCTTCCTGTCGGTTAAGTTTCGCATTTACAGCACTTCATCTTCGCGATGTAGCAGTTTTAATGGCCAGTAGTGAATTTTCGTGATATTTTACTGTCCTCCTTTTCTTTCTTTTGTACAGCTCATCTCAAGAGAACATAAAAGTAATTGGCAAACGGTATAGAAATATGTATGAAATTCCTGAGTTAGCAGGACAGAGCGGATTAGTTTGTGGAAAGGGGACAAAATGAGTTCCTGTCAGTAGCACTCAACATACAACTTTATTTATCAACACATAATGTTACAAAACTTTAATCGACCTGCTTTGATTAACCTTATATCGGCTGAAGGCCACATTCAAAATCCAAGACACAAGGCCTAAGCAAAATTGAAGTACAAGATTCTTCTTGTGGTTTCACCCAAGAATATTTTATAAATCTTCAATCTTATCGGCTGAAGGCTCAAGCATTGAATTTTAATGGAACTAGCTTGGAGGTCGCATATTAAGGAGTTTCAATCAAAAGACAGAAGGCCTTAGCTTAAACATTTCATATAAAATAAAGTAACAATCTCATGCCTTAAGGGCAAGAGAAGGACATTAATTTAAGAGATATTAATACTCTGCTTAAGGCCACACATCAACACAATAATTTAACAGTGTAAGGCCGTAAAAGCTTTGATGTAAAATTCGGCTGAAAGCCCCATACAGGGAATAACAATCGTATGTCTAAAGGGCAAGACAGGAACATTAATTCAGGATCTATAAAAACTCGGCTGAAGTCCACACATCAACCAAATAACTAAAACTGAAACAGGGAAGTTACTATGTAACAGACACGGAACGGCTGCTACGTCCCGACTGCACTTCTGCCGCGTTCCGACTCAGCGACCCCAGGTCCGATCTGACTTACCGACACACGACGACCGGGAAGTAATAGCCGTCCAGCAAAGATAATACGGCAGGGCTAATATCGATACACGCTGCTGCTGCCACTCACGGGCATGCAAGACAGCATTTCAGTGACACCAATAATTTAAATTAAAATGACGAGGCGGCCGTAAGGTAAAAACAAGATGTTGAAAAATAGACGGCACGAACATGAGCCACGCACGGCTCAATATAATAAAATTAAGGTAGCCTAAGAATTATTATATGCATTCAGATATTGTACATTAAATGTTTTGTGACTTATTTGCTATCATTCCTTAACTGAAAGTATCTTTAAATTTTTTTTGAGTTACGCTACATCCACGATGACAGTTTCACTTAAGATCTGTTAAAGCGATATTAGCATAGTTATTTCTCTTAACATGTAACATGTAATATTTACTCACGTTTTACGATGTGCTCTACGTCCTTGAGTATCTCATTTACTATGGGTGTATGAAACTCAGTCTGTGTAACGTACTCTAACTTGACCATTCGTCCAAATGCCGTGGAAGTAATAGTGCATACTTTATAACGTTAGTTCACTTGCTTCTGCGACAGGTGCCGGCCTTACCACACTGAGCACGTTCCTCTCCGGAGCGAAGCTGAGGACTGCCAGAATTTATGTGCAAAGGAGATACTGAAGCTCCTGGTGGCAGCTGACAGATGGCGGCGCGCCACAGGGACCGCTGCCGTGCATAATTGACTGCGGGCCACGGCCTCAGACGGCCGCCAGTGACGTCACAGCACTACTTCATGCTCGCGCGCGGTCAGCCTCCCTTGGTGCGCACAGCTGCTCTGGAACTTCAGGCGTTAGGTGCGCGACAGCGGCAATTCATGACCATGTGTCACGGAGTACGTGCACCTACGGTAAACGTGTAGATGGCTAACAGAAATGATGGCGATTACTGTGCGGCGCATTGCACCACAAATATAGTGCTTGCATTAACGTAAGCACGACATGTTCTCGTTCCAGCACAATATGTCTTTTACTTCAAAGTCGAAGTTCTGCAGCTTCCATACCCCCAAATCACCTACAAATTTAATCGCTTATTCTGCCTAGTATACTGCATACTCACTGCAGTTTAAATCAGTTAATTGTTGGCTTTCCTAGTGTTCTAATTTTAATTAGTAGCGGTGTATAATATTATCACAGAAGAAACGGTAAAAGATAAAAATATTGGAAACGGTAACATTGGATGTGAAAGTCAACCGAAAGAGGTTCCCGTTTTATTAACCAGTGTTTTAGGTAATGTAATGACATAATGTATACGTCACTCTCTGTGCCATTCTGTCGTCTTAGGAAAGAAATTATTGAAAAAACTATCAAAAGATATGATCCTAGAATTTCAGATTTAAAATGTAATATGAAGCAAATTCGAGCTCTTTCATAGTTTCGCAGGAGAATCCAGTACAGCTATTTCAGTTTAACGAGAAGAAAGAATACCTCCGTGTGAGCTTATGACAGAAAAGGAATGCCACACACAAACACTTACCTGAAGAATTTCTCTCTCTCTCTCTCTCTCTCTCTCTCTCTCTCTCTCTCTCTCTCTCTCTCTCTCTCTCTCTCCCCCCCCCCCTTTTGTGTGTGTGTGTGTATGTGTGTGTGTGTGTGTGTGTGTGTGTGTGTGTGTGTGTGTGTGTGTGTGTTTTTGTGTGTTGGCGGATTGGACTATGGGTGTGTGTTTTTTGTGAGTCCTTTATTGCCTTACCCTGATTTCGTGGTACATCGATATATGGACGAGAATGAAGTAGACGAAAACATACTGTGCACAGGTAACCATAAAGCAAAAAAGCAAGACAGAGGGTGTTGGTCATAAAATTTCTTACACATATACAAAGCTACATTTTACGCAGCCAAGATAAGTGGTTAATATTTGCAAAGCAGTTTTTAATTCCTCGGCGAATTTATTCAGGAAATTGTCTGTGTACGATCTGTATACAGTTTACCGGTCCTTATTATTCAGTACCAGCATTACAAAACCAATGGTTCATTTCCTACGGATGTTCATTTAGTGGCAAGTAAATTGTGTATGTAAGAAATGTATACAATTTTTTGTCTTTAGCAACCAACACGACACTTAAACGCCCAGCGATTCATTTCCTAAGGAAGCTCATTTCGTGTTAAGCTCTCTGTTGGCAATACACAAAATCAACAGATATCATAGTGGCTAGAGGGACTAATATAGACAATAACACTGGTTAAACAATGATTGTTCGTTCAGCGAAAGTGGCTTGTGAAGTTTAACGTGGAATAACGGTGTGGAAAATGATCTTTATCTTTTGGCATGCACTTAGCACCTGGAAAGGTCTAGGCTACTGAACGAATGACCATCTTGGCCACTGTTGCTGGTGTTGTGATATACGGGAAGGCGTTCTCGTTCATGGACTGTATGAGAACACAAATGACTTAAAATATTAATTTGCAGTGTCAAACGACAGCTTATTCTAAATGTAGAAAAATGTAAGTTAATGCAGATGAGTAGGAAAAACAATCCCATAACGTTCGAAAGCACTGCTTGACACAGTCACACAGATTAAATATCTAGGCGTAATCAGCAAAGCGATGTGAAATGGAGCGTGCACTTAAAGACAATAGTAGGGAAGGCGAATTGATGACTTTGTTTCATTGGGAGAGGCATAGGACAGCGTTGTTCACCTGTAAAGGAGAACGTGAATAGGGCACTAGTGTGACCAATGCTTGAATATTGCTCGAGTACTTGGAGTTCCCATAAGCTCGCATTAGACGAATACTTCGAAGGAATTCAGAAGCGGGTCGCTAGATTTGTTACCGGTAGGTTCGAACAGCACGCGAGTATTACGGAGACTCCTCGTGAAGTCAAGTGGGAATGCCTGCAGCGAAGATGACGTTCTTTTCGTGGTACACTACTGAGAAACTGGGCAGGGTTGAGCCGTGGTTAACACACTGGACTCGCATTAGGAGAGGACGACCGTTCAAACCAGCTTTCCGGCCATCCTGAGTTAGGTTTACCGTGATATTCCTAAATCACTTCATGCAAATGCTGGCTGGTTCCCTCGAAGCAGCATGGTCAATTTCATTCTTCATCCTTTCTTAATCCGTTGTCGACGGAACGTTACGCGCTAATTTCTTACTTCACTACAGAGAAAATTTAGAGAACCGGCGTTTCAAGCAGACCGCAGAATGACTCTATTGCCACCAACGTACATTTCAGGTAAGGACTGCGAATATAAGGTAAGAGAAATTGGAGCTTATACGGAGGCACATAGACAGTCATTTATCCCTCTTTCTCTTTTGCCGGTGGAACAAGAAAGGGAATGACTTACGAGATACCCTCCGCCAAGCACCGTACGCTGGCTTGTGATGTGTTTATATAGATACTGATGTAAATAGAGGGATCGCAGTCGTTGACTGTGTACAAAGACACGGGAAGTATTTATACAGTTTCTTTCACAATTTACATTACAGGCTTATAGGGGTTGTAGAGCGGTCTCTGTTGATAATGTTTTGACATGGTATGCACCGTTCCGATGTACTTACGTTTTAAGATCGTATCACTTTCAGATCTCCAGCTTCACGGCACCCACGCAGACGAGAAAATGAGCTTTGACCTATAGGCTCTACAGGAGCCTACAACGTGGACAATATTTCGACGACTCGTCGGCGGGTTCTCTTCTGCGTAGTGATGGACGTCCTCCTCAGAGTCGAGAATGCGGCGCGTCCGTGGAGCAGCGAGTATGTACCAGTTCTTCGTACTCGTTGTTTTGGTCGGATAAGATGATAAATGATGTCATAATTACAAAAGAGACTGCCGACGGCAGTGTACGTACAATCAAAGGGGAAGCTGAAACCGATCCGATCTCCAAATTAATTTTGCCTCCAAACGATACATTTTCAGAGATAGGTTCCTTATCAAAGTGTTGTTTACTAACCTATTAAGTCCTCTCTACAACCCGTTAAAGCTGCAATACGAATTATGAAACATTCTTTATAACTGAAAGAATTTCAATACGTTACGTCCAATCTATCAATCGTTAACATTTGGGATGTACTGGGTGATTATAATTTAAGTTAAACTTTCAAAACGCTCTAGAAAAAACACCACAGGTCAGAATGACGTCAAATTGTAACGAAATATTATCGGAGAAGAGGGGAAACGTACGGAAGAAGAAAAAAGAGTAGTGTGAAAATTGATCAATAGATGACGCTGTATGTGTCATAATTCGTAAATGAAAATATCTGTCATGCACACGACCCACTGTTAGTG